>NC_089980.1:124067147-124682043 GCF_036417845.1 Apteryx mantelli
AAGTCACATTTCCGGATGGCAATGGTGAGTGTTACTAGGAATGGGAGTTACATTCATGTTCATACATGTTCACCTAACTGCCCAAATTGTGCCATACAGTTTCATTACCTAAGGTCAAATACAAGTGTAGTGATGTTGGAGTTACAGTTAAACATGCCATAAGGATTAGTCATAAAGTGATTCTGTGTCTTTTCTGCATCAGTGAAGTCTTCCTTCATCTCATTAGAACCCCCTGCTAGCAAGGGAGCTGAAGGCACTCACCATTCCTGACATCATTTGGCAACGTGGGCAGGGACTGCAGTCCATGTAAAGTAAAAATTCCATTCTCTGAAAGATCATATGATTCTTCCTCTTCCCCCCATCCCTTGACCAACAAATGTTTTTGTAAGGGTTAGTTACTGGTCAGATCCTCAACTGTTGTAAGGCAGTGTAGCCATCAAAGCCAATGGAGCTGTTTTGATTTATTCCAGCCTGTTATTTTGACATGGTAACATTTTTCTGAGGAAAGAAATAATGCACAATCTAAATGGAAGCAAATGAAATAAGATGGCCAGGTTCTGCTACTATCACTCTAATCGAGAAGTACCATGCTTCAAGAAGAGCTAAGTGTGAAAGTGGAAGATGCAGGCCAATGTGTAAAGTGCCCACTGGAGTCAATGGTTTGATTCCAGTGCTTTCCAGTAAAGTCACACACTGAATTTGCCAAATTTCAAGACCATTGCTGAGCCAAGAGCATTGAGGGTTTTGTCAATGCAGCAGTTTTATTTGAAACATCATTTTTGGCTAAAATGTGAACTTTGATGCTGGTGAATGATGCATCTCAGGTTTTTACCATAATACAAAACTGAAAAATCCCATATAAAGAATGGATGTTTTTAGTGTAATTTACTATCTTCTGTAATAATGAAACCTCCTCTATCACCTTCAGTCGCATCCCTGCAAGTTTTTCCCATCTGTTCAGACACAAGCTGTAGATACTGTTTTTGCTACCTGCTTTTGACTGCCTTAAGATTTAACTGTGTGTGTTAGAAGCAATACTGCAGATCAGCTGATAATGTTTTCCAAATGGTCTGCCTTTATGCAATGTGCTACTTGAATTTAAAATGTAGGCATCAAGTGACCATATGCCAAATGATCCTCAAATGTGCTTGTAGCAACAAAAGTGACTTTTTTTTTTCCTTTTAAAATATATTTAAAAGTCTAATTGTTCTCTGAAAGACTGAAAATGGCGTCGTGGGATTCCGTGTATATTGTATTTCAGTACGGTTAAAACAGTGGTTCCCAGGCTGTGGTCTCTGCCTGCTTGTGATCTGTGAGGCTATGGTACATGTTTCACAGCTGCTTTGTAGTGTTTTCAGTTAAGAGTTTAATAATAGGAAGGCAGAGTGGTCCAGGAGAAACTTTAAGATGTGATTGTGGTCTGTTAGCACCCAAAGATTTGGGAGCAGCTGCTCTGTATCCCACTTGCTCTGTATCTATGAATTCTGGTTTTGCAAGCCAAAAGAGTGATAGCAATGAAAGTAGGATGGCAATTCTAAAGTAGAGATTTTCTAATTTTTAGTGCTGCAGGCTTTATCTGGGATGTCAGGGGGCCAATTTATGATTTCCCTGTGCCTTCAATAGTAATTAATGTAAGTGCAATCCGTTACACAGCCGCAGTGTGCAGTGGTGAGCCCAGCCCCAAGTCTTCCTTTTCAAGTGAACTTTACCAGTTTGGGTGAGGTGCATGCCCACTTTGGAGAAGTCAGAATTAGTAAACAAAAACAAAGAGGAAGAAATGTGTGTTTAACAACCCAAGCTGATTATATTGTCTTGAAAGTTTAAAGAAAATGCAAAAATCTTTTTACTTACAGACTGAAGACATTTATTGTGAATTTTCTGAAAGACAATCAGTGAGGATCTCAGGTTGCCAAACTGAGTGGGCTGCATCTCTAAATACAGCTACCCTTCCTTTGTAGGTATTTATTAATACTTGTCATTAATGATTGAATTAATGAGTGAACACACTAACCACATCCTGTCGTAATCTGTTTATGGTAAAGGCCTGTTTCAATCCATTCATTTTGCAAAATAAAACCCAAACCAACCCTTCTCCCCAGCCATTTGGTAAGAAACTGCCAGCTTTGTTATCCTTCACATTAGTTAAGATTTGTTTTCCTAAGTTACTGCACACTGCAGCTTCCATCAGAAGAGGTCTCTGAAAGTTCTCCAGAACTTAAGCGTGTGATGTATTTTTTTATGGCTTAATAAATAGCAAATCCAGGGTTTGTTGTTGCCATTAGTATTTCAGACCAAATGGCAGTGTAAATGAGTGGTCATTTTAATTCTGTCCAATTTTTAAGTGTAGTGCAGCACTGGTATAGGTTACCCAGAGATGCTGTGAAATATCCATCGTGAAGTTTTTCAAGACTTGGCTAAACAAAGCCATGGCTGACTTGATCTAGAGTCGGTGACTGTCAGCTTCAAGCATGAAGTTGGACTAGATGACCTCCAGGGGTCCCTTCTGACCAACATTTCTATGATTCTGTGAAGTTGAACGCCTTACTTCTGACATACTGTATATCCCTTTGTATCTGAAGGTTTAAATATAGTTATATAAACACATATTTGTTGAGTTAATATTTATCAAATTTGCTCACAGGAAAGACAGGCATGAAAATCAAAGTTTTGACCTGACCTACTAGAAACATTGCTTCATCGTAGGTACACTTTCTAAAAAGAGAATAAGACATTTTGATTTGGTGGCTGAGCATTTTTATGCAGTATATATTAGATTGCTTTGTTAATTCGTAAAGAAAAAAAATGGAATGGTTTAACAAATTCCTACTCTTTCTGTGAAAGAAAAAACTAAACTTTGCTTTCAATGTAATGCTGGTTTCTGTTACAGAAGGAATATTTGGCTAACATAGTATAAATATGCAGACACATTAAATAACTGTATATTCTATTTATACAATACACAAACTAGAATGTGCAGCAGTGAGGAGTGACTAATGTTTATTTTCATGAATCTGATGACCATACTGCTCCAGCTGTGTCATGTGAGGGACAGAATACCATACTCATTGCATTAGTTATGTTAAAGATAAAATGTTATTGCTATAATTTTGGGAGGGGAGGGAAAGAGGCGATTGGGTATTTTTATGTGTAGATATGGATTATTATTTCAAAGTCTATTTATATGCAGTATTTACCCTGTAAATGTATGTGCTATTGCAATGATGAAAATCATTTTAACACCTCATTTTGATCTGCTGAATGCAACAAGGATAGAAATATATATTGTAATAAAGGCAAACAGATTAAAAAATAATTTTCTGACTTTCTTTTTCTCTACACTTTGATATTGGCAGAATACTTTTGCAGAACTGTTGAACTGCTGTATTGTGTGATATTTATAGGTCCACTTTTAATTGCTTGTCCCTTATCAGGGCTATCCAGTGTAACTTCCAGCGCTTGCAAAATTTCTGCTGTTCAATTACAGACTTTGATACAGAGCCTCTTCAAACAGAGGGAGACTGGTCTGTGGTGCATCTGGGCTCTGACTGTTTGGGGTATCAGGACAACACTTTGGAGTCAAGAGCAATCAGACAGAAATTGGAGCAAATTGAACCAGTTGACAATCTTATCTCATCCCAGATTTTTTTTTTTAATCTTCCTCTTGTCTACTTCCTAGTGTGACCTGAGAAAAAGTAGAGATTTGCTTTGAATGGGTGTGTTGTCATTCACTGTAATGAGACCACACAACATTTTTCTTTTTTTACATCGGCCATTTCTGCTGATGAGAGGCGAATAACATTTCCTCGTGTCTATGAGAATACAAAGATGCCTTTTGCTCCCTCTGCTGGGTTTGCTGAGCAAACTAACTGCAGCCTGAGTGATATTGCCAAGCTGGTGTTAGTTGGTGTGAAAACAAAGATGTTTGGGGTTGATAAGACTCTACAGCAACTACAGTTCTGTGTTAAAAATACAAGAAGAGCTGTATTTGGGCAGCCTGCAGTGACTGCTTCTTCAGTCAGCTCTATTTTCTGTATGTCTCTGGCTTGTATAAACATTTACACTAGAGCTCTGGAGACAAGCTTAGAAATGAAGGTGGGTTTTTTTAATTAAAAGTCAGAGAAATGATGCTTTTGCCTCAGCAAAACAGACTTTATAAGCACATATTCATTGCTCCTGGAATATCGCATTAACACTAGAGGTATAAAAGCCTGAGGGAACAAACTTCCCAAGGAGCTAAGCCCTTTAAGTTATTTCTTGATGCCATAGGGAAGGCAGGGATTACTCCCAGCATACTACACTAATTGTTTCCTTTAAAATAAATGGTCTTAATTCAATGTTCATCCCAGATGCCATCAAGTACCTTGGGATAGATTATTGCAAGAGGCAGAAGACCTTTTGTGCCAAGTGCTAGTGCTTAAAAATATGACTTTCAACTCTTCTATTAACCCTCAAAAAGGTTTGGATTTTTTTTTTTTTTCATGAATATCCAGAGACATACAGTTTTGAGGAAGCACACTCACTGTGCCACAACCCAAGGTAGTCCTAACTCTTATGCTTGGAGCAAAATCCATCTCTTCATTTCTTTCTGCAACATTTGAGCTATGCATGGAAAGAACGGGTTGTAAATGAGCACCTGAGACACGAGAGGTCGTCTCTAAAGAAAACCAGGCAGTGGCACAAAGGCAGTACTGTTGCTGGATGTTTTGGGGAAGAGATCTTTTCAGCCACTGGGATGTGAGGGAGAAAAATAGAGGCAGAACAAAAAATCAGCTTTGTTCTAGGAAGGAACTAGAGAAGGGGAACAAAAACACAGTAGTTCGTTTCTAGCAGGATAACTGATTTGTGGCCAGAAAAGCAGCTTCTTGTTTCCCTCTGCATGCTGTACCTAGGTGGTACTGACTCAGACACTGAGCTCTCCTTTTGGTCTCATAAACAATCTTCACCGAAATCCCACATGTCTGCACTGAACAGCAGAGGTGAGAAGTTCATTTTGGCTTCATTTGCCAAACAGGAGAGAGTAACATTGACCAAAAGGAAATCCATATCTAAGTGTCAAAGCGATATTGCAAACAGCAAAATGAAGTTGCACTTACAGCTAAATTTTAAGCTTAGGTAAGTACTAGGGCGTCTTTATAGTTTTTTTTTTTTTTTTCCTTCATGGAATTGGGAAACAATTCTGTCACCAGTGAGATATATACACCTCTATAATGCATGCGTGCATCCTTTTAAAAAAGCCTGTCTCAGAAAATAAAAGCAGACATAATTTAGCAGGATATTTAAGCATTTGCTTAAGTCCCCACTCACTTCACTGAAATTCATGCATATTCTTAAGGACTTTGCTGAATTAAGCCAACTAATGTCAGGAAATCAAGTTGTGTACTGGAGAGATACAGTTTGCAAGTTAAAGAATTGATCTCACTTTTCTAATGGCTACTCTTGGACTGGTTTTTAGCCTCTAGCAATGTCAGGTGTTCTGACTGCTGCCAGAAATCTATTTATTGATACAGGAAATCCATTTTGCCTTGCCTTGCTTTTAATGAGTTTTGCAAGCAAGTGGCCCCTTCCTGTGACTCATTCTGTGTTTTCTGAGCAGGAGATTGTGGTTTTAAGTTTCACATTGGAAAGTAACCGCTGTGTCTGCTTTCCTTGTCTGCTGGAATCTCAACAAGAGGAATACATTTTGGAACAAAGAAATGTAAATGGAGTAGAACAGCTCACATTTCTTTGCAAAATTGTATAAACATCCTTCTTCTCAGGAGAGTTAAAAGACCAGTGCAAAGTGAAAATAGGTCATGTTTTAAAATAACAGCTTTATCTTAGAACATTGCTGTTAACACAGACAAAAAAGACATTCTCACTTATATCTCAATATCTGTTGGCCCTTTGATTTATAACCAATAACTATCCAAAAATTAAACACTGGAGTCCGTTCTCTGATCTTACTGACACAGGAGCAGCGCCATTAGCATCTGGGTGACTATTCAGATTCTCACAGCTATGACTGCAATCTAAAGTGTGAACAACCCGACAGATTTATGTTCAGTTCCTGATCCTTCTCATTGCTTTAGGATATCAGAGACTGAGACCTAGGAGAAGCCAATCTACTTCTGTTTCTGAATTTTGCAAAAGATATGGTGGAGGAGGGAGAGAATCCTCTGCAAGCTTGCACTGCTACCACCAAAAACTTTGCTATTTGCATTAATTAAAACTTAACTAGTTGTGTTAAAAGTTGGCTGAAGAGCAACCTTAAATATATCAAACCCAGTGACTAGCAGAGTTTCCATTCCCATGGCTAGCTATATCCAATTATATTTCAGGCTCAGTGGCTGTCTCTACAAATAAATTGCTGCCCGATAAAGGGCAGGGACCATTCTTTGGCCCTCAGACCTACTGGCACATGTTGGCTAATGTCTAAATGGCTAACCACCAAATAGAGATAATCACAGGCCCATGCTGACCTCACTGTGCCTGGGCGTTGTTTGGAGGAGCGCTGGCTGGCCAGGGCAAGGCCCTGCCAGCGATGATGCAAACGATATGCAGGATAGGCAATTGTGTGCCAGAGCCTGGGCCTTTGTTCTGCCAGTTTTCTGGGAGAGACACTGCTGATGCATCTGCACCATACCCGGGAAGAGCTGAATGTGGATCTGAGGTCCAGGCTGTAGCTTATTTCCCCCCTGTATCCCAGCAGCCCAGATAACAAGAGTGAGAAATTGGGATCTTCCCTTCCAAAGGGTTTGAGCTGAGCCAGGCTCTTGGTGGGGGCTTGAGGAGGGACTTTGGTTCTTTGGTAGTTGAGTCTGATCTCAAGAGTAGGCCCTATTTAAGCTCTTTAGGGAAGCTAAGATCATCTTAGCAGTTCTGCAAAAGACCAGTAAACTCTAAAAGCTCTACTGACATAAGGTTGTTAGAGACAAAGTGAGGCTGGAGATGTGCAGAAAATCATACTTGAGAGCATATAAAGACGATGGGAAAGCAGGAATTCAACCTTTTTGTTACTGAAGTCAACTGTCAAGTTCAAGGTGACAGAGACAACAATTGGAAGAAAAAATTTTAATGCTCAGGAACTGAGAAAACTTGCCCAGGAAAGTGCTGAGATGAAATTGAGATATGCAATATTATCATAGTCACATAGGATCCACATATCAAATAAAGATGCAATGCTTTGTATTGTGGACTTCATTTCTGATCCACATACTGCGTGAAGGGAAATAACATGAAAAATCTCCTTATTTCTCAAAGTAAGATGGGGTGGGGGGTTTTGTTTGTTTTGTGTGAGAAATAGATTGTATAGAGGTACAATGACTCAGGGAGGAGTTCAGCTGTCCACACCCAGATTGCTTTCTAACGCCTTCTCTGTACAACCTCAGAGTCAGCACAAGTATTACACCTCGCTGCAAGGCTTATTTCATCTCTCATTCTGGGCTGTTCCTCTGCACATATCATTGGCATGGAATCACATTTTCTTTTGACCTAGTAAATTCTCATAAACCAAGGCTGTGGTTTCATGGGCAGCTGATGTGATCTACTGGTTTGTTACTGCCTAAAGGAAAAAAAAGTCACTTTCGCTTGTCTCTTCCTTTCTCCTTCTGATTCTCCTCCTCCTTCCCCCACCCCATACCCCTGGAATAGTTTTCTTCTGGATTAGGAAGTTAAATGGGCTGATGGAGGGGTCCAACATATGCCAGATTCACACAAGCTATGTGGGGGAGTGCATGAATAGGTAAAGAAAGAGGTAAGACCATACACTTTCAGCTGTGTCCATAAAACTACAACTTGATTTTTCCTACGTGCATCTCCATCTTTTACCTGACCCCTTCATTCTTATGGTGATCCTCATATAATTGAGGGCAGACCTTATAAAGTGACATGCCTGGTGCCCATCAGTGAATTTGGGAGCATGGATATAACCACATGCAGATGAGATCATAACTGATACACAAGTAAAGAAACCCCAAATCAACCCCACCTTCCCAAGAAAGGAAGGTCCATGGCGTTAAGAAGTAGGAAGCTCATTCCAAGGCAGGAGCCACACTCCAAGTCACCCTGATACAGATGTCCTGTGTCAGCCTGGGTGAATCTTGCAGTTTACCCTGTACCTCAGTTCTTCATACATAAAATAGGGACAATGGCAGTTCCCTATGTCCCAGGCATACTCTGAGGATAAGACATTAATGCCTATGAGACTCTGAGATATGATACTGAGAGGTTATGCAAGAAAGATATTTGAACCACCGTCAAAGGCTCAGCTTCTGAACACCAACAGTAATGTTAAGTATTATCCTCACTGGCCTATGGGAGGTGGAGAAATATTGTCTTGATTTAATAACAGGAAACAAAAGGTCTTGGTAGCCTCAGTGACTTCAATCTCAATTTCCTGAGTCCAATGTCAGGGCTTCCGGT
This sequence comes from Apteryx mantelli, assembly GCF_036417845.1. Lineage (NCBI taxonomy): Eukaryota > Metazoa > Chordata > Aves > Apterygiformes > Apterygidae > Apteryx > Apteryx mantelli. The sequence goes on from NC_089980.1 coordinate 124,075,548, forward strand.
ATTGTATCAACCTTTGGTATGGTCAGAACTAGGACTGAGAGGAAGTGGGGAGATCAGGGTAGACCCTAATTTGTCAAGTAAAAAGCCTCTGGGCTTTGAACTCATGAAGTTGCGTTGCTTTGCTTTGCTAATGACCATTAGTACTATGGCAGCATCTAGGATCTAGCTTGAGCCTTGCAGTAAACTACCTAAAGAGAACTACCTCCCAAAAGAACTCAGAAAATCAAAATTGCAAGTATAAGGCTATTTGGATTCACTACAAACATGCAGAAAGTTAGGGTGGTGCACAGAAATACCACGTTAGTATTAATCATCATGATAGAAAGCAGTATATGCCAGGGCAGTCTGGCTTTTGTGGGCTAAGTCTGAATGGCTAAGAGATACGCTCTTGGGGTCACTGCAAAATGTTTTGTCTGTTTGCTTGCTGGTTATGTCTCCAGCTAATTTTGTAATGTGATTCTAAATCCTTCAACATCACATCCAATTTGTAATTTAAGCCTGCATAATTTTGTCTCTGGTTGCTTACACCCACTGTCTCCTAGTTTACACAGGCTATTGCTGGCTTCTGTAAGAACTGCTGCATTGATTGATATGCGAAACAGGAAGGTAGGATGTTTTAATGTGGAACGGTATTTAGAGAGATGCAGCATCTGTGTCTAAAGTGAGAGATAGTTACAGGGTTAGACAAGTAGGCCATCAATTACAGGAGACTGAGGTTAGGACCATCTGGCTGTTTGAAACAACACCAGGTGTTAGTAAAGCAAATTTCCTGTGTTGCAACAGAGGAGGAGGGTGGCAGGCAAGAAGCAGCCCTCCAGAGTGAATCTCAGTGATGAAGGAAGCAGCTTCTCATTTCCATTTTTAGTGCTGCCTTGTGGGGAAAAAAAATCACTTGAAGAGCCTGACACACCTGTGCTGCCTGTTTGGTGCCTCCTGGGCCTGCTGATGTACAAACTCTCGGCGTAGTTTAAACGAAGGATGGGGCCCTTTCCCCTAATGAGAGACAAGTGGGACTTACAAGCCCTTCTGGTGGGCCATGTCCTGCCACATGTTGCTCTCTCCTTTGCTCCCCCCTCTCTGCTCCAGACCCGTGCCACGTGCCATGCCCCAAAGCCCAGCTCCACACGGCTCACCCTGTGCTCGGTGACCTCAGGCTCTTCCATACTCCTCCATCCTTCACATGTCCCTGCTGCTCAGCATAGCTCAAGCCCCCATCTTTCCTGGCCTTCCTGGCACCCTTGGTCATTCCAAGGTCCTCCTGGTCAGCTCCCGCCAGGGTTTACCATTGCAACCACACTGCAGCCAGCTTGTCAGGCGTGTGGAGGGCTGTAACACAGAGCTCACCACTGCCGGTCTCTGTACAGATACAGGTAGGCCATAGCTGGCCCCTGCATGATGGGTGCTTGTGTTGCCCATCTCATAGGCAAGGGGTGTCTGCTTGGGTAATCTGGACAGCTTCATGTGCCTCTCAGTTGCAATCATACCTGAAGTCATTGCTGCCCTAGTCTCTGTGGCACATCCTGGTTGTTCAGCACGGCTCCCAGGCCTTCGTTCTGACAGCTGCTGTTGATGGGGCTGAACCCTGTGGGACAAACACCACTGCTTTTTTTATGACTTCCATCCCAACTTCTGGCCACACTTCTGCTTTGTCCTAGGAAATGGCACGTCCTTTCCTTTTCTTGATTCCTGGCCTTGGTGTTCCTTGGCCACAACAGCAGACTTAGTCAGCTTTCGGCTTCTGTTCCTGTCTGCAGCCTGGCCCTTGCTGGTGGACCTGAGCACAAACGTCCTGGTTTGTGTCCCTTGGTACCCAGCATCCACAGTCTTCCCGGTGCTGTGGATGCTGGGCTGGGGCGAGCTGGGGGGAGCAGCTTGCCGGCGGAGAGGGCCCATCAGGCAGAGGTGGGTGCAAAAAGAAGAGGGCTGGGGGGAGGCTAGAAACAGGGAGGGAGGGCGGTTGGACACCAGAGAGGGCAGCGGGAGGTGGGCTGGCGAAAGAGAAAGCCGGAGGGGCAAAAGAGGGAGTGGGACTGCGGGGGGACTTCTTACAGAGCAAAGCAGTGGCTTGCCTTACCCCTACAGGGTGTTGCTGCGGATTATCGAATTCTTTCTTACAATGCTGTGCCGCGTGGAGGACACCATCAGCCTTCATCTGCTTATCAGAGGAGTGTGGTCTGAGAGCCACTTTTGAATGCTCAGGGCTCCTGGGACACATTTAGAAGAATGAATGGCTTGGGCTCTACAGAAAATATTGCTGCCTTGCCCATATGTGTATTGTTAAATTTGAACAAGTTGCCTTTGCAGTTATGCTGGTTCAAAAAATTTTCATATACCCTTGATAATACTTATTTATTTGAAAAAGGGGAATAAATTATAATGATAAAATTAATTCAAGCTAAAAGTTATACTGATATAAATAAATCAGGAAACAATCACATCTCCCACTAAGATTGTTCTTACCGTACTGTAGTGTAGCTAAGACTTTACTGAGACTCTGCCAGGAGACGATATCCCAGCCAGTCGTTCCAGCAAGCCCCCTGCTCAGCCGTGTCCTTTCACAGCAAGCAGACAAGAGGTTAAAAATTAGGTAAATGCAATCTCAATAACTGGCAACAGAACCTTAGATCAGTTTTTCCTAGTTTCTATTTCTATCAATGATAAATAGCCCTCACGGGTTTATTTTAAACTTTATTTATTATATTTTAATTATCTGGTGACAGAGGGAAAAGCCTTTGCTTTGGTTATAAATTCCTAACTTACATGAATTCCTCAATAAAACACTTCATTTAAGAAATACAGCAAAGGTTGCTAAGTGGCAACAATGTAGTTGTGTATCATAGCACTTCCAAAACCCTGTCACTGGGAGGAAAATGAATAGCTGGGGTCACTGACATGTAAGCAGGATGGGGAGGCTAAAGGGCTACAGGCTCATAAGCAAGCCTGTGCCTCTGTATTTTTAGCCCCCTATTAAAAGCAGGCTAATTTTCAGAAGCTCTGAGAACTTATAGCAGCCACTGAATAATGGAAACTGTGAGGTGTCCAGATCACCGCTACACAGGTGCTTTTGTGCAAGGGTGAATACGGTGTTAGCTCCGTCTGGATTTGAAAACATTGGCCATTATGCAAATAGGAAGGGCTCACATTGTTCATTGAAATGCAGCAGTAAGATGCAATCCATTGTAAAACCCATGAAATTCTAGATGTCTGGTCACATTATCTACTTTCTGGTTGACCTGTGAAACTGATTGATACGTTATCAGTAATAACCACAAGCATGGCCTTGCCGTCACAGTAAACAAATACTCCTTAAATTCAGGAGGTCTAAGCACATAAGTCAAATAAAACCACTGCCTATTTTCAGTAATTAATTTTATGTCCCTTTTTTAGAAATACTTTGTTGTGCGTGAATATTTCATATTTTGTGGTTAGTGATAAAAAAAAGTATTTATTTTAATGATGGCCTATACAAGTATATTGTTTCTTACTCTTAACTCTTTAAATTTTTTTTTTTAAGCTTTATGTGACAATTTGTCTGGTGTGGGCTTGGATTTTTATTTGCAATCATTTTATATTAAAAGAAAGACTTATTTGCAAAGCAAATGAAACTCCAGCTTCTAAAACTAGTTATAAATGAGATAGATGGTTGATCTGACTGTTAGATGAATGCATAAAACTAACACATAACCACATAAGTTTGGAGATTGGGCTACAAAGAAAACTTCCAAAAAATGTACGGAATGCATCTGTCCAGGATATTTGCTTTGTTGTTTTGGATGAATTGTTGCATACTCTCTCTTTCTTCCTTCTTTTGCATTCACCTCTCCCTCCTTCTTTCCCAGAGAATTGTGCCTGGTTTTCAAATTATGCTATCTTCCTCAATGTTTTATTCTTACCTTCCTTAAGGTCCTCCTGCTTTGTGTGCCACTGTCAGAATCCATTTCTATTCTGAATTGACTGTGAGATGGGGTTTCATAGGACCTGATCCTGCCTATGCTCATAGGCTTCTCTTTTGTCAGTGGGTTAGGCCATAGGGTTATGGAAAGAATAAAATGAAAGCTGCTCAGAGGATCGAGGTTTTCTGCAAAGATTTCACAAGGACTTGTTTTGTTTGATTGCAAGAGCTGCCACACCTAAATCAATATGCAGCCTGCCTAGTCCAGCATCCTATCTTAGCTAGGAGTAATGATGCAGTGGGTTTGGGCAGAAAAATTGTACAGCATCTCTGTTACAAAAATTCTGTAAGTGGCCTCCTTAAGCAACCAGATGACTGGCTTCTTTTGCAGCTCAGTCCTGGCTTTGTGCATACATTAAACCTCATGTAAACTGTTCAGAAAACTTGGCCCCAGATAGTAAAAATTCTGTGGTGAGAGAAATGGAGTTCAATGCATCTTCTACTTAGTTTAGAGGCTTATCTAAGCCATGGGGTGATGGACCTGGCCTAGACCTGCTGCACTGGATGCAACGTGGCCCTTCTCAGGCAACTGCCAATGCTTTGGCTTTTTTGCTTCATAGTCCAACACTGGTGCTTGTGGGCCATGCAAGGATGAAAGTTTTGAATTCAAAAAAGCCAGACCCATCTGCTGACTAGGTACCACTGTACTTGACCAGTGTGAGTGCATGCACATAGCTCCATCGGTGATGGGCAGCCATGGCCAAGGTGGACAGGCCAGCTGGAATGCCATGTTGGCCTGTTCTGAGTGAGTCTGCTCCTGTAGCCAAACCAAGTGTCCTGTGATCCTTCAGCGCTCCAGGTTGAGTGGTGCTAAGGGTGATGTGGGCCCTTTAGCTGTTGAGTCAATCACTGTGGCTTATGGGCTAGATGATTCCTTGGGGCACAGCTTAAATAACTGATGTGCAAGCAGTCCTAGGAGATGTGGAGCAATCATGCACTTCTTGCCACCTTTTTGCTCTGAAGGATAGGATAGAAAACCTGATGTTGGGATCTGCCATAAAACCTCCTTCCCATTGGGGAAGCTTGGTAGGAGAAGCTAAACAAAAATGAGAATGAAATCATGACACAACTGTCTTTGAACTTACTAAGAAATACATTCTCAGGAATAATATGCGAGAAAGGCATCATAATTTTGGCCTGTTTAAAATTTCCCATTGTCTTCTAAGGAGCAAATATTTTGGTGTGTATTTTGTTTAGCTGGATTCTTTTGCTATGATGGTCTGTCTACACTGGCTAAATTCTTGTGCTAATGGCTCCATGATGCTGCATTTAAAGATTATAATACATTTTTAGCTCACTGATAGAAAGAGCTGTATAAAAGCCAGGTATTAGTTATTATTAAATAAAAATAATTTACAGCTTACCACAGTCACAATGAATGAGTTTGACTCACTCATGGGCTTTAGGACATTTTTTCTTTTCTAGTTTTTGTTTTACGAGGCTGTACATGAAGGATGTTAGCTCAGTTGGAGATTTTCTCTTTTACTGTATGCCAAGGTTTTCAAAAGTGACTAATGACTTTGGGTGCCTAACTGGAAACATTGTAATAAGGCCTGAATTTCAGAAAGGCTGAGCACCCATCATCTGAAATTTAAGTCCTTTTATGGTTGTTTAAATTCAGCTCTCAGGACTGAGATCCTCTCATTCATTAGCAACTCCTGAAAAGCTTGGAAGTTATGGAAATATATTAAAATCTTTAAGATGCAATTTCCTCTTCAAAAGCCTCCCCATACCCAATTTTTCCACATCCCAACTTGTGCGAAAAAAGAAAAAAAGAAATTGGCAATTATTGGAAGAAATACACTTTGAGTTTATGTTGAAGAAAACATTGTGTTCATTGTGTTCACACTATGGTGTGGTATTTCTGCTTTTCAATAAATCTTAATATCCATAACCTTGGCTTTGAAGTGTGGTGTGTTGGTTTGCTAGATCCTCAACATAAATGGGTGAAGCTGCTGTTGGTATATCTATCAGCTGGGGATTCAGTCCCTTTTTAGTCAAGGAAGGGACAGGTTGGTTGCCTTTAATTAGAGTGGAATGATTCTCATGGGAACTGTGACAAGGAGAAAAACCTGGGAATACCTGGGGTTGAAAGTCCCATACAAATTTATGATACTTTTTATTTCATAGACTTCCTGGTGCTGTGGTACCATGACCCACAGTTATGTAATGGACAGACATTACATTTCACTGTCATAGCCTTTGCAGATACCAAGTCAGATCTTTCTTTGATATCCACTGATGCAGACTGATACCAGTTAATTTAAGTGATTTGACATCAGGTGGGCTTAGTATTTCATTGCCCACAGGGAGGTGAAGTCTTCCCTTAGATAACTGGAGAGCTGTGGCTGATTATCTCATAAAAATCAAATATTGCATCAGGAGCAGAATAGAAAGAAGTTAATCTCTTAAATGAATTGTAACTGGAAGCTTTAACTCCATCTAGCCAGGCTGTTACCCACAGCTTAGATTAGATCTGATCTTTTTATGCTTCCCTACAGGTTTGCTTTGATAGTCTCCCCATTTTCCAATAAACACTTTAAGATACCACTGGGCAGTTATTGAGGAAGTGCCTGGGAACTGTTCCCAGCAAGTCTGATATGAGACATGAAGGGCATGAGGCACTTGGTTGGGATCACATGCTCCAAAATACATGGGGCACACGGACAACTGTTCCCAGAAGAGGTTGCCAAGAAGCGAGTTAGCGAGGGGCATGGGAACAACCTTGTGACCGCAGTGAATGGCAGAGGCGGGAGACTGAAGGTTACAGCTCTACTGTGAGAAATGAAGCAGTATGTTTGGTTTTATGAGAGTCAAAGTGAGAAACCCAAATGCTTGTCCAAAGCACACTGAACATTACTGAGCACCCAGCTATATGGTGGCAGTGTTACACAGAGGTACAGTGAATCCTTTTTCTCTTCCTGATTGACCATTTCATCATCTGGATGGCCCTGAAAATTTGGCTCCAGGCAAAGACAAAAGGATAAGTTTCTCTTTTGCCCTCTTTTTTATTAAAGGGCTAAAGTGTCTGTCATTTCCTGTTACTGTTTCCCCATGTCCTGACTCTCTGAACCTGGACGTTAATCCCACATTCATTCCTGCACCAGAGTTCCTCACCTTTTCCTTCTCTGCCTTCATATCACCCAATGATGTCCTCTCCCTGGCTTTGGCTGGGTGGCCTGCTGGTTCTGTGTTGCCCACAGTGCAGCCAGCAGCCCCTTGCACATTTTACTGTACCTGTTTATTTTATTTCCTTTTGTTCAGGTGATCTTATTCCAGGTTGCAGTAGCAAAATCTAGCCAGACACATGGGGATTCTCCAGTATGCAACCGTGGTCATGGCTGGGATTTTCAGGACCTCGATACCCACCTCTGTCCCTCCTGCAGGCACCCTGTGGGCTCCACTTCTCTCCTCCTGACTGTGAAGGCTGCTGAGCCCCAGGACTTCACAGGCACAAAGCCAAGAGCAGCCAGACCTGTTGTACGGTGACAGCTACGCCATACATACTCCCAGCACAGCAGTCTCTCTCCTTTTCTGCTGTCCTGTGTGGAAGTGGCTTCGTCCACCTCTGAATTGCCAGTCCTGAGTAAGGGAGACCCCACAGCACCAACAGCAGTTTAACACGAGTGTGCTCCCTCTGCATTTTGCACTGTTCTCCCTCTCCCTTCATAGGATGTGATGTGCCAGAAGGGTTTAGGAAAGACAATAGAAGAGGAGACTGGGGAAACCTCCTGGCTGCCCAGCCACCTGTCCACTGATGGAGAGCAGCTATCTTGCCAGCTTTTCTTCCCAGACGTGCCCAGCTACATATAAGCTCTACTTGTGCTCAGGCATATGCACATTTGAACTGGGTAGAAAAGGGAAGGCAACAGACTCTACAAAGAGGATCTGAGAGACAACATTGGAGGCGTAACCAAACCAGCAATCTATTGTCTGGCTCATCATCAGGGAATAAAGTTTATCCTACATATAAGGAAATGAATAGAACCCTGGAGGTATTTCTGAAGAATGAAACAGTCATCTGTACTAAGCATGACTTGATATGACCTCTAAATCTCCAAGGCCACATTCCTCACTCACAAGGAAGCAGAGTCTACCCTGGCAGTACAATGTCTCTGCACATCACACAGACCTGTGTTATAGCCATGCTGGCAAAACCCAGGTCAGCAAGGTCCCCTAGCAGAGTTGCAGCTGAAGGGAAAATGCCGCCCTACCTGTGTTCCCTCCCGTACCATTTTTGCTGGCAGAGTGCTTCTGGTAGCATTTCTGAGTTTTTATACTCCTAGCAGATACAGCTCTGTGAGTTGAACTTTGTGGTGTAGACTGACGCTCACAAAAGCTGTTTTCATATTTAGTTGGCTACTGGTTTTACAGGAGCACCTGCATCTTTCAATGCTGTGTATATTGCTGATTCTGGCTTTAAGGTACAGACCTCTATTGGGGTCACCCTAAGGGTCCTCCTGCAAGAATTTACCCCAAGAAAATGCCAGTTGCCCTGTCTGTATCTTCCCTGAGTCCTCAGCAGTCTTTTCCATCAGTGTGAAAAATGGCTGCAAAACTCTGCTACGCTCCATGAGGGAGTGGCTGTTCCTGGAGTTGGCCCCGTGGGTGATGCTGCTTCTCCTCCTGGTCACTCTGTGGCACTGGGGGAAGTGGCAGCCTGCACTGGCCATCCCTGATGCCAAGGCCACTTGCCTTGCAGCTCTGCGGGATGCTGCAGCAGGGAGAGATGGCTCCCAGTTTCCCCTTTCCTGTTGGGTGGTGTTAGGGGGAGCAGGATATGTGTCCAGGCTTTTTTTTTCACTTAAAATGAAGGGTTTATTTTACTCTGAAATGACCTAGGAATAACTGAGATCGGGTTGTGGTGGCTTAGTGAGACACCAGGTTACTGCTGTGAGCACCACAAGGACAGCAGTGGCAGTGAAGGCGGGAAACTCGGAGGTGGCGGATGGAAGAGCTTCTGCTTTGGACCATCCGACACACAGATGTATCTCAGTCCCTGGAAAATATGGTAAAGCACAAGGAAGGCCAGAAAAGTTCCTGGTTCTCTTTGTAATGCATTCTTTCTTTTTTCTTCTCCATCTGTCCACCAGTGGCTGTGCCTGTGAGTAGCATGCTGGTATCCGACAGCCACTGAACTCTCCCCATTGATATGACGTTCTTGAAACTTCTCTTCCAGCTCCATCCTGCTCCAGCCCAGCACCGCTACTCCCTTCCTTCAATAACTCCCTCCCTGACACTCAGGCGCCTGTGTTTAATTGAGACAGCAGCTGGTTTTAATTTGCGGTTTGAACACTATATATATATATATATATATATTTTAGATCTTAAATTGCTTTCAAAGAGATGGTGCATGATTCTGCCCCACTCCAGCCCAGCCCGTGCTGCTCAAGAAGCAGCTGGGACATTCTTTGCAGCCTCCAGAAGATGGTGCCCTGCTGTCAGGAAACAATGCTGCGAGCAGCAGTCATTCCAGTTCACTGGCACAATGTCATACAAAACGCTTTGTGTCTGTCAGCACATTCCTGGAAGGTCACAGTGAATGATGAATGCTCCTGTGTAGGAGCTGAAGAGCTTTTTTTTTTTTCTTTTTTTTTTTTTTCCATGAATTGCATCACTTGGCGGCCTCTTGGCTTCATTCATTTGACTCCTGTGGTTATAAACCTTTCCCAATTGTTGTGAGCCTGCTTCCTCCACAACCCCTCCGTGGCCAAGGCAGGATATTCATGACTGACTGGCCCGGGGAAGCTGGATAACTTCCAGCTACTTTCCACAGCAGAGTTGCTCACTTCCCTCCCCCCAAGGTCTGAAATATCCTGTGGTTCTGGTTAGCTTTCTCTCCGGATGCACATCAACTAAAGCATATGCATCATCATGTGATACCCAAGGTTGTTTCAGCATAGCTAATTATGACAGAGGCTTTATTTAGATGCCATGTATAAAAAAGATGAGTAAAGCAGTCCGATGGGAAGTCAGAAGGTTATTTGACTTGATCTTGAATGAAAGCTGATTTTCACTGGCATGTAGCACTGAAGTTCTCCATTGAGCTTTGCACATATGTCTGAGATGTTTAAATAATTCCAATAAACTATGATGTCATCTTTGCAGCTCCATTGCCATTTCCTATGGTTTGGTTCATGATTATTTTCCTCTCTAAGTTACAAATTGTTCATGAAGCTTGTGCAATTGAATGGGGCTCTTCTATGTTTTCACCCTCCTTCCCCCTCCCCATACAGAAAGCACAGGCCTGCTAGTTTTAACTGGGGAAAAACACCCAGAGCCAATTCTGCATTTTTTCTCAATGGGAGAGTGTCACTTGACACAGTCTAGCCTGCTACACATAAGGGTATTGAAATGGTGTGGAGAGTGTCTGGATGGGGAGGAGGATGCAGGACATCCTGGGCTAGAGAAAGCAAATCAAAAGAGGAACACCTAAACTTGCAAATAGTGTCCACAGGCCCCGGCACAAGCCCAGCGGTCAGCATTCACTGTCCTCTTGCCTCAGGCCCTCAGTCTGCTCATGTGGACACACAGGCCCTTCAGAAAGATGGAGACACATTCAGTGGTCAGGCCAGACTAACAGCTTCCAATATGTGCCCTTTTTTCTGGTTTTGGTTGCATAAACGCAGCCAGGCAGAGGTTCTGAAATGTGAATGCTGGGACCCTACGTGCACATCTATGCTGAACTGTGCCAGATCTCTGTCCCTGGAGCCATCTGGCAATATCTGTGCTGTTAAACTTGCTTCGCCTTCACAACAGGGTTGTTGCATCTAAGCTGGCTGGTGAGTAGCCCCCAGTCTACACTAGTTGTTGTACTGTGCTATGCTGGCTGTGCCCAGCAACTGGCTGGAGGATGCTGGCTGGGCCAGAAATGGTCCTGGGATGGCTCTTATCATTGACTGGTCTTATTATTGAAGGGGGCCTGGGCCTGTGTCCTGGCTCTGCTTAATTTACCAGTATGGACATGGCTGCACAGACTGCTGTGGGCTATACAGATTTCACCTGTATAACTGGGAATCTTGATTTCAGATGGAAGAACATCCTCAGGAAGGAGAAATGGGACTGGAACCTCATGGGAGAAAGAAGATGGAAAGCAAATCCTCAGTGGGAAAAAGGAAAGCATCTAGAATCCAGTATGAGATGAAATAAAGCCAGAGAGAAATAAATCCAAAGGCCAAATGGGTCCTTAGGAGTCAAAGCTTATGGACTAGGGTAGGAGGTATTTTCCAGGAAGCAGCAAGGAAGTACATGTTGCTGCCAGTTCATTAGTGTGTAGGGATAAACTACTGAAACTTCAAGGAGGATTTTCAACAACAACAAATAAGGACATTTTTGCAAAAGCTTTGGTGAAGACAAGCAAATTGCAAACTGCTATCCCATAATGGCTACATGTTGCAAAATGTGGTATGAAAGGAAAAGATCTGTGAAACATGAGGACATTTCAAGCTTTACATATTTCCAGAGATTTCATCAGATCTTTCAAGTTGTCGAAGAAATGTCAGGAAGTGGAAAACCAGAGGTTTTGCGCAACTTATGGGATCTTTTTAAAGAAGTACTTGATTCAGAGAAAGTAATTACTACTTGGTTGGTTTCATACAATTCCTTGGTGTTATAATTTCTCTTAGACCCAGATCTGCATCTGCAGGCTCAGAGGTCTTTGTTGTTTCCTGTTGGACAGTCCAAGGGCTGTTCCATGTACAGGCACACAAATAATGTCAAAATCTTCTTTGAGCAAAGATCACTTTAGGTCAAGTAAGCTCTTTGTCAGCATTTCCGACAGCTGGATAACAACATGCAGAAGCAGATTTGCCAAGAGGCCTAACAAGATTGTATCCACTTTTTTCCTTCCCTGCAGCGCTGCTGCCAAAGGGAGCTACTGGCAGCAGCCTTATCATGTCTATTGCTGTACCCAACCATGGTGGGTTGCCTTGTGTGGGACTTTTGAAAAACACAAAGAAATAGTGATGCCTACAGGGTTTTAAATCAGGAGCTGGAGGCAGGAGTGACGATGCTCATCTCTGCAGCAGCAACCGGAGGCACTGCACTTTGTGAAGCTAGGTCTGCAGTGCATGGCAGAGGTGTGATGGAGTTCCTCTCAGCAGGAGATGTCACATAGGCTTGCTATACAGTCACCAATAAGAAGGGAAATGGTGTTGTCTCCTCTTTGGATTGTTTCTGTCTCCAAAGTTTCTTACAGAGACATTTGTGTATACTTACAGAAGGAAAGGACTGCTGTAGCTCTGCTGACTGTGCAGGAGAAGAAAGCCTCCCAAGCCCTCCCTTTTACATCTGTCCAAGAGCAAACCTCAGTGTGCCCTGATGCAGCCAGAAGAGCCTCTATCATTTAAACATATTAGTCCTAATTCTCAGTGCAGAATAGCCTGAGTACTCACAAGTCATAGTTATTTGCTCTCAGTCCTGACTCAGGGAAAATGCCTGCTGACATGTCAAAGGAACCTGGGAGAAGTAAGTAAGGATTCCAGGAGTCTTCTCAAAGTACTCTGGCACGCACACTGCATCTTTTCAACCTGAAGGATGGCAAAACTCTTACCCAGCATCTGCAGAGTGACACTGATATGCACTCATCATTGGGATGGAGGGAAGGAAGGGATATAGCACATGCAGGAAAAATGAGAACTTCTAAAGTTCTTCAAAGAAGATGATTTGCTTTGAACTTCAAGGTCTGACTCATGCAGATAAAACTTTCCTCTATATTTTGTTCCAAGAAAATGGCACTTACATATCAAGGTGCTAAGCACTTAGAGTTAGAGAGTGAGGCCTCAGCTGGTGTTTGCTTGGGCTATCATGATCGACAGTGGCAGCACAGCTACCTCAGCAGGACAGGATGGCTTTCTCCGCCATGGCCTATGACCAGTGCTGGCTCAGAGGAAGGCAATGCCATGGCTGTGTCCTCGGCCTCCCTCCCTGCAGCCCCATGAGGGTGCTGAGGTGAGCAAGGCCAAGCCTTCCTTATGTGTTCAACAGCTCATTCCTGGGCAGTCCTGGCTCTTTCATGTATGTGCCACAGACAAAACCCATACCTCATGTTAATTTTGTTCTTCTGAGGCCTGTGAGAGGGAAAGGCCAGGACCATGTGGGATACATGTGAAAATTATCAAATGCAATTGTCCATTACCAGGACCCTAAATCTGAACAAATTCCTCACTGAAGTCAACGGGGGTCTTTTTAATGACTTTAGCTGGGTTTGGATTCTTGCTCTAATTGTGTGCATACATGTGGTTTGAAGCCTGGGATTCATCCACCTAAATGTAGGCATTTGTTTAAGGTATCTAAGGCAAATCGGTACAGACAGATAGGTGTGGTCAGACTATCCAAGCCCATCCTATTCAGTTAAACGTGAAGAGAGGCCAGAGAGATTAGTCTTCTAATTTGGTGCCTTGAAGTAGTGCCTAAAGTTAGTGGGAAGAATGGGCTGAAGCCCCTGAGTACCCAATTGAAACAATGTGAATATTATTGCATAATTTCTCTGTGCAACGTTTTATCAGGGTTAGGGTGGAAATGTGCACATGTTGTTGGGTCTGATGGAGGGGTGAAGAAAGAAGATAATAAATTAGAAAGCTAAAATTAAAATAAACTTTTATTTTTATGCTTTATTTTAATGTATCTAGAATGTTAAGAATTTATCACCTGAGATAAAAGACTTAATCATTACTAAACCCTTTGACAATTGTTTTAATAACATTAATCAAGATGAGCTCATTTAGTGTTAATAGGGGTGTTTTAAGTACTTTTATAGGATTTTCACTGAAATTCAGAATTAAATAATTGGGCCACTATTCTAAAGTGTTTTCGTCATCCCTCAGGGAAGTCCCAGTTTCTTGGTTTTCATCTGCTCAGTTTTATTTCCTCTCAAGCATTAATTCTGATTGCCCTTGACAATTTCGGAGCATCCCCTCCCAGTTATTAATTTGACCCTCTTCTGGGCAGTCTGAGGTTGGTTGCCCTTGATAATCTATTTTGTCAATGCAGTCATGGGCAGGAAAGATTTAAAATACCACTAAATGAGTGTGGTGATGGATGATGAGACAGGAGCGATGGTGACTGTCATAGGCTAGAGGCTCTAGTGAGTTGAGTTTTCACAGTGCACAGACTGGATGAGTAGCTGGTTAATTAATTGCCCAGTTCTGCATTTAATGTTATCTTAAGCATGCTTAATTCTTATTAAAGGCCATGTTTTTTTGCAATATGAAATGCAGAGGGCATTTGCTGAAGGAATTGTGGTGAAAATGTTGCAGGGAATCGTCCCCCAAAATGGTGTTCACAGTGTCAACCTCCATGCTTTAGCACAGCTCCAGCCAATGCCATGTGCACTGGTCTCTGCTTCAGATACAGGTGTGAGATATGAATCAGAAATCTCTGCAATTTATTACTCTTGTGAATGAAGGCAAGGCATTATGGGCTTTATTCAGTTGCCTGACCTTACATTCTTAGTGACATCTGAAATTCTAAAATGTGTCTGAAACATCCCTGTGGCAATGGCAGGTATAAAACAGGACATACAGTAGACCTTTGCCTTTCTTGAAAAGCAGTTAGATGCCAGGAATGCTGCCGCTGGGTATCTCAAATGACCCTAAATGTTTAGGCAGCTGAATTGAGCCTTACAGGTGGGAATCATTTTGAGACTAAGATACTCCACATGTCCATGTACACCTGCCTACATGTGAGCTAGGTATCTAGACTCTCATTTAGTCAGGGGACATCTAGTTAATGCAGTCACTGAACCCCACTGAGCAACTTGCTTGATTGATTAGCCACTAGCTGTCTACTTTACGATGAGTTGAATCACCCTCTAAACTCTGGTGACCGTACTGTGTAGATCTCTGCTAATACAGTGGGAAGGAACATAGACTCCTCAGACTCAATTCAGTTGACTAAATATTGATGCCATGGTAGATGCTCAGATGGTTGGCCTCCAGCTATATCTTTAGAAGAAGGCAGATCATGTCTGCCAGCCCAATGTGGATATCTCAGACATCCTATGACACCTAAAAAAATCACAAGAAGCATGTGGGCATCAAAGCACTGACTTTTGTCACAGATAATAGGATACAATCACTTCAATACAAATGCTAAAATTCTCTGATTCATCCATATAATGATATGTTCCTACAGATGATAGTCATATTAGAAAGGTTTTATTTAATCCGTTGGGAAGCCTGCATCAATCATCCTTAGTTTTGATAATCACAGGAGACATTGCCATTTCAAACTCACCCCAGTGAATTTTCATGTCATACTCTACCAGTATATTTGGTAGAGTATGCCCAAGCCTGAAGAATGAGAGCAAAAATGAACTGTAATACATTTAATTATGAAATAACACACACTTTTTCATATTCATCCAACTTTCTGTACTGCTGTTTTCCGATTTTTCTCATAATAACTTAAAGTTTCTAGTCTCTTACTCTATTCTGGTGATTCAGAATAGTACAGACTGGCAGATTTCTAAATCTGGGAGGGGGAAAAAGGAAGGAAGACTATGTTTCCACTTTATATCCTATCTGGAAAATGAACTCTGAAAATTTCTTTGTTTAAAAAGATTATTCTCAGTGCAAAGGTCTTTACCCAAATCATTGCATCAAGCACAATAACCCCCCCCCCCACACACACATTATATACAGCCAAACTTCAGCTGCATAAGTCCCATTTTTTAAGGGCATCATGCAATAATGAAAATCATATTTTGTAACCAAAGTGTGCATATGTTCCAATTTGTACATTTATTTGGTTTTGACTGTTGGTAAATTGCTCAGTATCTCAGATACACTTAACAATTCCTATCTTTTTGTTCACAGAAAGAAGTCAAACTATTACACAGAGCAAATAGTATAACTGAGGATAGATATTTTCAGGATGGCTTAATCATTGGGTAGGATAGTTAAGATGTCATTTTTTTATTGTGCAATAGGAGCATCTCTATTTTTGTATGCTTCATGTTCCCACAGATGGGTCTCAAGTTTTACAGCATGTATTGGACATGGCTCATGGCCATGCCAAATATAATGAGTGCAGGACCCAAGTAAAAATGTATGACGTATCCTGTTTACACTTGCACAATTATAATAATTTAATCCTCTACACAAGAATGATGCAACAGGGTTTCCATTTTAGGAGTTTAATCTCTGCCCACACATATGACGTATGTCCTTTGTTATTATTCAGAGTCTCACTGTTGCAGGCTATAGCTGACAGACACTTACATTTCTCCACTACAGCCATATGTTAACAGTGTAGCAACACTTACTGGATCCAGTCCCTGAAAGTCCTTCCTCATGTTTTCTGTAGGCCTCTTGTGATTAGAGCTTCATCTGAGCTAGATCTTAGTGAAGATATCAGGATTTCAGTTATGTAACCGATACAAAAACGGGGCTGAAGGATTGACACCTCTATGTTTTTAATTCATGGAAGTATTGCACAAACAACAGTCAAAAATACCATAAAGAACCATGTCTTGAGAGGCCAATTTTTCATGACTAACCCTGTGAGTTAGAGCAGAGGAAAAGCAGCTTGATTAATTGTAACATTTATTTTCATTTAATAGATTCATAGATTTTGAGGCCAAAAGGGAGCACTCCGATTATCTAGTCTGACCTCATGCAGAACGCAGGCCGCCGA
The DNA here is from genome assembly GCF_036417845.1 of Apteryx mantelli. Lineage (NCBI taxonomy): Eukaryota > Metazoa > Chordata > Aves > Apterygiformes > Apterygidae > Apteryx > Apteryx mantelli. The sequence continues at coordinate 124,092,136 of NC_089980.1, forward strand.
GTTCCACCCGGTAATTCCTGCCTGGGCTGAGTGATTCTTCTCTGCTATGTAAGGAAACTCTCAAGCCAATTACATGTATCAGCATTAGCTCATGCCATATACTGGGCCATATCCTGAGCTCTTTTTACCACCTTGTAAATCCTGAGGAGCTTCGTTTGCCAGCTCAGGGTTTACATGGATAAAACTGAAATCAGAATTTGGCTCACTCTTCCTCACAAAATGATAGCCGGTAGAAAGATTTATTTACTCCACTGAATAAGTAAGTGTAAGGAACATTTATATGTGTTTGTGGTACATTGCTTTATTCTGAAGTATAACATTTAGATTGAATCTCTGAAGTTGTGGTAATTGGTGTCTTTGGTCCAATGATGAGTCTGGATTTCTTTAGCTGACAAGGAAGAGCCTTCAACACTTCTACCGCAGTTTGTAGGTGTGTCTGTCTTCTGCCTTGTACACATCAGATGTCACCCCTAAAATCTGCACTGAATCCAGCACTTCTGATGGCACTAAGGCAAATTCTCCAAATGACTTAAGAATATACCACATCCTTAAGCAGCTCTTTTCAAGAACTTTCGGTAGCTACATGCCTACCTCCAAAGTGGAAAAAAGTGAAAAGAATGACATTTTAGACTGAAAATCCCTGAGTGTTGTCAAATTATACATTTACCCTTATCGTTAAAAGTAAAAGCAGCATATTTAAAACACAGCTTAATCTAACGTGACAAGAAATGAAACAATTCAAGTACAGCTGCTATTCAAGGTAATATTCTGCTGCTCAGAAATATTCTGCATCTGTGCATCTAATTATAGCAAAATAGCAGACAAATACTTTTATACCATAGTCAATGGAGAAAGAAGGGGCTAGGACAGCTATGCTTGTCAATCAGATTACTAGGTAGCTAAATATGGGTTTCTGCCAGACAAACTTTTCAAGATCTGTATTTGGCTGAGACAATCCTGTTTCTTTTGTATTTCCAGTGTTTGCACTTATGTCCTGTATGTTGTGCATTATGTCATAAGCGTTTTCAGAAGAAAAGGACATATTGCATTTAAGCACCAAGTCTAAAGTGAATATAGGAAAATGATCCATGATAATAGTATATTATATTATAGTAACCACACTTCCCAAATGATACTAATATCAGAAAAAACTGTTGCCATGGTAACTGGCCTGACTTGAAACAGTTCAGCTGACGCTGAGCTTCCTTTCCCTTCCCTCAAAATGAACCAAATAAAACATTTTGGAGAGGAAATTCTTCTTTTGGCTAGGCAACAGCAATCTCCCATGACCCGTTGTTGAGGCTGTATTAGCTTATTAACATTCTTGGTTAGATAAAATGGACGGAAAAGTGGGCTTGAAAGTGGGCTTTAACTGAAAATTGTCTGTGTAAAATGAAGTCATGCCCACTTATCTTACAGTACTTTTGCTTTTCTAGATCTTTTTCCAGGAAAATAACATTCTGAACATCACTATTTATACAAGAGACTTCAGAAACTAGCAATGAAAGATGATCTTGAAGTGCTCCAAGCAGTAGTGTTATAACTGGGGATACTGATAAGGCAAGATTTTTAGGGAGAGTAATGTCTTTCAGTCTATCAACTTACATAATTGGGAAAAACAATTGGGCATGCAAGTCTTTCCTCAGACTTCACTTATTTAACTTATTTAAGCCCTCACTACTAGTAAAGGACAAAGAGGTATGTCTTCAACTTTTACAGAATTGCTCTCCAGAGTCTATAATTGCTCTCTTTCACACACACATATATACACAAACATCTTTAAAAAAACACTTATCTTGCATAGGTATGCATCTGCCAAACACCATGTTCTCTGAAAGGTTACAAAGAAACATGGGATTCCTCTTACTTCAACAAACTAACTGATTTTGACAGCTAAATTTCCCCTTAAATATGTTTAAAACTTCCTTTATATAGAAGTGTGAGTCATTCTGACAGTCTTAATTTGTACTGAAAAATGATTGTGTTAAACTTATTAGCCATTCAGGTTAGAAAGACTGTAAACAGTAGATTGATGACATTTGCACTGCATGTACTATATACACTATGTGCCTACAAAGTAAAAAAGCAAGAGTCAGTGAAGGGCATGATGAAAATTTGATAGAAATTGTACTCTAATCCATTTCTGCTCTTGACTTAATGTTTCCTTGTTATTTCATTTTCTCTGATGAGGAGAATATGTATGCAAAGATGTCCTTTTAACTGCATCGTATTTATGGCAAATGTATGAATATTTGTACCAGAACTAACTAACTAACTAAGAAAAAAAAAAAAGCAGTTTGGTGGATTTATTGTAACACTGCTCAACAGACCAAAAAAAAATCAGTGGCGTTTGAAGACCCATTGATTGATTCTTAAGGAGATATTGAAGTTCAAGCGTTTGTGTTTAGCAGCCTTGAGGATATCTGGGTGTAAACTACTCTGACTCAGTGTGCGCACTAAAAGCACATCTGACTTGTAAGCAGGAGTGAGAGTGGAAGGGAGAGGGTAATCACAAAGTCAAGCATCTGATTTAGCTGGGAAATCTCCCCAGCCCCTCTCTAGTCTCGATGATAAGAAAAGCCATCCAGAAGTTGATTCAGCGGTGAAGCCTGACTTAGATGTTCATAAGCCACCTTTATACTGTCATATGAGCTCAGGGCTTGAGCAGTCACCTGAGCCTAGTCTGCACACCGCTCTGTGTCAGCCTTTTTGAGAGAGCTGAAGGTTGTCCAGGCAGGGGAACTCAGGAAGGAGAGCTCACAAGCTTTTCCCAAGCTCTGACCCTCCTGGCCATATGGTTGCAACAGGCACCTGTGTCTCAAGCACAGCTACGAAGGGTGATACAGACCTCATCTCAACCTAGATAAGTAAGCCTTCTGCTTTGAACTGCCTTCTAGAAGAGTGCTTCTCCCTCTCTGTTGACTACTGTAAATACATAAACCTGGCAAGTTAAATTAGGTGCTTTAGGTATCAATAATAGATATTAAGAATAACCCCTTTGTCTCCTTCATAATCAAACAGTGGAAAAAATCGTTTGGACTGAGAAGACTCACTTGCTCGTTGCACTATGATCTTGGCTGTTTCTGAACTGTCTGATGGGACTTTGGATCAAATTCAGCCCTTGTTTCAGTAGGTCATGCCCGGGGGGGGGGGGCACTAGCTAAATTTGAAGCTGATCTTGTCAGTAAGATCCTTTACCTGTCTCCAATTCCTGGAGATTAATTAGAGGGTCAAGAAGCTTCAGGAAGCCTAGTCATATCAGGTAGGGCACAATTTTTCAAAGTCCTTTATATTTATTCTATGGAGAATTTTGTACAGCCAAATACACAAAGATTCAATGGTGGCATGGGGACAGTCTCTGATTTAAGAAATTTTAAGAGTTTCATTAGAAATTACAACCTTGTCATTAACACCTGAGAAATCTTTGTAGCTCATCAAATCCAGTAAGTATTTCTGTAGTCAGGAAGAAAATGTCTGCTGAGGATATTTTCTATTGCTCTCCAGAACCTCTGCATCTCTCTGGAGTGTATCGTGAATGTGGAAGAGGGGATAATGAGAATGCAGAATCCCCAGTCAAATAGTAACCCATGAGAACAAAGTGGATTAGAGGTGTATGAAACTAAACACTCATCTGATCTGAATGTGCCAGCTCTACGAGCTATGCACAACTGACAGCTTTGGTGTGATGTACTTTGCAGAGAACTTTGTTTTTCTTTCTTTGCAGAGAACTTTACTGTTGGGAATCTATTGCATTATTATCTTCCATGACAAATGTTTTCAGCCCAGTGGAACGGATAATGAAAACATGTGACTCATTTGGGGCACTGCAGTCCGTGTGTGTGTGTGCATGTGTGTGTGTGTGTGTGTATACGCACGTGCGTGCCTTTCTGTATGCTTTGCATAACAAACCTGCCCTGTTTTGTACATTCATAGGATCTTACCAGTTCTATGGTGTGTGCATCACATTTGCCACGAGGCCAGACTGCAGATCACCAAAGTCCTCAAGGATTAAGACTGCTATAAAAACACATATCAGTAAAGGCTGCACTTGTTTATACAGAGCAACAAAAGTGCAAGTTAAAGATAATCCATGTCTTTTGGGTGTTTTTGCTTTCACAGTTTTGACTACAGTGAATCAGAAAAGAGAAGTCCAAGTGAATTTCTTTATGCTACCTCTTGATGCCCTGGGATTATAAAGTTCACTCTATTTGGTGTAGTCTAAGATAGACTGTACCAGAAAACAAAACAAAACAAAACAAAACACCCGACAGCTAATAACTCTTAAAAGAACATTTCTAGGGTTGCAGATGCAAAGATTTAAAAGTTAACAAAAACAAACAAAAAAAAAACAGAATTAATGTTGTCTGTGACTTTTCATTCAGTTCCTTAGGTTACAATCTTGAATTAAATAATCACATATGATTTTTCCACTCTGCCAGGGGGATGAATCAGAATTGTGCTATGAAGGCATCTGTTGTCTGTTAAGTCCCCTGACTCATTTGTTGCACAAGTTGGAAGATGTGAAATGAATGAGGCAGGGGACAGCAGGAAGAAAGAGGATTGTCTCATGGCTGAGGTAGATGAATGTCACTCAGGAGAACTGGATTTCATCCCTCTCTCTGACACAAAGATCATATGAGAAGCTGTGCAAATTATGTAAACCAGAGTTGTTATCTCCAGTAATGAACAAGCAGAAATTACACCCTGATCTTCATATTGCCTGGATATGAATTTCAATTCCTTCACTGATCTCCTTGTTACAAACAAACACTTATTTTCTGACCCTCCTGCTCTGTCTTTGGTCTGGGTAGCCCACGGGAAAGTCGAATCCCCTTGTCCTGGAAGGACCATGGCCAGACCTTAGCAATTACCTTGCAGGCACTGGTACCTCCAAAGCTCTTGAATGGATGCTGAGTCCTAAAAATAACTCAGGGTAGGGCTGAAGTGTCCTAGGAGGGGTGCGGGTAGAGACTGTGCCCTACAACTGAGGGAGCACCGTCTGCCACACTGCATTCTCTCCACCCTCATGTTGTTTTGCCCTGGCCACTTTTGAGGACTAAATGATGTCAGATCTTTTTTAATATTAAATTGGTTGGAGCTGACCTCCTTCCCCCATGAATTCCCTTGAGGTGTCCCACACTGCTCATCAGCAGTGCTGTAGCCCTGTCAAGCTTGGCTACTTGATCTAATGGCAACACTGCAGAACTCATGGTGGTGTGCTAGGGGGGCATGAGACATGTAGCCAGGATATGGATTGAGCTGCAAAGATTTTTGGCTTAGTTTCTAGCTCTGAGGAGGGTTTTGCTTGGCTCTTCTATCCTTTAAACATAACTGCTTTGGGCTGCCTGCCTGTTCTCGTTCCAGTCCCGTCCCAGTCCCATGGCTAGCTCTTCATCTCAGTCCTGTTCTCCTCTCTTAACCATCATGGAAATCTGTCCCTTCACAAAAAATCCAGGTATGTCCCATTTATGGACTCTTACCCCATTCTCATTCTTTCCTTTGCCCAGAATTCCTTTTCCTTTGTCAGATCTTCAGTCTGTATCACTCTTGGTCAGCCCTCAAGTTTCTTCCTTTTGGCATTACTCCACAAGCACTGTCTCCTTCCATGGAGTCCTCATCTGGTTCTTCATGCACTCCTGAACGTAGCTTTTTGTCCACACAGAGCTTTACTTCCTCCCTCAGCACAGCTATGCCTTACTGCTTGGACCTATACCTCACCTCTCTATTCCCAGTCTCTACCTCCCTTTTCCTCATCCAGGTTTTCCCCAGCTTGCTGGTTCCCTCCCCTGTTTCAGTCCCAGTTTCTATTCCTTGACAACATCTAGACCTAGTCTTCTCCTTCAGGAAATCCATCTTTCTCCACATACTTCCTTTTTCCTCAGAGCCTTTGATCCACCTCTTGTCCTCCCGTGAAAGGAGGTAAACACCTCACCCCCTGCAATGCCCTGTTTCAGCAACATGTTGACTGAGAATGCCAAAGAAACAGCCTCCCTGGTGTCACATGCAGTGCCCAGAACTGCTCCAGCCTAGAGCATGTGAGTACAGCCACTACAGAGCAAAACTGATTTCATTCCTAGAGCCTTTTACCGGAGAATACCACTTTTTTTCCCCCCAGTGGTTGTGGAGCATGTACAATGCAGCTACATACAGAGCCTGCAAGGAGCTGGGGCATGCTCAGTGAAGGGAGACTGCCTGGGGAGTTCAGCTATTAAACTCTGGCCAGTCGTTATGACGCATGTGCAAACTGCTGCTTGTCAAAGTCTTGAACAATTTAGGTTGGAGATATATTTCCATGGGAATAAAAATGAGTAAATAAGGTTTATCCTTAACACAAGCCCATCTCTTCCTTCACATAGGGTTCCTGGAAAACATAGAGTTCAAAAGCTTTACAACTACTTTTTTTTTTTTTTTTAACATTGCAAAGCAGTTTTTTTCTCTTTTCCCCTATTTTTTGTTTTTGGAAGAGGTATTACTCATTTTTAAAAAAGTAATGTAGTGTGGCAGATGACAAGCATGGGAAATTTCAGGCCTGCCCTCCCCTCCCCTCCCCACCCACCTAATACTGAATGTTTCTCCAACTTGCAAAGGAAAACATGGTCATACAATAAGAAATGTCAGAGAGACTTAGCTTTGACAAAAGGGTAGACTCCAAGGTGAAGCACAAAAGCACAGATAGACTTGCTATGTATGTCCATATTCACATTTTATTTGTTCAATGATTTCCTTAGACCAGAAATAAGTTAGCTCTAGTCCTTGTACTCAAGAACCCTTGAGAAAAATGCCAAGTGCCTAGGATCATACAGGCAGGTAGATACAAAGTAAATATCTTTTCTCATCCTTTGCCTGTTCTTCAAGCATCAGATCCAAAACCCTCCATTCACTGAGGTGTAACAACCTTAAAAGGAAAGGAAGAAGTAAACATATTGGATCCTGCCAGATTCCTCAGGCTACACCAGTAGGTCTGAGCCTCCCAAACTCCCTGCTGAGGTGTGGGACTCTGCCTCGCTCCCATGTGCAGCTGCATGCCGAGAAGCCACAAATGGAGCCGTTAGTGTCTATCCTGGATGTGGAGCTCATTTGAGACGAGGGAGAGAAGGAGAGAGGGAGATCTCACAGCTCTGCCGCTAAGTAATTTTTTTTATGGAAACTTATTTTTAATTTGTTCCATATGAATCTTGGGAAAATGAATCATTTTAAAAGTTTATCATAATTCTAATCTAGATAAACTGCTCAATAAAGAATGGAAAATATGTATTTTGTCAGAAGGCATAACTAAAAAATGTTCACATATGGCAATGATTTCCTCAGTATTCAACAAAGGATTGGCTCAGGAGTCTTCTCCTGTAGATACAGATCAGATTTATCACTGCGGTAATGTCACCTGACTTGTACAATGTTTAAGCTGTGAGTCAGCAGAGCAGAGAGATGTAATTCTCCAGCATGTACAGTATTTATCCTGTCCTTTTCCAATCTCTGGCTCCGATTTTGTTTTTAACATTATTGAGGAGTGATTCTTCATAGTTAAGGTTACAAATGAGTCTGTCTTAAAAGTTTGTTTTGGCTTCTCTCTACAAACTACCCTGCCACACCTCTGCATCAGGACCACAGAGCTGGTAATCAGAGCTGAGAACAAGATAATGTTTCTTTTCAAAATGAGAAATGAGTGAAAGGTTTGCTGGATTATGGCTTTCTGAAAATGAAAGTGCACGCATGGCAAAAAAAAAAGTCCTTTCTATTTTGTTGCTTTGCTCACTTTCTTCAAGAAATTAGCAGGGAAATGCTTTGTTTATTTGTGGTGGATTCTAGATATTTCCCCATCATCCTGGAAAGATAGCTTCTGTTTTACTCATCAGAAGTTAAAGACAGACAGTGGTTAGGAAAAGAAAAAGCAATAAAGGATATGTATGTCAGCTTTAGCCCTTTGTAATCAGATGAGCAAAGCTGACTGGACACAATCCTTGGAAAAGTGCTCTAGGTGACCCGCTTGAGCAGGGCAGTTGCACTAGCTGATCTCCGGAGGTCCCTTCCAACCTCAATACTTCTGTGATTCTGTGATTCTGTGAGCAGAATGTGGGTTTGGGCACTCAGTATTTGCAGGACAATGATGTAAGTTTAGATTAATAATTTTTAAAATTGAAGTGAAAATTAAGTGCCTAAAAAAAAAAAAAAGTGACCCAGCCCTGAGGTCACCTAAGTTGTAGACACCTCTGTTCAGCAAGTGGGGCCCTTTGCCTGTTCTGCTCCTCCGTGCTCTGGGAAGTCCCTGCTCAGAGCAGCTGCATTTCTGGGCATCCTGGGGGAGCCCTGGCAGAGCAGCACCCCGTCCCTCCCAGCGGCCTGATTCTGCACATTGGGGATGTCCACTACACTCCATCAGGATTCGGGGTCTCCTGAAATATACTTATGATGTCCCAGTTATGCTCTCTCCTCTAAACTATAAGAGTGAGCATGCCGCAGTCCTTCCCATCCCCATCCTTCTCCCCCCTCCTTCCCACAGGGAGGGGAAAAAGCAGATTTTTTCAGAGGCCTTGAGCTGCCTCAATGCTGAGGAAGGTCTGGAGTTTAAACCTCCTCTCTCTCTTTTTTTTTTTTTTTAGTGGTATTTCCTTTCAGCTAGCTCCCCACTAAAGGACAGTTCAGAGAGGGCATTACTTTTCTGATGTTCCTAATTTTGTATAAACACTTTATAGGAATCCTGGGAGCCTAATGCAAAGACATGAATTCCATTGTGTGTGTCATGTACCTAAAAATTGGGTGTTGTGGTACATGACATGTGGGTATCTTTTGTTGGATTTATCCCTGGATTCCTCTCCCTGAACAGCAGTGCAGAGCATCAAAGTCCAGCTCAGTGTTTAAATACTCTTACATTTTGTTTAATTTAGCATATTATTGTTACTAGCTGCAGCAATCTCAGTCTAGGGTTGCAAAGAGGAGGGGTCTCATATCCTCACAGAGGGCTGCTCTGAGAGCACAATTCTCATGTGCACCTGCAGCACATGCTCCGTCAGTCTGGCGGGTCTGGGATGTGTCCCACCAGGCATGCATTCCACAGGCAGCTGTGCATAAAATCATAGAGAAATAGGGATGAAAGAATCTCAGGAAATTATATATTCCAACCCCTGCCCCAATACAGATCAGTGACGTCTGTTTGACTCTTGTGAGTTATTAAGATAGCCTGTTCCTAGAGACACCTCACAGCATTCCTAGGCAATCTATTACACTATACTCACCATTTCTTCTTTGCTTCTTTTGTGCTGTCATTTAAGCTCATTATGTTTTTTTTTCTTCTGATGTGTCCATAGACACAGAGAACAGAATATTCCTTACCTCTTTGCAGCTGCTTTTTTGTATCTATCTGAAGACTGTTATACTGAGTCTCCTCATTCTTCTCTTTTTCTAGACTAAACAACTCCTGTTTTTTCAGTCTTTCCTGGTAGGCCATGTAGGTTAGGTCTGACACAACCAGACTGCTAAAGGTAGTAGGTCTGATGAAAGGCTTTGGATGCTGGTTAAAAAGAAAATAACATGGCAACATTATTGTGATGGGATCAGCTGGACACTACTGAACCAGAAAATTCCACTTTTGTACGGAATTGGCAGACTTATTCCATGTACAACATTAGGAGGTAATAGAAGATTTAAGGGCACAAGTCTTAGCTGGGAAGAAAATCAGCAGGGTGGTATAAATCTTAGATGTCTAAAAGTTAGCTGACTGTATTAAGCTGAATACCTGAGCCCTCTGTACCGACAAATGAGAAAAACTAGACTGCTCTCCAGGTACTTTGAGGTACTTGTCTTAAATATCTTTCTTAAGATGAGATGAATTGTTCTCGGGAGATATGCTCCTCTCCTTCTACAACAAAGAGAGTTTAAGTTTAACTCATGAATTGATTTCTAACTAGGCAGCACTGCAAATTTTGTGCCCAGCAAATCTTACAATGCAAGGGTTCTTGTTGCAGATGTGGGAAGTGAATATTTACATCAACTGTAGCAATGAAACCAGTATAGCCCGAACCTCATCATGAGTCAAGCCATCTGAATGCATGTGACTTGCTTAAAATAGTCAGCTTTAGAAATGAGGAAGCATCATTAACTATTTTTATTCACCTCTGGTTTATGAGCCTGCAGGGGTAACATGTTATAACACTTCCAACTTTCTCCTGGAAGTCTCTGTGAAAGAGATTAAAAAGCTGAGATACTTGGCTAATCACTTGGCTCTGGAAATAGAGGCTTTGGGTGAACACCAAATGTTGAAATTACACTACTAGAATAGGAGTCATAACATTTGGTTTCTTCTTGCGTGGAAAGGGAGAGAACTGCAGTTGTTGAAGAGTTCTTGGATAAGGAAAAGGTGAATCACACAGGAGCCCGTACAAATTTTTCTAAAATATCAGGCTTGATTCTCCCATAATCATGATCATGAGGGATTCCAGACGGTTATGACAATTGCGTGACACAAAGAGAATTTAGATAGTCACATTGCGACTCCCTGTGCATAACATAGGGGGTCCAGGGGCGCCTTAAAGACTTGTCCGGACATCAGGTCAGCATAATCTGAGTTTAGCTGACACATCAGATGGAAATGAATTGTCTGAGGTATTTTCAAGCCTATCATTGACTTTTACTAAGTTCACCGTCAGATGTAGGAAACATCAATAGTTAATATGTAGAATATTAGATAACCTTTAGGGAGAATTCATGGGCATATACACTGACGTATCAGATGGCCGTAGCACTAACTCTGAAAGATGCTTTGCTTTTTATTGATTAGAATTTGGAGGAGGGAGAAATATTTAAACTCAAGATAGAGCTACAATTATGTGTGATGGATCTCAAAGTAGTTCAAATATTTACTTAATACATGATAATTTAACTAAATTAGACATTAGTTTACAATTGCAATCAAAATGTGTTTTCCCTAAGACTTTAGCTGTTCTAATGATTCTTTAAGTGTAAAGAAAAGCCTGCTGCTTGATTGAAACATGTCCAAAAGGCATCACAGCTGACAGGAACTTGAATTGGTCTTCTGCATTCATTTCTGATAGCAGAGGCAACATAATCTGACAGCAGATGTTAAGCAGGCAACGTTTCTCTTTTGATCCTAAGAGCAGCTGACAAGGAGCTGTAGACTAACTTTAAAAAAATTAAACAAACAAAAACACCACCAACAAAGTTGTCCAGTTAAAATTGGATTGCCTCCTCAGATAGAGACACCGTTTAAACAACAACAGGAGCAATTAACAGGTCCTGATTATTTGTAGAAGTGGGTCAATTCATGGATTTTGCATTGTTTGCCAGATTTTAATGTTTATGAGCTCCCAATTCTAATTTTCTTGCTGACCATTCTGTTTTACTTTGTCAGATTGATCTACGATTCCTGCAAGTCAGGAACCCTGACAATGTTTTTGCCTGTTGGGCAGGAATATATGATCCTTCAAGAATCTCCTGAATTGTTCTTTGGGCTTGAGTACAAATTTCTTATTTATATCTCAGCTGTGCAATGATTTCTTATCTATCCCCTGTAAAATGTGTCAGCTTCTAATGAGGGATTAAGACCTTTACCTTACTTACCCCCCTAATCAGAACAGCCTACAACATAGTGGTTAGCGATTTCACCTATTAGTAGAAGATTCACCTTCATCTTAAGACATCTAAGTATCTACACTGAGTTGTCTGCTTGTGCTGCAAGAGTCTGAACTCCAGCGATAGTCAAAGGAAAGACAGTGGAGCTAGTGGAGCCTAAAAAGCAATTTAGCTGACCAGCAGCTAAGTATTTACCATGAGGTGAATCACTCTCTAGGCCCCACTGACTTTATTAAGTAGCTCTCCGGTGACTACAAAGGGAGTTTAGACACTTCCAGCAGAGATCTATGTTTATTTATGTGTCCTAATCTTTAGCGTAATCACACCTGTAAGGCTCCAGTCAGTCTTTGAACTGAAGGCACCTACTACCACATGAGATGCTCTAGGATACACAAGACATCCACATGGGTTTGGCAGATATCATGCAGGACCTAGGAGAGAACTGCAGCTTTTTTGGAGCAGCAGCAGCAGCAGAAGAAGAAGACCAGGTAAGAGTCTGAGAAGGTTTCAGTTAAGAGAAAGCCTTAGAGACTTTTCTTCAATGTGATCTCTCTATGGCAGTAGTGTAGAGCACAGAGGAATCGGAACATTGGACCCTTCCATGCCAAGGGTTATGAGAAGCAAGGTTTTGTTTTAGATTTTGCTTTGCTTTGCTTTATTTTATTTTATTTTATTTTATTATTTTATTTTATTTTATTTTATTACTTTATTTTTATTTTTATTTATTTATTTATTTATTTACTTTATTTATTTTGTTTTGGATCTAGCTTGACCTTTCTAGTGTCCCAAGTACAGACCTTTAACGTGGAAGATCCTGCATAAGAAATGACTTTCAGGCCTGTGTGCAGAGAACCCCACTGTTAATTACTATGGATCGCAGCAAACATAGGACATTAGTCATGATGAGCTTGTGTATGAAATGGAACATTCTTCAAGGAATAGAAGAGAGATTAAAACCAGTTGTCGAGTCCGTATCAGCAGTGACGTCGACTTCACTTACATTAGATTAAAAGTCTCACTTTGGTTAATGTTTCATTATTAGAAAGACTTGTCCATGGAACCCCAGGTATCTTTGGATGTAGCTGCTAAGAAGTCATTAGCAATTAGTTCATTAGTCAAAACCAGATTAGGTAACATTGACTACAGGGTACAGGAAATTTTCTTTATACTTTTCTTGGCTGTGAAGGAAAAGCCTTTCCCCTGTTACCTATGCCATTGTCCTTTATGTCTTGGGCCTGTTTCAACACTTTCAGAATACAAGATTTCTCTTGCAGCTAACATCAATCTTTTCCTTACCTAAAAGTATTTGAAGAAACTTGAAAACTTGTAATTGAAAAAATACGTTTTTATTCAGTAAAAATCAAACAAAATCAAGTTTTATTCACTAAAAATCAAACATAAGCAATTCAAAACAGATTTCTCCCAGATTTTCAGTTCATTTAAAAAATTTTTTTTTACATTAACTGATATATATGTTCTAAAATCTGGAAATCACTAGTACTCTTCCTCCCTTTACTAAGGAAAAGAAAAATCAAGCTTTGTTTTAGCTCTCCCTACACCTTCTCAAAATGTCTGCCCTTTCTCTTTCCCTTCCGCTGCAGTAAATGACTACCCGAGTCTCTGAGCAACAGTTAATCAGGTCCAGGGTCCTTAATGATGCTGACCTTGCTAGAAATCTTCTTTTGCGCACTGGATACAGTAATGACAGAGAGCAGAGTAGTTGGGGGGAGTACATGCTGCAGTCTGCAAAATCCTTCACTGATGTGTTTGTGCTCCTGTCCTCGGTGATGCCTGGAGGCACATCGCCGCTGCGAGTTGCTCCTGCAGCGCTGGACCATTACTCTCCCTCTTAGCAGAGCCTGTGCCTCAGAGCCGCAATTTACAGTCCGTAATGTGTGCATTTTGGTAATGGAATGACACAGACATGTTAAATATTATTCCTGTAGAGTACATGACCACACGAATTCAAAAAAACACTGTGTTCATTTTATAGTGACACACCATGCACTTTTGGTATTTTATGGATCCTAACAATGATTGTCTATATAAAAATTTTGATGGTCATGTTGATCAAAAGTCATTCAGTTAGCTATTCATTAAAATGACTTGCTTCATTACTTCATTACATGCTTTTAAGAAAATTCGCTCAAAAAAACCTTAAAAAACACCCAAACAAGGGTTATACCCAAATCAGCAAAGCCTATTTAGAATCTATGGCTCAGAGTACATACTCGGTGCAATTTCTGGATGGCATTCATGCTTCATTTAGCTCAGCATTTTGTTTTCCAACAGCCTATAATGAACATACTCAGGATTTAACAGTTTCCTTTCCAAAAAAGGAGAAATTTCAAGACAAGAAAATGTTATCATTCACAAAGCAAACAAACCTCAAACCAGCCTCATCTTCTTAAGCAGAAGCTTTGGGTTGCTTTCTTAACAATGTTGCTCTTCTTGAAGCAAAGGGATCAGTCTGCAGTATTTGGACTTTGACTGTAAGATGGGTGGTTCTGAACAATCTCTTTGTTTCCCAAATTAGGAGTTGTTTGGCTCCAGGATATCAGCACATGCTATCACAATTGTAAGACATAATTATGAAATTCTGATTATGATTCTGGGCTGATAAACCAGTTTTTTTCCATTGTTCCACATGCCTTTCTTTGCCTGTAAAGACTTTACACTGGCCAGCAGTTTACTTCATTAAGCCTGTTTAAAGCATTATAGTTTAGAAATAACAAAGTTACATACATTTTAATCTTTGTGTACATGCAAAGAATAAAATATTTTCCACTAGCTATAATACACAGCACTGCTCATTACATGCAGCGAGTGCTGTCAGCCCTCATTCGCTTGGAATGTCCTCACAAACTAGACAGAAATTCACCTATTGTGAGGGTGAATTACCTTAGTCAAATAAACATGTATGCATGTATGCAAATGAGCAATGTTCTCCTTTTGATATTAGCCACCTAAGCAAAGTGTTTAGGATCATCATCAAAGAAAAAAAAATCCTCGCCTTTAACTATCACTGTGGGATTTTTAGGGAGAAGCCTAATTCAATGCTTTCAAGAAAGAATACATTTTTGTCTTTTAAATGAGTAAAATACAAACCTGCTACCTGCTTTTCCTTCAGATATACATCTAGAAATCTCTGTGATTAGATCTTCAAATGAAGTTTGGGTAAGAAAACAGGCCAAAGCCTATGCAAAAAGTATGAATAACTCTTCAGTGCCTTTATTCAGAACAACTGACTTTGGTGAAAATCTGGTTTAGGGCATATCAGATCACTGTAAGGATATATAAGAGCTGTGGGCACCCCCCCCCCCCCCAGTAATTAAAAACCTGATTTAAACAACATTCTTAGACTAAATGTCAATATTAATAATTCTGAGCCTAAGGTTATACATATGTTCATGTGTCTGGTTGAATCAGGACTTTGAGTTTATATTTATAGGACTGAACATTTTTTTCTCCTTAAGTTTCCGTACTGAGATAAATAGACGCTCAAACTCATATTCTTGCCCTACAAATGCCATGCTATGTTTCTTGCAGACTACAGGCAACTCGTGGATATTAAGAAGTCACCCAACTCCTAACGATATTACAAGCCAAATGCCAGTGAAACCACTGGCAGTCAGGCACCTAATTGCATTTGTTGTTGTGGTCCATACAGTCAGCCTTTGTGGCATATCACTTGCATGCATGGTTTTCTAAGAACTAATGTCTGTGTACCCAAAATGAGATGACCATTTGATACTAATTATTGTTCAGCTTAGGTAAGTGGATCTTGCATTCTCAGATTCCATCACTGTGCAAACACAGATGATAATACTCAAAAACAGTACAGTGAGTGACAGAGAATAATTTTATAAAATGTTCTCCTTTGGCAAGGCAAACACATTTTTGGGTTTATTTTTGATTCTGTTTGCATCCATCATCTCAGTAGCCAAAGAAATATTCCCATTCATTTGATTTCTGTGGTATAATATTTGACCATGACCCCTTGGCTATTTCCTAAAGCAAGGAATTCCCAGCTAGTCTCTCAGCAAAGGCCAAAACCATTTAGTTCCTATGACGAGACCAGGCAGGGTGTGCTCAACCTGGCATTGCCATAGGTAAGCTAATATGAAAAGCAAGAGAGTAATAACTAAGTTCTGGAAAATGACAAACCACAGGAACATTTGGAGAGTGCAGATAGTCAGGTTTACATGACGTAGCGCATTTGCAAGGATGCTCAGGCCTTCATGCTGCCACAGAACACTTTTCCTAATGTAATTTCTATTTGAATGATGTTTCTGGCCTGAGACTCTGCTGCAGCCTATCTGCTGGGTTTAGTGTAATTCCTGTTTTCTCACCAGGTCAGTCACTCTGACTTATTCACCTTCAGAAGAATCCTGCCTACAGAAAATCACCAACTTCATCTTGCATTTAGATATACTTCCCATCTCCAGTTCTCCAGGTGGATGGAGTTTTCAGAACTTCAGTCTTCTAATAGTTGAAAAGATTATTTTAATTCCAGTTTAGGTGTACTCCTGGCCAGTGTATACATGCTGTTAACCTGTTGCTGGAGAAGCATAACTTCCAGTAGTAACATAATACAAAAGCAAAGCATCAGCGGTGTAGCAGGACACCAGAAGTTGGGACCTGCATTATTTTGTAATGCCCTAGCTCCTTTAAAGCTAGAACTTGCATTGATTTCAGCAGTGCCAGCCAGTTCACAGATCATCGCTGCCCAGGAAAGACAGAATGGGTCCATCTCCCTGTTCAAGTCCAAATTACTAGTGACCTCACAAAATGAGGTCGCTCATTGAAATTTTAGAAAACGTATTTACATCATAAATACTAGGCAGTAAACAGTGGCACCCTTCCTGGCAGAAAGGCAAAGGACTGGGTGGACATGCAGTTGAATTATTCCCTGTTAATACAGAATAGTCAAGCAATAAGGCTTTCTTTAGCCAGAATACTGGGAGTCAGGAGAAACTGGGATTATCAAGGCATCCCTGTCTTTTGACATATCCAAGTGTGTCTTTGATACACTCCATCTTGGAATAAAGTTGTGGGGTGAAGGAAAACAACAACTGGTTCAAAACATCGCACTCCACGGACATTAGAGAAATGACCTCTGTAAACCTGTGTTTTCAGCTGTTGTTCTTTTCATGCAGAACAGCTCAGTTTAATGACAGACTGCAGGAGTCCTGTTCACAGCCCCCTCTAGGATAGCCCTTCGGCCAGGGGCTCACGGCCTTCCAAGGGAGCTACAGGCTGCTAGAGTCATGGCACAGTCAATTTGGTATGTGCATCTTACCTCCATCAGAAATGAAGTTTTTCTGAAGTGGATGTCTCATCTAGAAGAGACTGGAATGGCCAAAACCAGATCAAAATGAGAACATAACTGTGACTCTACTTATGTGGTCTAGCTTCCTGTCCATAATTTGACAAAAATAATTTATTTAAGAGCAACAGCGAAACGGCAATCAATGAATAAAAATAGATCTCTGCAGAATGCAGGATGAAGTGAGGAAAGGATGGGGGAGAAGAGATACTGACAGTAAAAGAGAGAGATTCTTCTTGTGATTATTTTGCAAAGTTCTGATATGCTTTGTAAAGTGATGGGCACACTTTATAAACAGAGAATAAACATAGGCAGTTCAGATAATCAGAAGATGATCAAGTATGGTATGAGGGAGAGACAATATGGAGTAATGTGCTGATCATGATGCATCTTTTTTGTTGATAGAAAGGGAACTTGGCTATTGACACTAAGTAGGTCTATCTCTGGATAAATGGTGAGCACTAGCATTTCACTAATATTAAATTGACATATCATTATCTGGAGTTCTTTTTATATTTCTCTCTCTGCTGCTAGGGATAGGTCTCCTTGGAAAGAATTTCTGTTTTTCTTAGTGCTACTTTTTAAAGCAGGGGAAAGGCGAGTCATTTGGCACTTTAACCTTTTCCAACTACGTGAACAACTCAGACTTGCCATTCAATCAGCGAGTTAGAGGAGGAGCAGGAGAAGGAAAGTTATGAGACAGAAAGAGGAAAATCAGTAAGAGGTGGAAAAAATGACTTAGCTTAGCTGATGTGGTAGGAAAGAGAAAGAGAAGCATTTTTCTAAGAAAAGGGAGAAAGCAAAAGGTTTGAAATAATCTGATGTTAGATTTTTCTATTATAATTTTTGTAAGGTATTCAGATACCATGGTGATGAGCGCAGCTGAAATATCTAAGCACTCTGGGATAGAATATATTCAAACAAAAAGGATAATTAAAATAGTGCTTATTTAGATGAGGGATAATGTTTCAGTTCCTATGCAAATGAGCACAGTTAAAGGATCACTTGCCTTTTTGTGAAAATGAATATTGAAAGTTTGATGAGAAACTTGGGAGAAAGCAACATTCTTGAAGTCAAAGCAAATGCAATCTCTATATGCAAATGAAATCAATTAATTTTAGCAGCCATGTATGAGTGTAAATGAGAAAATCAATGTTTTTCAAAATCTAGTAATTTGATAGCCATTAGTCTCATTAGACTTTCTTTTAAAAGCTTAATTATTCAAAAATACAACCCAATTGAAGTGTGGTTTAGAGAGGACACATTCTTAAATTAACTACAGCAGTGATTTTCCCTATGGAGTGAAGATACAGTACCAGTACAAGGCCTTGTAGACAGGAACATGACATCTAGCTGGACTTGGGACTTTAATTTGATGAAAAAAACTGCCAACCCCATACAGATCTAACTGTTTATCTAGAAGAATATGAGTAGCCCCACTGAAGGCCCTCTGAGGCTGTGTTGTTTGTACCCTGTGAAGATCCATCCCTTGATTTTTAGGGACATGCATAGTGTGAGGTCAGGACTATCACAATAGCATCCTCCAGGCTTCATGTCTGGATGAAGTATTCAAGTCCAACAGAGGGGAGACTGAGCAGAGAGCCAGGCAAGCAGCACACTGCACCCAGGGCTGGGCTCCTTTGCTTGACTAACTTGGGGAGGGCTCACCTTTCATGAACCATCACTGGTGAAAGAATCTCTGATCATTGTCTTCAAAACAACCTCCTGGCTACAGCACTTGCCCAGGAAAATGTGGACTAAGATTTGAGTTCTTCCTCAGTCTGAGGAGAGTTAAACTGATTATGGCCGTAACTTTGATTTGTCTGAGAGATGTCTGTGAACTTGGTGAGCTATCAGGGCATTTCTGCTCCTAAAAAGCACAGTATCCATTCAAGATGGACCCCACTAGTTGCATAATTTACATCTACAAATGAAATAAGGTCTCTTTTATGACCATGAGGTCCTGGTGTGGTTTAGCTTTGTCCATACTCTTGAACTCTATTATCATCTGAAACAGGTGGCTGCATCCAGACTGCCTATTGTGAATGGCCCTGGGCCGTGCAAACTCCAAAAATGTGCTAATTTCTAACTGTGAATTGTTTGGATGAATTCTAGCTTGTTCAGGCCAAAACTGTGCCAACGGCCATTCTTTCAATTTATCAGCATGGACAATCAAGTTCATATGCTTGGGATGTGCCATGGCACTATTTCATTTATTAGTATAGACGATCTTTACTAAATAGATTATTCCAAAACATTTTAAATCCACTTCTTGTAAGGAGATGTGGAATTACCTGGATTCTTAGCTGCATTTCTTTATATCGTCTGAGAATCTGCCTTATGGTGTCTCTGATGACCATGTTGAGACACTCATTACACTGCTGTAAAATTTGTCTATTGCCACTCCTCCTTCCTCCTCTTTCACTTCTCACAGATGCCCCCCACATGTCTTTCTTTCTCTCCTCTCCTCTCCCCTCCTTCTCAAAATAATCGAGATATAAGGAAGATGTACTTTCAGAGGACCAATTAAGCACCGCAGGACACCAGCTGAGATGAGGAGCTGCAGTGAGTGAATTTAAATCAAGCTGCAGTTTCTGAGAAATGATCTTTGTACTATCACTAGAATATTTGTTAACAGTGGCAAGGGCTTCAAGCAGATCTGTATGTTGCCAGGGGAAGCTAGGTCTTAGTCTTTAGGATGGTGTAAGCCAGAAATGTAAAAAAAAAAAAAAAGTTAAATTATTGCCTGTGAATCACAAACATGGCTGTAAAATTTTTACTAAATCCTTTCAGGTGATGGGCAAATGAGGAACAGAAAAGAAAGAGGCAGAGTCTGGTAATATGCAATATTAGCATACATTTAGATAACACGTGATTGTAATAGCTCAGGATTGCAGAGCATTTCAAAAATTAATTCTCTTTTATGTAAGGAGGCTACTTTTCAAATGTGGCATTACCATCTCATCTGTGTATTCTCTGCTTGGCAGAGAGATATTTTAGACACTGCTCCACTGAAGTATAGCCACTTAAAAAGGGAAGAATCAGTGCAGTTCAATGGAATTTAGACTGCCCAAAATTTCTAAGATAACCCAAAATCTCAGCCCCCGCCCTGTGGAACATCCCGCCGAGACCCACTTTGTCATTCTTCTGCTGTAAAGTCCTTGATCTCCCACTGCATGAGCCAAGCTCAGCCCCCCTCAGCAGATGGCAAGCACTGAGCAATTATGTGTGCGCTGCGCTGCTGCCTGCTGTGCTGCCTCTGACTCAGCTCCAATCCCCCTCTGACCACATGGCCCCTCTCCAAAGATCCTGCTCTAATCTGCCCATGACATTTGGGGTGAAAGCAGCAGCTGCGTGGCGGTGTACAGCAGCACCATAGGATGGTTTAGGATAGGAAGTAAATAATTCATCCAGCTGTCTCTGCAGAATGAAGTTAGGAAAAAAAGGGGTCTCCAAATAGCACGAGGGCAGGCCACCAGGTCAACTAGCCAGGTGAAAGCACTTTAAGGTTGCTCATGATGCTTTCTGCCACTGAAAGCAGTAGGAATTTTGCTTTTTGATTTCTGTGCAAGTGAGCTGAGAGATAGGACGGAGGAGGGGTTCTCAGAGTTAGTATCTCAGTTTACATTTTGCTTGACTCTGTCTCCCAGGGAAGGATGTGTCCTATGTTACGTGTCTTGGATTGTCCATATAGAGAAGGATTAGCACAACATAGTGCAACTGAGACAATGGCTTTTCTGGATAAACAAGAGAAAATGCAATCAGAGTGAAATTTCTTTTCTTATTTTCTGTGATGCTCACAGGGACAAGGGCCCTGGAAGATATTTCCGGAGTGTGGAGTGTCCCTGAGCTCCACATATACATGCCATTAGGAGGCTCTACAGAAGCAGGAGAGGAGCCATGGTAGGACTTCTTTGATCAGCCATAGCAGAGCAATAGAGTGCTTCCCAAAATGCCCTGCAAGACTGAGCATATGTCCCTGTGTCCCTAGCAGCAACAGCAGCAGAGAGATCTCAGTGACCAGCCTGTTTCCACAACTCTGTCCTTAAAAGATTAAATGCTGTACTTTATTGTAAGTGCTGGCAGAATTTAAACAGGTTGCAGTACCCATGTTTGATTTCTCTTCTCCCTTTTGGAAACAATGCTCGAGATGGGCTCACAAAAACTGAAGAAAGGCAGCTGTGACTAATTCCTGGCTGGAGTTGGGGGAAGAGAGAGGGGAGGCAAAAAGGGCAAAGAGGGTTTTCTTGAGCACTCAGGCTGTCCCAGCTGGTGTCTGCTTGGCCTGTTGAGACTAGACAAAGTGACTGCATGACCCATTTGGACTAAGCCTATACAGAGCCCCAGGTACGTGGCCTGATAGTTATATAAACCTATAATGTAGATTGTAAAATTAAATAGTATGATTTCATTCTGCAAATGATTTGGGGACATAGTTTACAGGAAAGACACAATACAAAGGAAAATTGTATTGCATGGTATTATTCTTTATGAGTTTCTTGTACTTTAATATGATATAAAATTCATATTAATAGGTGCCATTTTTATGGAGAAATTTATAGTCAAAGCATGGTAACTTCTTTGCTGCAAGAGCTACACAGAAAAAAAAAAGTTGACCATTGCTCTATTTTTTATATGCATGGATATCCTGGTGTGAAGCAGTGGATTGTTTAAACTTGAGAGCTTTTATATTGTATGCTTTTTTATTAGCCACTTTGTTCATGATCAGCGTTTCTGTGGCATCAGTAAAAAAATATGGGAACTGTCCATGGGCCAAAATGACATCTGTACTTTTTCATTTGCATCAACTGAAGAATGTGTAGCCTAGAGACACAATTAATGTTAAACTGGCCTCTTCCCCAAATTAGTGGTCTCCTACGTTTAGGTTTATATGCCATATGCGAAGGGCCGAATTAGTCCCACTTGGGTCACTTTTTCCTTGATCACTTCAAGAACTAACCCCATAACAGTGGCTGTCTGTATAGATGTAATTTTCCATGGCTGAATTGACATTTACCTGCATAGGGATTTTTCTGTAAAACATTCTGTATCAGATATATTTATTAGTTGAATTCTATCAAGATCAAATGCCTTTTCTGAGGTAAAAAAATCTAGATGTAAAGGCTACAGCCTTTTTCCTTCTTTGGCCAGCACTGTAGAAATACCCCTAAACAGTGCACACAGATGTGGTAAATTGCCAGGTTTCTTCAATGTGGCTTCAACAGTGGTTCTCCAAGCACAAGACCACAGGTCCGTTACCTGGCCTAAAGGGCCAGTCCAGGACGTGATAACCAAATGTGCGGGAAGTTGTGCAGGAGGAGGTGGAGTGGGATGTGGTGAATAGTGATGGTTGGATAAGGGACTGTCTTCATTCCTAGCATCGGTGCCCTGGCCAAGCCTGCTATGGGACTGAGAAATCTTTCATCTTGTAGAAAGTAGAGGACTGTATTGTCTTGGCCCGTTAGATAAGACCATGGATATGTTATATATCAGCAAAGCAGAACAGGATGGTGGGATATAGAGGAAAGGGGGAGTCAGAAGTTTTCTAACTTGTGCAATAAAAGTTAATTTACACCGTCCTTTTCCTCCACTTTGCCTCTGAGTCAGTATTCATGGCCTTCTGTGATTTGCTTTGATTGGAGGAACTGGCATCATAATATTAGA
This sequence comes from Apteryx mantelli, assembly GCF_036417845.1. Lineage (NCBI taxonomy): Eukaryota > Metazoa > Chordata > Aves > Apterygiformes > Apterygidae > Apteryx > Apteryx mantelli. Next base: position 124,114,712 of record NC_089980.1, read on the forward strand.
GCGGACTGGTACTAATAAATCTGGGCTGTGTGCTTTTGTAGGGGAATTGGGATGCACAGCCTCTCCCACTGTTTACATAGGAATGCCAATACAATGCTTTGTTGAAGCAATTAGGTATATTATTCTGATCGCATATTTTGGAGAAGATAAATAGAAAATATTTAGAAAAAAATACAAAGGGGACAAGAAATCTTTCTATTTTTATCTTCTGCCTTTAAAAACAGGTAACCTAGCTTATGCATTATACATGATATTAAGATAGTGAAATTATACTGCAAAATAAATATATTTAAAAAATGTGAATCTATCTATAAAATAGTTTAATCAAGGACCATAAATATTAAAAATCTTTTATTATAACTGTTTGTTTGTTTATTACAGGGTACAGCAGGATAATGGGGATATTGTTTAGTGCTTTTACGATACAATTTCATGCCTAAAAGCTTGGATTTTTCCAGTAGAACTTTACTTCTGACTTCCTGATTTCCTGACTACTCAAAAATGAGATAATTGCAACACGTGAGTAATTATTTTTTATGCTAAATGGCTGATATGTATGCAGTCTTATGGTATTTTTTTGCTTGAGAATATATAAAAGTACATGTCTTTCTAGCTATGTAAGTGTTTATATATTCATTTAAACTCAAATTTCTTCAGGCTGCTATAAAAATATTATTATAAAGGAATTTGAAGACTACTGTCATATGTCAAAACTCCATAATTTTCTTAAGCCCTTTTAAGCACTGCACACTTTATTGTAATATTTTGGATTTTGTAGAGCACAGTATCAGGTTTGGTATACTAATTGTAATCTTGGAAATGTGCAACTAGAAATCTATTTTGAGGTAAAACTAGGAGGATAGTAGAAAACAAGAAAAGTGAGAAAAAGAACAAAGACATGGAAAAGGAGGTTATTCCTCATCATCTAGAACATCTTAACATTAGAGAGAAAACAACAAAAAACTCCCTCCAAAACTTATAGAAAGACATATGAACATTTTTGTTATTGTGTAACATCCATGTCATTAACCATTAAAATTAAATAGCTTTGTTCCCAGGGGGGGAGGTAGGGGAGGAGGGGGGGGGAAAGGTAGTTATATGATCAAATCACTGCCTTATGCTCTTGTTTTTTTCTATGATCAGTTCAATCATGTATTTATTCACCAAACTCATTAGAATTGCAATGGTAATCAGAGAGAGGAAATGGTTTCCATCTATCATCCTGTTTCTAACAAGAAGAGGTAACAGACCATTTTAGTTACAGTGCATTAATGCTCATTACTGCCCTAATGAAGATTTGTGTTGCTTTTCCAAGAACCTTCAAACTAATATGCAATTTCCTCTTAGCTTTCAAAGAAACACCAGTTTTCACATGACTTCAACCTACTGGAGCAAAGAAAGAGGTATTAGTCTGACCATTATAAAACATAGTTTCATAAATAAGGGAAATTAATAAGATGAACATGAGATAAAACATAGTTACTTAATTACTATAGCTAAATTCTGAGAGTTAGGTAAACATCGGATTGACTTGATCTCTGTGCCCAGACTTTTCTCCCAACACCTGTATCTGTGCTGCTTAACATGTGGCTAGTATTAAAATATAACCTATTAAACTATTACCTATTAAACTGTTACCACGTATTTAAGTGGTATTTAAGTACTTACGATATATTATAGTAGCCAAATGCCCACTGCATACCTTGCCTAATCTAGATTTCCACATAACTGGGCTCGGTATCATTTCAAGAGCATTCATTCTTACACTGAAATACTCATGCTGCAATGGGCAATTCAAAATGCTCTTGCCTGGGACTTTCCTTGATGTCTTACCTGCCTTGCAAAACCCCAAAGCAGACAGAGCTAGCAGTGAGTACAGCCTGGGAACTTTGCACTGCGGGGTGTTTACTGTCACTATGAGATTAAGCTCCCAAAGAAAGCAGCATGCAGGGCCTATTGCACGTCAGCAGAAGAAAGGCATGCCACAAAACCTGCTTTTCTGGTGCCCCCTGTCACTGCTGTCTCTGGGCTTGACACTTTTAACAAGCCCGCATGTGACTGAACTTTCGCTTGCTAGTGCAGGCATTAGCACACGTGTCTGCTGTAAACTGTGGACTCAGGTTTTTACTCCGTTTTTGCCTCCAAGTGGAATTGGTTATTTGTTGAAAATCAGCACCTATTTAAATATCTTCCTCTATCAGGCCTCAAATGCCTGTGGCTCCCAAACACATAAGGAGTTATTTTCCTGAGCCTTGTATTAAGGGTCTGTTGGAAAACATTTGTCCCTTAGTAACTACTTGACATTTGGACAGAAAGAATTTAAAAGAAAGGAAGTACCTTGGTGGACTTAGGAACATTTAAATGCATCTTAAGGAAAGACCAACTTGAATGTTGTTTAAAGAGTTTTAATTTTGTTGGCCAGGGCTACTGGGAACTAAGAAAGCCCTTTACACTTGGAAATAAGCTTGCCAAACCATTTCCTTTGTGTATCTTGTTCTGCAGAAGTAACAGAATATTCCATTGCTGCATGTTTTAATAATGCCAAAGGAAAAGGTGTATGAAGAGTCAAGGAAAGCAGCTTTCTGACCAGGCCGTTGCTGTCTGTTCCCATGGTTTATGCATAATAGTGGTGACACACAATTCCTTCTTCCTGTGGAAATGATATCTATCATCAAGAGAAGTTCTGCTGCACTCTGAAAGACTGACCTTTTTACTGGTAGCAGCTTGGCAGGTGTTTGTTTTTGTTTTTAGATATTTGACTTGCAAAAATTAAAATGTACTCTAGGGATTTGACTATCGTTATATTTTACATTTGCTTTCATCAGCATAGCTCCGTTTTTTTGATTCATGTTGGTGACAATGAGAGGAGAATTAGGCTCTGAGTTTCCACTTTTTTACTATGCAGGAAAACTAACATTATTATAAAGAGAAGCAGTTTAAGAATACTGTGGGGTATATCTATATGGAGATATAGATCACTGACTTGGATTACATATGGCAGTCAGCTCTATGCCCAGTAGTAGGTATTTGAAGAATAAAGACCTTAATTGTGACCAGCTGTTTCCACATGCTTAATAAAGTGTGCATGGCCAGTTCAGGCTCTATAAAGTGTTAGACATAGTTTTATAAAACACACACTGGGGCCATGCACATTTTTCAAAGAGTGCATCTGTTGTTAAGTCCTGTCTGTCTTTTGATTTCAGAGGCAAATCTCTAAAAATATTTTCCCTGTTTGATAGTGTAACAGAGGTTTGAATAATTCCTTAATATATGTAAAAGCATGGTAGTTCTTGTGCAAAAGGAGCACTAAGTTAATATTAGAGGTGTCTTTTTACCTCAACTATCCTGTTTTACAATGTTAAAAGGAAGAAGGGGATACTGGTTTTCAAGGGGGTTTTATTCCTGCTTGGATTTTTGGCTATCAGGCATTTCAACATCCCAGGAGAGTTCATAGGGATCAGGAATGAATGGTATCTATTTGATCTACAAGGTATGAGTGGGAAACTTAGAGATCTGGGCTCTAGGTACGACCCATAGCTTCCTTTCACCCAGCCATCAATCCCATGCTTTCTTTTCACAAATTATAATTAGCAAACACGAAGACGTGTGGCCATCCAGGGGGGTTAGAAAGGTCTGTTGGTGCCTGAGCCAATGTTTTCATTCCTGTTGTGAATAAAGGAGATGCGGGGTCAAACATCCATTTCTAAACAGGGCTTCTGTACGGGAGTTGTGTCCCTGCTGCAAACATCTCCAATGAAGATTGGCTATTGTACTTTAGCATGGCTACAGAAGCATCTAGATTTCCAGATGAGTCCCTCCGATGCAGAAGGTCGAATAGAGAAGCTGATACACAGTTTTGAATAACAGTTGGTTCCAAGGGTAGGACCAGGGACAAGGGACTGGCAGGAATTGTTATTCAACTTTCTTCAGAGGCCAAGGACTTCTGGATCTGAATTTAAGCAGATTCAGGGAAGAAGTGGGGGGAACTGTGCAATGGGTTAAGCAATTGTAGTATGACAGCTGGGTGAGAGGAAGCAGTTTTAAGGAACAGGTTGTGCTACAAGTTTTAAAGGCGTTTTGAGAATTGTTGCAGTTTAGCAGAGGTTTGACCAGATTAGTCTAAACCAAATCTTAACAATAGGTTTAATACCAGGAATTTACACCTGTTGAAATAAACCCTGTGTATACAGACCTTCCTTAAAGATTCCACATCACTGCCTGAAATACCTAAACATTAGTTACAAATGTACATATTTTTGCATTTTACATGAATGCAAAGTATTCTACCAGTTAGCTGCAAGTTTGTGCAAGTAAAACTAAATCCAAATAAAAAATCAGTTAAACCAAAATAAAGATCAAAGGAGTTTTAAATGGTCTATAAATCTCTTCCAACCATTGCCCAGTTTCCAGGATCCCATTTTTTTGGTCAGCCATGAAGCTCTGAAAGAGAATAAACTTGCACGTCAGATATAAATAAATGAATAAACAAAATGGTGTTTTTTTTTTTTAATTTCAGCACCTCTCTTTCATGCATCTTTTTCACTATCTATGCAAACAATGTTAAAAGAACATTAATATTCCCAAGCACAAAGTCAAGCAAGGTAGACACTACTGAATGACAATTGCCTGCTGACATTTACATAACTAGTCCTGTGCATGGCTCTTTGCACTTAATTATCCTTTATTCTAGACTTTTTGATGTAATTTATTATGTTTATTTTTAATGTTGGAGAAAAAAGATTCCCAAATTTCCCTCTCTTGATTGCCTTATGCAGGTTATTAAGAGGTCTAGGCTCTTCAGAGCTGCACCAAAGGACTCATAGGTATCACACATCTTCTAAGTGGACCTGGCACTAGAGGGCGATGGAGACATACACATTTGCTAATGTGTGCCAACAATTTATTAGAAAACAAAAGCAGAGGAATAAAACATTAATTAACAAGTTCTTGAAAGAAGGATGTGTTAGTGCTCTATCATCCTTATTCCTTTCGGTTCTTCTACCTTCTGTCTGACTTATTAAACTGTGGGCCCCTAAATCCTATGGTAGTTCTCTATATTTCTACCTTCTCTCCATCACCATCTTCTCCTCTTCCAAGCTGATATGCTTTCCCTTTGGATGTGATCTGAAACCTGTTTCCAACGTGTCCTCCTCAAGATTCCTCTTGCTCTTTTTCCCATCCTTGCTTCTGCCTCTGGTCCTTCTCTGATCTTATTCATCCTCCACTCATCTTTCTGTCCACTCTGTCCCTTCCTCAAGGAATCTCTCCCACCTCACATCCTGTTTCTGGCCTGCACTCAAAAATGCAGAAGCCATGTGGCTAGAAAAAGAAGAGATAAGAAGGTGCTTCGCTGTCTGTGCTAGTGATTAGAGCAGTGAAAAAAAACCCAAAACCAGACTTGGGTCCTTGTCTTTGTGCCTAAATTGTTCATGCATGTTACATTATGCAAATAATTCAGAGACAGGCACCAGAAGCTGAGCTTTCCTGTAACCTGGTTAAGTGTTATAATCACGAGGCTTCAGTGGCATGTAGCGTAGCCTCAGGAGGCAGAGCAGAGGCTGTCAAAGTGATGACCCAATGAATGGGTAAAAGCAGCTTGACCTCTGGCTGCAAAAGGCTGAAGTCTAGACCTTTCACTGTCTAGCTGAGTGCTCCAGGTTGCCGTATAAAATTCGCTGGGGTCCCCAAGGAGACCTCAGAAGAGGCTGTCAGCTCCTGGACCTGGAGTGAGGTGAGGTGCCTGAACTCCGGAGCAGACTCTGGCATTCCCTCCTGGTTAGCTTAAGGCTGTTCTGCACTCAGCAGGGGCTTTTTTGAGAAGCACCTTCTGAAGTACTGAACTCTCCCACTGAGAGCTGAGGTGGTCGGCTAGCTCAGCCCACCTCTGCACATCACTCCTCAGTGGCCGGTGTGGCAACATTGGCACTAGTGAACCGCAGGGCACCGAACCCTGTTCTGATGCTGTGTCAGCACAGAAAACCATGCTTATGCGCCTGTGCTGGGTCCCAGGCACTGCTTAGTTTGCTGGCCTAAAAAAATCCTAAAAATCCAAGTCAGTTCGATTCAGTTAAATTGCAGTCACTACCCAAGGCAGGCTAGGGTCTGCAGGAACCAGCTACCCTACAAGGCAGGCCTGAGGCATGTGGAGGAAGCAGGATACATGCACCTCTTGGACAGAAGAAGCTGTGTCTTTGGGAAGTAAATGGAAAGAACATTGGGTACATGCATGGATGGATGGAAGAAGAAGTGGGTATGTGTGTTGGGGGCAGACAGAAGAAGCTACCTGCATCAGTGTGCAACGGAGCTGCAAGAACTGCATTTTGTGGCTGAGTGGCAGGAGCGGCTTGTGCATGTGACTGGGGATAGGAAGCCTTGCTGGCTGGCTCTGCCAGGCATGATCTGCTGCTTGGAGGTTTCTCCCTTCCAGCTTTTCTCCTTTTGTAAGCACTGCATCCCATCAGAAACACTGTGAGCTGTGCTGGTGGCCAGATTAGGGTGCGCAGGTGTAGTCATGGATTAAGCTACTCTCAAGGAAAAATTCTTCCTGCAGGCCTCATGAGACACATGGAGGGAAAACGATAGCTGTCATTCAGAGCTCTGCTTGCCAGCTCAATCCGTGAAGTTTTTATTGTCCTCCCATGGCTTCTCAAACCTAGGGCTTCAAAGACTTGGGAAATACTTCCTGGAGCTGTTACTTGATCACCTTTTTCTCTTTACAGCAGGCTCAGAATTATTTCAAGGAACAGGCAGTCTGTCTATAGAGCTGTCATACCACCTGCAATATTTTTTTTCTAGTAGCAAATATTCCCCACAGCTGACTCCAGACCATACATTGTTTTTAAGCTCATAAGTTCATAATGCCACTTGAAAGAATGTGTGGTGGAAAAAATAAAATAATGGGAAGGGGGGGTAAAGTCCACTCCAAGCAGTCATAAATTTTAAGAAGAGTGTGCTGAAAATTGCAGTGAAGGACAACACTGGCTTTTGCAAATGGGTGATTCATCTTGTATTTGTTTTTCATGGCAACATTTCATGCAGTGCCACTTTGCTCCTTCGCATCATGCGCCCTTGTGTGAGCCTGATGGGCAAGCTCTCGGTTGCCCGAAGGTGAAACTCGCCAGCGAAGGCAAAGCTCACCAGAATGGCACGATGCTCCCAAGCTCGGTGAAACTGTGACGTGGGCAGTTGTCAAAAGCATCAATTTTTAAGTTATTAAGGAGACGAATATTACCTCCCCCTCCAGAAAAAGCAATCTCTCGCCTCATCACTGTGAGATGTGATTCGAACTGTATTTCCCTAGAAATGACATGATGACAGGAAGGTACATGATGGAGAATGAGAAAGTATTATACAGACTCGCATTCAAATTCATTATCAGGCGGTGAGACTGATGACTCAGAGTCAGAAAAAATGAAACAAGCAAAGACCGTGTCTCAGTCAGTGCTCATAACAAACTTGAATTCCCATTTGCACAGCTCATATACATGGGAATTACATCGCACACTTAGAATCAATTTGCATATGCTGTTTCTACTCAGTCACACCACAAATAGTGTATTAGGAGTGCATTTTAATGCACTGCATTATCATACAGCTTTCAATACTGTCCTCTATTAATTTGTTTTGTAAAGAATGTGCGTATGCATGTGTGTATATTCTCGCTTGCTCATTCCGTCACTGTTCCCATAAGGCTAAGAAGATCTTCTACCTGAGAGGCCAGATTAAAGAGAGACCCCTTTGGGAGTCTAGGAGTTTAGCAAAATTAGCAGACAGATTTGCATCTTTTAAACTGATGGTTCAAATTCCTTCTTTTGCATCAGAGAATTATCTAATATGTAATAAGATTTCAGAATCTGTGCCAGAGTCCCTGCCAAGGATGGGCTCATGTGGACTCCATCTGGCCCCGTAATCCAAAGAGACCAGAGCTTTCATTAACTGAAGAGCTATGATCTCAGAGCCGATCAGCTAGAGTGGACCTGCTTCAACAATGTAATGCTTTTCTGTGGTGATTCACTAGTTCTGCAGTTCATTAAATACCCAAGAATCTCAGAATGTGCTGCATCATTAGCTGATGTAAAAACAAAAACTGACAAAAATATCTTTACTGCATCTTGAGTGATTTGAAAAGTAAGAAACCAAAAAATCCAAACCTGACAACTAAAAATCAGTTAATCAGATCAAGCTGAATGGAATTGCATGTTGAATTTTGGCCTTTATGTTGCCTTATTATTTGGTGAAAAAACCTGGGTGTCATGATGCTGGATAAAATCAAGAGCTTTACCACCACAGGGCTATTCAACTCATTTAAATAGCTACTCTTTCCTTTCTTTCCTGCAGTGTGCTCAGGGTGAACATTGGCTGACCTGCCTGAAGAGGGGCTGTGAGAGCTGTGTGGACCCACTGAACTGTGAGAAGCCGGTTAAGCACTGGAGGTGTCACCATTTCACTGTGCAAGTGCTGCCCATGCTGTTTGTTCAGGGATGGACTTCCAGGGCAGTGCTGCTACCTTGTTCCTTTCCCTTTCCTTCTCTTCCTGGGGCCGGCAGGTGAATTTACACGGACACTCTCACACATGCGTGCCTTGGACTGTCTTCTCTTCTCACTGGTGTGTATCAGGCTTCCCAGGTGGTTCACAGGTAAATTAAAGCAAACAGAATTTAACTTTGGTTTTATAAACTAAACAATGCCAGGGCCTGTTTTCTGGCCTGAAGGCCATCAGGTTTGCTCTGGTTGCATTCATGCTATTTCAGTGTCTTAACATACAAAACAAGATGGGCCACATCCAACTATCCACTGAGAGTGATCCCTGGCCCATGCTAACTCCTGAACTGTACGTGGCTGACTTGAGCCATAATCATAACAGGGAATGTGCTTGTGATTTAATTGTGGCCAGTTAAATGCTACGTGGTGCTCTTCTACTTACCAGACATCATTTTGACCAGTGAATTAATTTTTGATTCACTCACTGCTACTTTCCATTTGGTTTTCAATAACCCCATTAGGTTATGCAGAGGAAAATGACGGCTAGACATGGCCGGCTGATTTTGATTTCCACATATGCCTAAGAAGTCTGCGTGTTTGTAGCTAGATGAGTGTTTCAGCCTCCTTCTTCTCAGTCCTCAATCATGCTGGTGCTTAGGTCTGCAGTTCACAGCTTGACTACATTCTCCTCGTCACTGGCTGTTAAACAGCATAAGATGGCGTATGATCCTAAAATTCATTGCCCCAAACCTGTGTTAGTAATGATCAGAAGTTGTGTGTTAAAAGAAGGGATGTTTTCTGTTAAGCTTGTATTATACTAGCATTCACAACCCCAAAACCTCTGGCTCTCTTATTGGCTTTGTTTGAATGGTTTTGAAGATTTGAACTGTCTTTAGACATTTGAGGAACTCTTGAAAACAAAAAAAGGGCCCCCTTCTCTGCATTAAGAAAGCAGAGAAAAACTCAGGTGTTCTGAAGATAACAGTGGATATTGATATCTTTGACTAGCTAGCAAGCACTTAAAAAAAAACACCTGACTGTGGTCATTGAAATAATAATATTTTATTGTACCTTCTATAATGTGTAGATCAAAAACTGGCTTGCAAAGTAAATGCCATGTGGTTTTACTGAGAACATAGATGTCACAGTTTAAATCCCCAAATGCTCTTTTCTATATTATTTAAATAATGTATATTCACTTGGGTACTTCCAAGGCATACAGGGAAAACTAACTCTTCTAGACACAGTGGAACTAGAACGTCACTGTCAAATCCATCTGCAGGTAAGGTCTCACCCTGAAAGATAGCTGAAAGTCCTAAACTTCTGTTATTTAAGGGCCTCAGTCTTTAAAATTATACCCAGGGAAATAGCAATAGTTTGATTTCAATTCATTACTAACAGCTGAACAGAGCACAGTTCACTTATAGAGCATATTAACCAGTTCGCTACTGTAATGTATGCTCCTTGCTTATATTCTTCCCATGGGAAAGGTGCTAGGTTACCTCTGCGTTACATGGTGCTTGATTATAGAGCAAGAGGAATTAGCCTTAAATATCATCCTGGAGGTAAAGAACTGCAGAATTAACTCATGTCATCTGCCACTTTATTGTACCAAAATCCACGATATAAAATAGCAGAATAACCTTCAGAAGGAGGGCATGTATGAACAATACTTTAAAATATCAGACGGCACACTGAATGTAGAGTCCTGAATGAGCACCAAATGTATAAGCCATGTTCTTCTTTTCGTTTCCCCATGTGTATGAGTTGTTATTCATGTGCAGTTTTCAAATCATAGTGACACATAGTGCCCCTGACTTTTAGGGGCACACAAGCACAAAGAAAAAGAAAAGATTTCAAACCTGGTTCCAGGGTTTGCTTAGCATTTTGAATAAGTCAAGAAAGATGAATATTAAATCTCACTGGAAAACATCATTTTAATACATTAAAGACAAGCTTACATGAAAAATAGCCTGTTGATAGCATATATAATATTTTCTTTCCCACAGACTAAAGCATATGGGGTTTAACAGCTACACTAGGAGCAACACATCCATATTGCACATATGGTACAATGATGTGAGCAACACAGAGCTAGGACACCATCAAGGAAGATGAAGAATGGTTTCATTTAATCATGAACACAAAGAGACATGAACTGCAGGGCTGAAGTATAAGATGTTTGGATAGGAACTTCTGTGGGAGGGCAACATCTTTGCTGTTGCTCACTGCATTAAATGGAGGTTGAGGAACAAGGGCACCGGTGGGCTTCTGTGTGGATGCTGACCAGGACCACTCCTGTTCCTGAATGGGTAGGGGAAAAACACAAAAGAGGATGCAAAGCAAGACCCACTATGAATATTATTGCAATTGCTGTTCTACCAAGATGTTGAATTCAGGCCTGTTGTTCCGGCAAAAACTCTATAGGGAATTTAATCTCCCACTGTAACATCTGCAGACAAGAGGGCTTAATGGTCTTTGATTGGTGGGACACCATATTTGGGAGAATGGATGTTTCTGAATGGGAAACAGAGAAGAAAGTTCCTCTACCTTCAGAACTGAGTCAAAAAAAAAAAAAGAAATAAAGAAGATAGGCCTTTCTGCAGAAGCAGAAAGGCACTTTGCAGAAAGATAGATTCTAACTTTCATATCAGCTGCTAATCTGTTAAACAGACTTTGAGAAGGGTGTGACACCCTCATGGAGGGTGATATTTCAACTGATTACTCTTTCTTCCTGTGCAAGGACAGGGTCATCAAATGAAGCTACACAAAGCCAGGTTCAGAAAAAACAAAAAGAGATGGGTCTTTATGTAGTAGGTATTTGAGATGTGGAGACCTTGTCCCAGAAAGTTCTGGATGCTAAAAATTTGCATAGGTCTAAGGGAAGACTGAACAAATTAATGGAAAAGAAATTACCTAAAAATACATATAAATGTTCATGCTGAAGATATTTATTGGAAGCCAAAAATGAGACTGGTTTTGTACTCCCAAGAGCAACAGAAGGATATTGTGAGGTGTGTCTGGAGAGTGGGAGAAGGGAAGAAATGGGGCAAAGAGGACTGCATGTGCCCTGGAAGGGCCTGGGAAATTGAAGCCCTCTGCTTTGGGGGAACACAGTGGTCCTCACACCTCCACGGTTCTTGGAATGGGCTGGCCACAAAGAAGGCTAACACATCACCTCTGGAGTGGTCCAGTGCATGCAAACATTCTCCTTGTTCCCTCACATACTTCTTGAATATGTATGGCTTTGACCAACACTTCTTTGGGACTTCTGCTGAATTTGTCATGAGTCCATATAAAGCAGAAATAGATTACATTTCTGCCGTAGAATTCACATAATGGGTAGAGTCTTACATGTGCTTCAGATGCCTGATTTTGAATGGGACTCTGATTCTGCCTCACTTTCTTAGGTTATAATTCTATAAACATAATTTCACTTTCACTATTTTTAAGAAGTGAATGGACAAAGATAGCTGAACAGTGGATTTTTGAGCCTATGCACATATTTGATTACAAAAAGACAAAGCTGGGGGACAAATAATATATTTCCACAAAATGCAGATTCATGTTGACTGAAACTATTCATAAATTTGAACTAACTGTGACTACTTTAGGGAAAAAATGAGAAATGCTGGGAATATCCAGCTGTTTTTTTTTTTAACACTTAAAAAAGGCCCTTTGACTTTTCATTTAAAAATGAAAGATGGTAACACATTTTTCCCCCAAAAAATTTAATTCTGCCAAAATCTCCTTTGAATCCACACAGCTGATGGAATTTGATGGCTCAATATCCCTGAGTAGTATTAACTTAGGTATCTAAGCAAGCTGAAATGTACCTGAAATGTTTTTGCCCAAGCATGCATGTGCAAAGGAAAATCATTTAATCTTTTTAATCTGGCCCTGAAGATTTCATGGAAGACAGTTAAGTTTTAATGGAAAGCTCAAGGTTTCTCAGATTTCTTCTCACGTAACTGTGGATTGTCAGTACAAAAGTAGTTAAGGTCAATGCTTAATGACCATACTGATACATAAACAAATGTTTTTTTCTCTGCTCTTAGAAGAAGGAGAATATCTCTGCTGTTTCTGGCTGGTCTTGCCAGTTTAATACAGTTTTTACTTTCCTTCCAGAAATTCACTCTGTCCCTAAAATGAGCTATTAATCAGATATCAGTGAGCTTGTATAAGTCTGTGGTAGATGAGATGAAGATCCATGGAGACACCTTTCATCCCATTTTACTCCTTTTATGAGGCCTCAGCTTCTTTTATAACAGAACACTATCTAATAGTCACTGTCACTTTAGCCTGTAAGTTCAAAAAACCTATAAATTACTTGACATGGCTTATCTGCCACAGAGCATGAGTGCTACAATAAAATATGAAAATAAATTAATAATCAATAATAGCTGACAGTGTTCCTTTTTGTTCTCTTTTGTGAAAAAGCCTGAACAGTTGGGCCCTGGGAGTGTTTGTGTCTCTCTTTAGAGGACTGTGAGGCATAGCTAGATTTCTTGGTTTCTCTCCTTAACTGTTACTGCAAATACAGTTTTCATAGCACAAACTTATTTCACAGTCTTAACTTCTCTGTACTCAGGCTCAAATGAAAAGACCAAGAAAGGTGAGAACTTCTTTCTTTCTTACAATTGGCTGTTAACTTTGGAACCTGGTTACAACTGCTTAAATGCCAAAATGATTCGTAGCTGCCAGTATAATTACTTTAATTGACATGACATTTAGCCAATCCGCTGCCAATTAATAACTTTTATGGGTGATGGGGTATTTTTCCATAGGAGGAAATGAAAAGACATCTCAGCACATTCTCTTTTAATCTTCTCCAGATGTGGAATAGGTTAGTGATTTCTGATTATTGTCCTGCTTACAGCTACCTTCCATTTTGTGTATTAATATAGAATATGTCCACTCCTGATAGTGTTGGACATTCAGAACTGAATGACGCTACTCAAGTGCATCAGGGGTCTCTCAAGGGGTCTATGAGCAGAAGAAAGAGTAGTTTGAAGTACACCACACTTTGTGCCTATGCCCTTCTCTCCCCAGGGCTGCCTCAAGGTCAGCCCGGGAGGCTGGGAAATGTTGACAATGGAATATAGCCAGAAGCAGAATGGATCCCCAATACTTTAGTCACATGAGTTGGAACCAACCTGTCTTCATCACTGAAGTATCTAGCACCTTATTAAGCAATGTGGTGAATGTCTGTCAGATAGATTTAATTTCCTCTCTGTGTGATATGTTTTGCACTCATCAGTGTCCAGCTTTACTAAATGAACAACCACAGAAGATTTTTTAATCTACTTTTTTTCTTCAAAGAGTTAGCAACATGCCCCATACTGTGTGCAAGGCACCTTGGAGCCTTCTTTTAATCAAAGGAGTGATAGCTGTGGGAATAGAAGCAATTCACATGGAGACACTGGGAAAGAGATTGCAAATAATCTGGTCTTTAGAGGCTGGATCTGCAGAAGGGTTTGTTGTGGTGATGCACAGTATTTTCAGGTTTATCTGCTAGTCAGCTAGTTCTTGGAGTGGAATTTGAAACTGTGGATTAGGCAGTATTGGGGAGAGATTTGGGCCTCAGAAAGGGGTTTCCCAACTGCCAGGCTTTTAAGGATGTAGAGAGAGCAGAAAAGATGGAAAAGATGTCTGTAGATGTCACATCTTAACTGACGAAGAGAAACTGGCCCTTCATCTTATCCTACAGAAGATGTATAAAACAGATCAGAAGAGTCGTGTCTTAGAAATGCCTATTACTTGATAAAAGGAGCCTAGCTATTTGACATCCACCTGCCTTGCAGACATCTAAAGGTGGAGGAGGTGAATTTTACTTTGTGTGTCTGAATTCATGCTTACCTGACTTAAACACGTGTATGAACTTGGAAATCACATCCTAAAACCATATTCTTCCAACAGTCTAGATACAGTCAATTACCACATTTTTCATTTAAAATGGTGGAGAGTGGATGTCAGCTACTTTTTATATACTTTTTATACTTTATGTTTTATGGGCCAGAAATTAAAGCTCACAAAGCATGCAGCTTTATTTGGGTCCTTTCAGTCTGAGGGGTTTTAAACCCTTATCTCCCACAGCTCTGTGAACATCTTACCCCAAAAGTCAGATGGAGGAGGCGCTCTCCACAGGTGACTCTGAAGCTCAACCTCAATGAAGGAATGAATGACAGAGTTATAGGATCACAGAGATAGCAAGTGAGAGAAGTCACTGAAGTGCTATTATATGACAAGCAGAGGATGTCCACTTGAATAGGGGAGTAACCTGTTAGACTGAGCTGTTTGCAGCTCTGGGCAGCTTGGGCAAGTTATTGGCAAAAGATGAGCTGGCTGATTTCTCGGCAACTAGACAGGGCTGTGCATTACCCTGCATTATCCTGAACTTAAGCATCCAAATCCTACCAGTAAGTGTTGGAGCTAGACCTTTGTTTCAGGTTTTCAGGTGCTGGAGGACATTGGACCCTCTCCTTTCATTTGTTTGGATATTTATATAGTTATGAATAAGAGGAGTTGCTGTGAGTCACTTCCAGCACCTGCTGGGAGGAGCCCTTCATTCCTGGGGAAGGAATTCTATGCGCATTTGATCTGCCTCAATGAATCACTGGAGTTCCTCTATGTTTTACTTTGAAATAGTCTACATGAATGGTGGTGATAAAGCTAGAAAATTACTGGACCCCAAATTCAAGGAATTAGAATAAGCAACACTTCTTAGTGGAAAAATTGCTTTAGTGTATCTTGATTATCAAAAATACTCAATAAGATCCAGCTCAGCTCTTCCTCCCCAATGACCAAGTATGATCTTTCTTCCTTGCCCTCATACCCAGTTCTGCATTGCTGCCTCTCACTTTCTCCCAGACACGCAGAGCTGCAGGTTTGAGGAAGGTGGGGAGGAGTGCCTCTGTCTGTGATGGTCCCTTCATCCTCCCTGATCCCTATGGGATTCAGCCTGCCAAGACTCCTGCTGCCATCTCGTTGAATGGTTGCTGTCTTCCAGCAGGAATAGGGGCAGTGCTTTGAGTCTTTATGGGTGGGACAGAGTTGGGAAGCATAAACTAGCTAACAGAGATCTTCAGCACTGTCTCTGCCTCTTCCACACTTTCCATCCCTGCCTTTTGCCAAAGGAGAGGGACAGTGGCTGTTTTCACTTCTCATTGTCTTCTGTGTTGTGCTTCACAAGCTCTGAATGATTCCCATGGCTGAATTGAAGCACATCATAGGAAGAACTGGATCATAGAAGTGCTCTGTGGAAATATTTTGCTGCAAGGTTTGAAACAGCTTAGTTACTGCCATCCAAATGGGATTAGTGACATTCCTCTTTAATGAGAATTTGTCTGAATGATAAAATGGACACTCTGAACAAGGTTATTTGGATGTTTTCTTTTGGGGTGCTCATAATTCACTAAAATCAACGGAAGTTTGCTGTACAGACAGGTGCTATGTTGGGTTGCATATGGAAAGCACTTCCTAGTCTATTGGTCTAACCAAGAGGATTGCTGCTGCTAGGAGAGGTGTCCTAAGCTAGATGATTTCAGTTGTTTCTGCTAATAGATGGGGACTGTAAACCTGTCAAAAGTGCCGCTCATGGCTATAAGTGGGATTAAAGCTGAGACAAGCTTAGAAAGGTGTTTGGTGCAGAGAGAAGTTCATGGTGGGTGGTAGAACACACAGATGATTTTAAAAAAAGAACTGCTGCTTGCATTCCTGCCTCCTATATTAAAACCAGAAATTCTTTAGTCTTGAGAGAATCTTTTGAAAAGTCAAGAGTAGAGCACAGAATATATTATAAGTGAGTTTGACTGAAGGTTTGAGCAACGATAGCCTCATGCCTCCATAAATGTAAGCAGTGCTGTTTTCCTCTTGAAATTCCCCCTTGAATTTCTTATTCAATTAAAATGTTAGTCTGCATGGTACAGTTTGTTCAAGTCATTTGTTTTGAGTTAAAAAATCTTCAGCTTTATCATAATAATGAATTCAAAGAAAACACTTGATATTGTGTTGAATGTGTTCTCCTATGCTGGGAATACTTAATAAGTCATTAATTAATACCACTGCCATTAAGAAAACATTGATGTTATCAGGTAGCTGTACATCGGTTTCTCCTGAAAATGTTATATGCTAGTAGAAATTTGGAGGGAATTGTAGATGCTCTGTGGTGCTTCTCAGCCCTAGTCAATCAAGGGTGGGGGCCTCTCTGCCTAATCCACAGAGGTGCCCAATGAAATACTGAATTCCAAAGTGAATACCGAAATTTCCCTCATGGTGAGAGCCAGATGCTTTAAACACCTCCAGAGAGAACACAAACCTCTGTCTGCTTTCAGGCACCAGACAAGACCCAAGGTGATAGACTGAGCAGAACCAGGGCCCACTCTCTCTCTCCGAGGCCACGTGGCACAGACTAGCCATGTCCACCTCATTAAACTCTCTCACCCCTTCTCGTCTCCCTTCTCCTCTCGATGAGCAGAGTCAATGGCTGGATTCCAGCAGTCATGCCCATGCCCTGGCACTGCTTCGTTTACCTCCAGAGCTTGAATTAGGAAAATTAAATCTCTCTCAAGATTAGCAAAATGCATCTCACCTCCCTGAAGTCAATGTGCACCAGTTTACAAGTCACAGTGTATTATATTTGCCTGTTTTGGCTCCCAGAAAGACAGAAGAGTGGTCATTCTGCTTTGCTGTTCAATGTGCGGTGGTTGCATACATTGCAGCTGCACTGGTAGCTGAGCGCGATAACCCAAAGGAAGTGACAGTTTTAGGATGTTATTGCTCCTACAGGGCAGGAAGAGCACACTATTACCCTTTCTTTGGCTCTCCCTTTATCTCACAAGTGACTCTGGGACTTATCATGCACTGCCTCCTTTGCCTCGTTTGTACTTTGTTATGATTTACGAAGCATTATGGAGCTTCACTGTTTCTTATCTCACCTGCCTCATTTTTGCTTCCAGCTGCCCTTCTAATACAGACCCCAAAAGGTTTTTCAAAAAAGGAAAAAATGAAACATTTTGGCTTATTTATGATCATTCTTTCTCTGTGCTGGTCCATTGCCATTCTTTGCTGGGTTGTGTGTGAATTAAACTGTACACTCTTCAGGACCAGTATATTTAGACAGCTAGCTACTCACCCTGTGCAGAACTTGCAGCTGCAATTTTAGAGTCTGGGTTGAAGCCACACACAGAATTTGGCCCTTAACACTGTTTTAGAGTGAAAGATGATGTTTGGAGAGCAACTCTGAGACATTAGACTGCCTCCTATGTATCCAAAACCCAGTTTTACAAACTACAGAAACTTTTATTATTTGAAATTACTCCAGTCAAGAGCTACATTATTAATGACATAACTTCAGCACAGACAGTGGCTTGAACATTCCCAGCTGGAACTCCTACTCCCAGCAGTCAGACGTGAGGCTTATGTAAAGATGATAATCACCTCCTGACTGCCTACTTTCCCTGCCCACTTAGTAAAGTATGTCCCTACAGGGCCTGATCTAAAGCCCATGTGAAGTTTATGGTACACTTCACACTGATGCCTGTGAATGTTGCATCACTTTAAAACTTTTTTTTTATCTCAGGAGATCTTAAAGCACATTTATAAGCTAATCATCAAGTGCTTTTACCTACAGCTACAGCTAGAATGAGAGAAGTAGCCAAATAACCACAATGACACACTTTGTAGCACTGACTACAAGTACTGTTTTGGCCTTAGATCATGACTCATTTCAGTCATGTGAAACCTGCCACAGTGTGTAAAGCTTACCATAAGCAATAGGACCTCAGGTTTTTAACTTTTTGGCTAGCAGGTTGCAGCTGCTCCCACAGCAAGTTCCACAGCATCCAGTGGAACCTTGGAAATCTCAGTCTCCAAGTCAGCTCTTCCAGGAATCAAACAAATTGTTCCAGGGAGTCTAAGTATTTGACCATGAAACAAGTCCCACTCTCCACTTAGCTGAGACTAGACGCTCAGATTGTTTGTACGTTTTGACTGTGTTCCACATAATAGGCCGTAATAAGCAGCCAGCTTACCACTTTGAAAATTTTCCTTCTGAAATCAGACTGTGTTCTGAGCTGCTCTTTATGCAGTCCCTTTATGGCAAAGCAGTAACATAGGAGAATACAGCTCTGCAAAATATAAGTCAAATTAATTACATCCAGATTGCCTAATGCCTTTGAGAAGTCACCTTGGAGGAAATAATATATTTATGGCTAGTATGAGAGGCTGTAAAGGAAAAAACATTGCTCATGTTGATTTTTACATGCTGTCTATCATATTGCATCACATGTAATATAAGAATATGCATGAAAATCTTCCTTTGATCACAGTAGCCTTCAATCATCCTGCCTAACTCTCAGCACCCAGATAAAGTACCCAAGAAAAATATCTTCATCATGGCATGTCTGTTTACGTATCATGGTATATCTGTTATGTATTAGGCTGTTTTAGGGTGAAATTGTGTATCAGTCCTGGGCAACTGCTCCACCAAAGAATTAAAAGACAAACATTTCGAAAAGTACACCGCTTAACAGAAATGACCAAGCTGCTTTTATTTTAACTGCTGTGTACCACTATGTATTGTATCACTCTACAGCCCATCCTTCCCCTTACCTTTTCATATTGTTGATTTCATTCAGTGTATTTGAGATGTTTTCAAATAGTCTTTGTTTGTATAGCAGTTAGTGCAACGAAGCCAATTCTAAGTAAGACTGGGAAGTGCTGTCACCATTGTTTTAGGGTAATGCAGGTTTTCGAACCAGAAACTTTTCATTTCACCTAAGCTTTGGTACTCAGTAGAACACCTGTGGCCACTGACCAGTTACAAACATTTCAGTTGTACCCTCCTGCAGCAGCATCTGCAGGCTAAGCAGCCAACATTCTGTGGCATCTCCCCTGGCTCTAGGTGCCTATGTTTGGACAAGGGACTAGTGCTCTTCATATAAACATCAATTTCTGCATGAGATGAGGTCTACTCTTTGTGTTTATTTAGAATTAAAAAACATGCTGACATTGTAATAGAAGCATCCCCACTCACTGCTGCCATATAAGCATTTAAAAGTCTAAAATTTTACAGCATAGAAACATTATGCTTGAGTTGAGTGGTCCTCTTATAATTTGTAAGACAACCAAACCTTTTATATGTAGGCAATTAAAAGGTATACAGTTGTAAGGACCTAACATTGTCATTGCTAGCAGACCTAAAACTCTCTAATCTGAATCTTAACCTTTATTTTATCCCTTTTTAATCCTGTAATGCTGGTCTGTTTGAATTCAGAGAGAATAGCAATCTCTGCACTTGCAAACAGACCTACAGTAAACATATGCACTACAAAAAGAGAGAGGGGAGGAAGAAGTGCTATTAAGAAAACAAGAGGCATAAGTCAGATTCAAGCTTCTAGTGTGATATTAAAATACACTAATTGAAAATTTTCAGAAATTATGTGAAATCATGGAGGCTGGGATTACATGATTGCATAGAGGTGGGTGTGTATGCAAAAGTTTACTATCTTAGAGTAAATGTACTTTATTTCACTTTTGGTGAATTGCATGTGGATATTTGCATTGTATAATTTACTCATGTGTTTTGCATTCCTTAGTGATATCAAATAAATTCTTTGGTCAACTCCTATAAACAGTGCTTAAATCATAAATGAATCAGACATCTCAGATGGCCATTAAGCTTGTGCCTGTGGAAATATGAAGGTTTTATATTTGCTGGTATGTGGAAAAGGTCATTATTTATTCTTCCTAGCCAGCTAGATGTATGAAATTTTACTTGCTGGAATGATTTCTTGGCATTTCATAACATCATGGAACATGCTAAGTATTTCTTTTTTTAAAAAAAAGACAAAAAGGGAATATGCCTGTGTTGCAAATGTTAGTTGGAAACAATTTGAAATAGAGAACCAAACGTCTGTGTTTATCCAGGAAAGGTAGATGGAAACTTGGAACCATAAAGGCAGTTTCAACTGAGGAGGTCTGCATGATCCATTAACCATTATTTTCTCAAAAGTTTGGGGCCTCATCCTCTTCCTCTGGAAATTAATGGCAAAACCCTCATTAACTTCAGTGGGAATAGAATCAGATCATAAGTCCAAAACTCTTCCCCTCCCCAGGTATCTGAAAAGAACTAAATGATTAAAGATCTGCTTCTAATTCCTCTGAAACTGATTTTAATGGAAGTAGGAGGTTAGAGAGAACACTGTTTTCCATGAGGCTGACTTTAGTGGGCAGATCTGTGGATATACTTTTTAAAACTGAGATGCATTTTGGCCATGATTACCTAGGGAGTAAAGGATTCCTTGAGAATTATACTTTAAATGAAAACTTTTGGAATCTGGTGAGTTGTGCTTGTGAGGGGGTGAACATAATGGTAAACAGCCAGAAAAACACTGGAAGCCTTGACAGCCACAGCATCTGTTACTGAATCCTGGTTCTTTGCTGGGTTTTGTTAGGAGAGGTCCTGTTGAAGTAGCTGGGGCTATTCCAGAAGAAGGGGTTCAGTGCTAGTAGATTTTAATGTAGTGTCAGGATCCTGGGAATTGATTCTGATTTTAGTTCGGTTTAGTTGCTCTCTGGAGAAGCCTCTTACTTTCCATTGACTAGAAAGGGATCCTGGATGGACTGTAGGCTTAATTTAGGTGTGTGTAAAGAGCTTAACTTGTGATAGGATAAATGATTGTATTGGCATCACTTGAGAAATGAAAAAAAAAGTGAAGAATTATCATTTGCTGAAGTAACTATGACATGTTTCTTCACTGATCTCATGCACAGACCTTCAGATTCCTCTGTTTCCAGGCCTCCTGCCACTTGTTGAAAACCTTTTTATCTGGTGCACTGAATTCCCTGCGAGGGTAGAGGCCGCTGTGCAGGATGACACCCGCATTTTTCGTAAAAGAGCTTGTTCAGTTGTGCTTGAGGCTCAGGTGCTGTGGAGCACTCCAGGTATGAGTGTGATGACCTGTTTGCTGGGATATGAGCTATCCCAGGCCAAGTGCGTGCCCAGCACTGGAGACATCACCCTGCTGAGCTGCAGCTGAGGCATATGCCAGCTCTTGCAGCTTCTTTTAAAGAGGAGGTCTTGTGTGTTCCCCAACCAGCAGCGTCTGTGCGCTACGTGGGCTGTTCTGGGGGAAAGAGGCCACAGTGTTGCACTGCTGCCTGGCAGGAGATAATTTGTATATATCATCGCTGGGGGAAAAAAAAAGTTTTCAAATTTTATACTATTTTTTAAGCATTGAGGGTGTCAGTTTGGGATTTAGAGAGTTTAAGGCCAGAAGGAATGACTAGAAACTTCTCACTTGGCTGTGTGAATAACACAGCCTGGAGGACCACACAGGAATTTCTTCATTCATCCCATACTTTTAAAAAGAGATACCCATTCCTGATTACATGCAGAACGTCTGAATTATTTTGATAGGGCGATTATATTCACTGTTAAGAAGCACATATGTTGTAATTTGCCCTAAGAGGTAAAATCAAAGGGACAGAAATGTATTTCTTGATCTTGTTTTGCATTGGCATAACTTTTGCTTTTTGACTTAGAAACCTGACTGTGCACTTCCTTAGATATTTCTATGACAAAATCTTGGTGTTGTAACACTCTTCTCTAGCCAAGCTATTAACAGCCCAGGTAAATAGGAATTCTGATGTCATTGTAATGAGGACAGTAAAAATTAATTACCTTGTTCATAAACTCAATTTAAACTTGCAAAGATTTGAGAGTATTATGGGAGTACTTATGACAATGCTATTATAAAACTTAAATAGTGGAAAAATATACATTTCATTTTGAAATGGTGAGAGAATTAATCACATGTGAAAATACATTGCTCTGTGTGTGTGTTTAGTCAAAGGATAACCATAAGTACTCCTCTGAGACATTTTTGTTATGTTCCTGTGTCTGATTTACCTATTATTTTTCAACATCTGATATGAACATTAAGTTATATAACTTTTACATGCTTTTACTGTATAAAACCCAAGTTACATAAATTCCAGGCCTTCTGACTGTTTGCAATCTTTAAAATGTAATGAGCTGAAAGATTAGCTTTGAGCCCTGGGGCCGGATTGATGTTTTGCTTAACCATTCAGCTGAGAACAGCTTTTAGTGGGATAACTTGTGCTGCATCACATCAATAATAAAACTAAAGACCTAGATCCAAGCAGCTATGAATGGGAATTAAGTCTCTCAGAATGTTATAAACTTAAATGAAACAAGTCTTAAACAGAGGGCAGCTGCAGGCACTGGATCTAAACTGTATTAAGATGACATAATATTCTTTTGGAAACAATAAGGCTTCCATTGACATGTTCTATAAGACAATCCCTCAATGGAAAAACTAAATTAACATACTGTGATGAAATATGACTCATACTGAAATATAAGTCTCAGTGGGGTTTCAGCATCTGAGAAACATATTTATAAGTACGACTGTCAAACTGAATGCTCAGTTTCAGGGATATTCTCCGATTAGCTACCATTCAGAGAAATACAGAGCAAAGAGTAAGTTTTTCCACTGATTGTGATGGAAGTAGGACAGGGAGCACAAGAGAAGGCTGATACTGCCGTTATTGAAGATGTTCCTGTTGTATTCGTGTTTGCATGCACGGAGCTGATAATACTGGTACTTTGTTCTACCAGGACAGACTTTTTCAAGACCGTTGATGTGATAATTCCAATCAGTATTGCAGTAAGGGATGTCATGAACGTGTCAACTGCTGTTCCTTCTTCCTCACAGTTTTGTTCTGAACATGCAGTGCTTTATTTCAGTGTAGTAATAATGTTGCACACTGGAAGAGGAGTTGCTCTGAGAAACCCAAATGGAGACCTTGAAGACACAGATCTATTTTGTACAGGACCAATTCTGGCTGAGAATCATGCTTGGTAAATGCTAAGGATGATAGAGGAGACTACTCTAGTTTCTAGAATCTGTTTGTGTTTGGGAGTACGTTACAATAGAGGCACTGTGATGCAAAAATTTGTCAAGACAAAGACACTTCTATACATGTGCTGAAGTCCTCTTCCCCAGGTGCCTGGGAAGCTTCAGTGTCGAAAGCTAAGGTGAATCGGATTGACGCCTTCCTAGTCAGGCTGCAGAAATGCAAGCTGAGTTTTTTATTTTTTAAAAAAGTAAATAAGTGAGAACAGAGCACAGGATATCCCATCCTATATCATGTCCACCTCAGAGTGTTTACAACTACTGTATTAAGAAAGGTTATGAATTCCTGATCTGCCAGGAGCTTGGTGATCACAGGGGACATTTATGGACATATGTAGTGATGTGGCTGACTGGCTGAATATGTGAAACTTGTTCTCTGGAATGCACCATCTTCTGTTACGGGGAGGTTGGTATTTTTGTTCCTCAGAGGGCAAAACATGGTTTTCGTCAGGGTGACTTTCTGCTCTGTGAACTCCTGCCTTCTGTCCTTTGCTCCCTGAATCATGTGGCCTAGCTGATCAGTGGTCAGCTTACAGGAACTTCTTTTAGGTGCTTAATTTTTGAAGGGGGAGCTCAAGTATGTCTTTGGTTGTCTATGCCACAGCATGCACTCGTGGACACGATCAAAGTCAGCATACCCAATCTGTACACACCTTTGTATCCTGTTGAGCCTTCTACAACTTATGCAAGGACTTGGCAAACATTTTATATCACAAACTGAGCAGGATGGCTGAGCCTTTCCAAGGCACCTCAGTACAGCCAGCTCTGCTGCACACAGTAGGCCTCATTCCCAGGATGAACAATCAGTACAAGGAAACATCCAGGCTTTATAGATGGTTGAGATCAGAAGCACTGCACCCATGAACCTGGATGACCTGATGCTGCCTGCATCGCCTGCACCCTGTGTGTTTAGGACTCAGCATCTCCCCTCCACACAGGCATGCCCATCCTGGCATACAGCCATAACCTGGAGGCCACAAAACATCAGCTCTACCAAGGTGTGTACTTACTTATCACAAATAAGGAAGAGCTGGTTGTGGATGTGAAGGTCAAGGATATTCTTGGCTGTGGTGACCATGAAACTGTGGAATTTAAAATCCAAAGGACAGCCTCCTCAGATCTCAGGAAGGGTCTGTTCTGATGTGCAGGAAGTCCAGCAGGTGTGGCAGGAGGCCAGCGTGGATGAAGAAGGAACTCCTGACTGAGCACAAATGCGAAAAGCAAGCAAGCGCACAGAAGGTAGAAGCAGGGAGGAGTTATGCAGGAGGAACATACACACATTGTCTGAGCATTGCAGCTGTGGAGTTAGGAAAGACGAGGCTCAGCTGGAGTTGAAACTAGCAAGAGATGGGAAGAGCAAGAAGAAGGGCTTCTATAAACACAGGTCAGCAGAAGGAAGTCTGAGGAGTATGTGAGCACACTACTGAATGGGACAAAGGATAAGGAAAAGACCAAGGTATTCAATACTTATTCTCTCACGCCCTCAGGCCTCCCAGGCTCCTGAGCCTAGTGGCAGAGTCTAGGGCAGTGGAGTCCTGCCCATAGTAGAGGAAGATTGTATAGGGGCATATGTGGGCTGGTTTGTTAGAGAAAGCGGAATTACTAATGTTAAAATGCGAAAGAGACAGCAATATGGTTTTGTTTTGTATTCACAGAATGCACTGCTGCAGAGGGCTTAAAACTTGGTTTCTGCTGTTCTGTGTGATTTGTTTTTTTTTTAATTCTTTGCTGGAAATAGTGTGAAAACTGCAGCTGGCATAAAAAGTCTCTTGAACAAATACCACGAGAATATTTTCAGTAGGAGAACAATGAGGTGTCAAGTACAGCTGTGCTTTATATTCAGGTCTGCATAAAACTGAACCAAATTTACTTTCCTTCAATATCCCTGGAAGTGAATATAAGGGAAAATTCATATGCTATCCTGAATGCAAATTGGATTTGAATACATATATATATGAAGGGCAAAAAAGTAGTTCTTTCTTTCCAGATCTATTGCCTCTTGTCCTGGAGAATATCATATGTGAGGCCCAGGAATTATCCTTTTTGAACTACAAAAAGTAGTATAATGATTCCCTAAGAAGTTTATTAATGCAATCACATCACCTTCCACTTCAATTTATAATGGATGCCACATAGAAAGCCACTATTAACAACAACTGCAGATCATTTGATTAATAGCATTTGCTGCCATTAATCAAATATTTCAGTCTGTGAAAGAATCAGCCAAAGAAAAACAAAAAACTTAAAATCCTGATTTGGGAATACTTCAAAATACACAAAGCAGACTTGATTATACCAAGAATGCTGCAACTGCAACAACATTTCTTGTACTTTTTTTACAGATTTTCCTTCCGTCTCTGGATCCTAACATCAACAAACTTTTCGAGATGAAGCATTTGGTATGCTGACAGAACACTGCAGCTGCCGAAAAAAGAAAACCAAAATCACTGTTGATCTTTGCATGCAAATGTCTGCATTCCCAGTTCCTCATAACTATATTTGGTTGGTTAGTGCTTTGTAAGTAGTGAACTGTCAAAGGTTTTACTTTGACTGGAATTAGGGCTGCAACATATAACTGCTTGTTATAAAACTGAAGTATACTAAATTGCACCTTTCAACTATATTTTGGCATACTGCTGTTTGCTGTATGGTAAAAAGCAATTTTAAACTGTCATTACTCTTCAGCTCTAGGTCACTGGCTCATATATGACCTAATCAGTAAAGACTGTAAGTCATTTCCATCTGATTGATGTTTAGTAGCCTGTGTAAAATAAGCTGGTAGTCAGTGAAGTTTATTGGGAAAAGGTGCCCACATAACAAAATGCAATAGCACAAGTCAGCAGGTTTGCTTCTACTTTCAGAAAGAAGAAAGAACTGAATGAGGCTAAAGGCAAGTGTGTGTTTATCACATAAGGACTCCCCAGATCAACACTACATAAGATGGAAGCACTGCTTCTTCTTGAGACTAGGTGATCGATTTGGACTTAGATTCAAATTTTATTCCTGTTTCTGTCACTGAGGAAGAACAAGTCATTTCAACATTATTTTCTATCTTACCCTATATATTTGATTGATCAAGATAACAAGTTCTTCAAGACGTTTTGATTTCTATACATTATTGGGACCAGATAGTGTCCAAGATTTAAATGTAAAACAACTATGTAACACTAAAGATGAGAGATAATCTAATATTGACATTTTACTTGACAGGAAAAATAATCCTATACTTCAACTCCTTGCTCAGAATCTTGTAATTTTCACACCTCCCTTACTGATAGACTTAAAATAAATTTAATATTGGCTTATTTATAATTAATTTCCTTTTCTAACAGCACACACCATTAAAATCTTGTCATTTATCACTTACTGAAGTTGAATTTGCAATGGTA
Source organism: Apteryx mantelli (assembly GCF_036417845.1). Lineage (NCBI taxonomy): Eukaryota > Metazoa > Chordata > Aves > Apterygiformes > Apterygidae > Apteryx > Apteryx mantelli. Next base: position 124,141,524 of record NC_089980.1, read on the forward strand.
CTTGCATGATTCTGAACATATTCTGGTACCTGGAAGGTATGATGATTTTAGCTATATTATTTTATTATAGCTATAGTGTGGGAATATTTTAACCCTTAAGGTTTGTTTTCTTTAACTTGCCCCCCGGAGAAATTGGCTTTGTCCTTTGTTCTACATAAATGTGCTATTTTGGCACAATATGTCCTTGTTAGCGCAGAATACCTTGGCTTTGCATGGATTCCAAACAGTAATATTGTGGTCAGATCTTGAATAACCCCATTGCTCTCAGTACAATCACACTTCCTCTCCACAAAAACATCCCAATAAAAATGTTGTTTTCAATTTATTCTTCTCAAATATATTAATTAAAAACAACTTCCTCTATAAGAAAGTCTTGAATCACCAAATACCTTGATACCACAATAGAGAAATAGAAATTGAACATTATATTGTATCAACCCCAGATTTGCTAAGATTGTAGACAAAATTGAATTTCGCCATCATGATGGATAATATATCTTATTTTGCTGTGAACAGTGGCAAAATTCAGTTTTATAGCAATTAAAGAATGGGGTGTGAAGGGAAAAGGTGAGGAAGGTCTTAGGAACATTAGTGGGGTTTTGAAGGAAGCTGATAGAAGTCTTTGATTTTGAGTGTCTCTTCCTCAGGGACTTCACCTGGCTATTGTAAACCAGCCTGTGCTGACCAAAGTCCAGCAGGAACCAGGATCTCGAGGTGAAAAAAATAAAGCTTTAAGATGGAGGTATGGGACCTCCAATATCACATCTCTGAGATGTCTTGCATCTTCCTTATAGTGTGTGACCCTCTCCCTGGGACCATGGTCTCCTCCACTGCCCACGGGAAAGTACCTGCTCACTCACCTACCTCTCATGATTCTCTCTTCTGTCTCCATCCCTCCTCCAGGATGGGACCAGAGCTCCTCAGCTCTTCTCACTAATCAACTTAAGCTCTTAAAACTTACAGGTGGGTTGAGGTGGAGGCAGGCAGAGTAGAGCCGAGCAATTGTGCGATGGCCCTTACTAGCCTTTGACTTTCAAAGGAGGGAGTCAATGCCTAGAGCCACCCCAGAATTATATCTTTCAGTCCAAGCAATTTCAGAATTTAGTTTATGACATTTAAATCATTCCTTGATATTAAGTTAAATAGAAACCTATCTGTGTCATATTGCTTATCTGTTTTCTCTCCAAACATGTTTTAGAAAGTAATCAGTATAAGGCAGAGCATTAAGCATCCTTGCTCTGGGCAAAAGATAAGTATTTCAGAATTAAATTGCTCTTCATCCTACAGTGGTGTTTGCTATGGTCTTGTTATAGTCTTACAAACCACTGGTCTCTGTTATGACTTATATTCCATCTTCCATCACTTTTTAAGAAGCCTGTCCAAGCTGTTGCCAGATTCATTTATTCTTGATGGGACCTTTCCTCCATGTGTTTTATTCATCTTTTCTTTCCATTCATTTCAAGACATTTTACCATTTATGACCATGCAGCTTTTGGTTTTATGCTTCATTTTCTGGGACTTTCAGTTTGGACCCCTTAAAATCAGTAGTAAAGTTCCCCCTGACTTCAGTAGGGCTGAGTGAATACTTTGTTTCTGTTTCTTGTTAGTCTCATTCTACTTCCTTCAAGGAAATAGAGATATTTCTCCTGTTCCTACTTCTAGTGATTCATTGTAAAGTTGACTGGGACATTTCACTGGCAACAGGAACTGCTGAACAGTATACCCTAGAGCCTCGATTCAGCATAACAATAGAGCACATGCTGAACTCACATTGTTCTATCACCTTTTTTGAAATGGGAGAGCTCCCTCTGTGACTCACTAAAACTGTCCTTTTGGTACCACTGAAGGTAATCTCTATTCAGCAACACTCCAGCATTTTAAGAAAATGCTTAAGGTCTACTGGAGACACGGGTGTAACTGTTTTACTGAAATGAGAGCAATGTAAAGCTGGTGTGTGTATTATGAACCAAGCAGCCTATTTTCATAGGTTCTTCATTTGAAACTTGCCCAGTAAAAAGATGTATCCCACATGTAATCATTCTTTCTCCTACCAGGTAAACTAACAAAAATTCCTGCATGGTGGCCTGTGAGGATTAAAAAAATAAGCAATTAGAATAATCAGGAAAGTTAATCTTTGAAGAAAATGTGGCAGAAAACTTGAAAGAGTGGAAAGAAAATGTTCATCTGCCTGCAAGCGGAATGGATGCCACAGGGAGAATGGCTTTAGGCAATGTTATTCTGCCTGTGGCAGTCAGTTACTATGACACATCGAAACAAAGGGAAATCTTCTGTCAAAATACTTTTAATGACAAATTATGTTTTTTGCAAACTGGATTTCTCCATGGGATAGTATTGGTTTTAGTGAATAAAACAATGTATGGCAGCAATTAATGAGCATGCTTTTAGCCACATGGTGTATTTCAGATACCTCAAGCACCTATGTGCCTCTAGGCATTGCACTTGCCATGCTGGATGGCACTTTCCATGGGGTCTCACAGCCTCCCCCCTCACTGCACCGTAGGACAAGGTGGAAGACGAAGTCCACCTGCGAAGTCTGATTTAGAGAGCAGAATGATGCAGGTGCCCTTGTGGGGGTGTCTGTGATCAGGCTGACTGATTTCTGCCCCAGACTTATTTGACTGACATTGTAATGGCCACTCAGGTTAAAACTATCCTAGTGTATTAAACAGTGCCAGGGTCCAAGCACAAGCACTGAAATTTAATTGTCTCTACTATGACTTTGTTAGCATAGTCATCTCTACTATTAAGTTATTAGCATAGCATTTGGTTTGCTTTCAGCAGTGGCCAACTAATAATTTTCCAAACAATTCCCAGTCATGGTCTGAGGGTTAACATGGACCAAGCCCTAATCCTAATAGGCAGTTTGGATATGACACCTTCTTTTGGAATTTAAGAATATAAACATGGGCAGATTGTACTGGTTGTCCTCAGGCCAAAGAATCAACCCTAATACTATTTAATTTGTTACTATAGATGTAGCCTTAGTCTGCTCTGCCTCAGCCTTGACAATCCAGCAATATGCCTTTTCGCAGTAATCTGTCTTGAATTTGCATCCTTATGCAAAGGAGAGAGAGGAAAGAATGGCTGAGGGAGATTGAGGGGGATTTACTTCTATTAATAACAGCTCTGGGCCCTTGCATGTCAGCAGTGTGTGCTTTCTTTCTTGCTATCTACATCACAACAGAATGCCTTTCAGGGATGGTACAGAAGCTCAGACAGGCTAAAAATATGCTTCTGAAGTGTTTCTGGGACATAAAACTGATGATGTCCATACTCCAGGGGCCAGCTAAAATCCTTATCTTACTAGAATTTGGTCCATAACTAAATGCTGAATAAAAGTATCCTCAAATCATCTGGGATATTTTGAAGTTATTGCACATTGAATCCCTGCAGATCCATGTCTGAAGAGACGAAGCTTCAAGCAAATCTAGCTGCCAGTAGAGCACCAAACTCAACAAGCCATCCCACACTGACAGACATGGGCCCTGACCTGATTAAAATTCTCATCTGATCTTGTCCAATTTTACAGTGGGTTGAGGGTGAGGAAAAAATGACAGTGGATAGGAAACCAGGAAAGGAAGCTGTTTCGTGACTTTTCAGAGCAAAGGTACTGGAAGTAATTCAAAGCCCCTGTAGTTCCCCTCAGAGCTCAATAATCTAAAATACAGACATCTAAGAAGTATTGTCAAAATATATAGTGTCTCCCACATCAGAGGTAAAGGCTTATCTGGGAGCTGGATTCGCCTGAGAACCAAGGAGCTGGTCAAGTGTCTGTAATGTGTGTGGACAGAGTGGGCAGCTGTCAAGCTTACAAGATTGTGAAGAGCAACAAAAAAGCTCTGGGTTTGCTCCTGACTTTGCCTATATGCAAAGCCTGGGAAGCCAGGTTCATGGCTGCTGCTGTTGCAGAAGGTGGCTGAAGGCATATGGGAAGACGGCATCAGGCCTGCATGGAGGCTGGGCTCTACCAGAAGCAGCAGTCCCTTTTTCCCCTTGCTTTTCCAATTACTCCTCCCTCACAGCAGCAGGGAGCCAAGTACCCTGCTTTCAGTGTCACTCCACTTGCTCTTTGCACCAGTTTTGTCCCTTCTTACTCCTTTATTCCATCCTGTGGTGGGATCAGTCCTGTTCCAGCCAGGCCTTGGCCTTTGCCCTTGGGTTTACACAACTCAGTTCTATTTACAATGCTGAAAATCCCTAATGTGGGTCTGCTGAAACAATCCTCTCCCTTGAGCCTTAGCAACACTTCCCTGAATCTGGGGAGAGCTGGTGTTTTTCCTTGCTATATTCTACTGTGGTCGTCCTAATTTGGTGTTGTAGATTGAGCAAGAGGCCCTTTCAGTGGCCTTCGTCAGTCACGCTATTTTCCCCCACCCTTGGCTTATATCAGTTCTGATCCTAAAAGAATAAACAATAGCTAGTTTACAATACGGATATGGTTTAATCTGTTCATCTGTGGAGAGGCCATCTCAGTCAAAAAGTGGAAGCACAGATTAGCAAGAATGAAGGGAACTTTAGCCCCAAAGTGGGAGGAACAGGGGCTTATGCTGCCTTTGAGGATCAAAGATGCCTATATAAGCAGACACATTTAAGACAAAAACTCATCTGTTGAAATTGCGTTTCCTAAGTTTGTTCTACACTTTGTATTTTATTGGTGCAATGACCTTGGTTAGTAATATGACTTTTTAATTAAATAGTTATACTGGTAAAGTTAGCAGATGGATTTTCAAAGTAATTTACATTGGCATAATTATTCCCCTTTCTATACAGGAATAACAATGTAAGTGGCACAGCTGGCATGAACACATCCACACATTTGGGAGGGAAGGAGCCAAGCTGCTTTACCTATAGCAGTATCATTAAAATGATACACCTTCCCTGGATAGACAGACCCTTTAATTAGACTGTGCTGTGTTTAATCACTGATTTTCAGCCTGACCTTCCTTTCTAAGGCATTTTTAATTGCACCTGCTCTCTTTTCCCACTCTGTGGGCAGAAAAATGGTTTACAGGTTCCATATCTGAAAATTAGACCCTTTGATTCCTTTGTGCCATACAGCAGGGCAAACAAAGATCTGCAAAGAATCCTGGCTGAGTGTGGAGCATGATGCCTAAGAAGAAAGAATGATATAAGAAAGGCAGTATTTTTAGCGGAAAGAAAAGCAAGAGGGCAAAGCCATCCATCCACATGTGACTGATTTAAAACTGACTTCCAATTCATATGAATTTAGAGAGCTACTAGTCAGTTAAAAAACAGAGTAGCACTTGGAATTATATCAAAGCCATTCGTGCCAGGGATTTAAAATTGGATTGTGCAACAGACAGCTGTAAAACAAGTGACCGGGAACGAAGGACTGAGGAAACGGAGAATAATATCTGTTTATAGTCTCTGTAACAAAAGAGCTCCAAACATAGCGGGGATTCTTAAATACACCTATCCAGTAAAATCTACCAGCATAAGCATGGCCTTAAAAACAGCACGAGGTATATTAACATTGACTATTTATATTTTCTGAGACTATTTCTACTCTGTTGGTCTTTGTTTCTGTCCCCTCGAGTTTTATCTGCATGTGTTAAGAAGAGAGCCCACAATCTAGAGAACATGCATTAGGCTGCAGACAAGTGTCCTGTTCCAGATCGCTACGGGATCCTCAGGTCCCCTCTGGTAACAGAAGACGTTGCTTTCAGCTCCTTGTTCTTGCCTCTCTTTTGGAGGTTACTGCTCGTGCATCCCCTGGTGACACCTGTCCCATGCAAGCTTCCTGATCTATCTCAGTGAAAATGGCATTAGTCTGACTAGGCCTTTGCTAATTTGTCTTATCACTCTTATTTGTCTTACTACTACTAAAGTAGTATCCCCTTCAGCAGCTCTGCTGAAAGATTGGAGGATAACCTTTGAGATGGGGGCATGATAAGCAGTCGGTGGCAAGCTGAGGATGGTAACTTATTCCACTGACACAGGTTTATTTTTTTGCATAATCCCCATCTGTTTATATCTCTATTTATTTCCTACAGTTACCATTTACAGCCAGCACTTATGGCATGAGTTCTGTTCAATATTCTAGGAAAAAATATGCAAGTATGTGGCAAATCCAAGCCATGACAATGAATGATTGCATGAAACAGGCCAGAATTCATCAGAAGAATTAAGTTTACACTTTTGTTATTCTGGCAATGGGAGGTTCCATTTTCCCATTAGTACTTTTATCATATCTCCTTTAATAATTTAAGTGAAAAACTTGGCTCAATATGGGCCTAAGTCCAGGAGATATGTTCATGTACACAGGAGGAGAGATGTAGGTTAAGGTTTTCAATGCTGTTTTAGGGACCTGAGCTTCTGATTTCTTCAGTATACTATTCTTTTGGTCTCTGTGGCAATGGAAATGTGTCTAAAATCCTTAGGTGCCTTTGAAAATCTTGTTGCCTGAAGCCTTTTAAATTTGGTTCCTCTGCCTAGACAGACACTGTAAGCAGAGATGTTTGGAAATTATTTTCATGGCACAAGATGCACATTCTTCTGTTTAAAAGCTCAAAAGAAAATATTTCCATTGCATTTAGAATGGGTCTTTTCAGAAAACCTCCTGGAGATAACAAAAGAAAAAGCAGAAATCTGAAACATCAGGAAATACAGTTATATGAAACTTCAGGAAAGTACTCAAAGCATTTCACTGCAATTTTCAGTCTTCAGTGTGCCTTTTCCTTTCCCTGTTCTTAATGGCAGTAGTAAAATTTTACAGTGACATGCCTCAGTATAGTAAATCTGCTTTGTTTCCCTTATGTTTTCATCTGTCTTTTGAATTTCCATGCTTACAGTCTGTTTATTTATGGAAACACAGGGTTGGATGAACCACAGAAGGTTTAGGTTTGGCTCTGGATTTAGGAATGATCCCATGTGTATTTATATCCAAAACTTCTGTATTCAAAAAGAAAAACAAATCATTCCTCTACCTTCTGAAAATCAACATTAGTTTGGTTTGGAGCTTTTGATTTGCCTGTGGGAAGAATGTAGATTTTCCAGTATTAATCATCAGAATCTGTAAGCCTCCTCTGTTCACCACCATTTATTTAGCTTGAATGGTAGTCTTATAATATGCAGAGATAAGGCAAAACAATCAATCAGAGTTGGTTTGAGACAGAGAAATATTAAGAAATATAGAATAAGAAATATTATTTGCATTTACAACATTAAAATAATCTATAATTTAAGTGTCTGGTTTGAGCTCCTTTACAGGAGCCTGAGTGGGTAACACAGTGTTTCTAAGAAAAAGCCAGGATCCTGCATGGTGTGAGAAGCTGAGCATTCAGAAATCAAAAACAAAGACAAAAAATCAGAGGCACTGCCAGCAGCTTTTCACTGGAAGTAGCTCGGCTGCTAAGCGCTTCTTAGCGTTTTTCATAGAATCCCTTTCACAAACCGCTCCTGCTTTTTCCACAGTGATCTTCAGAAGTTGTTCCTTTCTACTAAAATCACTAGACTTCTTAATTACCTTTTGATTTTTTTTATTTGAAATCATGACTGAGAAATATATACTATTCTCTACAGGACCAGATCCATAGCAGTTGCAGTAATACTCTCATTTAGTTCTGTAGGGGAGAGTGAAAAAGCTTTGTTGTGTGGCTATTTTTTACTAATCAGCTTCTAAGATCCAAGACAAAACACATCTATTGTATTCAGAATGCTGTGCTCCAGGTGCAGACACTTCAAATCCCTGTGGTCCAGGCATGTGACGTTCACGCAGATCTGGAGGGAGTCAGGGATGTCTGACCCGTTACCGTGCAAGATGCAGGTGACATGGAGGGGGCAGGACTGGGAGATGGGCCCTCTAAAAGTCACTCACCTCCCAGCAAAGCGGGACTGGCCAGATCTCTAGCTGGGCTCCAGTGAGACACCTGAGTTGGAGCTGAATTAACTGGGACCCAAACTGGAGTAAAGGAACACAACATTCCAGGGGTAACCGATGAGTAACAGCTGTAAGTAGGTTAAGCTGCTGCTTTCCAAAGGGAAAATACAGGGAAACAAGAACCTAAGGGTAAGATTTTTCTTCTGCAGATGGCAGAAGCGGAGAAACCAAAGCCTGGTATTCTATAATTTATGCTGTCTCTATGCCTTTCAGGCACTTTGTACAGATGTTTATGGTTTGAGAATAAGAGATTTTAGCAACCAAAGGAGCTATCTCCAAAGACTGTGTCTGAACCAGCCAGGCAGCTGCCAAAATCTACTTTTCAATGGTACAGGAAAAAAGTTTGGCCAATTATAAAGCCACTATTGATGAGCATGAAAGATGCAGTTAATTTTTACATTGGTTTTCCATTTTCTTTCAGCATAGAAATCAAACAAAGAGCAAGCTGCATAAAATAGCTGACTTGTTTAGTTGAACAGAACAAGAAGAGATTCTAAGGACTTTTTCCTGTATACAGAAATTTGATCTTACTAGTGTTTCTTACCTTGTATTAAATATATTTTACCTTTTGTTAGGCAGATAGTTGCAGGTATCACCTCCTGGAAACATATGCCCATCCAGGTAAGAAACCCTTGGTATGTCATGGTGATAGAGAGAGAGGGAGTTCCTTCCAGCACTCAATTCACACAGTGCCTACGGTATTTCACATCTAAGATTTCCAGAGTGGTTTAGACACTCATGACAGCAAATCTCATAAAATATCTTGTGTTGAGCAATGTTCCAACATGGAAATGGTCAAGGAAGTTTTGGAACTGGACAGTGAGAAGTAAATAAATGCACAAACATATGAGAGGTGCTTACATAGCCTATGCAATTTTTTGCAGAGGTCGAGGCTGAAATTCCTAATCCTGGGCGGCTAAAAAGTTAGTTGCCTAAGGTGGGTTTCATATAAAAGTTTGTTGTCTGCTTGACTGAGCGATGATGAACAGAACACTAAATACCAAAGCTGTTTACACAGAAAGAGCGCTGTTCTCAGAGTGCTGCTGGAAAGCACATATGCCCTCAGGTTTCCATTATCAGCCACATTATCTGCAACCTTTGTGCAAACCTTATGTGTCTGACCTCTTTATCAAGTCTCTTGTTTTAGAGCTACCACCTAAAGAAAGAGATGCATTTACTCAGATACTAATTTGTCTGGAGTTCCCTGGCTTTAGAAAAGGAAGTCATTCATACACATTTTAATTGAACCAGACTGGTAGGAAGGTGAGCAGCAAAGAGGGAAATGGGAAGCCTCTTTCCCACGTCTTCCCCAGCTCTCCTCTGAGCCAAGCAGAAATGTACCCAGGACAGGCTGAGGACCAAATCCCTTGCAATGGGTGATCCTTTTTGTTGTTTGTATTAAGCAGCAAAGCTAAGTGACCAACCTTTAGGCATCTGATAAACTGTAATCCATTAAACAGGGAGGAAACTCACCCTTTGCTTTAGAGTTCCTTGGAATGCTGTTGAGTGCCCCATTTTTGGTGTCAAGGACAGGCACCGCCCACTACACTTCACTATGCCTGCAGCAGAAGGGAGCCCTTTCAGAAGAACTGTGCTGGAGGTTGCAAGGCGGAGGGACAAGGTGTTACTTAAAGCATTGAAAGCCCAAATCTTTTAGTAAAATAAGTGGCATCTTAAAGTACACCAGTCCCAAGGAGCTCCTTGGATTGGTTAATGAAAGAGGATTAACTTTGTTGAGATCTCCTGCAACAGCCCTTCTGCAGAGGTGGCCTTTCTCATATGTGTCGAGGACCAAATGGGCTATTCACTCACGTGTGCAGTTGCAAGTATGGGGTTCCTGAGCTAGCCCTCACGAAAATATGTGAAGGGCTAAAATTTCCCATCTCCACTCTCCCTTTGCGGTAATTCGCCCTTTGAGTCATTCCACTGAAATCAATGGAACAACTTTGAAATTAAGTGTGAGTAAAAATCTGACCCCAAATGACTTGCCAAGATCACACAGGGAGTCTGTGGCACCCAGCCCAGGTTTGTCAGAGGATAACAGGGTAAACTGACAGAGCAGTGAGGGGCTTGCAAGATGACAAGGCATGGAGAAAGACTACAAGGGGATGCATTGTTACAATACATCAAGCTTCAAAATCTGCAAACACACACCATTTTTAGAAAAGCTGGCTGTGTCAACTAAGCTAGCCCTTGGGCAGGTCTATGTTTCAAGGCCAGCACTTATGTATGTGGTAACATGAGCTGACACCAACTTTGGTAGCACTGCAGGAATAACATTTGGGTAAGAATGCATGATTCATGAATGGTTCCTCTAATCTAACATGCACATGCATGCCTCTCTCTAACATCAGCCAGAACTAGCTCCTCTCTCTTTTTAAAATAAACATTTTTATTCTGATCAGTGCAAGGAAATTTCCCTTCCCTCTCTGTGTTTCAAGAGCTCTTTCATCTCACTGAAAAGACAAATGGTGAGCAGCAAAACCAAGAACTTTCCCAGCTCAGACCATTTTCAGGAGAGAGGAATGAATGGTGCTAATTTTTGGATTTCATTTGTACCATGAATAGAATTGGAAATTGAACAAACTCCCATATTTTTATGGAGATGGTATTCTCAATCTGTGAAAATACCCTAAATTCCCCATTGCTTTGCTGCTGTATCCACTTGTAGGTAGAAAAGAATCGAGTTAGAATGGAGCTTGCTTTGCAAGCACTCTGTGAGGGGACAGATAATGATGAAAGGCTCAAGCCTCTGAAGAGCGTGTCCCCATAGTCTGAGTCTGAACTTTCCTGTGGATGCATGACAGCCGGAACTATATATATTCACACAAAATGTAAAAGACCTCTGAGCTGTCCAGGATGTGAACTGGGAAGTGTGAAAATGATCAGGCACAACTGGAAAAAACAAATGTTACAACTCACTGCCCATAAAAGCCTGATACACCATGGCAGTCCCAATTAGAGTTATGTCAAAACCAGCAATTCCATTTGTGAAGGAGTTAATGATGGGAATGACGGTATTTCCAACTTCAGTGAACCTAGTTTTTTTAGGACAATCTTTCTGATAGGCCAACCCAGAGTCATGAGGCATGGGGCTGCTGACTATGAGGTAGGCTTCTTGCTAAGATGAGCCAGATCCATAAATGCTGGTAGCCTGGGACCTCAGGCTACTGAGGAGCAATGAATGTGGAAGCCAGGCTCTTGGTTCCTTGTTAATTAGAAACTTGGAAGCTATAGGAGCTCTTCAAGGTAAAGCAAAAGTCAAGCTGTGGAGGACCTGAGCCAGGATTTTCACTATTTCCATTATTTACCAGCCCCTCAGGTGGGCTGCTGAGAGATGAGGTGAGCTGGACAGAAACTGCTCAAGTTTGAAACCTGCCTGGCAGGCTGGCTCCATGAAGTACTGATCTGCATTTAGATTTCCATGAAATGGCATTCGTTGGCATAAAAATATTCTGCTGCAGAATTTCTGACCAGCTCTGATCATACAGCCTTCTTCAAATGCTTTTGAGCTGGTATAATTTATATGTCTCTCAGTTTTCAAGGCTAGGTCTAAAGTCACAATCTAATTATAACACTTTTGTAAATTAGGAGTAATTCCAATGAAGTCAATAGAATTACACTAATGGGAGCCTGTTACGGTAAGACTTAAACTCTGATTTCATAACTGCTCTAGATTATGACCTCAGAGTGAATTTCGGTGGGACTGCATTTCATTATGTAGAAGACAAAGAGGCCTATCAGAATATATGAGTGCCATCGAGTGGTCCAATCCCCACTGAAACCTACAGGCTGCTACATCTTTCCAAGTAATATATAGTGGCAAAACCATGTATTGAAAAAAATCTATTGTATAAATAAAGCCGAATATTCTGCTCAGAAACTTTGGAAGGCTTACTTCTGACACTTTATCAAAGCTAAATGGCATCAGGAATAAGAGACTTAAAGGACATTGTGATAATTAGAAATTAAGAAATGACTTATTACTGCAAACTGAAAATATGTTAACTACAGTTTGTAGTAATTAGCCAAATTACTGGGTTTGATAGTGATGAATGCAAATAATTATAATTATTTATAGATGGACAGAAGCCTAATCATTAAACATGTCATGGATATTGGACACTGAAGAGCAATTTAACTGAATCCATCATACTTTATACTTACTCTTCATTATATTTATTAGTCATTAGAACAGTGTTTAAAATTATTTATGAAAGCATTTTAGTAATATAATTAGGATTAATATTGTAAGTCACAATAATTGCTCAAGCCAAGTTAGAAGAAGAGTGCTATGCTACTGTGTGTGCAGGACTCAACTCAAAAGCAACCTCAGTTATTGCTCTGCCAATTTAAAGCATCACAATTAACACTTTAGGCATAACTGATTTTTTTTTGTTTCTTTGGCTGCCAAAATGGAGGTGAAGACAGGCAATTCAGGTGGGAGGATCCAAATGTAAATCTGTTCCGGATTCTCACCTAAACCCCCTCAACATATTGCATTTGCTTTGCCACAAAACATAATATTAGTAGAAACAAAATGTTTCGTTTGCTTGTAAGAAATGCAGAGGAAATGAAGGATACGCTTATAAAGCCGTGGGAAGCTGCCACTGCTTTCCCCCAGCCTTCATACCTAGTGCTTGGGAGCTGGGGCGGGAGAGACCAGCATCCCTGACACATGCCTGGGCTGGAGGCCGCAGTGTGGTGACTCCTGCCTGCAGCCGCGAGGCTGCGGGCAATGCTTGGGCGTAGTGGTGCAGAGGGTAGGGCTGCGCCGAATTTTGCTTTTAGCCACTCTTCTGCTTGGTAGGAATAAAGACTTGCTGAAGCAGGACGGAGCGAGTTGCTCCTCAGAGCACTGCCAGGCTGCTGGTTGTGTAAATCATCCTAGAGGTGCATGTGCCGATACACGTCTGCTTGATTTGGGGGAGGGAGCTGAACTCACGTCACTGGCCTAGTGATCAGGCAACAGCATCTTCTGCTTCAACAGGTACAGAGCTGCTTGGCACCCTCCAGCTCCAAAAACCAGAAAATTGGGTCAACTTTAATGATTAGGCCACTTGTCAGGCGGGTGGACAGTCTGGAAAGCTGTTCCTGTGCTCATAAAAGTTTAACAATGATATAATGTAAAGCAACCTCAACAGAAAATTCTGAAGGTAACCTCACCTTGCTCGCACTCTGGGGTCAGGGACATGTGGGCGACATGTGAATACAAGAGTGGGAAAAGTCCTGCTCCCACACCCTAATCAACTTCCATTGCCGCCTGGCTATCAGGCAGCAGGAACATTGACTTGACTATTGGCAGTTAAGTGACTCCAGCCTAGAGAAAAAGTTTGCAGTTGGAACAGTTAATCTTTGTTGAACTCAGATCTAAAATAATTTGAGATAACCTGAACTGTATTTTTGGTGAAGGTACTATTTGTCAAAGATAAATACAACGCACAGATGCAGTTGAAATATTTTAACATCTGTGTGCTTATATACATAATGATCATTAATTTAACAACACAAAAAAAAGCTGTTTCTGCAGACACAGCATTATGGGGAAATGCCTTCCTGTTATTTTAAACAAGTTCTTTCCATCTTTTCTTTTACTTTTTATATGTATTTTACTCATTATGTGAATTGCACATAAAGATCCTTTAGCATTCACAGACTTTTGCCCTGTCTACACTGGTCATTTTTTGCTTGTTTGTAAAATCTTGCTGAAGTTAACACTGGTCCACTTGTATGATATTGTTTGCAAAATCAGCATCTTTAGTTCGGATTGCATTGTGTTTGACTTGATCATAAAGAGCTTTGCTTTTTGGAATAGGGCAGGGTTTTTTTTTATAGATTGTATTTTTTTACGTGGCTGGACTGTTCTTTATCTAGTTTCTTTATTTTTTTCCCATGTGAAGTATATTTATTTTTAAACTGAAATTTTAACTACCACAGTGAATTTGAGTTAGAACAAATAGATGAAGTGAGATGATAAAACATTATCGCAAAAGAAATTGAACCACATTCTTTCCCTTTAACGGTTAATTCCTGTTTTCATTGCACTCTTACAAGTTCAAATAGTTTGGGTAATAAAGGGAGTGTGATAAAACTGACTGAGTCCTTAAGAAAGAAAAGCAGGCAGAATTATTGGCTCTGGTCCTTGGGCACCTCTACCTGGAGAGGGGCAGAGACCTCTCTGTGTGTATCATTCACACTGAAATCAGTTAAATACAAGCTCTAGGTCCTCCAGAGTCATGTTAGCTGTGCTCTGATCACTAGCTTGTGCAAGTGCCTGGTCCTTTATGTAGACATATCCTGCCACTGGTTCTCATCTTTTGTAGGTTGGACTGTGTCTCCTAATGCTCACTTTTTGATTTTGTCTTATACAGTGTAGGGATTATTTCTGGTATATCATACTTTTAGACACATAACTTCAACTTCAGCTGAGGTGAGTCACCTACCAGTGACTTAAAATCTCCCCATCAGGAAGCTGCTTAATTCAAGGCCTGATGCCATCTTTGTGGATGTACAATAGGTAGCAGATGGAGGTCTGCATCTCATCCTCTGGGCCTTACCCTACTAATATCAACTAGTAAATACTAGTGATAATGCCCAGCTTTGAAAGCCAGTAGTTACAGCAGAGCTCTGCCTGGCCCCGGACGTGGTTGCACAGGAAAAGGGGCCAGTGGCACGAGGCAACTGCAGGTCTCCTCATCCTCCCCAGCCAGATGTGCTTTGGGCCACCATGTCACTCCTCTACTTTGCACTGATGCATGTTAAAAAAACAGACCTTTTGCACAGATGCATTTAAGGACTAGTCCTGTGCACTCCCCATTTTCCCAGGGAAAAACTCCCCCTGAAAAGAGGCAAATATTGATTCTAACAGTACTTTCCACTTCAGGTACTATTGGGTTGGCCCAGACATTTTTTTCCCCTTTTCCTATTTAACTTGGGTGTCATTGATGAATATTTACACCGAGGCTCATAGTGTCAGTGTGACTTACATTCAGACATTAATACTTCAAAGAAAAATGAATCTATTTTCACTTCCCATTTACATCGTGGAAAGAGCAACGTACCCCAGGGGGGATTTTCTGCTTCTCACCATGTGTACAATATTTTTTGCTTTTTGGAAAAACCACCACACAACAGAGGATGTGGAAATGGTTCTGTAAAAAAGAAACCAACAAAATAAGCAGTTCCTTCTACTTTATTACTGTAATTATAGACTATGTATGGCCTTCCTACATTTAAAGAGTATTTTTCGTCATAGATCTTGAATTACATTTTAAACTGGAAATAAGGATTAGTATAAAATGTAAAGCTAGTTCTTTGCAAGTCCAATGTTATTTTTCAGTCAGTATTCTTAGCAGCAGTGATCCGAAGAGGCTGATCTCAAACTATAACTTTAACAAATTCCAAGTGAAATGCCTTGAATCAGAATCTTTTATGTATTCCACATGTTATGTTTTTTATATTAATGATTAAAAATGTCCTGGGCTGGAGATTCTGAGTAC
Organism: Apteryx mantelli; assembly: GCF_036417845.1. NCBI lineage: Eukaryota > Metazoa > Chordata > Aves > Apterygiformes > Apterygidae > Apteryx > Apteryx mantelli. Next base: position 124,156,944 of record NC_089980.1, read on the forward strand.
ATCTGATATCCACAGATAGCATCAGATTCAGGATGCTTATATTAGGTCTGTGAGCTAACCAAAAATACATTTTATTTGCAGACACCTTTCCACCAAGGATTGCTAGGGCCTGTTATAAAGTATATCTGAAATGCTAATAACACATATTCTAGAAGAAGTGCAGTGCCAGATATTTAGGTAAAAATAATATTTCCTTAAGGCTGAGTTTAAGAGCAGGGAAGAAAGAGCAGAATGTCTCAGATCAGAGGCCAGGGCATTCCAGAGAGCAGCAAAAATAAAGGCAACACGTGTTGTACCTCAGCCCCTCCAGCATGCCCTCCTCCCTGGCTGGGGGTTCAGATTCCCGGAAAGATTTGTGGGCCCTAATCTACGGAGCTCAGAGATGAAAGATACAGGTTTGATAATAAAATAGCTGGTCAACTATTTGTGATTGCAATAACTTTCCTAAAGCTTCTCCTGGCTTCCTTAAACTTATTTTTATCTGCTAAGTAGATATATTGTACAGCGCTAACAAAAGTAAAGTAAATATTGATTCCAGTTACTGAAATATTTATCAGAACTTCCTATTGTAGACTGTTCCCACCCCACATCATTTGTTTTCTAACTATTCCAACCTCATATTGACATTTTTTAGATATACCCAGATGAACGCCTTTGAAAATTAACATTTCTTCCATGTCCATAAGGCACTAAGATTTCTTTTTTTGTCTGGTGTCATAAGCTTGAAATATATTCTTTCTGGCATAAAATCGAAAACATCCAAACAGGATATCACATCTCTCATAAAGAAACTGTGCATATTACACAAGGCTTCAAATGTAGAAACAGATACTTACAAAACCTGTGTCTCAAAATGTAGCAGAAGCGTTTCAAAACAGTAGCAGCTGCAGGCACCCAATTTGTGTTTCCTCAACAGCATCCAGAGGCAGACTTTTACAGAACTGGCTATAGCTTATGCAAAAAAATGTGTGCACAATTGCATACCTATGACATGTTAAATACTAAAAAGCAATGTAAACTGGTGTCTAAGTCGGAAGATCAGACCTTCGTGCAACCTTCAGGTGCCATAGTGGTAATTTTTGTACATGCCCAGTTCACTCAAGCAAAATCTGTCATAGTACTGGGAGTCACCAGATGGTGCTGTTAAAGATAGTCATACAAGTTCTGCTCAAAGGATTACACAGCCAGTCATGCCTTGGAAGAAATACTATGTTTGTAATGCTGTAGTTTTTTTAACAGTTTTCCTTGCCCGACAGTTAACCTCGTTCCTGATTTCCCCCTGACTGTAATCCATATCCCAGGTTAAAACTTCTAATCCTGAGACCCACCCGTTCATGGCAGCAGCAATAACGCGCTATTTCTGTGCTGCCAAAATGCACCGCAGAAGTGTTTAGAGAGCGGGACTGTTTGGCTGCCCAAGCATTGGCAGGTCAGCACAGCAAGGGCGCTGGCTGGGGGCGCCGGGTGCGGCGGGACCATTTCAGGAAGGACGCTGACTTGGTGCTCTCTCTGTCGTGTTTGACCTCACTGCTGGCACCACAAACAAAGGGGTTCAGTTAGTTCCAGTAACTGTGGCGGTAGTTTTTGTGATGTGAAACTGTCCTAAGACCACAAGACCATTTTACATCGACCACTGTACTACCTCTGGTGGTAAGGACTTTCAGACCATATGACTGGGTCATGTTTAAACCACTGTAGAAACCTGTAGTAGAAATGCTCCGCAGTTCATCACTGACTCTCTGAGCTATCCATCCCTTTAACCACTTATAAAAAAAGTTATGAAAGGCAGTTCACAGTTTATTCCTGCTGGGGAATGCTTATATCAACCTCTGAACTCTCATATTTCTGTACTGAGAAAAATGGTGCACTGTTTCTTCTCATAAACAAATTGTTCCCATATTCTGTGGGAATGTTTATATCTAAGAACGCTCCATGTGCAGGTGGCGGCCTGCATGAGTAAAATACTTACTACTGCTCCAGAACTGACCCTTACATTCAGCTTCAAAGTAGGAGTTGTGTTTCTTCAGCTGAATGATTTTTCTAGTGGTCCAAAGAGTGAATCCTTAGCATTTGAAACCAGGTTAGCTCCCCATTGGTCTGCTTCAACACTGGCAACCTTAAATACTCAGAGGTTACATTTACATTTTGTTCTGACTTGGCCTATTTATGGTAGGTATGGCCTGAACTTCAAGGGTCTTATAATAAAGATACTATACACTTTGACTTTGTGTGCTGCTCTTATTTAAGAAATTCAAAGGGTTTAATAAAAACAACAGCTAACTGAAGAATTATCATATCTTATGAGATAAAGTTTTGCTGTAGTCTTCAATTTACCAGTGTGTGAACTGAGGACATGCCATGTTAAGGATTATGAAGAGACACGAAAAAAACCAATAACCTGAAGAGTCTTGATATTCAAGCCTTTTCTCTAACCAATACCAATTCGCTGGAATCAGACTCTGTGTAGAATATTGATTGCTGCAGGAAAGCAATTTCTTCTTAGTGGAAAGCAAACTATTAAGCTTTTTCTTTATCCTGATCATTGTATGATGTGATGAATAGATTTTACGTCTTTGTTAATGAATTTTCCTAACTGTCTGCAAATGGTTGGGTGCAAAGGAGGATGTTGAACACCCAGAACTGAGAATATCTTTTGTATTCCTAGAAGTGAGGTGTTGAAAGGACTAAAACTCATGCCCTGCACATTTCAGGGAAAAATGAGTCAAGTCTCAGCTCAACATCCTAAAAGATCCAGATGGACGTTCAAGATCTGGTGCCATACCTGTGAACAAGACTAATATATCACAATAAAATTGAATCTGAAAGTCTGTGTCATGGGGAGGAATCTGGATTTCAATTGTTGGCGGTGGGGAGAATAGCTGATTGACCATGCTTACTCCAGAATATGAGTACTATGCTTTAAATGAACTCTATCCATAGTGAATTAAGTTCATTTGCAAAAAAAGTAGCATCGATCCTTGAATAAGAGCAATCATATAGGAAATTAACTATAAATAGTTCAGGAAGAGGTATTTTGCTAAAACTGCCCCTGTAGGTAACATATAATAGTCATTTTTCTTTAGAAAATTGACAAAATTTTCCTGGATTTTTATTTTAAACTCAGATAGATAGATAGAGGTATGTAGAATATCCATTTAAAATACTTAATGCTGTACAGATTCATGGCTCAATGAATGTTAATGGAAGTAATGATTCATCTATGATTAATTTATGTTTTTTTTTGCCCATTATTAGTACAACTATAGTTTAGAATTGCTATTTATCTGAATTATGCTAACAGCTAGGGGTTGCTCTGAAGATCTGAGCACTATTACATTATCTGCTGTATCAGATGTAATTACAAGCAAGAGTAATTGCCCCAAAGAGTCACAATTTTAGTATAAAATGATATGCTGTGTGCGAGTTAAACAAACAAAGGGGGAGAAGATAAAGGAGCAGTGAAACAAGCATGATTAGTATAATAAGTTGCAGCCTTTACATCCCAGCTGCCTAGCCTTTTAGAGTATATATAGTAGGCCTTTCAGCAGAGGTGAATTAACAATTAAAAGAGGGTGATTTAGTGAGTCATGGCTGTTAAGAGGAAGGAAAGGTAAAGGTGCTCTGGACACAGTAGAGATACAGGCTGGGTATTTGGTAGAGCCAGAAGGAATAGTGGTAGCTTGATACAGAACAATTTAGCGTTCCTTAAAGTTGTTGTTCTTTAATAAACAAAGATGGTCATATAAAGTGCCTGGATTTTCAAGGACAGGTTGCTAGAAGAAGAGATTCATCTCAACTCTTCTTTACTATTTAAAAGTTAGGTTAGGCTGAGCTGGAGAACTATCTCCAGAATACAATTCATCTATCCTTAAATAGGGGGCTAAGATGGCTGGAATAAATTGCCCTTTATGGGCACCTGTCTTTCCACTGACCATTGGAGCAGCTAAATGGTCTATATACAGTAGATGTGCAACTTTTAGGTAGGATGAGTAAGTGAGAAAAATCCAACCCTAAATGAAATCCTGATATCAATCTGCAATCAGTGCATTCATAAGTCCTGCATTAGGGCACATTTTTATCTCCCCTAGATGATGCATAGATTTGCTTTACTTGTTTGGGAAAGTCAAATCCTATACTCTCAAGAATATTGAATTTGTATGCGAAACAAAGGTAGAATAAAGAATTGTCACCCAGGACTGTGGGACTGGGAAGCAGCCTGGGGCCTGCGTGTCCACCCTTTGCTGCTACAGGTAAGAGTGACACAGCCCTATTAAGAATGTTTTTCCTTTATTTGGAGTTGCTGTTCCTTGCTTGTGTGAAATTCTCCTTTCAAAATGGTAGCAAATTTAAGCTGGGATAACTCAGTGGTTTTAAAAGAGAAAGTCTTCCTCTGTGGGGACCAACAATTAGTGGACTGTCTTACTAATTTGGGCCTAAAAATTGTCTGTGACTGTTAAATGTGGAGGATATCACACACTTTATTGTATAATAATGACTTGAATAATGACTTAATAAAATGACACCTCTTCATAAGGTTTTACTTTCAGAACAGAATCACAGAATTGTTGAGGCTGGAACTGTTGGCTTTCTTAAATAAAATATATTTTCTTTTCATTTTTCTTGCTGGTAGTCCAGGTGATGTAACACGTTTAAGTGAGGGATAAGGATTCTATGTTTTTCTTTATCAACAGATGCGTTTACTAACTTTTGATCAGTTGAATCTGTGCAAAACTATGGAAAGTAATGGTCACTACATTGTCCTTGAAAACACAATTTAAACATGTCTTGATTTATTTAGCTAAGAGAAAGCAGCACACTCATCTTGAATTCATAGTATGATCTTTTTATTTGTAAAATAAGTGCATTTTATTTCAAAGTAACTGAGCTATACCTATGGAAACCCAACTATGTAGTTATATTTTGGAGCCAGGGCCACAGCACAAGAAAACAGAATAACAACCTTGAATATTTTCTACTTAGATCAGGTGATATCTTATAAACAATATACTCTGGGGGATTGGGGCTGAAAATAGATACAACTATTGGAGGACAAACAGGACTAATGGCTAGCAGGGGATTGCCTCAGCCGAGCATGGGGCAAGACAATTCAAAACATGAGCCTGCTAAGCTGTGTGTATAATAATAAATAAAATGAATTATGGACGTAGGACATCTGGGATGTAGGACAATGGCATGGAAATACTTACATCAATTTAAACTCTCTTTCTCACCAACATAGGATTCATCTGTACTGGGAACAGTCCATGGCTCATGCTGAACCCCAAAACTTTGGGAGAGTGCTAGTTGTCTTTGGGTAAAAAAACTGTGTGCAGGAATGTGTCTGTCATTAAGCAGCATGGATCATGTGCCGGTGCTCAATCTGTGTCCAGGCCAGGTTTAGTTTATTAACAAAAATACAGCCAAACAGGCTAGTTACTTTATGATAGGCAGTTAAGTTACTGGATAGTGAAGGGTTATGAGTTACTCGGGCTCAGGTACAGCAGCAGAGAAGGAAAATAAGAACTTGCTATATAGTTTGCATAAAATTGTGTCTTTTTCTCATTAAATGAAAATATCCTCCCCAAGGGTTGCTTTTGCACAGCGTCTTCCCTTTCTTCTTGGGAAGTGGGCAAATTTTAAGTCTTTGTCACCTGCAGGCTGTTAACTTGTTTACAAGGTTTCTGGGAAGTTGGCAATGGAGTTGTCCTGAGATTTCTGAAGAGAGATCAGTCCACTTGTTGTTTGCCCCTCTCTGTGCCAGAAATGGTATAAGTAAAACTAATTGCATTCATGGTGTACCTTGAATCTATACTAAAGGTTTCTGCTCCACTAGCGAATAAAGCTGTAAGATCTGAGACATCAAATATCACTTGAGAGATGAAAGTGCTGGTATCAGAGGGAGCAATGGTATCAGAAGGTAGGATAACAATGTGTTGTCATAGCCTGCTCTAAATCTACTTACACAGCTTTGTAACATTAGTGGGAACAAAAGACACAGGATGCTGTGAGAATACAGCCCCTGGAGCTGTGTAGAGAGAAGAGAGAGAGAATATATCTCCTGCATGCTAACAGAGGTATTTCATCTGGCTGATTAACATTCAAAAAGCTAAGGAAGTTTTTCAGAGTCAAGCCTTAAGACTAAACATATCCTGAAGCAAAAATAAGAATGTGATGGTAAATTAGTCACTACATTGACCATTACTAAAATTACTGCAAGACATTTAACAAACTGGAGGGCAAATTCACATTTGCACCGGGATGACTTTGAACAGATCTTATGACATAGTGTCAAGTTCATTTTTTGAGTGTCTGAGAAGAGATCACTTTAATCAGTTCCAGGAACCTTACTGTAGTTATCAATTCCTGGCTTGCAAAACTCATACAAATAGCAATGTCAATGGATGTTTTCATCAAGCCCAAAACTTAGGTTCCAGGTTATCTAGCTGATTTGTTATAGCCTCTGCAAAAGTTCAAGGTAAGGCACATGACACGTACAGGAACGCCTGTCCAGTCTTATTCGTCTTTGGTAGTATGGTGAAAAAGGTTACTGATGCCTTCCACGGGGCTGTATGATCCTGTAATATGCAATGTTTAATATCAAGAATGAGTTTATTCATGTGAATTGACAGAGAACAGCACATGGCATTGTACAGTCTCCTTGCTGCGTTCATTTTTTCTATGAACATTGAATGTACCTTTTTAAAAGCACATCCACATGGTTGTATGCACCTGGTCTGCACGCAGGGGATGGGCAGATCAGGAATTTTTCACTTTCAAACCTTTCTACACAAGTGTAATTTTTGCACAGATAGTGGGTTTATGTATGCCCAGCTCAGGCATGTGCACGAAGCATGATGTTTCTTGAAATTACCAAGACAGGTTCTTTTACCTCTTCTATATTAGCCTGGCCATTTAGCTTATTGACTTCCAAAGGCAGGGACTATGTATTCATACATGACCCGACGACACTCAGGAGAAAGAAGCTCAGCCTCAGCTGAACTCTTTGGACAGTACCAAAATACACATTTAAGTAGATAAGAAGTCATCCCAAGCTCACCACGTTAGAAAATGCTACACTGCAGTGTGGCCAAAGAGTCACTGACGTGGAAAAGGACCTGCAATACTGTGTGCTGTATAACATAAAGTAAAAAATGGGTCCTGCCCCAAAGAGGTAAAAGCTCATAAGAAGCAACAACAACACTGACAGTTTCTTCTCAGGTTTTCTTTATATAAGGGAATGGCATCTTTGATGTAAAGACAGATCAGTGACTGATGCATGCTGGGAGGAGAGAGTGCCAGTCCTTGTGCGAGAGTGAGACTGTGCAGTGATCCAACTTTATTTTCTACCTTGTGGAACAGAAAGCTCTGCCAGAACTAGGTCAAGCAGTCAGCCCTGCATATTGGTTCAAAATCTTGGCTTAAAGGGACAACATCCTGTGACATTCAACAGGATTATGTGAATGGCAAAATTTTACATTAAATCAATAATAAGTCACTGGAAGAGATCTGAAGTTCAGAGACTTCAAAAAATATGCTAAAAGTTGAAAAGCATGAAAAAAAAGCTAGGTAAATGAAGATAAGCTCACTTCCACTTTCTTTTTTAACCTGTGAACTATGTTTGACCTAATGTTGAAGGATTAGTGGCATAAGACTAAAATCTCCTTTAGGCAATGATTTACACCTTGCATACTAATAACTTGCTTACAATTTACAGTGTTGATATACAATATGTTCTTTCCTTATCCTTGGCATAAGATGATGTGCTGAAATGTAACATGCAGGCTCTAAAAGTTAGCTGGAAGCTATTATTCCCATCAAGCAGGGAGGTTACAGGAGGAAAGCAGATGGAAATTCTGCAGGTTACAGATGTAACTGAGCTAAGACCCACAGCAACAGTGATGGTCCATTTTGCTTCTGTGCTTTTGAGAAAATAGGCAGGACAAGAGTAAGACAGCTGCTGTGCTCATGTTACAGCACTTTAATACCACTTCTATTTGGATTTATATGGCACTTATAATGGGTCGGTCATTTTTCAACCATGTAACACAGATGGGAACCCTGCCTGAAGGAGCTCAGTAATGTATTAGTATGGTTTCTCAACACAGGAGGGAGAGAGAAGAGCCCTGCGTTGCTGGTCTGTAGAGGTTGGGGCAGTTTCACTTCCTGTTGCAAACCGAACCTCAAGATCATCTCACACGAGCTCTCATGTTTCAAGCATTTAATGGGTGAGCTATACTTACCACCCTTGAGTATTACTAAAGAAACCCAGTATGGTTTCATGATTTGCTCAAATTACTGTACGGTCTGATCCTGGCTTTCTACTCATGCATTTACATGTATGCCTGTGTTTGCGCTGTTCAGCAGCCTCAGTACCGCAATGCCACAGATCTAAGTTTAAAATTAAAATAGAGAAAGTATCCTTCCAGAAACTGTAATTACTGAGGTGCAAGGGTGGACTCTGACTAACATTGTAAGTGTAAATAAGACTTTAAGAAATTCAACATGCACAAGAGCGAGGAGCTGTTCTGTAAGCGCATAGTGAAAAGCAGACAATATTTCTATAGCTGCTGACTTGAAAAGAGACTGGAGAAAGAAAGAAAGAAAGAAAGCCCTTGTGGCATTCTGGCGGGCACTGTGAATCTGATGCCAATGGACATACAGGGTACACATTTGAAACTGTCCCCTGCAATTCGCTTGGGAGAACCCTGGGCTCCCTCAAAACATACATTCTTGTCCCTTTAGCAACTGTTTCTATACCTCATTCCTCTCTGGAGTCCCTTTGGCTTCAGAAACCACATTGGCTTAACAGAAGGTATGAAAAGAAAGTGAGAAAATGACCCTAATGTAGTGATATCATCACTTACAAGATAAATTAGAGCACAGTCCACAGTGTTGTTTAGGTGGGCTTTCCCAAACTCTAATGCTTGTCTGAATCATTGCGGTCACATCTACAGCATTTGGGGAAGGTGATGGTTTTGGAAAGTCTCTGAGTCCTTTTTTGCTGGATTCCTGCAGGCTACAAAAGTACTTGGTACTACAGACAGGGACACATATTCAAAAATGTTCAGCACTGAATAGCTTATGGTGACTCATTTGACACAATTTTCAGGTGGCTGAATTGCCCTCTGGAGGCCTCTCTCTCTTCATTGATTACAGAGGTGACTAGGCTCCTAACTGATCTAAATGATAGAGATGAAGCTTGAAGCTCTTCTGAAAGCTACGGAGCTGTTGCCGAGCTCTCTTAAATATTAATATGTGATTTCCATAGACAGTCAGCTCTGTCCTCTCAGTTTCTTAGATAGGTTCCTTCTGTAATATTTCCTTTGCAATATGCTTCCTTAAAAGGCTGCCAGCCCTAAGAGAAATCCACTCACCATCCTTTTACTTTGCTAATAGAGTTTGATGTTTTCTCTAGGAAGCAGAGCATATTAGCTATCAGTAAGTATTGAATTTCTTACAGATTTTTGTTGTTGTTCTACAGTGCAAGTCTGATTTAATTGATTTCTTTATGATGTTCCAGTGGGTCTCCATTTAGTTTAACTGTCACACAAGATGGATTAACAATTAGATTTGCAGTTAAGAGCTTCTGAGTGGTTTCTTTTTTAGTCATCTTTTCTTTCATAAAATAAACTTTAGAGACTTTAAAGCAATGATCTCTTGAAGGGCTTGGTAGCACAACATCCTGATTCTGATCCTGTGCAAACTAAGTAGGCATTTCACTTACTACTTGTGAAGAGTAGTCCCCAATAAGGTCCTGTTGATTTAATCTCCTCATTCGATTCCAGCCCCTGAAGAATTAAATCCCAAATAGTTGGACTGTAGGTGACAGAGTCTGTGTAGATTATGGTCATGATCAAAGGGCTGGGTTTTACACAACAGAAGTGCCATAAAATACTGATGTTCTTTAAGTCACAGAATGTCGCAACTGTGTCTGTCCCAGCTCCACCACTAACTGAATAGCTCTATTACTAACTGAAATATTTTGACCAAGAAATTTTACCCCTTAAAAAAAATTGTCAAAACCAATATTTTTCATTTGGGAATGTTGCTTAGTTTTTTAAAGGAAAAATTTAAGATCACAATATATCTTTAGATTATCAAATAACTGTTTCCAGTCAGCTTAGCTTTTGGAAAGACAAAAGCAATTTTCAATTGGAAAAGAAAAAAAAAAGAAATATTAATTTAACTTCAAATTTTCCATCTGGAAGTTCAAAGCATTTTAAACAATCGCATTCTGGGGTGCGGAAAAGAAGGGGGCAGCCAGTTTCTCAAATGGCTCTTTTATGTATTTTATGGGACTGCAGAGCCAAATGAGGTTGGGGAAATTTTGATCCTGTGGAGCTTCAGAGCTGAAGCAATTGGGATTGGAGGCAGTGCTAAACCACAGAGTTTGAATCAGGCTCCCTGATCCTGTAGGGCACAAAAGGAAGATCGATGTTAGGAGTATCTTCTGGGCCCTTTGTGAATCCTTCCCTTAGTGATGGCTGGAGAAGAATATTTTGAACAAAAAATTTCAACCCGTTCTTGTATTACAGTTATCCTGTCTCACAGATAGGAATTAACAGCAAGGCAATAGCAAAAAAACAGATGTTTGCATCAGAAAACAGCCATTCAGATTTAATTTTGTTTGGAACAGACTTATGACCAATTTTACAAACCGAGTGTTTTTAGATGATTGCACAGTGAACATACAAATGTTTTTATCATGCAGTACTGCAAAAGGACTTAAAGAAGCAAGAGGAATACACAGTCTCAAAAGATCAGAAGGGTACTGCTGCTGCATATCCATCTTTCTGGTTTTAGTATCATGGCTCAATGCAGAAGTGAAAGAGAACCTGACAGAAATATAACAGCCCTGACCACAAAGCAGTTATTCTGTAGCAGTTGTTTAACCAAACAGGGCTCAGACTAGTGAGGTCCATGCAAGAGACCAGCAAGTCAGCTAGAACATATGCTTCAAATGGATAAAGAGCAGAAATAGAATGCTTCCAACAGGTTTAACTTAGACCAAAATCCAGGAGAAAAGCACCCCCAAACAAAAGAATAGTGGCACTGTTTTTGCTCAGTGGCACAGTGCAGTATTTTGCAGTTCAGAAATGATATATGCTTTTACTCAACTGCTTGTGCCTTAAAGGTACTGTACTGGCTAGTGAAGCTTTGCACTGATTTAGAAAAAAAATCTGTGCCTTTGCTATGTCAGGACCTGAATTTGGTGACGTGAAAGAAGAGAGAAAAACCAGCATGCTTTCCAAAACTTTCTATTGATAGGGAGTGGATAAATTTGCAGGACAAGGTCAGGGCAGCCTGCTGCTGGAGGTGGGAAGGGATGGATGGATGAATCTGATAAGTTGTATAATTTTCATATTTTTAAAGCATATTTTTAAGCACTTTATAAATATATATTAAGGAATCAAATTAAGGGCAGGGCCTGGCTCACATTTTGAACAGTGCAGACTTCAATATATAGGGATGCTACTTCTCCACACAGAGAGGATCTGCAGCAGGATACCGTGCACTCCTAAAAGCCAGTCCAGGCCCCAAAAGAAGGTAATGCCTGTTGAAAGCATAAACTGGAACTGACATCCTCAGCACTGAGAGAGCCCTTTATTTTGTCCTAACAGGTTCTTTGTACTTTCTCTGGATTTTTGTGACATCTGATTCACAGGGTCTAAGGAGCAGAGGAGAAGGTGCACATACTGCCTGGAGTCCCAGGTCAAAGGAGTTCTGGTGAGAAGCATGTTTCTAGCTGTAACTTACTACTGCTGTGCCTTCCTGTTCCCACAGCCTGGTGCCCCAGAATTCATCTTCCACTATAAGCTACAACATGGCAGTATCTCGTGTCAGAGGTGGAGGTCCATGGAAGGCCTGTGATCCTGCAGAGCACTTTTGACGTATTGGCCTGAAGGAAAACCTCATGCTGTGGTATCTTCCACAGTGATGCAACAGGCTTGCTTCTCTTTTGCTCCACCAAATAACATGCATTCACTAGCTGCATGTTTTTAGGTGAGACCCATAGTTTGATGCCACAGTATCCCCTTTGAAGGATACATGACACGGGCTGTGTATACAAGCAGCTGGGTTTGTAGAGCATGGTGTGCACATGAGAGATGTGAAAGGAATCTAGTGGATTTGGCCTGGGTTGACACCAGTCCATTTCATTAAACCACTGCAACATGAAGACATTTCCAGTGTAGGAGAGGTGGGAATCAGAAAAATGGGAGGGTTGGAGATAAGTAACATGAAGAACTGAATTGAAAAACTGAAGGCTAGTCTGTGTTATCACTAATTTTAACTGGTGCTGCCAATTTCTCACTTTCATGGGAACTCAGAAGTGCCCTGGACTTAAAAAGAAAACGGAATTGTTGCTCAGTGAGTCAGCACTCTTTTCTGCTTTTCCTGACCACCACCTATGTGGGTTAGACCACACAGCTTATGAACGACCCTGAATAGAAACAGTATATGTGCTCCCACCCATCAGTGAGCTGATAAATAACTGTAAGTCCAGGAAGAACACACTTAAGTGGTTGTTGTTTTGTTTCATTTAGTTTATATGCTTTTAGCTAAATTGTATTTTTCACAGTTTTTTAAAAAATGCTCCTTAATGAGATATTCATATGCATATGTATGTGTATATGTGTGTATTGCTATGCAGAACATGATAAGACAAAGCTATACATACAGGCAGGAAGATATATTCACAAAGAGTTCCCTTTGACTGAAAACTTAAGAACTTCAGAACTTTTTTTGTTGGATTTGACTGCTCAGTCCAATGCTTTGGTTCAGCAAAAGACAGAAGTGAGAGTCCAAATATTCATTGAACTAGTTGCCAGCAGAAACTAAAATGGTGTCGTCATCTTTGGGTTTGGTCTACATAATTTAACGTAGCACCCATGACCTCCGCCATTGCATGATGTGATTCTGTCCCTGATCCTTTCCTGGTCTGTGTAGCCTCATACAAGGTTATAACTCTCATTACATGACCAACACCCTAGAAAAACCTCTCTTATCCCTGAAAAAATTAATTTGGTCATCTCAAACATGCAGACTGTGCCATGAACATACCTCAGCCAATATATGAAGCAAAAACATTTGATAAATCATTCTCCAGGCCGTTTCAAGACTCTCAAAGATGACCCCTTGTGTCAGCTATGGTGCTGAATGATACAGATGAGATCTGCTCTACATCTGTCAAGATTATCTGAGATGCTTGGCCAAAAAACTATGGATGATAACAGCTACCACAAACCTGAGCTCGCTGTGGCTTGTGCTTCACTAAACTCCATCTCTGATTTGAGGCATCCTGTGCTGTTCTTGTCAGTTACTGCTGTTGAGTCCCGCTTGCACTACTATTCTTGCTAATCATGTACTACACTGCTTTTTCTAACCATTGCCTATTGCAGGCATCTTCTGATTCAAACTCCTAAATTCTGCATAACTAACCACTGTAGATTGCTGCATGAGTAAAAGATGGTGAATTTGCCTATATCTATGAGATAACAAATCCTCAAAATAGTGTAAAATAGCAGCTCACTGGTTGTTTATGAGATGCATAAATTACCACTCATATGGTTCATTCTGTTGATTAGTGCATTCTGTTTGTTATTCCTCTTAGTTTTTTGTAAGAAGTTCTGCAAGAATTTGGAGCTTTAAAAGCACAATGAATATTTTTACTGCATCACTAATCCAATGGTTTATGTTTTCAAACCCTCCCCACAGTGCAAGGGCCAAATTTGGAGGAAGTACTGTCTGTGCTGAAACTGAAGCAGTGAGAGCCTGACTTTCAGTACTCTAAAGTGTGATAAGTCAAAACTGTACAATCCAAAGACCAGACACCAGTAGGTACTGAGCGTTTAACATGAGTCTTTCTGGGTGAGCACTATGAATAGGTTGCCCAGGTAGGTAATCAGCTGGGGGATGAGGTTTTCTAGAGCAGCTAAGACTGAATGGCCAAGGATGATCTCTCTGGGAGCATCACAGCAAGCAGGCAGGAAGCTGATAACTGTAGACATAAGCCAGCAGTCTTGTTCATCACTTCTTGTGTAATTTGCAAGAAAGTGAAATCTGTTCTATTAAGGGATCCATCTTGTCTCCAATGTTAATGTCTGGACTGGGAATCACCTAAAAAAGCTCTAACCTGCCAGTTCCTTTCCTACAGTTTTTGCAAAATAAGATTAGCAGTTAACAAAACTGAGAGCTCTCTGCAAATGGCTTGTTCCTCATCTCGCAGACAGAAAAGTTTCAGGGAGTGATGAAAGTTTTGCTTATAATGGTGAAGGCTCAATTCTGTTCCCTTAAAAGGTATCTCAGCTGACTTGAGAGGCCCCAAGGCATCCGAGACAACCAGATGGGACTTTCAGATAAGACAGAGGATCTGCAGAAAACTTGTGCCCTTCTGGAGCACAGCCTGGAGGATGGGTGAGATAACACAGTGCGTCTATGGTCCTATAGAACTATATTTAGGCAACATGGATGCCTAGTGTTGAACTTGGACCCTCTGTTACCTGAGCTATAGGGTATATCTAGCTGTCTAATGTCAAGACTGCATAGGGTACTCATTTACACATTCAAACTGGTTGTAATGACCCAAGACCTGTGTTTAACATTGAACAACCTCTGTTTCTACTGCAGGATACTGAGCATCCCTGAAAAAATGGGAATAGATGACTGAAGGTGCACCAAATTAGTGAATTCTCTAAATGCCTAGTTTTTGAAAACCTTAAATATAAAAGGGAAATTTGGACACTATTGTATTCTGAAAATCATATCCTAATTGCTAAAAGTCAATAGGCGGAATGTTAATCCTGAATCTTTGGTCCCATTTCTGTGTTCAGACTGAACTGTACTTCTTTTATACCATTGATACTTCCTCAGAACTGCTTCTCTGAAGTATGCCTAAATCACATGCTGAAACAGGAATTGCTGTACTCAGTGGTAATATATTTTTCCTATTACTACATGAGCAGTGATTTCCTTTTCTAAGTTTTCAACCACTCTGTTCTGTGAGATCTAATTGATAGGTAATAACTATTTTCTTCTCCATAGACCTGATAGCTTGTAAGTGATTTTGATATTTAGAAACATTCTTACCTGTTCCAGCCCATGAAGTCTGCAAGCCTCTAAATTCCAGCTGTTTTTGTCTACATTATGCTAACAACAAGAAGTAAAAAAAAAAAAGAAAAAAGAATTTTGATGATAATGTATTGACTTGTCTCATTGCCTCTTTCATCTGGAATGAGATCAAGAAAAAAAACGCAGGGAGAAGATAGTGGGACATAAATGATGATACTTTTACAGCTTTGTTGGACTTAAGCCAGATTTTCAAAGGGCTCGTCTTACTCCAATTGGGCGATTTCACTTGCAATAGCACATGTAAGTTCCTGTCTGTGTGTGTTGAAGATTTTCAATCACTGTTGCACATAAAAGGTACAGCCATTTGAAGCTTTATCAGTAATGGGAGCTCTCTTGAAGACATGGGCCAGAAAACTGTATCGGCAGAATTTAAACAACAATGTATTAGGCTCTGCTGGGAGCTGTGGCCCCATGTTCCAGGCAAATGCAGCACAAGGAATATCTGTAACCGGTGCATACTGTACTGTGCCCCTGCAGCCTTGCTGTGCTGTGCTCTCTGCAGCAGCCAGGGCAGGCAGGCTGCCCTGGGCTTCCCCCGGCCCCATCTCAGCCCAGCCTGGGGCCGACAGTCGCTGCCCCGTGATGCCACAGCGGTGCCAGCTCCAGCCCCACCACGGCCCTGCCTCTGCCTGGCCATGGGACCCCTGCCCCCCACCCTGGTGCCTGATGCCCAGGGCTGGAGCTGCCCTGGCTGTCCCTGGTGCCCTGCTCCCTCGCAGGTCTCTTCTGTAAGACAGATGGGCTCTTTCTACTCTACTGCCCTAAGTTTCTATATCCTAATCAAATGTTCCTAACTTATCCATGCCAAGGCTTTTTGCTTCTGTGTTTTTTGTTTTTTCTTTCCAAAAATCTGGTTTTTTTGAAGATGATCTGTGTTTTTGTACCACATTCAAGGGCAATATGAAATTACATAGAGTCATGTTTGAATTCACTCTGTGCTCTGTGTAGCCAGTATGAGAAAAAAAATATTGCACTGCAATCTAGTATTGAGTGTGTTGTGCCTCTGAGCCTTCAGCTCAAGGAATGTACTTGCAATCTTCCTTTAAAAGTCATAGGAGGGCTGCTCTTCTCTTTGAAATGTGAGAAAAGCAGAATGGTATTCTCCAGTTTCCATACATGTATCAGTTTGAAAGGCAGTCATTAAGATTGTGTGAGGCCCATGAAGCACTCTCTCTTTGCTCTTTGGGACAATTCAAAACAGGAGCCTGCCCTAATCACTAGGATTTCGTCTGGGAATTGAAACTGGGAGAGTGGAAAGGCTCTACACTTCTATGTATTGTTCATGATCCTTTAGTGTTCCTTCCTCTTCGTTTCCCCTGCCAGGGGTTTGAAAGAGAGATGGGGACTCTGTAGCTTGGAGATCAGGGCATTCATCTAGGTGCAAGAATCCTGGATGCCATGGCCTTGGTTAAAGGCTGCACATGCATCTTTTTTATCACTGAGTATTATTAATAAACTGCATAACCCCTCCTTGGAGCAAACTTTGGGAAGCAAGACAGATCCTTACTGGCTAATAGGTTATGGGGCCTTGCTCTCTCTTTGATGCACATTGAAAATGGTTGAGCATTACAACCCTTTTCAGAGAGGTGAAAGATGCTTCTGCATTTCCACTATTTTGAAAAATGTAATTTTATCAGAACCTGTCTAGGATTAATGGCTTAGCTGCAGACATTTTAATTTGCAAAACAAATAACATCTCATCAATGAAAATGAGCAAAACCCAGAAAAGACCAGATAAAAAATCCCAGACAAACAGAACTCTAGAAGCTGATATTAATAGGAACAAAGAGAGAGAGAGATAATGAATAATTCATGTAATTGTTTTGGAAAACATTTTTCAAAAAGAACTTAATATGTGAGGAAAAGGTTTGTTCCTCAGACTCTCACTTTCTGGCTGCTTGGAGGCAGAAGAATAAGGAGAAGAAGTGAGGAAATGAAAAAAATCATAAATGTGTATGTATATGTATGGGGGGAATCCTTTAAAAAAAAATACCATAACATCTGTCTAGCCAAACTGTGATACAGCTTTCATCTTTGTCATGTTTGAATCCCTAACATTTATTACAGTCTTTCTGAGTCAGAAAACAGTTGGGAGATGGAAATGCTAAAATTTAGGATCCAAGCTCTTTAACGCAGGCCTAACCTTTCTCACATGAGAAAAAAATACAGGAAGAAAGTACCCTTGCAAACAGCAGGCAAACTCCTAACCCCATAGACCTCCCTTGAGCAGTGCCTGGCTTAAGCTGGGGTTGTGACACTGCATGTCTCATTTTGGAAATGTGCTTTCAGTGACCAAACCTTTTTTTTTTTTTTTCCCCTTCAAAAATGCCATCCTGTTATACCTGATTTGTGTGATATACCTGACCAATGAGGAAAGACGAAAGACAGGGGAAGGGTACTCATCTAACAAATGTTATCTATCCAGGAGTTGTGCACTGCATCTAAGCAACCTGTATGGTCATTGTAGAGAGAAGACTTCTTCCAGAGGGATATTCATCCCATGCCTTTTAGGGCTGATTAGCAGATGGACTGATTTCTTTCCTTTTTCTCTACTAACTACACAATAAACTTAGATGACTTTCTTACACTAGATGTGTAAAGCTGAATGAGATGAATCCAGGGCTTTGTTAATACCAGACCGGAAACTTGAAACTAAAGACTGTTGCTCTTCGTGAGAATGTTACTTAGTGTCATTTAAGATCTACTTGATTTTCAGTTGAATTACAATACCTAGAGAAATTTGTTCTGTCCTTGCAGAATCCCCATTAATTAATTGTTCCAAAAAAGGAGTTTGCTGCTTTATGACTTATAATTTGGGACTGCTCAGGTTCATATTTCTGAAAGGATTTCCCCACATTTTGTGGCCAGCAGGTTAGTTGTTAATGTTTTCTGCATCCTTAATGTGTGCTCAGGTTTTTTAGTCAAATACTGCAAGATCAGAAATTGTCTTTGTGTCCTAATGGAGTGTGGGGAACAGGGGTTGTTGTTAATTGCTATTCTGGAGGTGAGACAAAACCACAGGATACAAATTGCTTTAGCTCTGACATAAATATTGGTCAGCCTTTTTTAAATTTTCTAGTATTTCATTGGATATGATTTGTCTTATTAAATCATACTGTGAATCTATCAGGTCCTGTATTCTGAATCTTTCAATGGTTGGATGATCCAAAGAAAGCTTCAAGACAAAGGAAAGTACTTCCAGACAACATGGGAGTTGGAGGGAAGAGCTCAGGACGCAAGAAGAAAGAAGCAAGGAGGTATCGGGAAGCCTGTCACACACGGCTGGGTGCTTCAAAGCTCGCTGTAATTGAGAGCCACTGAACTTCTGAAACACCGAGTTCTTTCATATTACTAGTCAGCACATAATAAACGAAGCAGTCCATAATCCATGGAACCAGGTAGGCCCAAGGGGTTGAAAGAATCCTTCATTAAAATTGGTCTTCAAAGCCATGCAGCCAATAAAGTTAACCACAGCACTAAAAGCCATGCTTTAGAGCCAACAACTAGTCTCACTTTAGAAAACATGTCTGCAAGGTAATCTGAAAGTAAGATGGCTTCAAGTTCCCAGTAGTGTGTGCAGCTATGTAAATAGTGATCTTTTGTAAAATTTCTACAGGCAGCTGACATTTAGGGGAGTAACCACAACATCTGAGTTGTGAAGTCTAACTCAGCTAGATATGTCAGCTACCTAATCTCCATAGGCTTTCTACATAGTCAACAGAGAGAGATATGTTCTCCCAAGAGCAACTGAGAATACTGAAGTATTCTATGTTCAGCCACCCTCTGAAGAGTCTCCTCCTCCATTGACTAGAGAAAAGCTGGAGAAATTAGCCATAACATAGCCGACTACTTTTAGTGCTTAAAGCTTGAATCTATGCATGTGCTTTTAATATTCATTTCAGACAAAACCTTCATATTGTGATCCCTCATTCACATAATTTCTTCTGTTCCCTTTGTTTTGTTTCATTGCCTGAGCTAGAACTAAAAGCTACTTAGGCTGAGAATGTTTGATTACTCCATTATGGCTGGCTTTATGTTCCTTTTTCAGACTATCTTTATGATATCCATTTACATACCTGATTTGTTATTATTTAATAAGTTTACTGTACTTTACAGTATGCTATATAATCATTTGAATTGATGTATTAATCAGGCATGTGCTTACTTTTAATGATCCCTACATTACCATATTCTTTATAACAGCTAGCTGTGGCATTGCTTGTTAACAATTCACTACTAACGTATTTTGTAAAATATGTTCTAAAATAAGTTATTAATGAATTTAGCTGCACATAGTAATTATTTCATAAATATTAATAAAGCACATGCACACACACACTTCATATCAAATCATATTGAATAGCTAATGGTCCATATCAAGCTATCATCAGTTAAATTTATGGTTATTATGTTTTCATGTTTGGTGAGAATACGAAACAAAAACTATTTTAGAAAATTGTCATTCACTGAAAGTGGCATAGAAATCAATCCAATTTTTCACATAAACCAAGACAAATAGTCTTGATTTACAGAAAAAAATCTCTCTAATCTACTTTACAGAATGAAAAGGACAAATAACAAATAACGCATGCTCCAGACGAATTAAAAATGGCATTAATATTGCTTTACTTATCAGGAACACTCTTTCATTGCTTGGCAATCCAGCTTGGTCTCTGCTTTTGTGCCTTCTTTGTACAAGTTATAGAATTCAAATCAGAAACGCCACTAGCTAACGAGGCTCCTATTTGTTAACTGCGCTACAGTACAAGCAGGGTCTGAGACAGCAATCCCTTGGCAGTCTAAACTGTGGGCAGAGGTGGTCTGCAGCGTGTCCCACCACCTTGGGCTGCCAGCCATCACCATGAGGCTCCACCACACCTATGGGAGCAGGCGGCAGCCTCATGCCTGCCCTTCGGCCAGTTTTCTTCCAGTGAGAACCATGGCCAAGTGGGGGCTGAGAGCAAGAGAGGGAAGGTGCAAACCCAGGTCTTACCCAGGTTTAGATGTAAAATTTGTCATGTAAATAGACTGTGCAGATAAAATTAAGAGAGGAAACAGCTGCAGAACTACCATGGTTGTACTAGTATCTACAATAGGACAAATCTTAATCCCATAAGGGTATATAGGCAAGGGCTGAATGTTAAGTGAAGCATGGGAAAAAGTATTTTCTGCCAAACTGAAAAGCAGCTAGGCTGCCAATTTCTGGAATGACCTCTGTAGCACTTTCCAGATACCCGTACCATCCAGAAAGGGAAAGAGTAGGCAACAGTAGAAGATGAAAGTATAAAGTAACAGTCCATGCATTCATTCCTCATATGGGGTGCCAATCCCCAAATCCTGCTCATCCAGAAAGCCATGCAAATTGTAGTTCCATAGGATGGGGAAGGGACAAGAGGCAGGAGCAGAAGTTGTTCTGTATTGTGTATGATGGGAAGTGAGGTCCGATCTACGTACAATAACTTTGAGCTGTTTTGTTGTTGCTGTTTTTTAATGTGATAACACTTTAACACTCTGGTCACACAGAGTCATTTTAATCATTTAATAAATTATAATTTTTGACAATCAACCATTCTACTACATTTCATACAACCCATATTGCATATATTGATAATACTGTGAAAGAGCAAAAACCAAGCAAAGAGAATTAAAAATGTCACAGAAATTATTAATGGCATTATTAATAGCCAGGTCCTTGTCACAACACATTATAACATTTCCTTTGGAGACATTACAATGTATCATGAGGAACGGACAAGATGACCTAATAGATCTTTTCTATCTCTTTTCTCACATAATCATGTCAATCAGCACTATGGAGTCATAGTAATTTATACTTCCCATCGCTTCCAGACTAAATTATTGTAATTCAGTCTTGTAACATAGATCAAAAAAACTGCAACTGCAGCATCACCGTGTTTGTTTTGCCTGGAGGCACTGTCTGCAGAGTTACAATAAAGGTGGGGACCTGTTTTACCTAACATTAATGGAAGAAATGCTTGGGCCTGATCGTGCCCTTATTCAGGGTCAGACTCTCCTTGACACAGACACTTATTTTTGGCTGACTTTCCCTCATTTGCAAAGCTGTGCAGGACACAGAAGAGCTCCCCCCTCCCCCCCATGAGATGTGTTCCATGTGTAAAGGATTTTATTATTCAATTTACCTAGGCTGATCATCTTTCTTGGGTAGAAGTAAGGTACAAACACATGAAAATCAAGGGCAACATTTTATCTTAATGGTTATCATTTGAAAATATTATTTTTCTTAGCAGATATTGTATTTTCAAGTATATATTTCTGCTGCTTCTGGTATACAAATTGGTCATTGTAAGCCCTAAATTATGTTTAAATGTTGCCTATCATCAGTTTTATTATGTTTCAATTCATCTTTATTTAAAAAAACAATTCATAAAACTCTTTACTCATACAATTGAAATTAATTTGAAGGTCAGTTTTAGCAGAATCTAAATTATTTAGATTCCCCTAATCTTTCCAAGTTTCTTTAAATACGGAATCTATTCTTTCATTTCTGCATTTGAATTAAGAACAGACATAAAAATTCTGTGAGTTTAAGAAGGGGTTGAGAAAACCAGGACTAGGAAAAAGAAGACTGGGACTTCTTCTAACACAAGAGATCTTAATCTTTTTCAGTGCACCCACTGGATCTTTTGGTACACACCAATTTTTATACAAATAATCTATATCCAGCTTTCTGCAAAGTTTCAATGCTTCAGTAATTCTTATGATTTCCTGAAATGCCAAATTTTGCAGAGAAAGTAGCTAAATCAGACCAGAGTAATTTTATTAGCTAAAATATGTAAATGAGCTGTGTTTTTTTACTAAGGAAGGTATTATTAAATTCTTTGTCATAATATATCATTCATTTCATACATGATGTCATAAATTTAATCTGTATCATAATTTTTTAGTCCATCAGTTACTGCATGTCTCTCCCTTATCCACATTGTCAGCAGTCTTAAGAAAAAATCACAGCTGGGCAATTTTCTCTTAATGTACCTTCTAATAACTACAAAACACAGCAAGATTTCTTAAACTGCAGGATACAGAGCTATCTTTGTGTGTACAGAGACTCCAATATTCCCACAAATCCAACACTGATGAAACAAATCTCTCTCATAATTTCAAAACTTTCTTTACAAGTGACAGTGTCTGAAAATCTATTATGCAAACTGAAAGAGTTAATGATGATTTATCTATAGAGTACTTTCCCCTAGTAAGCAGTTTTTGTCCCGAAGCATTAGCTGGAGGCAAATATTCTAATTTTCAATTAAACTGTGGACAGAATTATGCCTCCAATGTTAGCATTATCATCTGCAAATGATGATAAACTGTTAAAATTCAAACCTTTTAATTGTGGCATACATTCAAATATTCCTAATACAGCCTCATTGTGCAGGCAATGGTTTTGTCATCTTATGACTTTGTAGTAACAAAAATCTGTTGGAAAATTTTCCTATTTCCATGGTTTGAGGCATCTGTGATCACAGAGAAAACTGTGCCCTTTTTCAACAAATTACATGCTTTCTCAGTTAAAATACAAGGGAATATCTTGTTTGCAATAAACAAAGCTTTTCTTCTACAAAAACTAGATCATTTTAGTCATGGGCGAGTCCTGAAAAACATATTCAATTTCCTGTCAGAATTAAGTGATGAATATGGTGGAATATGGATTGTATTATGATACTGTTTTGTTAGTTCTAGCACAATCACCTTGTGGTTTTCCCTATTTTCACACTTTTTAGCAACAAAAAGTAAAGTTTTGTTCCTGGAAGTAACACTAGAATGATTTTGATGGCCTGCTCTGTTTGCATGCTGTCGTACAACCAGCAGTCCACCCAAAGCACTATGAAATATCTTGTGTATAAACTACAGTGGCTATTATAGTAAAGACTTTCATGGTTTGTGTAGGAGTGAGCCTTGAATGATTGAAAATACAGACATCATCGGCTGAACCTTGGTTCATGGTCACTCTGTGTGTTCTGAACTGATGGGTACTGACCTGATGGAACTACAGAAGTCAAAGAATAATGGTGGCATGAGGACACACAGCCCTATGGAGACTTAAGCCAGAAATCGGGAGATTTCTAACTAACATAGCATAACTAACACTGATGCATTAGAGCCAGACCCTATACTCTGGGGCCTGAAATAGGATTTCACTGAAAATTAGGTGCCTAAGTAGACAAGTCTGATTGCAGTAGTCCACATTCCTGCAGCTGCCCCACATGGAGATATGCGGATTCACTCAGCACCACAAGGCTTCTCCATGTCTAAATCTGCATACTTATGCATGTACAGGAGAGCTCCTCTAAGGAGAGAAGCACCTAAGTCCTGCTTGTACTCTGCTGCTATTCAGGGAGAAGGCAGAAGGACATCTAAACTCTAAGTTCTGGGGAGGTCTCTTGGAGTTAAAAATGCTGTGAACATGTACAGGGCAGGGATGAGTCGAGAGCAAAGCACAGCAGCTAGAGGAAGAAGAGGAGCCTGGCAGTACTCACAGGGAGATGTGAGAAGTCAGATGCTTGAGCTTTGGGTCTTCCCCCAGTCAGGAGTGATTCAAATCTGTATCTCCTTCCCTCCTTGATCTAGTGATCCCATGACTAGCTTGCAGAGTCAGGGATTGGTCACCTTCCAGTGCTCAACGTGTAGCAAAGTGGACAATGCAGAAGGTGCACAGTTCTGTGGTGACTGGAACATGTTGCTGAAAGGAGAGAGAGATGGTTTCCAGTCCCTCTTCCCTGGACTGCTGGGATGGTTTATATTGGTTAAAAACTAAATTTCATGAAACAGAAATCAAAATCAAGTTTCTAATCTCACTGTTACAGTCCCTAAACCCATAAACTGTGTCTAGCACCTAGAAGTACTCAGGACCTTTTTTGGCACCAAGGACAACTGACACAGAGGGGTTCATGTCCATGCTATTTACCTTCTACAACAGGGTGGCTGTGTGTAAAATGCCTATTGGGAATAGTCGTGGACTGTGATCAAACCAGCACCCAGAAATTGTGTGGGAAAGCAGTCCCATAGCATGCCTGGGACTGGTCTAGCAACTGAGCAGTATAGATGACTAAATTTCAGCACCCAGAGTGCTTCCCTTCCACTGTTTAACTTCCTCATATGCATATAGTCATGGAGCCAACTTCATTAGCTGCATGAATCTACCAAGTTGCACCCTTCCATGGGCAAAGCAAAAAACCAAGTGAAAAGGAGTGAGTTCCGCCTGTAATCAGCAAAAAAGCTTATCTTTTTATTAAGTAACAAACCTGAATATTTCTAGGATTGTTCTAATTTCTGATTTGTTTCTTTGGAGATATGTGTGCAATATATAGATTATTATATATACAACGGCCTGTATTGATTTCTCAGTTTCTGAAGTTTTCCAAACTAGGAGCTAAGCTTCATTAAAAAAAAAAAAAAAAAAAAAAAAAAAAAAAAAAATCTTTCACTGAAAGTCAGTAGGACTCTAGCCCTGTTGGGTCAGATTTTAAAGGTCTTTAGCTGACATAAACCAGATAGGAGCCAATGAGATTTTCAGAGGGTCCTTGGTACTCAGCTCTTTTCTATTTCACAGTTGAGAAAAATCCCATGAGGCACCATTTTGATGCTTAGAGCTAAATACTTTTACAAATCTCATCCCCTGGCACTTCTGAATGTATTATTCAGCATCTATTAAAACTTACAGAGCACCAATATCTTTTGCTTTCAGGCCTTACCTAACATCATTTATTCTGCAAAAAAACAACCTCTGAAATATGATGTTAAAATGAAACCTCTGATTCATTTAATGTCATTATCTGTTTACTGAAAATATGGTCATCATTCATCAGTACTAAATTTCTCTTCAGATTCTTATTTCCTGTGTTTTTCCATAGAATGTTTCATGTAGTCTCTATTTACTTTCATCCCTGAGAAAAGTCTAATCCTTTCTGTATTAAATTAGCTATATTAATGCTTGGATAATTATAATCTTTAAAAAAACATTTAAAGATGTGTTTTAATCATCTACATGAAATTAATTTTAACTAACACTGACACTCCTAAGTCAAATTTCTGTACTGCTTTCTTGCTTTTAGGCAATTCCTCACTTGCCTGGTTTGGTATCAGGCATAGAAGGCTGTATTGAGTCACTGCTCGTTTGAGTGTTAAAATTCAATTTACAGTTGCACAGATGTTCTGGGATCCTTTGAATTTAATGAGGATGACTCACACAGATGAGTAAAGAGGATGGACTTTGAGTCCTCTAATGCTTTCTGAGATCAGTGCATCCCAGATGAAAATCATTCAGCTCAATCCATGCTATCATCCTGCACTGCTCATTATCTTCTTTGTCATCTTTGCTTGTCTTGATGCTTAAAATAGGTGTAGTTTGAAATAAGCAGGTTTTAGTGACCATTACCTGACTTGCAATAATGAGATGACAATTCCTGCCTTATTTCTACATTCTATTATTAATGGCCTGGATCAGTCCTTGAAAAGTTTTCTTATATTAAGTTATTCTTTAAGTAGAGAAGGCAGCATATTATGCATATAATCTACTTTTTTAGTAAAATTAGATTATTTTCATGTTTTGGATTCATCATTTTATTTTTTTTAGATGAACAATTAAAAGTTGCTTTAAATATATCCTGTCCGTGCATATGAATCTGCAAACATTGCAGAATATTAGGGGGAAAAAAAAAATCTTATGCATCAGTGGCATTGTCTCATATGGAGCTGTGTGTGAAGTATCACCACATGATCAGAAATATACTACTAAGTTAGTCAGAGTTATGGAAAGGAGATGAGAAATTGCATGAAAATTGTCTATATGGACAGAGATTGAAAAACTTGGAATTATCTGGAAAGCAGAATAATAAGAGAAGACAAACTAAAGTCTATCAAATTATATGAAATGAATTTTGAAAGAAGTTGGATCAGGACTTTTTGTTTCTCCGCCTAATAATGGAGAAACAAAGTAAGAATTCAATGAAATCTGAAGAACAGTTAAAATAGAAAGGGATGCATTTAGGACACAATGTTACCATACTGCCTGGAACTCATTGTCTCAGGATTTTTTCAGAAGCAGTGAAGACTAAAAGCAGTGAAAACTAAGTATCTAACAAGAATCTTTAGAGTTGTAAAAGTTAGTGCTACAAGGTTTTGGAAGATAAAGTTACGTTTCAGGGTTTAATCCAATTTTTAGCTATGATAATTAAGAGGAGATATACACAGGATTAGAAGCTATGGAGGTGCCTGGGCAGCAAAGCCATATTGTCCTGCTGCCAGGAGAAGCAGATACGCCTAAAGAAATGTACAGCAACCCCCAAGGCAAGCTTCAACATAAAAGTAAGGAAGGGAAGAGCCAGAAGAGCAGGGCCAAGTGGATTTCTTTTCCTGTCTCTTCTTTTCTTTTAAGGGACCTCCTTATTTCAAACATAAATAAGATGGGGTGGGGCTGGTACTTTTTTACTGGATATAACTTTGGGAAACTGTTTATTACATTCAAGCTCTGAAAAAGCAGCTTATATTCCATTCTCATTTTGGCAGGGGGTGTCCTTACAAGTATTTGTTGTCTGGCATATTCAGCATAATAAATAATGAGTTGAAATCAATCCAGACTAAGACTAAACAAGGCAATACCAGTAACCAGAATGAGGATGAATCCATTCATTAGATCTTCTCAGAAAGGATCTACTAAGAAACACCTTCATAGCACATGAATTAAGTTCCCCTTTTCCTATCTACACCTTTGCATTACCAAACATTTGTTGCAGCCTCTTATTCTTGACTGTCTCATTCTGGCTGGTGTCCAAGGTAGTCTAAAAATAATTTCTAGCTGGCTGTATTTCAGCCTCAGGTTGATGAAGGATTTATTGATATTCCAGTTTGTGCCACGACTTATTGTCACTGTGATGTGATGCCTATATGTAAGTGAGAGAGAGAGAGAGTGACAGAGAAAAAGAGAGATTTTTCACCATCTTATACATGCTGAGGAACCCTCACTTCTTTTTGTTCTATCTCAGAGTCCCTTGTGACCTGGCTTTCTCATTACGGCTTCATTGAAAGAAAGTATGTTAGAGAGTCATTTCTGCCAGACAGCTTAATTTCTGCTCAGATTTTGAGAGTCTTTGTCAAAAGAGTGTGTAAGACCCCTCAAAGAGGGCAGAAATGCCCAGAATGCACAAATCTAGAGTATGGTGAGTTTCGGTCATTTTATGGCATGTTACAGTTGCACCCCAGAATCTGAACTGAGGAAGAAGGTGGCTGTTGTGAAAGATATTTATGCTGATAGGCAGCTCTTTGGGAGAGTCTGCTGGTTGTCCAGCAGCCCAGAATCCTTGTTGCTCGCGGAAGTGTGGGAACATGCACTTCACAGCAGTGCTTCTCCTGTTCCTCCCCATGCCAGGAAGTAAAGTCCTGCCATTTCAACAGGCCCTTCACTGCTCCTGTGGCAGGCAATGTCTCCTGTTACTTTCCATGAGATTTTTGCTGCTCTTGTATCAAAGTGCAGCCACATGCTTGACCAAACAAGGCTTTTTAATCAATGTAACAGGTTTATTAACTAGATGCACTATAATAGCCAAGCCTTCTTTCTTAAAATACCAGTGTTAAATATGCTAGTCCTATAATACCCATGATGCTCTAGATCACAAAGTAAAATAGCAGCCTGATTTATTGTAATGTTTGGTTTAGGATTTTCTGGACTACTGAACGGAAAAGGCATACAGAAAAGTAACAAGTTACACTATACTAAGAAGGCTGGTAAAGATGTCAACTCTAGTCCACAATCCTGTTTGTGAATTTCCTATACAGCTTGAAGAATAGAATGGCTGGTCTATTAATGATTGCATTTATATTGACCAATAAGAAAAATGCTTTATTAAACAAGAGAAAAGGCACCCACTTTGGAGACAGGTCCAATTTTGGGTTAAATGTTCTTTTGTGTCACAGAATTTTTATGGTGTAAGCAACCTTTTTTTTTTTTCCTTCCTGCTGGGACCAATTGTGATAGTGCTCTATATTCAGTTTGTTGTTGTACTTCTGTGTGTTCTCCTTTTTTCTAGGGCTTTGATAGCGTGAATCATTCTTGGCTCATACAGTCTTAGTGTTTCAAGCCTGAAAGGTACTAAATGTCTCCTAATAGTTCAAAAGAACAAATGCACTCAGTAATTTCAGAAAGCACTGAGTCCATCTCAGGGTTGGCACCAGTGGTTTTTTATTGGTTATTTTGGTACTGTATTTCACTGGGTTTTGTGGCAGTTAATGTTACCATATTTTTGTGGGTGCTTACTGTAGAAGCTAGGCAGTAACTCTTCAGATAATCTGGGAGCTTTCTGATGATTTTCATTGAAGAAATTAGCTTGAGTCAAGCAAAGCAGCACTGCAAACATGCATTTTTGTATGAGGATAGCAAATGGAAGTTAGTAGCTGTGGCGACATATTCATGAGTTGTATATATATATATACTAGCAGCTTAAGCAATTCCAGGGCCCAGGCACTGTCTGTATACTCTTAGCATAGTTCCCAGTATGATTTTGGACCAGGCCAACTAGTGCTCTTCCAAAAAATTCTCAAGATCTAGCACAGGCTAGGGACTATTTCCAAAAGGCTGTCTGGAGACAGCTACTCTCTTTGGAAACATAGCATGGGCATGTCTGGGTCATGCCACTGATTTCAGAGCCAAAGAATCAGTCCTGGCACTGTTAAGTTTATTACTATAGATGTAGTGTCTGTGACCAAGAGCATAAAGATCACATGGCCCGTTAATCCCAGCCTAATAGCTCAGACAATCACTTGGGAGGGTTCCAGGCTCTGCTTCCTGCAATATATGCACAGTTTCCGTCAAAAAAAAAAAAAAAAAAAACATGGTATAGGAAAAAAAATTTCACCTCCTTTTTATGTGCCTGACCACTAGGCTGTGGGGTCAGGTCGTCTCCTGGCCTCTCTCTGTCTGTCCCCAGGTCTACAGTGTTTGAACTTCAGCAGTGTGCACTTACTGCCTTGCAGAGATGCTAGCTGGGGTCCTGGAAAGAGTAAAAGCTGTGTCAGCGGGGCATGGTGCCCAGACTGATTAGTTCTGCCATGTTGATGCAGCTATGCCGCTTCCTGTTCCACAGCAAGGACATTTGGAAGCATCTAAAATATCATTGCGTTGCATAGACGTAGGGACAAACAGGCAGCTACTCAAAAATGCAAATGTGCACAGCATGGAAAACAAAGTTATAGACATCCTGGTTTTACATGTACACACACTGTGCTTATGTTTTGGAGAGCAAGGGGAGAGTCAGAAACAGCTGCTGCACACAGTTCACTCGGAACAACTTGACTAAATCACTGATATTAATTTCAAAGCAATATAGTTTTTATCTAGCAAAATCTGGCCATCTGTTTTACCCACCAGGCTTTCTCACTCTATGCAATAATAAGAAGGCTGCTAGTGCTCACCTTCCTACCTAGATTACAAAATCTAGGAAGAGGGAGGCTCAGGCCTATATTTCCAAAGAAGACATCTAATTTTGCATTCTACAGTCCCCTAAAGTACCCTTAAAGTACAGAGGCTATAATTGCAATTGAAGACACTGGGATCTCTGGCTGAAATTTGTCTCCCTGGTAACACTGGCCCCTCAAGCCAGGAACTAAAGACCAGCCTGCATGTCCTAGCAGCAGATAACACCATCATGCCAGTCGCTTTTGACTGCTTAGTGTGCCAGTTCACTGCAGCTGTGCTTGAAACGCCTGCTCTCTGGTCCTGGCTCCTGGCTGGGCCAAACCCTTCCTTGGAGTGCTCAGTCCTGGGCTTTCTGGCCTTGCCTTGGACCTTTTGGTGGGTGTCATCTGTACCTTATTTGACTTTGGGGCAGATTATTTTATTTATGGTTCTTTTAATTGCATTTTAAGAGGTTTTGTCAGTCTTACTTTGACAGCTCATTTCTGCCCTCCGTTAGCGAGAATTCAGACACAAAGCAACTGACTGAGCATTTGACACAAGAAAGAGGGCAGAAACTGTCTGCAGGGGGAAGAGGGGCAAGGAGGGGTGGAAGGAGGATATCAGATGCTGATATTTTAGAAGCTTTCTTTTCTGGCAGTAGGTCCGTGTTAGAAGAATTTCTGCTCCTCCAGACACTTATTTCCACCTTCACAGGATATTTCCTGCCAAACCAGCTGCTATTCTAATTATAGCAATTTTTTACTGTTTTTTTTTTTCACCAAAAATGATTACTATATGTGTCTACTAGGAAAAAAATTAGAAACCTTATTTCAGCTGTTGCCTTCCTTAACTATGGTAATTAACTCCAACCTTCTTTCCAGCCCATTTTTAGCCAGAGGTTTTAGCCTGCCGACCTACCTCCAAATTGTGCCTGTCTCTCACGGGTGCTTCAGTTCTAATAGGCTCAGGTACCCCGAACTGGACACTCTGCTTCCATGCTTGAGGAGAATTTTGGCTTGAGTGACTTTCCCAGAGCTATATAGTATTTTAGTGGCTGACCTGGGAGCAGGATAGGATAGTACTTCTGAGTTGCTCTCCCTTTCCTTCTGAATGCCATGTGCTTTTCTCCTCTGTTATCTATCTCTTTTTATAGTAAAGTCAGGATCATAAGACCGTGTAGTGACTCAGATTTATGATACACAATGAGTTCCATTAACTCAGATAGCTGTGCACAGCGGGAACAATATAGTGGGACTAGATATGAGTGTTTGCAGAAGCAGAATTATTTAAAAAATGGAGGAAGAAATGATATGATATTGTATATGGCTTGTCAGGATTCATTTTTAAAGTATCTGTCAAAAGCCTCACATTATTTCATAGAACCCAGGGAAGCAGCAAGAGTAGGAGAGGGAGGGGAGTAAAAAGAAATCAAATTGGCTATTCTACACAGTATTGCAGATCCAGCATAAAGCTATACTGTAGTCTCATGTCCTGAGACTTCAGATAATTCCATTAACCTCCAAACTGTTTTTGTCTCTGGAATTTTCATTTGAAATAACCTGTACTGAGATTTTACAGTTCACTGATCATTAGAAGCCAGAGCTGTTGCAGTATTATGTTTGAGTGAGATAACTTGATTTGCAGCATATGTGAGGTATATTCTCAAATCATTGTCCTGATGCCAACAGCAAGATTAAGGTACCATGGGCTGGCAAAGCTTTTATTAAGGGAACAGTGTTGGAAATAGATCTATAGGTTTGCTGTACTTAGGCATAATTTAGCTATATGTATATACATAAACATATTTTATACACATACACACACACACACACACGCATGCATATATATATAAATCTTTAACAACAAAGACAGTAAGATTCTGATCTTAATTAAAATGGAATAAATCCAAAGTAGCTTCAGCACACAAATAAACATACTCTGAACTTACATTTCTATTAACTGAGATGAGAATATGGCTCAGTAGATATGAATTTACTTTAACATTTTGTCTAAGATTATACTTTACTATTGTATGTTTTATTTTTCAGCAGAAAAATGTGCTCTCCTGTGAATCAGTGGCCATGAGACCTCACTCCTCAGAGACATCTACCCATGGACATCTCACTTTATTCTGGCAATGACTAAGTGGGAAAGAGGAATCCCAAGGTGAGTGCGCTGAACTTATGTTTCCCCCCGAGAAATGTGTAATTATCAGAATTAAAAAATGTGTAATTATCGGAATTAAAAAATTAAAGTTAAAAATTAAAAGAATTAAAAGATGTGTAATTTTCAGAATTAAAAATGTGTAGTTATCAGAATGGCTGAGATCTAAGTCTCTGAACTATTAGCTAAAATCATTTGTTCAAAAGAAAAAAAAATTCTCAAGAAACTTTTACCATCCTCTCACACTTTTTTTTTTCCTGTTGTAGTTAGAGGGCACTGTTTTCCTTCAAAGCTTTTAGGCTGCTAGTAGGCTGCTTTATGTTATAAAGGTAATATTACTATGCTGCACCGTAGAATTGGATTGATTGACATGAAACATAAACCTATCAAAAGAGAAAATCAAGCAGGCTGATAGCTCTGCTGTCAAGGCAGATTTATCTGTCATTGCAGCCTTGGCGGTCCCACTGCCTGGGATTAAAAAGCTAAAATTCTGTTGTTATCATCACAATGATCTTGAGTCAGTGTGAAAATTTTCCATTAAAATTTGTTTTGAATAAGAACTAGATTTTTGAAAATCCACAACTTTTTCTCATTCTCCTGGAAAATGTTCTTCTTCTCCTGCCCACTAAAATCCCTCAGTGTTTGCCAAACATCTCTACTGGTGTTGCTGTGTATTTGGTATGGAATTGTCAAAGCTCCTTATTCACCTTTCACACTAGTGTAGCCATACTGATTTTGTGCCCTCCTCTTGACTTACCCTCCATAAACGAAATAGGAACCGTACTCTAAATTTCTCCTTAAAAACACTCCCTCTGACTTCCACCTTTCACAGATAAGCTCTAGGTTTTAACTCTGTTAGTATGTCTTTAGGGTTGAGGTGTCATTTCCCCCTTCAACGTCTTTGCAGAGGTGCTTACCTACAGCCTGTGTAGGTCTTTATATACTGCTTTCCCTCAGCATGTTAAGATGCATTATGGGAGCCAGATACAAGCTCTGCATATATGGATTGCTTAGGCTGCTCTCAAGCTTCCACAAATGCTTTAAAATGATCTGTGTAAACTTTAGCTTGACTAAAATGGAAGTGGTGATATTGAGCCAGCACTCAAGACCAAAGTCCTGGCTCTCCGCATAGTACTGTATGGGTGCAAAAATTAGCCATGACCATTAATGAAAATCAACTTAGAAGTCAAACATCTGTAAGCAAATCTTCACTCTCCTGTCTAACATGACCCTGAAAGAAATAAAGCAGCTCAGCATATAGTTACTATTGTTCCATTTCTCACAAGTATTAGAGTTAAGATGTTAGAGAATAACATTTCCTTCTCCCCCATATTTCCTCAGCTTGAGCCAGCACAGACCATGCAGTTAGAGTGCCTAAAAATAACAGAATTTCATACCAATGAAATACAAATTCCACAAAGATTTTTACTAAGTGGTTTCTAAACAGCAATTTTTTTCTAAAGTACTTATTATTTTAAAACATTCCATATATATTTAGTCTCCTCTACTGTTAAAAGACCTTCAAAAAGACATGCTGACAATCCACTGTGGAGGCAGAAAAGGAGGTGTGGTGAAATGTAAGATGTAGATTGAATGCTTGGAAATTAACCCCATGCCAGGAAAAAAATTCAGAGCCATCACTTGAAGGCATGTCTATGTAGACCTAGCTACTAACACAGAAAATATGATGCAATTTGGTAATGAGATAGGATATGCTAAATCTTGGCTTTGTGTCATGCTTTCTAGTTCATGCTTACCAAATTTCAAAACTGACAAAACCTTGATGTTGGGTTAAGGGAAAACAATGGATTTTGGAGGGGAAATAAAAGAGGGCAAGAAAGTCATCCTTTATACTTCAACAACTCTGAGATACAGCAAGGAAAATCAAAGAGACAGAAGATGTGGTGCAGATAGAAAAGAGTGGGCTCAGGAGTTGGAGGTGGGGATCTCACTTGAATGTATCAAATCTCAGTTTACTCTATTCAGAGTCTCATCTCTGAAACCTAAAGATCACATCTGCTTCTCAACCACAGCAGGATTTCAATTGCCTTCTGAAGCTAAAAGAAAGCTTGTGTTTGAGATAAGTCCTAGAATAAACAGTAGATAACAGTTCTGAGCAGTTTTTCCAAACTGTTCTGGCATCTGTACATTTGTTAGATGTCATTAAGAACCTAGTTAGGTGAGAGATATACTATTCCCCTGCAGCATCTGCTATCCACATTAATAAATCTGTGGTTAGATATGACCAATGTGTCAGAGCCTCGGCTGGCGTATGTACAGTGGTGTAGCTGTATGGACTCTAGTGAGGCTGTAATAATTTATACCAGCTGAGAATCTGAACAGAACATTCCACATTTTTTAAACATCTTTTCACATCTTACTTTATCTACAATGAAGTGCATGTTGCTAAAGATCCACAAAGCCCACTGCCCTCGGTATTTCTGCCTAAATGGCTGTTTGTTTTGTTTTTATTATTATACCCACAAAGCATTTTGGGAGTGAAACTTTTGTCTAAGAATTGCTCAAAACAATAGAGGAAAGCAACCTACAGCCCAAATCTGTCTATAGTCCAGTCTTCTTGGTGATAAGATAGAACAAGATAGGTGAGAAATCTCAAGAAAAAGAAAGGACAAAGGCCAAGGTCAAAGCTTAAAACTCTAAGTTTTGCCACCAAGTTAGCTGTCCCTCAATTTTTATTGCTTAGGAAAGCACGTCTTCATGTAAAGACAACCTGACTGGGCTATGCCTTTCTGTGGTTAGAACAGATTCTTCCAAATTGCCCTTTTCTTTGCCCACAGCCCTAGAAGAAATTCAGAGATTTACTGACCTGGTTTCCCTCTCAACAGATTTGTTAAAACTGACCTTTCCTTTCTTTTATTCCTTAACAATTCTTTGTAGCTTTTGTCTGATCTCAGTTCTGAATGTTTGAATGGATACTGAGACCACTCAAAGGAAGGCAGTCAATCACATGCATAAATAATACACTTGCTTCTTGCAGAGAAATATCTAGGACCACTAAGACAGCCTCTGGAGCAGCTACAGCTCTAAAGCTGTGATTACTCTGTGCTGAAAGTTACAACACATACTTGCACCAATTTTCGTGTACTGGGAATGGACATTATCAGGGACAGGTCCTGAATATGGCATCTGAGTTGAGTTTTTGGGAAGCACTGTTGGTAGAATATTTGCCTTCTGCAAATAGCAGTCAGATAAGCTTTTTTTTAATTTTTTATTTTAAAATCATATTTACCAAAATAGATGCTATGTGCAACATAGTAATACAATTGCTTCTTGGCAGAAGAGATATTCTTCTATAGCAATTTCTAGACAGTATATCCATTATGTAGTTGAGTGTGATTCTGTTTAAAATTATGAGGCAATGCATTTCTTGCTGAGCATTCAAGCTTCTTCATCACTGTTGAGTCCATGTTTTCCAGGGAATCTCTCTGCTGAATAGTGCACATAGTGCATGGCAAAATGGGTCCAGATTCTTATCCTCTTGTATTCCTTAGCATTTACTTCAGGAGAAGTTTCACTGATGGATTTTGAAGGTGTTGACATACAGAACTGTTATTAATATCCTATTAGTAGTTAACATATCTTTTTACCTAATTATATCATTCATCTTAATTTTCTTGCTGTTACTGCAATAAGTTCTTATTTCAGTTTCTCACTCAAGACTTAATTCTGCAAGAAGCTGATCACTCTGATCTGATATACAGTAGTGGAGCATGTAAATGCCTGCCTAACTTAGATATACAAGGAACTCATTAAAATACACGGGACACTCTCATATTTAAAGTAAAGGGAATAATCTAGTTAACCATCTTGGGACCTGGAACATCCATGTCTGAGTTCTGCCACAGTTGAGAGAGAATGCTTAGAGGTTTAGAAAATAGGATGTCCAAAGAGATGGGTTAATGTCTACTCATAGAAGAGAGGTTGTAAGGGAGTCTTTAAAGATTAAAAGGCTGCTACAAAGAGTAAGACTGTTCTCCATTCCTACTGGTGATAGGACATGGCTTAATATTGCAACAAGAAAGATTTAGGTTAGATATTAGGAAAGCTTCTATATAGGAGACAATGATGCACTGGAATTGTCATGGCAGCCTGCGGCATTTTTGTCACAGGAAGCTTTTGGGAAACAGGCTAAAGAAATACCCAGTAGGAGTGGCTGAGGTAAGACTGATGTGGGTCAGGGATGGCAGAATAGATTAGGTAGCCTTCAGGCCCTGTTTTGTATATTTTATGTGAGAATTTGAAGAAGCAGAGTTAGATGCCTACATTCCTGTCTGCCTTTGTTCCCCCTCTATAAAGGAGAATAAAAACATTTGCCCAACCACCGAGGCATGCTGTGAGGGCAAATGCAATAAAGATTGTTAGCTAGTCAGATGCAATAGCATTAAGTAGGGAACTGAAAAAGATAGATAGCATAGGCAGAAAAAGTTCAGTGGATT
Organism: Apteryx mantelli; assembly: GCF_036417845.1. Taxonomy (NCBI): domain Eukaryota; kingdom Metazoa; phylum Chordata; class Aves; order Apterygiformes; family Apterygidae; genus Apteryx; species Apteryx mantelli. The sequence goes on from NC_089980.1 coordinate 124,193,118, forward strand.
TGGGAGAGCGCCTGGGTTGGAACTCTGTTATCAGCATCCCTTGGGCTGCCAAGCTTTCAGTGGCAGCAGAACTTAAACACTCGTTTCATTGACTGCTGACTCAGTTCTGTGTGAATTGGATAGGCAGTTCCCAGATCAAAAAGCAAAATGGAAAAGGCCCCAATCCAGCAATTACTTACACATGAAGCTTAATCTACTTGAGCAGAACCTTTAATGAGGCTATTCTGATACTTAACATAATGATGGATGCAACTGTTTGCAGTGCAAAGGCCTCTCCAGGTTGTACCCAAAGCACCTCACAATTAGGTGGTAGTTTTTGATCCACAAAGACTGGTTTATTTATCTTTTTAATAAAAAAAGCAGAATAGCATACTCTGAGGAGCAGACACACGTTGATAGACTTCTGGAGTATGTTACAGCACCTTCACAGACCCTGAAACACTAGAGTATTCAAATAACTGTTTTATATAATGATGTCTGTTAAAGCTCCACATTCAAATGTGTTTCGGTACTTGGCGTGTTAAACTGAGACACCTGTTTCTTCACTCATAATATTGAGTTGTTAAAGCTCAGAGGTTTCTCTGTTAAAATACCTGCAGCTGATAAACTGTATAGACTTCATGTTGTTTGATAATGGGCTAATTTGGTCAGCCAGGAGAAGTACCATCTGAATATATCTGCTTGCATTAAGGAGATGAACTGTGGGATTTATCTGTCCTTTGTGAGACATCTAAAAGTTAGATGGCGATGTTTGAATGAGTCACTCATAAGCAAGGGAGAAAAATGAGCCCAGTCAATGGAGTGTTCAGCTCATCGTACGACAGGTCAGATGAAATCTTCTGTCTCATTGAAAAGCTCACACTGGCTTTTCAAAGAGGTACAACCACATAGTGTATATCTGTTTTTCAAGTTACTACCAAGAGGTATATAAAAAATCTGCTTTTCTATATTCAGTTGCCAGATTTTAATTATTCAGCCTTTTAGCTTTTTGAAGAAGGGATTATCCTGTGAATGTATTTGTATAGAGGTTCTCTCTGTGTTTCCCATTGAGCTGCACTCATTCTCTGCAGTGTTCCAATATATATGTTAAAACAGGCACATCTACAAAAGCACATCAGGCATGTAAGTGTGCACATCTGGCAGAGCATATGCAAGCAAAATGAGCTTTTGTATACGTGGCTGCAAGTGAATGTTTCTGAACTTAGACCTTGATGTCTATAACTTTGTAAGAATTTTTAGACAGGTGGCCTGAAATAAAAATCAGGCCAGGTGGTTGTTACTGGTGCATTTAAAGGTAAGTCAGTTTTGGTCCCAGTGTTTCCTGGAAGTTTTAGAAGATTGAGGAGATAAAAGATGAGGAACTTAGCTTTAATGAGGGTTTTGTGTGGAATATGTCACCTATCCTTCTGCTTCCTGATTCTGAAATGCTTGAAATGTTATCTGATCTTTCCTGGCACATCCAAAGGCAATGCCTATCAGCTGCAATTTTCCACGTACTAATTTTAGGCACTGATTTTGTGTTTTATGAAAGCTGAAGAAGAAATGAATTTCTGAGTAGAAAGGTATTTGGAGTATCACTCTACTGTATTTTAGCCTATATGGGACATTGATCTTTTTCTCGCTGATGATTTTTTTCCTATGAAGTAAAACAAAGTATACTCATGGCATTTACAGAATATTGCTTGAACAGTAAAATCCAAACTGGATACTTTAAAAAATCTTGAAGAAATGAGGATACAAACTTTCAAATACAATTTCATAAATTTATAATATGGAGGATATCAACAATGTTGATCTCTGGATCTCAATTTTATGCTTTGCTTAACATTTACAGTGCACTGACACTTATTCTATAATGTAATTTATTATTTGTTTCTTGGTACAATAAAAACCCCTTATATTTTGTAGGCCTCATTGCTAGATGAAATGAGAAAGAACAGATGATTTTTGATAATTTTGAAAAATCATGCCAATTGTTAAGTGAATAAACAGGAACTAAATGAGCGATCAAGTTTGAAAGCCCAATTTAGAAATTTAGTAGATGCCATATTTATTGCTCTTGGATTTTTTAAAATACCTGAATTAGGTATTGAAATCCAGAGTTTCTATCTGAGAAATCCAATCCTATACTTAGACTAATTATGGGAATTTGTTATAGGCACATGTTGTTACTAAGTATATAATTTTAAAGTCATTGCAGTGTATAATTATGATATAGTTAGTGCATCCAGATTCTAAAAACACAAGTTCTAGGTATGAGATTGATATTAAGTAATTACGCAGGAAATTCATGTACTGTCTATATTAATTAGCAGTATTTACTTGCATAAAATATGATGTAGTTCCACCAAATTGTAATTTCAGTATAAAAATATAATATATGTACCTGAATTATCATTATTATTGTTCATAACATTTTTTTGAACCTTGGTTCAAAACCACACTATAGTGGTGTTCACTGTGCCACTGTTCCTCTCTGTCGGTTTTCTTTCCTCTCCAGTGTAATCATTTTAGTCTCAGTGCAGTGCCTAGTCCGGTTGCAGCCTGTTAAGGCCTTGGCTATGTAAGATCTCCAGAGACTATTTATATCCCATTTATATGTTTTAATGAATCTCACTTCTTTTCTACCATGAGAAACAGTGAAGCTTCTTTTGTTCATTCCTAGGGAATGAAGTCTTAGGCAAAGTTCAAACTAAAGTGCCTTTGCTGACTGTGCAAAGGGCAGTTGCTTCATTGCAGGCATCCTGTGCCACCAGTGCTGACTTCAATGCTTCCCTAGCACTGGATATATTCGGCATTGCTCAACTATCACCATGTTAAGCATCTTGCCTTGCTTTGAATGCTGCTCTGTGTCATTTGTCGCACACTTTGCTCAGGGATCCCTGAGTCAAATGGAAATTTCAGGCAAAAATATGGCAGCAGGAATGCAACGAACCCAGATGTTCTCCAGGCATGACATGAGGATGCTGTACTGGTTGTGCTGGAAAGGTCTGCAGAAAAGGCATCATTTCAGCAAACCTGCTGCGTTATTCCAAGCCCCGGAACATCATTTAGGTCTAACGTGGGACAAATCCACAGAGCTTTGTCCAAATACTGAGTGGTTCTTTGCCTGAACGTTTCAGATGCCCAGAAATCTCAGAAAAATGTGCTGCACCAACTGTTACAAATGGAAGGAGGAGAAGGGGGTGAAGTTTCTTTACCTGACTCCTGCCTTTTCCTTCCCTTGTGAGAGTCTGGCAGATGCTTACCCTACAAATAACAGTATTTGGTAAGCGAACTGCTGTTTCTACTTTATTCAATTATAATCTATGCTTCTGTGTAACCATGCTCCAGAATCTCATCTGTCATCTGAAAAATACTAAGTTTCATGATTTTGTGGTTAAATACAAGGTTCAAAATGTGAGGTGAATGTAACCCAGCTCATGACAGCTGTCAACATCCTTAGGCAATCTCTAGAAGTAGTACAGGGGAAGGAGGAATGATTTCATATGGTATTAACTACTAAGATCAGTGATGATGTCTGAAATGGTAGCATGGATAATGGCCAATTTGCTCCTCATTTTAAGCAAAATATCAATATAATGGTCTTTGAAATATGCAGGGGCAGGTTTTGGCGTGGGGAGGGGACTGCTGGTTGCTGCAATGGATGGTGGGATTGAAGATGAATGACTGCAGTCTGCCTTTCTCCCCTGATTTTTAAAACCACGTCTGTTCCTGTGTAGTACACAGGGCTGGTGTAGTACAAATCGAGTGAATGAAATCATTCCTGCTGGTTTCAATGGGTGTTGGACTGATGCCTGAAAGAGAGAGGGAGTACATATCCTCTCCAGGAGCAATAGTCTTATCTGCTTTCATAGCGCCAGAATTCCTAACCAGCTCCCCCTTTCTGAGGGGGGCGGGGGGGAAAGACTCCCTTTTCTCTTTCACATTCTCTCCATAGCTTAGGGTGTTTTTGTTCAACAATCTGCAGTTTCATAAAAATTTGGGGGCAAAAAAGCAACACACTAACATAAAAATCAGTGACATAAGGATACCATGCTGACTGTTGTGGGCAAGCCCATGGAAAGGGCAGGATTCCAGCTTCCTGCTGCATCAGCTCAAGCTCTGGCTCTTCATTTAGACCTCATGTGTGACAAATGCCATGGAGCTTACAGTAAAATACATGTTGAATTATATACACTGCTAAACAGGAAGACACCTAACTATTGTAACTTGATGGCTGGCCTGTGGCTTAGTTTGTTTTCTCATAAGAACAGCATTAGTATTTATAGACAATACACTATATTATCAGATATTATAATATTATCTGCAAATAATAAGCAGTGACTTACTTATGGACAGAGGCTAAGAAATCTTTCCTTCTGAATTAGGAGTCACTCTCTACCTAGATGACTTGTGTAACTACAATTCCATCTATATCAATCTTCTCCATCTTTCCTCTTATTCCTGCCATTGTCTAGAAAGCTAACTCATAGTGGCTTGTCCTGTTTAAAGTCTAAACCCCACAGTACAGTTTTTAATTCAGTTAACACTGTTGCACTCTGACTTTCACGATCAGGTAATGAATACAAAATGCTTTAAGATATTGATAAGCAAGGTCCTATATAGATATAAATAATGTGTTTCATGCACTGTGCCTTTGAAGTTCTCTTTTGTTTGCATTTAAGAAATTCTTTACAGTAGCAAGTAAAAATTAGGACCCTGCTTTCAGCCTTTCCTTATCAGAGTTTCTCTCTAAGCATGTAATTAGCTGCAGATGAAACTACAGCTATTTAAGTGTTTAAGCACCTGATTGTTCCTGGAAAACAGATACTCATATGTCTAAATTACTGTAATTGTACCTACTCTCTGCAGGTTTAGTCCTCTGGCCCCAAAGTCATTTGGGCCACTCTGGTGTCAGCAAAAGCAGTAGGAGATGCCTATGAAAAATGCAGTGAATAACAGGACAGGGCTGGTATGGCACTTTCTTGTAACTATGAGAGTTCTCACTTTTATGGCATAGCATTACTTAATATTTGTTTATTTTTAAAGCACAGAGGAGACAAAAAATTTTCCAAGCATGTCTGTGGACTTACTGTAAAAGCAAGGAGTCCTAGATAGAGGAGGGAATCTGTGCTAAGGCTGCAGCTATTGCTTTTCTCGGGTGGGGGGGGGGAAGTCAGCTAGATTCATTCTTTCTTTCAAAGGGCACCAATGGAAAAAAAAAAACAAAAAAACCCAGGTCTTTCCCAAGAGCATTAGGAAAGGTGGGCAGTGAGGAAATGGCAAGCTAGTAGCTGCTGCTCAGGGATTCTCAGATGTAGAGATCCAGGCGTTATTAAAATAAAATGAACTGCTGGCAGAGCTGCAAAATCACTAGTTAATAAGAATGGATTCAGCATTGCCTGGGGGGCTGACAGAAGCTCAAAGGAGAACCTCTCCAACACACCACATTTATCTTACATAAAGGCTGGATTTTTGATTCACTGTTGTTGAATCCTGATGCTCTCACTTTCCATTATCACTTACCCTACTAACACAGCCCATTGATTTTACTGCCACCTCTATTCTCTCTCATCCTCCTGCATTTGTTTTCCAGGAAACTGCCGGCGTTGTCGCCCCCGATACCTCAGAGCTGCTGGGCAGCCTTAGCCTGTGCTTCCCCGGAGCAGCACTTCTCGCCTGCCCCAGCAAGGTGGTCCTGGCACTGCTACAGCCAAAAGCCTTTTCAGCCTCTCTGGGCACTGCACCTTTTATGCTGTCCAGCTGCCACTCGGCTCTGGCTGGCTGACGTACCACAACCAGTTATTACTGTGCTGTACATTGCTATTTCCAACATGCATGCTACCAAAAATTGTTCTGTGTCACAGCCTGCCCAAGAGCTAAGTGAAATTTTATTCCTTTGTTTGGTCTCTCCCTAATACAAACTATACACTTTCTATACTATATATACATTGCATATATTCATAGCATAGATGTACACTATACATACATCTCTCCAATACTTATTCACAAAAGCAAATCCAGGCAAAGTCAGCAGTGCCCAAGTGATCGCTTCCATGTTTGTTCTTTAACAGGAATAATCTCTAAATTACATGCATATATACAGACCTTTCTCTGCCTGGTGTGTTTTTACACACTTACAATATCTTTATATTACATACATATTACACATATATATTGCATATGTACATATATGTAAATTAATAGTATTTTCACATGTATGAATAAACCAGTGGAATTGCATAGTATTAAATACAACTGAATTATTAAAAAGGCATCTGTTGGATGATGATAACTCACAGTATCTTGAATCTGTAAGAGAATAAATAAAAAAGGCTCTTTCTCAAGTAGAAAATAGCAACCTGACTCCATAACAGGAATGCCCTCACAGTGCAACCTGTATACCTCAGTGAAACTGCCAATTCAGGTTACCATTGACCACCCGCTTCCATCCCCAGACGGAGAACAGAAATGTTGCATTGCAGCACCAGGCAAAGCCCGCACTGACTTTTCCCAGTTCCACTGATTAAAACAAAATAAAATTCTCTCTTGTTACAGTCCAGACAGGTTGCTTGTAAGTTTGCACAGAGGATAGGCCATATTTGAAGTTATGGCCACTGTGCATAAGTCAGCAATCCTACACAAGAAGCAGCTTCATACTAAACATCTTCATCTTTCCCCCCCTCCTTTGACTTTAGGCTTTTTCTGAATGGTCCTGAGCTCCTGGTTAAACTCTAACTTTGCTTAAAAATCTGGAATATCTTAAGGTCCTTAAAGATTGTGCAGAGAAGCCTCAATACCAAGAATTAAGTGAACCTAGAGAAAGCCAGTGGTCTACCAGACTCTGTTGACTGGTCTTCATTATTTTTCCACAAACTCTAAATTAGCCCAAGTGGTTTAGTTTGCATTTCCAGATTGATTTAGTCTCAGCTGAAAGCAATGAGGATTTTTTCATTCACTTTAGAAGTTGCTGGATCAGACTTTACTCAGTTTGTTGCTAAACCAAACCTTAATGAAGTCAATAAAGTGCTTTTTTATGCACTTTAATGGGCTTGTAGTCATTCCAGTAGTTCCCTATTAAAGAAAATAATTACTTATTTCCTTAATCTTTTTCCAACCAACGTGGTTTTGGCCTCTTTTTCTAAACTGCTGCCCCTCCCAGTGTGTTCAAATTAGCCTGCTCATAGAAGATGTCAGCACTGAGACAAAGACTCAAATACACACAGAGAATCAGCTGTTCTCCAAACCAGAGAGCTGGTCCTCTCAGGGTATATATGAAGGAAGACAGTAGAGAAAGCTTGTTCTTGTTCATAGCTACATAAAAGACATCAGCCCCTAAGGTTTTTCCTGCACCGCGTTCAGGCAGCATGAGTGCAGGCTGTCCCTTCAGTGTGGCGAGCACGAGTATTGTTGTCAGTGAAGCTGCAGTGTCACTGGCCTTGGCATAGGCTGAACGAGGCCATCTGAGATGCTGGATATTTGATTAGGAAGCTCGTCTATGTAGACACCATAAATTCATTGTTAATAATACTGAGCTAGCTAAATTACACCTAGTCTGATATGCTTACGTGAGCTGCTGCAATACTCCTGTTACAGGCTAGGCACAGACTTCAGCTCTGAATCTGTGTGCTTTGGGGCTTTGATTCACAGGGCATTGAAGTCAATCAACAGATTCTCATTGTAGGCACCTTCCTGTGCTTAGCTTACAGATCATCAGCCTGCTTAAACGTTTATGTCCCATAAATCACCTGACTGTTATCAGTAAAGTTAAAGGGGTTACTTATTCACTCTAAGGTTGGCTTTGGCAAAACAGCCTTAACAATCTCTAAATTTACATAAAATAGTGATGCTGTTGCTATGTGAAGCAAAGAACTAGTACCTGTTCCAAACTAATATCTAAACACCTGGTAAATTTTGTGAGTTGTGATAATTTTGCTATTATAGCCATAATGATGTCTCCTCTTCTATATTAAATAGATTTCAAGAATGTTGTACAACAAAAGGTCTTATAAACATTTAACAGATGATGCTGGATACTCAGAGGAAAAAGTATGTTTTTTTTCCTTTTTTTTTTAAAGCAACAAACTGAATTTGGCTCTCATATTACAGCCAGAGGCTGCACTGCTCTCTCTTGTCTTCTCTGGGTGAGACAGAAAGCTCAGTATGTCCCCTAGCAGCAGCAATTTGTTCCCTTGATAAAAAATTATGCACCAAAATTGGTGTATATTATATCACTAGAGTGTTATATAAAAAAAAAAAGCATTCCTTAGAAATACGAGGTTTTCTGATGCTCAACATTCCTTAAATTATTTCAGGGCAAAATCCCCATTATGCATTTCCTGCTCAGGTTGGTTTGTTTGTTTGCTTTTTGGATGTGCTGTTGGCTATGTTTTAAAACAAAGCATTAATAAATGTGACCACTGGTTTCAAATAGAAAGGTTTTCATCCAAGGGGCACGTTATCGATGGTTATTCTCATTTGCAGCACTTGCACTCTCCATGGCTCTCTGCAGCTGACTGCACTGACGTCATCTCTAGCACTATCGACACATTCTTTTGTGTGGTGTGAATGAAAAAGTAAATTGATCCCAGTGGGGACAGTGCTCACAATGAACGGGAAAAAGCTGCCACTCTGCCAGCTATAGATGGCATTAGATGTCTGTTAATACAGTGATTGCCTTAACACTCAAATTAGACAGGGAAATAGTTAGGGGGCTGTTTTTAAGCCCCTCTCAGACTATGCTGCTTTGGGGGGGGGGGAGCAGCTAAACTTAACACATGCAAATTAATAATGATTTAGGTGGTTAAAGATGTAAACAAGAGCACCTTGTATCTAGGAGCTAAATGTGATTTTTAGAAAAGACAAATATTATTATCTCAAATTTATGGGTAAGGGAAACGAGCTCTTTAGGGTCATGGAACAAAGGCAGGGAATAAAAAAACAGTGATCATATCTTTGACTTGTGAAGAATATCAGTGTTGGACTGTAGAAGTCATTTATGATAAATAAATTATGCCTGTCAAGCATCTGGTCTTAGGTCTCCTGAATTCTCGTTCCGAAATCTAAGTATTTGTTACAGGAGCATTTTTATTGTGTGGAAAAGCAGATGTTAGAATTTGACACTGATTGAAGTTTTGTTTTAGTTTTTATTTTATTTATTTTTAGACGGGTGTTTGCATCAAAGAGAAAAAAACAGGGTTTATTTTGTAAGCTTTTTCCATATTTTATACATTTATATACAGCATGTATTTGTCTCCCCCTCCACCATTATCAGCTGTTATAATCTCTAACATTTTTATCCTTTCGAAATCCCTGTGAGATAAGGCAGTGCCTTCTTCCATTTAATAGTGGTGTCTATATGTGGGTGTGGGTGTGCTGGTATGTGTGGGGGAAGCATCAGAGGAGCACACAGTGGCTTAACTCAAGTTCCCTACAAAACCTGTGGGAAAGCAGGGGATGAAACGTAAACCTGAGCTAGCATCCCAGAAGTGAACTGTTCTGCCTCCTCTCCCATCACACTGATGCAATTTACTGATTCTCTCTGTATCCTGTGTGTGCCAAAGGAGACTTTATTTGTGCTGTCATACAATGTTATTAACAGTTACATAAAATCAGGCGCATATCTGATAAGGTTTGACTGCTTGTTTCTCAGGCCATTTCCTGCTTCTCACTAGTTTTCTTGATTCTTTCTGCAGCCTCCAGTAGCGTGTGAATGCTGTGAATGACTTCTCCTGGAAGACCTCAAGCATCTTGCCATAGGGTAAGTCCAACAACACCTTCTCTTTTCTCTACAATACTGACAAAATATGAAAGCTGTTGACCTATACAAAGTTTCTGGAGCACTAACATTGCATTTTCAGCCATCGCATCTGTGTTCTTGGATCAGAGGAGTAGCATACCACCATACTCAGTTGCAATTATAGCCAGATTTATTCTAGCAGAAAGCTAACTCATTGAGCAGAAAGGCATCACAGATTTTGCCACAACGTAACCGCTAGTAGAAGTACATAATTTGTTCAGGTCCCAGCCATCAGGGAGGATTGCTGGGAAAAGACTTTGTACCCATTTTCCGGACAGATTATCCTACACAGAAAAGCATGCTGTAGATAATGCCAGCTAAATTTACATATCCTGACTTAACTATGGATGAAACCCCTCATTCCCTTTCTATAAAGGAAGGATAATTAGCTGAATAACTCAAACAGGCTTTGGCTAACTTGATTTTCTTCAGGTGGGCATTCAATTCCATCATGGGTCAGTTGCCCGTGTGGTTACACTGTGTGCATCTGATTCTGTACATAACAATTTCCTCAATCCAAAAAGAGAAAAAAATTTCAATTTCAATATTAGTTGAGAGAAAGTGGAGGCTGTATCTCAAAAGTAAAAGACAGCTATAGGGTAGCACCTGTGAGCTGCAAAGTTACCAGTTCAAGATGATAATGCTCTTTCCAACTATGGAACTTGACTCAGTGGAGCTTGTGAAACACTTTGATTTCAGTGTAATGTTCTTGAGAGTATGTTCCTCTTCTAGATCACAGACTCCAGACTTCCAGCAGGGAAGGGTGATTTTTCTAATTCTATTTTAGTATTTGAAAGTGTCTAAAAAGAAGTTGATGGCATGGGCAGATTATCATCACCACCATTTTGCTACTGATTTTTTTTTTAAATACATATTGCAGGTATGGGATTGTTCCTTTGCTCTGTATAGGTTCTACCACAAAAAGACCTAGTCAAAATAGGGACTTCTGAGTGCTATGGTCATAAAAATCATAGATAAATAATACAATCCTAACATCCCAATAAGAAATTTTTTTTAATTACACAAGTCAATATAAATCTTTCTTAGTGCAAAGTTAAAAATAATTTACTCCCTGAAATTTCTTCTCAACTGTTTTTTTCTGAACCCAAATGAGATGTCTAAATTTTTTTGAATCAAAATAGTTAAAGTGACATAAAAATGTCTTAGTTTTTAATTTCACATTTTTTTCTTTGTTTTTTTTTTTGCATTCATTCCTTTTGATGAAAAAAAAAGGGCGGGGGGACTCATTCTGTTTCCCATGAAATAGAAAATCTGGTGTCTGCCCTGTTTTACTCCCATGGGAATAGCATAACAGATGTACAAAAAGGACTAATGTTATATAACAGATAAGCTTAACCAGCACTAGACTATTAAACTGTTCAGTAACTACTCACATCTTCACCATTTTTTGTCATATACCAGATATATGAGCCTGAAATGTGTGCTATCAATCTAAGTAGCTTTGAATAGGGCGTTTCAGAATGCTGAAGCACAATATGGCAGTGATATGTATCTGTGTCAAAAGTTTGATATTAGGAAACTGGACAGTATTTGAGCTATTATGTGTTGATGCATAAAGGTATTATTTTGTACTGGAAACTAGATATTTGGGAAGATTGCCAGGATGTCCTTATTGATTAATGCCAAAGAACACAGAAAAAAGACTAAGGCCATGCAGACTCAACCAATTTAATTTTGCCATAGAAATAAAGAGGTAAATTCTGTAAGTGCAGTGCACTCTGACTAACTCCACTGGATAAATAATGCATAACTCATAAGCAGCCTGTTAAGTAGCTATAGTGCAGCTAAATATGTGTATGTGCTTATTCTCAATTTTGTGAGCAGAAAAAAAAAAAGAAACATAGATTTAGGCCTGTTTTTTCCCTCTCTCATCACTTAAATTAATGTTGCCTTGGCAGGGGGAGGGGAGAAGGCAGATTAGGATTTCAGAGACTAGGATTTCAGAAATATGGAAAGGTGCTTGATACTTTTGGAGCAGGGGGATTTATCTGCACAAGCAGAGCTCCTTTCCTCCGCCTTGTTGCAGCTCTGCAGTTTGTACCTGCAGAAGGTGGTTTGCCCCCTCTGTTCTGATGGGCTAGTTGTTCCTCAGCACTGGCCAGGCCAGAGCAGAAATGGTTCCTGGGGGTCTAGAGAACTTCACACGAGCAGAAGGGAGGTCTTTCCGCGTGAGGGGGAAGAAGTTGTTAAATCCACTGCTAGTCACAGGTGAATTATTGACTGATCTGAAAAATGTGATTCATCCTTTATCTAGCGAACAGCCATGGCGTGAACATTGTAGAAGTCCCTCCTTTGACCTTGACATTAAATTGTGGAAGATTTTTTTACCTCTCCACCTAGCTAACTTTCCAGTCTCCTGATGAGTTGAGAAGGCTGCCAATGTGCACCAATTGTTTTTTTTTTTTTGTGAAAAAGAAATAACTTGGGAACATTAAATCAGTAAGTAAAATCTAGGGCAGTGCAACAACAAGCCACCATTTGGTAAAAGCCCCATTTTCCCCTCTGATCTGAGGACTATTCAAAATAGCTGTAACATAAAAAGCCTTGTTACATATTGTCAGCGACATGAGCTTGCCTCTTTTGCTGACTTTGACTGTAAGAGGCCCTTGGAAGAAATAACTGCAGTAAAACTCTGTAGCTTCCACATCAGCTCTGTCTCCCTCCTTAGAAGTTGACTTCTAGTCCACAAAGCAAAATTCCCTCTCTTAAGGATGCACATGCTTCCACCTTGGCTCGTAGATAGATAGTGCTCATAAAGCTGAAAGACAGATGAACAGATATTTTTTCTTAAATATCTCTGGTCACTTGATGTCTCAGCTCCTGTAGATGAAGCTAGTTTGAGTCTGCAAGTTATTTCCTGTAAAGCAAGAGGTAGGTTAGGTCACTGCCTGAAGTCTGTCATGAAAATTGAAGCTGAGCCAACAAGCAACCTTCACAGTGTTCCCGTCCTGGGAAAGTAAAACATGTCAGCGGAGGAGTTTAACAGATTTGTTGTCACGAATATCATTTTGAAACAGAAGGCAAGCTTGTCTCAGTGCAATTCTGGAGTCCCACAATTAGTGCTACTACTCAGCCAGCATGGATGCTTTACCCTTGCTTTACCGCAGCATCTGAATGCAAGGCTGGTACAATGGGCACTCGGCTAAAAGAACAGCTTGCCTGGCTTTGGGTAGGGCTGTTTACGTGGTGCCGGCAGCACACAGACTATTTACACTGATGTAGCTATGACCCATGGAAAAGGTCATAGACTTATATCAGGAATCTGCTCTCTCCAGGTACCACTCCACAGCTCCTGTCTGCCTTCTTCATATGCTTACGTTGTGTCTCCTTCTATAACAGCATCAGGCTTCACTCTCTTTGCAGTAATTTTACTCCCTGCTCTCACCACTTTTGCTCTGCTTGCTCTGCTCCCAGAGGTCTATGTTGCTTTCTTTTTCCTGCTACCTAGGGCTTTGCTACATGGTTAGAGTTTTCAGTGGAAAGTGTAGGCTGTGGTCATGTTGGCTGCTAATTATTTCTTTTTTTCAAAATAAAATATTAATATGATGGGTTTATAAAACTAATAATTACCGGTGAGAAGTGAACCCAAAAGGCAATTATTTACTGCATAAAGAACTTTTTAATTTAATTGAGTTGGTACATTACATATCTAGGTCATATAATTCCAGTACCACAGAAAGCAGTGAGGGATGTTAGAAAAGCTTAAGCAGGAATTTGAGGGGAAGTCAGAAGGGTGGGAGCCAAACTCAAGAGAGTAGCAGAAGTCAGGGAAGCCTGGGGGCCTGTGGTGGGGGCAAAAGACTGAGAAGGGAATTAAATGGTACAGCAGTATAAAGGAATAAACAAAATGTGCTTACCTAGAGGCTGGAAAAAAGAAAGTACAGCAAGTGAAAGAGGAAATGTGGGGAGGGAGGAAACCTGCTGTATCTTACATTTCCCATTTGGTGATGTTCCTAGCTATGGGCATAGGTCTGGAAGAGACGTTCAGGTCACTGGTTTCCTACCCAGCATATGGCAGTTGTTTCATGAAACTGTCTTCTTGTTGCTCTTCCAAAATTTGCTTTGTTCTTTAATTCCACCAGAGCGATTGCTTCAAATCAGAAACTAGCAGATTAGTTCTCAACAAGTTAATGACGTATATAGTGAAAAGTACATGTAAATGGCCTCATCCCTGTGAAACAGGTCCTAGTGATCCATCTTCCCAGAATCCTTTTCATCATGTGGTCAATTATATTCCATTCAGTAGGCCAGTAGCGATACTCATTCTCACTGTTCTTGCAAGAGATGCACTATACAGCGAAAATAATTATGACTGTGCCATAAAAAAGACAGCATGGGGGAAGCATATAAAAGTAATGCTCAAAGATTCACAGTTAGTAACAGCAATAAATATATGTAAAATGACAGAATTATTTGAAAGCTCTTATTCCTGTTAAAAGGAATCAATCAAGCCTAAAGCATTAATAATCTATATATTAGAAGAATGTCATTTTTGTTTTTCATATGAAAATGTGATATGTATATACATGTTCTTTTCCTAATACCTCTTGATTATTAAGAAGCCAGATTCTGAAATCCTTAACTCAGTTTTTATTCGCTCCTCACTCAGACAAAACTCAATCAAGATCTTCAGTCAAGGCCTGCCCCCAGCATGCTAAATGAACTGTGTCATGTTTTACTGCCATCAGATTATAATAAAAAGTTATCACTGTAAAATGTAATGAGGTAAAGGGCAGTTTATGCCAAATGATTTAATGATACTTTGTGCTTATATTGTGCCTCTCAAGGAAGGATCCCAAAATGCTTTAAAGATAGTGAATGCATTTTAAGAACTAGTCTGTAATGAAGTAAATTAATGTTTATTGCAGCTTTCCTGATAAAAAGGCACTGCCAGATTAGATGGACAAAAGAGGAATCTGTTAAGCCAAGGGAACTAAGGCTCTCAGGCATTTCTTCATGTCCTGCAGATCTGTTTCAGCATGGGCACATGCTTAAGGGCTCAGATCTCCTGACTCCCAGTTTTTCCCAGCCTTGATTGGGAAGCTATTTTGTCTTAGATGCAGAATTTTCTCTGTGCCTCATATGCTTTCAAAGTTCACATTCAACTGGGAGTATTGCTAATTTTGTTTTTTAATGTTCAAATAGGAAGTGGCCTCGATTTTCAGATTCCTTATTCAGTGCACAGAACCTCATAGGATCTTCAGGCTTCAACAGTAGGGCCTCCAGGATTATTACCAAGCTGAATGAATTCTTGGCACTGTTATACAGAGAACAAAAATCATTTCTAGCAATGGAAGCTAACCAGCCACTTAGGTTGGAGTCACGTCTGCCTCTTTTTCAGAACTATCAAGCTGCTTTTACTGTATTTCAGCAACTTAATATCAAATATAAATAATACAAAAGGAATCGTGACAGAGGTAGTGAGTTATTTCTGCCATGACTTGTTGATTCCTTATTATTTTTTATTGTTCTTTAAGCAGAAGACAAAAATATCTGAGTCAGGAGCCTTGTGCTTGCGGTGGAAATGTTCAAAATGTAATCATAAAATTCTATTACGCTGTCATTGCCTTTTCAGACCTTCTAGTCACAGGAGCTTTCTTACCTTCAGAGATCAGAGATCACAGCCTGCTGCAGCCACAGACTCACAATGAATGAAAGAAGCGTTAGTATTTGTTGAAGGCTAAAGCCAGAGCTTTGGTTTATTATACATTACAGTAAGGTGCTTTAGGTGCACAGTTGTACTAGTAATAAGAAACCATCAGAGATGTGGTATCAGTTCTGAGTAATACAGAGATAGCAGGCCCTACACAGTGTGTTTGAGATGGAAAAGATCTACTATTTCAGAGAATCTGTATCCCTGCTACGGTGAGATAATATATCTTTCTGCCTAATCTTTTGTGGTGTCAACTTTCATTAAGGTGATTGTTAGTCTCTTCGACTCCCACTCAGTCATTCTCATGGCTTCATCTGACCTCTGGTCTCCGCGAGGCCTCCCATCCCACACTGATAGATTCCTTATGTACCGGAGCCTTTCCTGAGAGCGGCCTCTTCGCAGATGTCTCACAAACAATGCTAGCTTTTGTCTGATCATCAAAGCACAACATCTCATCTGGTGTCGCCCACCCATCCATCTCTTCCATGGCCTCCAGTCACTACTCGGCTGTGACTTCTTTGCGCTCTTTTCCTTTTGGTCCTAACTTTCTTCACCTCCAGGTATTCCGGGGTTAATTTCTCGCATCTCTTCCTCTCCCTCCCTCCTGCCCTTTACTGAATTTCTTGCAGCAGTCTGTCTTTCCTACTCACCCCAGGCTATGACACGCTCACAACTTTGTTTCCTCTGTTATCTGCTCCTGAACATCTCCAGGGAAAATATATTTAGCCTGTCTTCCTTCTGTGTCACCGTCTTTTGCGCAAAACAGTTTAACTTCTAGCTTGCTGACTACCACGTCCACAACCAATGGCATCTGTTTGTCTCTACATGTTTCTTAGATCAGCTACAGTGAAAATCATGTCAATGTGTGAATATATTATATAAATGGCTGTGCAGAAGACCAAAAGTGATTTGCTGACTGTTAAAGACAATATTTTGTTGAGTAATAAGATGTAAACGATACAATTCATGATAAATCTACCTTCATGTTAAATAAAGATTGTCCCTTGTCAAATGCAAAGATCTTTAGAAGCAAAATCTAAAATCATAGCCCTCATTTTCCTGATGCTGTTGTTACAGTTTGGTTAAAAAATTGCCATCATGTTTTTCATGCACTGTGGTTATTTTATGACAATAGCAGCCATTTAACGTAAAAATAATATTTTAAATTCCCTGCAACAGTTGAAAGCATTTTACTGTCAGGCAGGAACTGATATGAATTTCTATTCTGTCTGTTTCCTGAAAGGAACCTTCCAGTCCCAGAGTGACCCCTTTGGTAGCTATTCTCAGTACTGGTGAGTCATTCATTAGAGCTTTTGAGTCATAGATGGTATCAGTTTCATATAGGCATCAGAATCACAACTGTACTTGCTATGTAAGAAATGAAAGTAGCAGTGGGAGATAAATTACTTCAGCAAAACTTCCCTATTTTCTTGCTTTTCCACATCCTAATTTCATATCTTATGGAGCCTGTGGATATTCATTATTGAAATGTATCGTGGCACCTGCAAACTTTATTTTGATCAACTTGATAGGAAAAAATCAAATTTATTGGGCTTTGTTATGCTGTAGCTGGAACAGATGTCTCTAGGCAAAGGATATTTTAGAATGACATTGAATGAGACTTTATTCCTCTGAGAGATTATAATGAATAGTCAAAGGGATAAGTGCAGTGCACTTTTTGGTACAACTAGTCATAGGACAGAGTTCATCTCTCTTGTGCCAGAGTCATGAAAGAGATTAAGGTAAATCTACTTAATAGAAAATTTTAATGAATGGGTGGATGGCATTTTTATTCATTTCAGTATTCATTTATTGATTTACCTGCAAGTTTTGTCACATTCTACTTTTGTTTACAGTGAAATGAATAGAAAATTTTCAGTATAAGAGGAATAAAATGTAAAAATTCTCTTCTGGAGACGAATTTTGCTGTTCATTAATGTCAACCTCATTTCACATCCAGTGTCTGCCACCTTTAATAATGTCATCATTTGCTTTTTTAGGATGAAAAATTCTTTTTCCCCTCTCTCCCCTCCTTGTTCATCTAAGTAACAGAGAAATACGTACACTGAATGATGAATCTTCTACAAGTCTTAGAGACATCAGCTTCAGTATATGCAAATAAAGATTCTGTTTTTAAAAGGTATAATTTTAATTTTAAAAAGATAAGCTATTGGGGGTATAAAAAAGGATCAAAGTACGTGATTACTGCAGATCTGCATTAATTGAACACAACACCGGCTGATGGACAGGTGCTGCTATGGTTTCTGGTGCACGGTCATTCTTGGCCGCTCCCTCTTTGCTGGGGTTGCAGGTGGTTGTGGTTTGAAAGGGGCTGTGGGAACAGGACCGAAATAAAGTGTTATTTTAGCGGGTAGTGCTCTCTGTAGCCTGCTTGCAGTAACATACTTGTTATTGTATCTAGGTTTCAGCTATGCTTGGAATTTTCCAAAGAACATTTTCTCCAGGAAAGTGAAGTTTCTATAAAATCAAAATAGTCTAGAAAATGTTGGGTTTATATCAATTTTTTTATTTTTCCACTGGGGAAAATTGACATGAAATATTCTGTCCATGCTGGTTTGTTCAAGGTGAATCAGAATTCTTGAACTGTCCAAATTAGTTTAACAAAATACTAAACTAGATATTTGTGTTGTAGCACATTCCCAGTGGAAGTAAACGTTCTGACCCACATTCTTCATGATGAGCAGGGAATTATGTTTTCCAGAAGCTTTTGCAACAGCTTTCACTCCAGCTAAGATAAATAGTATATAGGAATTGCATGTCTCCTGCTGCATTGGCTTCCAGAACTACAGGGAAATACAGTTTAATGTCGAAATTCTGAAAGATTTTTGGATTATTTCAACAGAACAAAACTTGGGGGAAAGTTTAATAATTTCTTTTCATCAGAAATGTCAAAATGAAATGTTCCTGTAAATTCAAATGTGATTATTCTCTCTCTCTCTATATATATATACATATATATGTGTGTGTGTTTGTGTGTGTGTACACACATATATATATGTATATATACATATATAATTTTCTTTCTACAGAAGTGCTGAAATATAAACAACTTAGCACCATTTGCAGGGGGGAAAAATGCTGAAATGTTAGGATTACTGGTGGGATGGAAATTCTATATTTTTTCAGCCATATCAAAATGTTTCTGGAGTTCTGAATAATAACTTCTTGACTTGTTATTTCAGACACTTCTTCTGTAAGAATATCAATATTGGCACAAGGAGGTGATGCAGTAAAAACAGTTAAAATGCTTAATAAGACATTTATTTAGGTGACAAGATTTTGGGGGCACTGATTTATGTCTTCCTTTTGGTACCTTCTTGACATTGTTTATAAACTCAAAGCAAATTCCATATAGTTGGGAACTTGAGAACCTTATTTTCTCTCAGGGTCTCCTTACCTCACTGAACACCTCTACAGTAGTTTATGAAACTTGAGTGATTTTAAAAACATTTACAAGCCTATTACAATTCTAACAATGATGTTCCTATTTTTCAGAGTAAAAAAAAAAAAAGATCCTAGGACTGTGAAAAATGTATTGAGAAGACAAGTTACTACTGAATATTTATTTTTACAGTTTTCACCTCCAAATACTGTTTTTAGTTATAAAGAAGCAGCACTGCTTAGTAAATAAAGCAGCTATTCTAAAATATGTCCATCTTTCACTTCTGCATTGCTTTCAGGAGTAGCTGCTTCACTGAAGTTTGAACAAAGATAAATCATTAATTTAAAGATTGGACCTCTAGACTGTAAACTGATCTTTCTTACTAGATCCTCAGAATAAATTTTCCCCAGCCTAAAGTATGTTTTCAGAAAACATAAGCAACCTCTCCTAGTTAAATCAGAACTGTGACATTGCACTGACTGGATCAAGGCTGGTTTGAAGAGAAACAAAGGTTTAAATGGACACCTGATACACACTACACTATGAAAAAGCAGTACGTCCTTGAAAATAAGGAGCAGTAGCTTGTTTGTATGCCAGGTTTAGTCTCTTTATGGACTTCAGTACGAGCTGCACTCAGCCATGTGCAAGCAAAGTTGAATGGAGCTGTTCAGAGGAGATTTAACTCAGCTAATTGAAAACTGGAAACTGAAGAAGAAGCTGGATTTGCACAAGAGGGGACAAATTCTACCTTGACCAGCTCACATACAACCCTTTTGAGGTTAAACAGCTACTGATTCAAACCATGTCTCATTGAAATTGATGCAGAACTTCTCTGTCCCATAAGGAACTATTGACTTTTATTCCAAAAATGCATATTTTAGCGCTGATCCAAAAGAACACTGTAGTGAATGAGAGCTTTTCCACTGATTACAAAGGGCTTGAATCAGAATTCAAATGAAAATTTCTGCATGACAAACGTTGGCTCCAGTTTTCTGTCCCATGCACAGAAAGGATCAAGAAGGTTGATCTTGTTTCCTCTCTGAGAAAGAATTTTAATTAATTAACTAGAGTTTTAAAATATGAGACTGCTGTATAAATGAGTTGTTCAGACTTATCATGATGCAAAAAGCAACAACCAGTGTCACTAACAGGTGCTGGGGGTAGGCGAGATGAAGCAAAGAAAATGTAACATTGGTGCTAAGCAAAACTTTACCTTTCTCAGTTGTGGTGAAAACCGCCAGATTAGGCATTATTTGATGAATATTCCTAAGCAAGTGGAGGTGTGGAGGTATTTTTAGTGAGATGAAAGAGGCAGGAAGAAGATCTTAGTTCTAGCTTTTCTAAAACACACGCGCACGCGCACACACACACACACACACTAATGGATAGTGAATCCACCTATTCAGTAACAGAAAAGATATCCCCAAACCATTCTGCAAACATGCCTGCTTTTCTGCCAATTTGTTATTACTAAGTAATCTTGTAACCCACCCATCTGGCTTAACTTGATGACAGAGAATCAAATAATCTAGAAGTTTAAAACTATTAACTAAGCTTTAATCACTCAGCCTTTTGAAACTCTATCAGGATTTAAAAGAATATACAATTACACTGAACAAACAATAGAACTTACTTGATGAGACGATGAGCACAGATTTCATGTAAAGAAACAAATTTTGTAACCTATTAGATATTCATTATTATCAACATATTCAGAAAACCATTAAAATCTTAGCCTGTATTTGCCTTCATTCTACATAATTTAAAGTCCAATCTTCACTCACTCTATAGGAGGTCACAAGATGCTCTGAAGAAAAGAGAAAAGTCTGCTTTTAAAATTCCTGTAATTCCTAAACTAATTAAGGAAAAAAAAAAAGTAAAAAGAAGAGGGTAAATAGTTGAAAACATTTTTTATTTGTTAACACATAAAAATAATGAAATCAAAGTGAGCCGGTCTTAAAGCATATCATCTCAATCATCTCTGCCTCTGCTGGAAGTGATCCTGGCTATAGAGTGTAAGATATTCCCTTCTTTGTTGGTAAATTTATCTTAGACTAAAAGTCACATTTATTATGACAGAGGTACCTGAGATACCACAGGTAAAGTTATGGCAGAAGTTTTCAGTTAAACAGGTGTTTCAAATCTATGTCTTGTTTAAAAAGAAAGTGGGAGGGAGGAAAAGAAAAAAAAATCCTCTACAACATTGCACTTGAGTATTCTTTGCTTTTTCTCCCAGTTTGGAAAAGGACAAGTTAATATAGGCCTTCACCCGCTCTTTAAGACGGTATCACTTTTATCTAGGTAAGGCTTATCTGTATTACAGTTTGTTACTTCTTTTGATGGAACTGAAGAGAAATTGGTAGGTCTGCCCTATGTCAAGGCCAAACTGGGGGTCATGCTTGCCCTGTGCAGGGGGTAGGGAGTCCCTGCCTATCATCTGAACTTGCTATGAGATGAGGGAGGGCTGAGCCCCACCAGCAAGCCAGGACACACATGTGAGTGACAGATACCTCCTGAGAGGAGACACGGCACTGCTTTCACATGGCCGTCTTGCTTGGGTGATTCGGGTTACACTTCTATATAGCATTGTGCTGCACTGCGTGAGCATATTAAGATTTCGGGCTCTCACCTGAGCAATCCAGTATTTTTGTTAGGGAAACCTCACTCATGCCAACAGGAAAGAAAAAGAACATTTCTATCAACTCCCTCTCACTCAAAAGGAAAACTCCTTGAATTCCAGAAAGGAGACCAGGTACTTATGTTAGGCAGATCTACTGACTCTGGCTTTTATTTTCATGCACTTAGCCACTTTTACTAAATAAATCCATGCTTGCCTTCTAAGCCAGAGACATTCAAGTATGAACTGCTGTCGTATTTTATAAATAAGCTAAAAAAAAAGGTCAGGGATTGCCTCAGGAACAGAACCTAGGACCTCATGCAATAAGTTTTAATCTTAACAAATTATCCACATGGCCTCTCAGATTGAATATGTTTTTCAAAGTGAATCTCTCACTACTAACACACACTTTTATTCTGCAGTCAAGAGTAACATCCAAGACTCCTAATCTTTAGCATATACATGACTGACAATAAATAAGAATTTATGTGATCCAGGGTGATCATGTGAGTCAAGAACTCTTCTCACAACTGAGTTAGTTTGTTAGAATAGAAGGCCTCCAGTATTCAGATACACTTAATCTGTGAATAAGAATGTCATAATTGCATGGATACAGGATTTCTTCTTTTTAATTTAATTTTATTCTACTTTATGTTATTTGATATTGGTGATGTTATGATAAATTATCCCAGAACACATAGTTCAGATGCAAGAACCATTATAGTCCAAAAGTTACCAAAATGTCAGACTTAAATTCCATCTCCTTTCCTTGGCCTGGGAACTTGCTGACTGATGTTGACTAAATATGTGAAAAAAGAGGGAGAAAAAAAAGAAAATGTTTAGTGACATTAAAGGGTGCACCGAGGACATCCTGTAAACTCAAAATCTGAGAAATGAGACGTTAAGGGAGGTTTCCTGCATTCCTTATCACTTTCTCATTGCCTGAAACGTTGTCAGTAGCCTTCCCAAAACCACATGAGCTTTCCACTTTCATCTCCAACAAGCAGCAACATGAAGCATGTATTCCAGCTCACAGCCTGGTTTATACACTTTGCCAGGGTCTCAGGCTTGCTAAGGCATAACACTTCCCAAGTGCATAGAATAAGTGTGAGTCAGAGAGACCCATCTGTTGATATAAAGAGCATCTGAGGTCAACCTTAAGGCTGTGGAGTGTGAGTTTGAAGAAGTTCTTGTTTATACTACTAGGAGGTTTCCAGTAAAATATATAAATCCCATATCCAGTCCATTTGCTGGTACACATTTACTAACTGCAATATAGCTTCTGGAGCAATGTTCATTTTTAAATAACCTGAATCTGTTCTTTTTTCTTTTCCGAATTCACTAATTCACTTTTAGATATTACTGGCACCACATGAAGCGGTAGAGGCAAATGAGACAATGGGTATGCCTGACAAAACCAGCTATAGATAGGACGCAGGTAGAATAACTGCAGAAGTGACGATTTGGCTAAAACAAAAAATAGATCAGAGGCGGTCTGAGCAATTCAAACAAGTAAAAGTGTCAAAAGGCATCGAAAGTTAAATATCAGTATAACATCTGTTGCTATTTCGGTATATCTATATATCTCAGCATATACATATATATGTCTATGGTATATATAGCTGGGTATATACATATCTGGGAAAATCAATATTCTTTTAGCAGGTATTGAAATACTTACTACTAGGATGACCAGCATGCCAGGCTACCTCAAGCTTTAAAACTATTAGACAATTATTGCAATGCATAACAAACTTGAGAGCTGTAGTTAAAACCCTCAGTAAAACACATCTGTATCCACATGATATAGGAAGGAACAGATTTTCTATTCCTTTTTGTCATACATAGTTGCTGAAGGTTCAGTCCTGGAGGCGGTGAATACTTCGGTTGAAGAGAAACATTCTTATAAAGCTTTTGATGAGTACTAGTGTAAAAATAGGACAAACATTGAGAGTATTAACTGTTTTGTAAAACAAACAAACAAAACAAAACTACCAAAATATAGTACTGTAGTAGTAATACAAAAGGACTGAAAAGCAATAAGGTTGACCAGAGATGGAGAATGGCTTCTATGTGGAGGGAGACTGAACTGAGTATACTGCTTCAACTTGCAAAAGTCAACTTAGAAGAATATGAAAGTTGCACAGACTTATGAATAGTGTGGAGAACAGGGAAGACTCATTGGATTTCTTGCAGTACAGGAACTCAGGGGGACACACAATGAAGTTATCAGGTAGCGAGTTCAAAATAAACAGAAGGAAATACTTTTCCATATTGTTGCATAACTGAACTGTGAGATCATTTCCATGAGATGCTGTGGATGCCAAAAGTATAAATGGATTGAAACAGGGTTTAGAGAAATTCATGGGAATACAGACTCCCAGATGCAACTTCTGTCTCAGGAAATGTTTAAACTGATCACTGCTGGAGCTGAGGATAGACGAAGGGTATGATGCCTTATACATGCCTTGTTTCTTTCACTTTTTCCTACATTTTCACTAATGGCCAGAGCGTCTCTCAGATTCTTCCCATTGTGGAAGGAGGAAGTGTTGTAACTAGGAAGAATGAAAGATACTGTCTTGTAATTGGAGATATTTTGAAATGAACTCTGAATGTTCATATTCACAGAATGTAGAGAAGATGCAGTTTGCACATAGAAAAGAACTCTGAAATTAAGCGATTTTTTTTCTTTTCAGCAGTTGAATAAAAAAGCTGAATTTTGCCCAGGTTGGCTGCAGGATTTTCCCTTAGCAGTGTCATGGGAGCACTCTTGCTCCCCTCCATAGCCTGATGAGCAAAATGTTCATGGCCACTCAATGTAGGGACACAGTGGGGCCGAATGTCCTTCGGTGGGTACAGTTGCAAGAAAATTCCTTTATCCTATGAAAGGGAATGTGAGAAAAATAAAAAAAAAATTTGAAGAAGAATGGCCATTTCATGATAAGAAGAATTACTCCTAACATTAGCCATTAAAAATTAAGTGCCTAGTCCAAGTGCTTAGTCACTGCCTAGAGGGAATCGTCATTTGGGCTGCTTCTTGTAGTTGATAAAGAAACAGAAGTGTCAAGGATAGACAGGGTGATTCAATTCTCTCTCTTTTTTTTCTCCATTTATTATAGAAAGTTCATAAATAACTAGTTTAGAACAATTACAATATTTTATATAGCTAAAGTTAGACGAGGTAAATGCTACCTGTAGGGTACAAACTCCCTAGTGAAATCCCTTGTCCATGCAAGGGGAATTTTGTCACTGAATTTCTGTGACAAATCCCAGAGCCGGCTCATTCCCTACTCATTTTGAAAAGTCTCATTTTGTTTTCTTAAAAATGTTATTTTCTTTCTGAGGTAAATTATGTTGTAGTCAAAAATAGTGGATTTCCAGCCCTATAAAGTCTTTTATTAATTCATGAACTAGATGCAAAATAAACAGCAGCAATTTACTTCTTTTCCTGTTATTGCTTTTTCAGGGTCTCTTTGTGTACACACCATCATCATCCTAATAGCTCCTCGGTCACTGTGCTGCATCTCTGCATTTGCATAAAAGCTGAGGCTGACAATAAAGTTTCCAGTTAGTGCCAAATGAGTCGGTGTTTTTTGTAATGTTAAACACTTCTCCAGTGCGCTGAGACCACGCATCTCATTTCATGTGGGATAGTGAACAATTAACATCTTTCAGCCACTTAGCCACCAGAACTGAATAGGAAGCGACAACTTAGAGTCTCACCATGAGCGAGCCATGATCTACTCAGCCCCCTGTATATGCATTTTTAACATGACTGATTGTAATTATAACAGAGCATTTTCCATGAGAAGAAAATATTTAGTGTTCCACAGCATGCCTCAATTACAAATCTGGTACTGAGTGGGGTATTTCTTTCTTGAAGTAATATCTTATACCCAGTATAGTTATAATATTAGACAACATTTTAACAACATTTAACATTTCAAATAGACAATAACTCAAAAAAGCTACTGAAAATTATTATTTAGTATAAAAACCGATGATAGGTGAAATCTCAGCTTACATGCTATTTAATATAGGAAGTTATCACATAAATCCATTCAGTATAGGAAGGAGAGTGTATTCTTTGTGTTTTTAACCTCTGTCATACAGTTTCTATATAATGGTGCTAGGATAAAGTTTCCCTGAAAGGCTTTCCAGAAATCTGGAGAGAGTGTTACAAAGCTATAATCTTGAATAATACCTATTGACATTTTATGAACTCCAGAAGGTAAACAAAATTATGTGCTTGTGAAAAAGCCAGTAAGACTAATTTCTACATTTGCCTGTGAAATGTCCACGTCCCTTTGCTACATTGTCCCCTCATCAGATGGCAAGATATTGCTAGAGCACAGACCGGTGGCATTTTTAACTCTCTCTTGTTTGTGGCCTCGCAGCAGGAGAGGAGGCAGAAAGGAGAATGTCCTTCTGTGGAGAATATGAATCTCACAGGCACAAATACAACATATCTTGAAGAGATCTTACTGTCTTCCCCTGTTTCTATACTTAATAGCTGGTTCTCTTATAAAATAATATATATACATGTTGTATAATTGTTTTATGTAACGTTGCTGTCATTAGCTTTCAAAGTTCTCTGTAGTGGAGGCATTAGGCAGTTGATGGGCTTGACTTTCCTGAGGTCAGGCAGGAGACCTTTGCACAAACCAGAGCAGGAATTCAAACAGTGCTTCCTTCAGCTTTTGAAGAAAAATTAAAAGAAGCCCTTGCCCTGCAGTTATTGGCTGCCTTTGCAGTGGTTAATTACCCATATTTCAGGCTCAGATTTACTGTACAGCTTAATCAGCATTTCTCCAGCTTTGCGTAATCTAGGAATTGTTTTATGAAGCATGGCAAAAGTATACATACAGGATCGAACAAAACCACTGTGTGGATGAATACACCATTTTAATGTCATGGTCACCATGTTCTAAGTGGAAACAGAAATCTCCATTGTCTGCTGCTGCAAAGGTGGGGACTCTTTAAAACTTGTCACTTCAGTTCAGCACGGAGCAGCACTGTGAGTGAGCTGTGCTGAGGTGAGTCTCTGCTGGCAAGAAAATTACCTCTCCTGTTTGTTCCTGCTTGAGGGTCTGGGATCTGACAACATCCAGACTACGTGTATGTCCATTCACTCAGGTTCTCTTTGGGGGGTGAACAAAATATTAGTTCTGTGATGAAACTTGCTAGCGATTCTGGCAATAGTTTAGTCCAGGGACCAGGTTTCTGATGGGTAGTCCATGCCACCTATACACAAGGTTTACGCTCCTCTGGCCTGTCAGTGCACCTCCAGTACCGCAGTGTACCTGGTGACCACCTTCTATCCATGTCCCAGGACGTGCATGACTATTGCACTATAAGAAAACCACTCTGGTTAGTTGTGACACAGCCCTCACATTATTACAGGCATCTTGAAATTAAATATAAGAAAATGAATCAGTAATTCTGTCTCAGAGCCAGAGATTTACTTCTGTGCTAGTAAACTAAACAGTGCAGGGATGAGTCCAGGAACTGCACCTTGATCATCCATAGTGTTATACTGGTAGAGTGGTCTCCAGCACACTTTTTGTCCAGGCCAGCCAGTACTACGCTAAACTACTATTAAGCAAAGTTCAGAAACACAGCCAGGGTTTGTTTCCAATACCTAGCCTGGATGCTGCCACTCTCTTTTATAGGAGAAAAGATTCAAAAATTCAGGTTGTGGCCAGACCTCGGGGCCAAGGAGTGGGCTTTGGAGCCATTTACTTTACTGGGCCACACGGAGAGGTGCACAGAAGACCCTGGTTGAACAGCCACTCTGATCCAAAGAGGCTGCATGGACACAAGCCACTCTGAGCCTCAGGCACTGGGGACAGGCATCACCGGGTAGAGCAAATGGCTTTAGCAACGTAAGTATAACCTAAGTTGTCCAGGGTGCTTAGGCCTAGTTTCAGAGTACTCTCTAGATGAGATTTTTAAAGGGTTATCTTGACATGCTCTATGCATTATAGTTAATGAAGTGTTCTGTATGCTTGCCCTATGGACAGGTTTGGTGTTTTGTGCAGCCTCTATTTATTCATCTATGCTTTAACAGACAGTACGATTCCAAAGGGAGACCCTAATGTTGTCTGTCGCAAGAGAAGGTGACATCAGTAGACAGTCTGAAAGGAGGGCTGTGGTGATGCCTACTGCACCACCGAGGTGCATTTAGCAACTACAGCTGTGGGATTCGGGCAGTTCTTTGAATGCTGCAGAAAGAAGCCCTCTCCCGAGCTCTTTGGGGGGTGTTAATAGGTCTATACCACAGACCAAATGGCATGGGTTAGCATTCTGTGGAGGTAAACCACTCAGTAAACATACTCATGCAAGCAAGAAGGCCTTGGTTGTGTGAGGACTGCAGTCTGAGGGCGCTGTCTCAAAGCATTTTATTTGTATGTGAAATTCCAAACTTTTGATGTTTTCCAGAGAAGAATTAATTCCTGTTAAATCGCTAGTATAGTTTGCTTTCATTATGTCAAAATAATGAATATTTTAAAAAATAATTTCAATAAATCTCATTTTGGCATATTAAATATGATATACTGTGCATTATTTTAATTACAATGACTGATTTCAATAGTTTACTGTGATATGCAATTCACAATGAAAATGAACAAAATAATAGTTGAAATTAAATATAAAAAAGTTGCAATCCACTTTTATCAAAAGCAGCACATTGCTATTCAGCTTTCTAGTTCTGATAAAGCTGCAGTTTGATAGTGAACTATTCTCTTGAATATTTTCCCCATTCTCCTTACAAATGTAATGAATTTCAAATGAACTGGTAGGAATATAAAACATTCCAATCTAAAATGTCTCAATTGTATTGTCCTTTGTAGATTTGTGGAGAATGAGAATTTGATCCAGAATTCTGAAGAATTATCTGGAGGTGAAATGACTTATTATAAAGGAGTGTATAACCATAGGACTGGAAGAATACAGGAGAGATGCCTGTTACTTTCCTCCCTGCTTGTTTAGCTCAGAGCTCAACAGCAGGTACAGAATGTTCTGAGGTATGGCAAAAACTCATTAGTTCTTTATAAGGAAAGTTTGCCCTGGAGTTCACAGTTATTATCCTCGAAGCTAATGATGTGAGTTGAAATTCCACGCAGCTTCAGTGCAGCATGTTTCTGCATTTACTGTGTCACCTCAGCTGAACCCTTCTGGCTTGAGAGCCTTACTGTAGCCCGTCAGCAAAATTACAGGTTATGGTGAACAAATGCTTCAAGTTCTTGGGTAATTTCTGGATTAATCAAAGGAAATATTTACAGCTCTAGTATTTTTTTTTGCTGAAAGGATAATTGATTTTTCCTGTTTTGCCTGAAATGAACAAATGGACAACATGTACTCCAGGACCTTAGTGTAAATACACTTATATGTCTATAGCTTCATGCACTCAAAATTTTATTCAGTCACAAGAATGTTGTCCATTGAATTCCCTGATCTCTTACTAAACCTGTAATTAATACTGGCACTGTGTAGCAGGTAATATGCTCTTTGCTTGCAGGTGAAATGTGCTGATGTGCATTCATAACACTTCTTCCCACAAGAATCATTTATTTGGATGGTAACGCTCTCATTTTGTTCTGGTTACACATTTGTGCTAGAAATCCATGGGTGTATATGATACGATTATGGATGCAAGATGCAGATGTGCGTGCAGCAGACCAGATTTTCAGCTCATGCTGGGCTGTGAAAGAGCTGAGGGATGTTAAGTGTCTGATGTTGCTGGCCAGTGCTAAGCTCTTTATTCACTGTAAAGTGCAAGAGGCACAAACCAGAGTGGATTTAGACTCACCTGTTCTTTGACTAGCCCTGTTAGGTAGAGCCCTGTCAGGCAGAGTGAAATTCAAACTCAGATCCTTTGTCATATTATCAACATATGCCCTCTCAACAGCTTGGCATCTTCATATTTAGGTTACTTGCTAATCCCACTTTGCTACATGGATAACTCAAAACAAGAGATACTTAGGTGCTACTGTGTACTGGAGTAAAACCCAAATATTACAGGATACATTTGATCTAGATCTAATATTTCTAAACCTCTTTATAAACTGAATGAACTTCAACCACCTATATGCAATCTGAAAAACTCAATTTACAATTTAATTCATAGCCTGAACAGGAGTTATCATTTTACATTAGAAAGTAGGCTGATTATGTTGTTTTGTATGTAATGGAAAAGCCAAAATTTATGGCTTGAGATATGAATACAGTCAACAGAGCCTTGTGAGGGTAACGTCAAGGGGAGCATTCTGGGCTTATTGGCAATTTCTGAGCTGCGAATTCTAAGGTGATCTGCCGTCCAGACCGTGGGCTGCTCTCTCAGAGGACAGTTGCTGCTAGAATATGATTTTCTTACTTCTAAGTCATACAAAGTAAAGTGAAACTTTAGACATAGCAACGGCATATAGACAGTTAAATAGGCTCATTTAGAACACAGTGGACCTTAGTTTAGTATTCCCATTCCTGCAATTAGTTTGGAGGCATGAATACTAAAATCTTAAATTTTGTTGTTACCTTCAAATTCTCCCTGAAATGCAGGAATAGGTTTGAGGGCTCTGGAAGCCCAGTGCCTTTGGATGAATGTAGGAAATTAAGGGCAACACTATTGTCTGTCTTGTGCCTAAGATTTGTGTCTGTCCTGTTCACGGGGCTGAGCAGCTGGTCCCGACTCCTATGTAAGCAGTGCTGGAGTTGCCGGACCAGTTGTTTCATTAGTTATGGAAAGAGGGAAAGAAAGATGGAAGAGGAGGACAGTATTAATCAGGGTTCCCAGAATATCCACTGCAGCAGGTTCTTCCTCCTCTTCTGTGCTTATCATCCTCAGGGGGTTTAGCGTCCTCAATCTCGAATGAAAGGAGATGCCCACCAAATCACGTGCCTTTTCTGGCACACCCTTGTACTTGTTGTTTCCTATCAATTGGATCTACGTGGTTCCTCGTTCATAGGACAGAAATACTGACTAACTTTATAGAGAAACATGGATTCCTTGTGCGATCAGGCCGCCCGCCTAACTTACATGCTCTGCATTGCTCTTCAGAGCCTTGCTCTCCGCACTGACTGCACAGGGAGCTCTGACAGCTAGCTTCAGCTTCTTGTTTCATTAAAGTTATATCCCTAAAGCAGGCAGTCTGCTAATGGCCTTGGTGTCGGCACTGTTTTTGATCAACTCTGCTATTTTTCCTCATAAATGGTATTTTAACATTTGGAAATACAAATTTTCCCTGGGCTGGAGTTCCTTGAAGCAACATTGCCCTTATCTTAGAGGAAAAACACACTTTTTATGTTTTGAAGAAGAACCTGTATCAGATATGGGATAGAAAAGGTATTCATGAACAACAATAACAATACTAACAATAACACCATTCCAGGAAGTAAAGCTAAGCTCTAAGGTACAGAGCACCCCCTTGTAGGGTTCCCTCATAGCAACTTTGTGAGCCCCAGAAGAACATACAAGAACACACAAATGAGTTACGCAATTCCCAAGTTACAAAAGAAAAGCATACAAATTGTAATCCTAACAAGCACGACAGGCAGGACATACATATTTACACAGACTCCTGCAAATGAGAGAATGAGGGATTCTTTTCAACCATGGACAGGTAAGGAGCAGTTTCAGCTGCCACACTAATTCCGGATACTTGTGGACCTTTCTAGCTGAGACACTCTGCATTTTATGTTTGTGTAGAGGCTTTGTAATCAAACACAAAACAATGTCTCCTTCTCCCTTGCTTCTCCCCCTGCCATTTAGAAAATAAAAAAAATAAAATACTGCTTGTGGATGATCCAGGTAGTCTATTTTGTGCTAAGGCAGTATATAATGACAGTACTGGAGGGACATGTTCAGGAGGGGACTGGGCTCCTGTGGATTTCTCTTCCACCAGATGTTTCCTCATCACACCACCAGACCAGGGTAGCTCAAGCACCTACAGCTTTACATGATGATGTCTCTTTGCCTGTCATTTCTCCTACCTGATCCACTAATGCACTGAGAACACAGCATTACAAAGGCTTAGATCTGCTCTCTGTTTATTCTATTTTTTCTTTTATTGTTTATTCATGACAGTGGCTCAGAAATTATGCTGTATTCTAATTATCTCAATTGTGTCCAAAAGAAGCATTTCTATTACCAGTACCTTGATTTCAGCATTTGGACCACAGGACACCATTTAGCTGCAGCTGGTGAAATTGGCTGAATTTTTATAATAGCAACTGCTGAAGCTATAGTATGGCTATGTTAATCCTACCGTTTATATTAGCACAAAAGTAATTGAATACTAAAGCTGCTCTATTTGCATTGCAAAATCATTTCAGTAAAATAATAACAATGAATAATGAATCTTTATTCTTATGGCATCAAATAAAACTAGCCTTTTGTGTGTAAGATTTATTTCAAAATAGAATTAACCATGAACAATTCTACAGGGAACTCCTGCCCTTCTTTCACATGAGTTTTAAGCAGCATTTTCTAAGACAGGAATCAACATGGATAGCATTACAATTCAGATGGGCAAAATAAACAAATACAATTTCCTTTAATCACCTATGAATATGCATAAACGAAATATCTCCTTTGAGGTTTAGATATCACAGGCTTTTTGTTATTGTAGAATAGCTTTAAAAAAACAGATTGAGGAAAAGTTGATCAGCTGAGAATAGTCAATCAAAAAATACATCCTTCATCTCAAGCAGATGATTTACGTACCATGTAAGTATTCCATAAAACCCACAAGATTTGTTGATTTTTTTTTTTTTGACATCAGTCAAAACAACATCCTGGCTAACTGTTGCGATAGTCCAGAACAAACAATGAAACCCAGAGAACAGCATGTTTATTTTCAAATATTTATAGAGTGACTTGGATAACTTTGCCAAAGGAAGAAAAAAATCCATCTCAATAGGTGTTACACAGCAAATAAAACTACACAAGAGACTCTTTGGTGTAAAGCACTTACAGACTAATTGCAGGCAATGTACAATGAGCAAAAGGAAACAAGGCACCTCAAAAGCAGTGGGGTAAGAAAGGCCAATAATTATGCTAACAAGGTCACATAGTTAGCAAGTGTTAACAGCTGCACGATGCCATTACATCTATTATTAAGAAGAAGAGCCTGATTCTCAATTAGACATAGGTTTACTTACTGCTTCCACTTGCCAAAGTGGCAAAATAACCTTTATTTGAAATAAGATTTAACTCCTGAATAGGCTAAGGATCCATTTGCTAGTATGAGCAAATTACTGTGTCAAGCATCTGTAAGTCAGCTGAGCTGCCGTAACTGTCCATGTGCGCTCAGCAGATATAGGTTCAACTTAACTGAGGGCAGACTCAAAGGCTGAGACAGAACTCTGCTGCCTCCCATTTGCTAAGAATATGCCCAAATCCTGATACTGCTACTCAGCTGTCAAGAGGTAACTTGTGAAGGAACAGTAATAGCCTTGTGTTTGAACCTTAAGATGATCTTGTCCCTACAATGTACAGGAGGAGAAGTGAGGTTAATGGTTTTGTGAAAAAGAATTAGGAAAATGTTCTGTGTGTCAGGGACAATATAAAGGGAGAAATGACCCTATATGCAGATGATGGTTCCTGGATCCAAGAAAATTAGTATTATTTCTGGAGCAGAGATTGCACACAGTAAAAGGTGTTTAGGGAACTGAATATAATCATGATAAATTTGAATATAATCATAATAATTTTGAATATAATCATGGTAAACTTGAACCTTTTACTTACAGCAGGGAAAGGCAATAAAAGACTTTAAAGAGCTTAATACTGATTATCTAGTACTGGTCTCCATTGACTTGTTTCTTATGAAGTAACTAACAGTTACACAAAACCAATATCAATTATTGTAGAATGTGTCCAAAGAATCACAGTAATATCTGTTTTCATCTGGACTTCACATATGAGCTGAAGAATAATAATTTTGTTTGGCATACTGTCCAGCTATTTTTACAAGAACGCTGAACACAGCTGTATGTTTCAGCCTCCTAATACACTTCTCATTTGGTTACACGATACAGTTATTTCATACACAGTGCTGTTAAAAGCAGCTAGGGTCATTTGCTTCCCATCTAACATTTTTGGTCATGGAATTTTTCAAACTGACAAATAGGTTCAGCGTGGGTTCAACACAGGTTTTGAGTTTGTTTTTTGCTGATACTTCTTAAAATTCCAGTTCCTTCTCCCCAGTCATTGCTGATTAGACATAAATAGGCAGCATTTTCATTCATGTCACTTGTGGTTATGATTGTCTTATGACTCCTGAACTTCTGGGAACGTATATGTTTTCTATAAACCTTTGCCTTCAGTTATTTACCTGCCTGTTAATTTAGCATTCAATCTTCTGATACCAATATATATATTTTGTATAATTCTATCTAGTTTCCAACTTGCTTAGAAAATGTAAGTAAATGGAAGATTAACAAAACAGAAATATACATATATTTTATTTTCTGCTCCAGTTCCATTTCTGTGAACATTGATCTCTTTTTTTCCTTTTTTCTCACCAATATTAGTATATGTTTCACCAGGTGAAACCTTAATCTGATACAAATGAGTACAATCCTGTTTATCTGAATAAAAATGCTAATTTACAGTAGCTAAGGGTATGGACCCAACGTTAGGTTACAAAATTTCTTTAAAATGTGTTTTTCTCTAATTCGGTCTTGACTGCTTTGTTACTCTGTTAGTTTCTATTGCAAAGAAGAATATATGTCTTTCCTTTACTCTAGGGCAGAGGATGAATCATCTGATTATATATTTTTTATCTTAGTCTGGCATAGCGTATCTGACTGGGTAAAGAATGACCCCGTGGTAATAACCCCTGGCCTGGTAAGCAACAGGTGCAGAATGCAAATAGCTGAAATACTTTAATCAAAATTAATAATTCAGGAAAACCAGTCTTCCAACTTGCAGTCATATTATAATGAAGTTTTTCAGTGAGAAATATGTTCTACTAATTTATACTGGCTCCACAGAATTTATAGCATCCTGTTTTAGCCAGCATTCTGTACCTCATGTGCTATTTTCTTCTCAAGAGCAATAGCATAGATCACCTTTTTGTCTGAACATTGTTATGTAGAGCATTCATTATTTCCATGTGATGTTCTGCCTTATTTTGGATTTAGTCTCTTCGAGTTGTGTTTCAGAAGATATTCTCCCAGCTCTAATGGCAAAGTCAGATCAGTCACATTGTTCTTAAATTGTTTTTTTCCTGATTATTTTTATGGAGATGCTGCACATATCTTGATTTGATCTTGCATATCTCAATGGCTCTGCTAAAATGTGCAATCTGAACTCATCCCACTGAAGAGAATGGACTGCTGTGCATTGTGCTCACATTTGGCTTTGATTTAAGATGTATTGGTGCCTATTAACTGTGCTAGTAGTTAATATTGTCCAAAATTTTCCACTATGAGAAGTAGTTCTGTGATGTTTAAAACTCTGAAAAATAGTCATTATGTGGCAGAAACTTCATATTCAGGTTGAATATCTTTAGCATTCCCTACTAAAACAGCTCTACTCTTTCTGAGAATAGCTTGTGTTGCCCACATAAAGGTATCCTCACAGCTGTTTCATTGTGAATTTCTACCACCTTAATGTGCAATTAAAGAGCAATTTGGCTGGGGGGAGGGAGAACATGGATAACCTAGTTTCAGAGTTTTTCAGAGTCAGTTTGCCATGTCTTGAAAATTGCTTAAATATGACCAACTGGTCAGACTTTGAAAAATGGCAGTTCACACATGTTCAGGAGTGAAGGCTTAAAATGTCTTAGTCTATTTCCTTGAGGATATTGTTGCTACCAAAGATAGGAGCAGTAGTGAAGACTAGGAGTCATGTTTTGAGGGAGAAGAGAGGCTGGGGGAAAAAATTAGATGAGTGTTAGAACAGGCACAGAAATGGAGGAAGGGGATATCGGCAAGGGAATGCATGAAAAGGAGGAGGAAGTGGAGCAAACAAGCCTATCACTGCTAGAATAAATGTCTTCCACAACCCAGGATGCTTCACACTCTTTTATTGTCTAGCAAGTGTCTGTAATATGAACAGGGAATGGAGGGTTATTTCCCCTATGGAGACCAGGGCACATATAAAGAACAAGTGTCTGCATCATCCTATGTGATTTTTTTTTTTTCCATTGGACCCCTGCTCTATTCAATCCATGGGTAAAAGAGAGGTACTGACCAGGTACCTACTGCAAATTCCTTTTTATCCTTATCATTAAGTTCATATGGCTTCACACATAATTAATACAAATATTGCCAGGATTCAAAAAAATAATGATGATTTCTTTCCCTATTACACTGAAATATCCCAAAACTTTCAAGGTGGTGGAAAAGAAAACAATTCCTTCCCATTGCCATCACCTCCCCCAGCCTGAAATTGAGAGTCACTCCAGAATAGCCCAGAAACTATAATTTAGGGCAATTGCTTACAATGTCATCTATCATGTTTCAAGTTCCTGCTCTAAACCAAGCTGAACAGGACTTGAACTCGTCTTCCGTATTGCTGATGAGTGCCTATGCTCTAGACTGTTAAAAATAAAATTCCTCACTAACTTTGACCAGTAAAGTTTCACTGAAACCGGTAAGCTTCTATGGAAATGTTTCAATGACACTGAACACAAAAAAAGAAATTTCACTGAGAAACAGTTCTACTTTGGAAATGCTGTAGAAGTGACAATGGGAAGTCAACTTTTTCATAGTTTGGGGATCACAGAACTTAAAAAGGAAACAAAACATATGATGCTTCTAACAATTTTAAGAAATCAGTAAAACAAAGAAGTTCAATTAAGGCTGTTTTTCTCTCATTCTAATCATCTAATTTTCTCTTCATTTTTACTTTTTGTTTTTATTTTAGAACTGCAGTGAAACCTCATTGTGCAAGCCCTCTATGAACAATGACCTAAAGAAAGGACTTTCTATGTTAAGACAAGACACAAATACAGATTGTAATCGAGGGAACAAAGCTGAAGTTGTAAGGATAGCGCTGTCATGTCACACAGGCAAGAACATATGGTTCCATAGGCAAGTGATGGGCTCAGTTAATAGCCTTCAAGTCAAACTAATGACATCAATCTTCTTTACTGGACTTCTGGGGCTCGATATTGCAGAATTTGCTCTATAAAGCCCCAATAGTTTAAATACCATGAAACAACAGGTAAACTTCTGTGCATGCTTATTTCTATCTGCAATTAATGATAGGTGTGTCCTACTACATATTCATATTCACTCAGCAGAATAGGGAAATGCTTTGTTTTGTTTTCTCGATTTTACTTGAGTGATTTTAACTGGAAAACAAATGTGGTTGTTATGAGGCACTGACTTTGACAAGACAGATGAACTATAATTCTCAGGAAAGAGAAAAGTTTATGAAGTAATGAGCAGTAGGGTAGGAAATAGGAAAGCAGTGCATTCCTGCAAACAAAACAAAACAAAACAAAACAAAGCAAGATAGCTATTTTTTTTTTCCTATTTAGATCCCTTGGAGTTTATTCAAAGTAATTTAGTGTTACAGAACTTTTTCTGTGTTATTTTATTCATTTTTCAGTTATGAACTAGATCTTCAACTATTGTTAAGTAGAATCATTCTTTCCCAAACCATGCAGATTTACAATATCTAAAGGTCTTGTTTATTAACCTTATATTTCTCCATAGGTCAAATTCATCTGCAAGTGATTTAGGATGTAGGATTCTTGGATCCTGAATCCACCAAATTTAATGGAAATACGCCGGTCAGCCTTGGACTTTTAGTCTGGTTCACAGGGCACAGCAGACCTGACAGACTTTCTATGGAAAACAGGCAAATGTATGGAGAAAGAACTAAGGTACTTTATACTATACATTTCCCTGACATAAATTTGGAGTGTTTTCTTCATGGAAGGAGGGTGGACTAGGTTTTGCCCTCTCTTTATAGCTTGTAAATGAGTAAGCTAGATCAGAATGTACTCTAAGGTTCCTTCAGATGCTTACAAAATATAGATGGGTTATGTATTCCCACAATAGGCTGAAAAAGAAGAGACTTTTCTATATGTGTTTGTAAGTGGAAAAAAAAATGAAGAAATAAAACTAAACACCTGATATTCCTTCATGTGGTAAAACATATTTTACACAACTCACCATGCAATCTACCTGCTGCTGGCACGATTCTAAAACAAGCAGCAGAGGTGTACCTGTAGGAAAACTGTGTTAGAATGAGCAGAGCCTACCACTCACACTTCAGGGGGAAAAGATGTGCAGTATTTCAGCTGCACAGTGCCATTTTCCTGCTCTCTTGAGTTTTCAGGTTACTCTGAGTTAGACTATCTCAGCCAGGTATGCTTCTAATCTGAAAACAGAGTCATTTCTGCTTTGCAGCAAAGAGGAAATCATTGAATACACTTATATTTCTAAAAAGTAGAATTAATTCTTATTGATATCTCTGGATTTCTGGCAGGCTAGTGAACAATTTCATCCAAAATCAACACCTGTTTTTCAAACTTGGATTTATAAATTGCATTGCTATGATGGTTCTTATCTACAGTCAGAAGTTAACTCACATCAAGGTAGGGTGTGATCTTGAAAGTATTGTTGTTCACCCTTCTTCCCACTGTGAGAAATAGATGAAACTGAACAGAGTAAGAGGCTCTTCCTCTGCTTAAAGAGTTGTAGAGCTATTACAGAATAACTATCCTTGAATGACACCATGTGTAGATAAGTCCTTGTCACATACCAGCAGCTACCACAGAAAACCTTAAGAACCATACTTCTTTCATACTGTAAATATGAGAAGAAACTTTGTATCTCAGATACCACTTAATGAAATTTTGGCAAGAACTAGTTATTTGAAGATGACAAACAAGAACGATCTCAAAATGATGCTGTTATTAACCTTGGATTTTCACTCCATTCCAGTAGCTATTTTAAAATAAAATTGACTTTTTGGAATGCACAATAGACAACAAATCAAATTTACATAAATTTGAAGAAGTTTTTGAGTATTCCTCATCATGTAAACACCTTTCATTTCATAGTTTTCTCCCGGCTTGGAGATGTGCCTTATCTTTGAATTACCAATAGACTTTCCAAATTGCAGCTTGTAGGAGAAAAAACAGGAAAACATTCTGCAACCAGTTTTCAACTGTGACTTTACACCACTAGAGACCTACTCTAAATATTACTATTGGTTATACAGTAGCAAATGTTTTTGTCATTATTTCATTAAATTTCATAGTAAAGCAAAAGGAAAGGAACAGTGCATCAATGCTTTATGTATTCTTTAAGGGAAAAGCTAACCTGGGTCATAGAGGGCCAATGGGAATATATACTATAGGCATCATATTTATTCTGCTTGGAAATGCCAAGTGATTGAACAACTGCGAAGCCCTATTTAAAGAAAAACTTTCCCAGACCATTTGATAGCTTTTCCATCTGTAGCACTGTACTGTGGGTCATATTAATAACTCTGCCCAAGTCAGACAAAAAGCTTTTCTGTTAGTATTTCTTTCCAAGGCCAGCCTCTATGAGAAATCTATGAGATTCTGAATTTACAAAATAATAATAATAATAAGTCCAAGCTTAAGATCTCTTTTCTTTTTGTCCTTCTGGAAAACACCACATCCAGATTTACACACAAAATATTGTTTCAGAGTATCAGCTAGTTCAGAAGGCATTTAAAATGAAGAGCTGGAAAAACACATCTTTGTTTGACTTACATTTTTATAGAAGAACATATTTCTTAATTTCGTAATATCTGTGCAGCATGTACTAAAGCCGGAAGAGGTAATGTGGATTTTCTGGGGTGGAATCTTTGGTACTGTAAATGAAGAGTAAATCTCAATAAGTTCTTAATCATTTGGGGAGAAACTACTGAACTTTCTTTGGGTATGTTCCACATTTTGCATCATCTTTATTACATCCTTTTTGCATTGCAGCTTTGTGGAGAAACTTGTGGGAGTTTAAAGTACATTGGGTGCTTCTGTAAGATATGAAAATGATTTAAACACTTTTTTCTAATATCGGGGGTAATGTTTCCACTGAGGTCAAAACATAAGTTACTGTTTTAGCTTTAATAGTTAAAATGTTTTGTTTAATGGACATAGCTGTTTTCTGTAATATAAGAATCTATGTACTTTTCACTGGGGAGAAGTTTCTATTGTAAATATATTATAGCATATTCCTTTTTGTCTTCGCTCTCATTTCTAATTTTCAGACTAATTAGGCAAAAAAAAGAAGGGAATAAAAATGTAAGGAATGGATCCCTCTGAATAGTTCCATCCTCTAGAGCTGGGGGCAATCCTAAAGAAAACATTACTCCTCAAGGCTTTGTCAGCATAAAGGACTACTTGAGTCACCCCAAGCACTAACTTTGGCTGGATGGGACAAGAAAGCTCTTTTGTTTTGTTTTTAAGCTCTGCACATCTGTTTATCCTTGACATGCACGAGAACTTCTACAGTGTCTGGCCTGCTTATTCTACAGGTTATAAAGCTTTATGCAGGGATTTGGTCATCAAACCCAATGATCCGTGAAGGAGCTCAAGCTTACCGAGTCATCCAGGCTTGATTTCAAGACTCATACAATTGCTGCTGCCTTTCATTATCTTTTCCTTTCATTTTCACTATACTCTTCAAAAGGAAAATTACTAGTGATGATTATAATTAAAAAAAAAAAGATATATTAACTTCAGTTAAAGAAAGAAAAGTGTTTTGACTAGTTAATCTCTGATAGGTTGACAAAGGTCTTTTTCTTGGAGACAGAAGACCAACTGAATATAGCAGAGTGCATTTGCCTCACAGAGCTCTCTTATGCTTATAGACGCCCCTTGGAACCACCATGTCTTTTGTCAAAGGTAGAATTTGGAGAGCATGCTTTATCTCCTCTGTCAAATATGTTTGGGCTAAAATGCACAATTTGCATTGCATTGCCATGCATTTGCACTGATGACTTAAATAGTTTCTTACATATTTTTCCTATATAATACTGACCATGAAATCTAATTTTTAGATTAAATTTACTATTATAATTTTCACATGCAGCTCAGTCTTTCTTGTCTCCCTATGTAAGCAACACATTTAAGATATAGAATGTCCCCAAGCCACCAATCTGTTTCCATTGCTCATAGTCTCTGTAAGTTTTGGTCAACTTGGCTTCCACCTGAGCCACTTAGATTAAATGTATAAAATAAAGTGGGATGAACCCTTTCCATAATGACAAAAACGTCATTCCACATGTGATGATTTTATTCCAGTTGAATGAAAAATAACTATGTTGACGGACTGCCTTGAAGGCCCACTATATTTTCCATATATTAGTGGTTGCAAAAGCTTTTCTGCCTGAATTTTATGAAAGTAGAATGCATACACTTTTTTTCTATTGCTTTGATGTAGAAATTGAAGGGAAAGTTAAGGATGATGTAATTGTAAATTGAAATGAGCAATTACAGTAAAGCCTCCTGAAGTCAAAATGATATTTTACTAGAATTAATTTATAATTCAGTTGTTAGAAATGTGTCTTTTAGGAATTAACTTTTCAAATATTACCAAAATATAATGCAAAGAACTAGTTGTTCGAAACTAAGTATTAGTCAGTTGATATCATCCAAAGAGTGTTACTAGCTTCCTGAACACATTTCTAGCAAAAATATCCAAGGTTTTTTCCCTATCAAAAAAAAAAAATAATAATAATAGTGCTGCTTTTTCTTTCATATATAGTTTCTACTGCATTCATGATTGATATTTCCTTTAATATAGGTAAGAATAAGATGCTGTGTTAGATAAAGCCGATAAAAAGCACTTTTGGTATTATGTGAGGATCAAACAGAGCTTACATTCTACTGCTTTGAAAATGATGCTATTTTAATATATGGCACAATGAACAACATTTGTTTTCCTTGTGCCCAGTAATTTTAAAGTCAAATTAAAAAGTGTCGCAATCACTTGTCCTTCTTTATTAATTTTAGATAACTAAGGAACTTGATCCAAAGACCCCTCATCTATAGTTTAGGCCACAGAGAACAAAGCCTGTTGGTTTTTATTTGTAATGTTTAGTGGAAAAGAATCTCTCTTCACGTCATAAAACAAACAAAATAAATTAATACAAATCGGCAGGCTTCTTTCAGGCAATGCTAGGCCAGTAGAGCAAAGTAATAAGCATACATTTCACATTTATTTCAGGCTCTGAGAAATAATAGAAATTGTGTTAGTTGTGTCCTCTGGAGATTGCCTGAAACAATTTAAGGAACTTTCGAGACTTTAGACCATCATTCTGCCAGTGGGCCAGGTGTTTTACATATCCTTCCTAAAGCACAACATGTCATTGCCATTGTCATCAGTGATATTGCATCTCTTGTGTGGCACCCACAGTATTTTTGGTTGAATCTAGAGTCACTGACTTCACTAAGTATTTACCACAAAGTAAGTGCTAACATTGCCAAAACTGCTCTTAGAAAATTTTCCAAACATCTCTCATAGTTAGAAAACAGCTACCAGAACAACCTACCTCAGTCAGAACAAGGAGACCTAGAGGCTCTTAAAATCATTAATGTTATTTTGTTTATTTATAAAGCAATCAGTTCCCTCCATGATTGATAAGGTCATAGCATACATCTCTCCTGAGCCTTAAGTGGTTATCAGTTCCTATAGTCAGCATTACACAAACGAATTGTGTAGCACTTACACTGTTGGAATACCCAGAACAAGTGACTTTTATAACTGGGCTCAGTGGACACGACCTTCTGCACATGTCTGAAACAAAGCTGAAATTTATATCTCACAGCCTGCCTCAAAAAAGATTTAATTACCACACCATTCTAGGTGTAAATGCAAATATGATTCAATGAACTCTACTGGAAATAAAATGAGGCCTTTCACAGCATATTATCTGAAATCCTGGCCCACCAGCTGCTATACACTGAAATGATAATGCAAGTCATACAAATTATTATAATCACATTTTCCCTGCAGTCTTCACATCTAAGAGTTATCTACTGCTGTCCTAATATATGGCTTCAGTGAAACTATGGTGGATACCAATGTTCATGATGCATTCAGTAATAATATTTTCCTCCTAGTTTGGGAGAAAGAGAGCTTTTACTGTCTCTACTTACGTAAAAGAGGTGAAAAGATAAATATATGTAGCTATTTTTTCTTAAGTAAACTGATTATTTTTCTCAGATAAAAAATAATGTCTAATAATGAATGTGATACTAAATATATGACTTGTTTTAACACTGCTGCATTGAAACTTCCTTCAACAGAAGAAATAGTTCTTCCTCTTAGACTAGCCTGTAGTTTGGTGTTAAGGGATGCTCGTAGAGATCTGAACAGTCTCAGACTAAGCAGTGTATTGACCTTGGGTGGTATTCTTCCCTCCTTTACTGCTAATCACAAACTCCAGACATGTCTTTGAGTGAAATTCATCATGTCTGATGGATTTTGTGATGCATTCAATATGACCCATGGACAAAAACATGCTTAGATGTGAAACTGGGATTG
Organism: Apteryx mantelli; assembly: GCF_036417845.1. Classification (NCBI taxonomy): domain Eukaryota; kingdom Metazoa; phylum Chordata; class Aves; order Apterygiformes; family Apterygidae; genus Apteryx; species Apteryx mantelli. Next base: position 124,236,079 of record NC_089980.1, read on the forward strand.
ACATTGTCAACTGTGCTAATATAGTGACTGTTCTGGAAAGAACCAGAATCAAGAAATATTTCTGAGTGAAAACTCAGCCACTTACTGTTTTCAAATGCCTAGCCGGACAGTTGTGTGTTTTGAGAGCTGCAAATACGCACTTAGACCTCTAAATATCCACTAACGCTTGGCTTTAGTTTTTTGAATCCTTCTATCAGCTTGATTATAGGTGCCTTGAATATTTATGGTGTTATATCAAAATCAGTAGAGCATATCAAACAATCTGGCCAGTGCTATCTACATCTAATCTTCACTTGCTTCTGCAGAAAGCTATTTCCAGTATTATTAGTCTATATTACCAGTGATGGAATATTATTTACAACTGATCATTCACTTCACTTTGGATTGTCAAATATAGCAAAGTCTGGGAAAACTTGCTACAAAGAAAATGAACTATCAGCATCAATTTATATTAAAGGACTCGAGATTTTCATCAGAAAATAGAAAATGAGGTCCTAGATTTCTGCTTGACTGATACATATTAATGAGATTTATGCATAGAGAGAATACTGATAAAAATCCAGGACAGTTGCATGAAGGCACTCTTTTGAATCTTTGTTTTTTCTCATTTGAATTTGGTGTAGGGTTCTACTTTAAACAGCAGCAGATGTTCAGGAATGCAAAACAAATAGGGGTCGAACTATTTGAGAAGTTCCAAACACTACTTCCACCTCATGTTTTAACTCCTTTGCTTCGGCAGAAGAATAAATCAATATCTCGTTTGCTCATTTGACAGGATGTCTCAGATGTTTCTTTCACATTTTCAGAATGTGTTGTGCTTCACAGAATGGCAGACTCTGATTTCTGTGATCCATAACTACTCCCATACAGACAATGGGCTGCTGTAACTATCCTTTCGTATTCTAAAATACAGATGAGCACTAGGAATTTTAGAAAGAGGACTTTGTTGAAAACACCCTTTATAAACAGGACAGAAAGGACACCATCCTGTTTCCATGCTGGTTCCTTTCTCCAGAGCAGGCTCTCAGACACTCCACAGAACACACTGCAGACCAGGCGCTGGGGAAGAGAAATGAAGTGAGTGGCCATTTCCCACAGATGATGTATGAGGCATCCTGTTTTTGTAGCCTGTGTGAGATCTCATGAAACAGCAATGCTGGGGGAGGGCATGTTAATCATGGGAAGATATACGATGCTCATTCATGGATTTTGTGATCAGAGGGACAATCCTGAACATTTTCAGATCTGCATAATAAAAGCTTGTCATGTTTTCCAAATGATGAGATATCCTGTTAAATGTGGGGCTATCAACTTGATTGTGTAGAGATACATCCCAGGGGGAAACAAAGTAGTTAGTTAGGAAATAATAAATTCCTACACTGGAAGAAACTGCCTATAGGAGGAAGCTGCTAGACCAACATGTGAAAGATGAAAGGATTTCTTAAATGTAGATTTTTTTTTTTCTGCTTGCAAAGTACTGCATTTGTAATGAAATTATTTTCGCTGGAATAAAATGAATTAAGTTCTTCGGAGTGTGAATGCTATAATAGTGTGTTAAAACAGATACATGTATGCTTCTGTCTCAGTTCAGAGTGGTGATGGTGGAGTTAGGGTTGACTTTAAAAATGTGACTGTACAAAACAGTCCTGCTCTTTTAAAGAAATGGACTGAAATACATTATCTTTATTATCAAAGATTTTATTGTTTACCTATTGTTAAACAATACCATTACCTACTTACTGATGTTCCTGCAGGGAGGTTTTTTTTTTTCTGATACAAGAGGAATTGCTGTGCCTTTTGCTTGATTTCTTTAGAAATATTTTGGTGCTTTTGTCCTCTCTGGGCACTAGAACCTACTTTAACATAATTAGCTAAACATTGTAAGATGATATAGAAAAAGTGTGCCATACAATTATGAACCTTTTATCATTGAAACAGGTTGGGAAAAGTTCAAGTCCTTCAAAGATGGCCTGTGATGCGTAGAAACTTGGGCTGGGGTAAAAATACACCTTTAATGTTTTAAGTTTTCTTTTGCCTGAACATTTGTTGATGTACAATTTAATTTTAGCGCTATATGTATCATGCTTTGGAGTCCCTTGTGAACAGAAGGCTACTGTTCAATGCAGTCATGCCCAATCATCCAATGTAGGTCTCCTATGTTGACATCTTTACTATAATATATGAACAAGAAGATAACACTTTTTTGACTCCATTGCTTGAGATCATGCCTGAAGAAGACACAAGTACTAGCACATCAGGAATTTTAATTTACTGGCAGAAGATGGTATTACAGTTTGTTTTGGGGTTTCTGCATAAGCAGAAGAAGGTTATATTATCTCAGTTTCTAAACAATACAAACATAATGCAAATAGTTTAAGTATAGTACACTATTGCCTTCAAAAAGCAGAGAATGTGACATTTTATTTTATATTTCAGAGATCCCTTATAAAATCTCTTCTAAGTTTATGCAAAGTGTTAAACAGCAAAGCAGAAACAGCACTACAAAGGAGAGAAAGAAAAATATCAAAAGACTGGAAATGCCAGCTTCTATCTCTAAATGGTATTTCCTGTTCCAGAAGACCAGAAGCATAGCATGCAACATAACTGTCATTATTGGACCCAGGCTTTATTCTTTTGCCTCTGGAAAACATCTGGCTGAGTTGTTCTGATTTTTTCTCTGCAATGAATGTGACCCTGCTACCTAGCCTGGGGCGTTGAAAATCTTTCCCTGGAATCAGGTGTCTCACATCACTTTCTGAAATTTTGCCCTAGCTAGCTATTCCAGGGAGAAGACTTCCAGAGAGAAAATGAAAGAGGACAGAGAAATCAAAATAGAGATGGAAAAAGATGGCTACATAAGGAAGGGATAGCAGCAACACCATGGCCTCATCTGAAATTTTATGGAGAATTTTTTTTGTCTGCTCTCCTTAGAATGACTTTTTGAATCAAGAATAGGCCTGATGACATGGTGGTAAGTCCTTGTTGTACAGGTAAGCATACTTCTAAGTGTGGATATGTTGCAGTCAAGGAAATGCAAAGGACACAATCACCATATCACTGAGGAAAATTCAGTAAAACCACATTCTTGATAATCCTGTATCATAGGCACTGTATCATACTTTAAAATACAGCAGACTGTTAACTTAACCATTTTATATCCTCCCTGAAACCCCTGAAAAATAGTTAAGAGCAATTCTTTTCATATAAACAAAATCTCTTCAGACATAGTGTTGTCTTTAGTTTATACTACTTTTCAATATCACTTTCAAATCATATTTACTGGTAAAGACTATTGTAGACAAATCACTGTCTCATCAAATTCTTAAAAAAAGGAATGATGTTCACAAGGAGTGAAGTCCTAGGCCAGCTGAAGCAAAAGGCAACACTATCACTGATTTCAAAAGAATGAGGACTGTTCCAGAGTGATCTAACCCAATCTTAAAAATGTGCCTTATGCCACAAAAACATCTTCATCTTCACAGCATACATGACAGTTCCAGCAATCAGTACCTGTACATTTAGATTCAAGATGTGATTTAAATACTTCTTTTTGCAGATCAGGGATTAAAACAATTTGCACAGAATGAGCTTATTTTGCTGAGGTGATTTCATCATGTTTGTCATCAAGGAAGATCTAGTCAGATCTAGCCTATCTACATAGGTATAAGTCACTGAGACCACCTTTGTTTGGGTACCCAAGAGCTAGAGCACTGTTTATGGTCATTCCCCATCTTTTGTGCATCTTCTTTCAGAGAAGAAGTGGTTGAGCAATATGGGACATATTAATGTTTCCCTTACAGAGTGAGAGCACTCTTTATGTAACCAAGATTGATAGAGTTCATTTCGCTTAAATTTGGTTGTCTAAAAATTGTGTCAGTTGTTAGCCACTTACCTAGTTACTGCTACAGTCAAGTAGAGACTTCCAATAGGTGAGTTAAACCACCTTAAGGTAGGTGTGTAGTACACCAGGGAATAAGATTCATCAATGCGAATCTCACTAGGGAGGTGGTGACTCCTCTTTGCTGACTAAAAAGGTAACCTAAAGGATGCCTAAATTTTAGACAGCTAACACTAAGTGTGAAGGCCACTGGTGTTAAAAGAAGGTCAGCAGGACAAGCTGTAAGCAAAATCAGGATGGATCTTGGCAGAGTCATAATGACCCCAGACCACTCTAGGCTATGTCCTGTAAATTGATGAGAAAGCCTAGGATAGCTTATTCTAAGACTAATGTGTGAGACTGAACAGATGTGCAGGCAGCTTGCTGATCTAAAGCCTTTTTTGCTGCTTTTCTTCAACTATTCTACACAAATATTCCATTTACAGGAGGATGTTGGTCAAAGAGCTTTGTGAATATTCTTTCATTTTGGTGCTTGAACTGAAAAATGAAATAGGACTGAGGTTGAGAAGTCAATTAGAAATGTTCACGCCTCTTTAGTAGGTCAAAAAATTAACTTTAGTTTAAGATAAATGGTGGTTTTTTTGAGTCAAATGGAAAGTTTTGTTTTAATTTCAAGACTTTTAATCTCCCTTTAAATAGTTAGATTTACAAGGGCAGTGTTCACAAGATCAAAGAGTAGCTGATGGTTCCCTTATGCTGTAAAGCTATGGCATTCACCTGGGAGACAGCAGACTTGGAATCCTGTTTATCTTCTTTCTAATTCATGCAGTGGGCTTCAACCTGGCTCTCAGACTTTGCCAGTAAGGTCTCTAATTTTCTGTGTTAGAAGACTGAGAGCCTGGGTTTTGAATAGTTAGTGTTTGAAACTTTCTGTTTGGCATAAATATTTATTTATAGCCAAACTTTAGTGTAATCTTGGTCTCTTCATTTCCAAATGATGACATAACCACTGGTCTGTAATGCAATTCACTCTCTTTTTCTGTTCCAATTAATAATGCATTATTTAAGAGGGGTGGAGGCCTATTCCAGTATATACTATAGTACGCAGTTAAGGCATTCAGCTGGCAAGTAGATGGCAGCCCCAAATTCAAATCCATGATCTAAATTAGGGAGGAATCATAATTCAGTGAATTCAATTCTTTCCCATAACTCAGAAGTGGCCTACACTATTTAACTGCCTCAACTTCTTTTCCTTAGCTTTAGGTCCATTTTGGATAGAGTTTGAAAAAAAAAACCCAAAGTTTTAATCTGGGGAATGTTGTAATGAACTGTTCTGAACTTTTAGGTATTTCTGTTGGTTCTGTGTTTGTTTGTGACCCTAGGGCCAACACCATTCACCAAACTCAGCCTAGGTTAGCCAATATCTTTGCCCACTTCAAATATCCTTTGCTTTTTGCAAATGAACTATCTGAGAAAAAAAATTGCATAGTTTTTGTTGGAAGTGGTCAGCACTTCCCAAAGCTGCTGGCATCTGTCAGGTGAGGAATTTGAGGCCCAGAAGAACACTGAAAAAATCCTCATATTTTACTGATATATAAATATTTGCCTGATGCTAAACATTAGGAGAATCCACTCATGGGCAACAAAAAGAGGCAGAAGCGCAGGTAGATACATAAGCATGACAAGATCAAAAGACCAGATGGGTTACATTGAGCCTGCTTATCCAAAATATTTCCCTGTTGAAAAACTATAGTGAGTTCTCATCTTCAAGGGATTAAAAAAAGTCTCTTTTCTATTACCTATTAGTAAGGTAGATGCTTTATTCCTATAATATGGAAGAATAATTAAATCTGTGAGTAAATCTAAAAGGCAATCTAATGTATTACAAAATATTTTTGCTCATTTGTATTACTGGCATAGGCTTTCTGACAGTACGTTGTACCCCTACACATACAGATACCAAACATTGATTAACCAAAGTGTTTTGCGAAAGACAAATTTTGGGAATAATAGATTTAGTTTGTTCATATTAATCCTATTAAAACAGTCAATGATATTATAGTACATGGTATAGTAAATATAGTATATAATAAAATAGAATCCATCAAATATCTACATTTCAGAGGCCAGTCCTTTAATGAACTGTTTTCCAACGTGCTCATATGACCCTTAGTGGGATGAACCAGACCTGATGACATAGATATCCCTCCAGAGTAGCCCACTTGCATAATCAGCACCCATGTAGGAAGAGACATCACTCTGTTCTCTCCCATGCCAGTAAATCTATGCCACTTTCTGTGACTTTTAACAAATGAAAATTAGAGGACTTGCATGCAAGTTTTTACTGCTTTACTATTCATATACATCACATCACATTATAATTTCATGCTGACAGCTTTAGAGACATCTTTGCTGGATAATCTGAACATAATCCTTTCAGGTGGTGGACATCCAACCAGCATTTCTGAAGGTAATTAGTGAATCAAATGAAATGGTAATGGAAACAGGTAATTACTTGAGAGCCCATGGGTAATAGCAGGAGGTAATTATTTCAATATCTGCATGCTCTTACTCAAATTGCACATGGATTGCCACAACCTTGCTTTAGGAAAGCTTGCAGTGTCACTACATCATTTTTAAAAGGATGAGAGAGAATCCTTGGATAAGCAAGGGTGCATTTCACACCATAAAAGGAAGCTCAGTCACATAAACACGATAATTTGATAAGCTAATCTGTAATTTTGTCAGGCCAAAGTAGTGCAGTGTAAGGAGAATGCAGTGCTTCTTAAAAGCAGATTTTTACTCTGTACAAAGTTGATTAGAAAAATAAGATTCATTAAAACATGGATGGAAAACATCTGGTTATATGGCAGATGGTAATTCAGCTATCAACACATCCAACTGTTAAAAGAATGGACTGATTTAATACAAAAAGTATGGCTTTCCCTCCTCTATGGCTCATTCATTTGCAGATTGTTGAAATAATTTTTTTCAGATTAAACTGAGCTCTTCAACAATTCAAAATGATTCAAGTCCTCCTTCTCCCCCTCACCTTTGGCATATACCTTCTCTATTCTTCGTTTTAGCATTACTGCTAAAACAAAGAAAAGTGATTCATCCTAAATGCAGAAAAGTGGAAAACTTGTGCGTCTTTTCCAGGTATTATAGCATACTGGGCCAAATTTTGGGCTCCTGTATCTTTGATTTCTAGGAAGTGGTACTGTGACGTTATCTGATTTCTTCTATACATTGGGGAAGATCATCATGATACTTCATGAGTTCCTAGAACAATTTCATAGTCAGAAATATTACGATAGAGATCTCTTTAGATGTTGTCATCAGAAACAGCATTTCCTAAAATAATTGCAGTGAATCCCACCCTTAAAAGCATTATAATGAGACAATTATGAAGCTCTTCACACAGTGCCTTTGATGATCTTGGAGGCTAGCAAAAACTGTCATTGCACATGGATCAGAAGGCATTTCTTGGCTCTTGACTATTCATTGTGGAAGACTACATTCTGCCTTGCATTATACTTATGCAACATCACTGAAGTCAAAAAGGTTGCAAAACTGAGACCTGCAGATAGGATTTCAGATGTGTTTGCCCTGCACTTATATTGCTCAATTGCTGTGTACTGAGTTCTCTGTTCTGAGAAGCTCCTAAATATCACTATGTGCAGTAAAGAAGGTCCTCCTGTGAAGTTTAGAACTGTGCACTTTTTTTAATTAGTGTAGAAGTCTTGTGTTTATTCCTCTAACTATTGGGAAATATCCCTTCCAATCCTGTGATTTTGGAGTGGCAGGGAGAATCTCAGAGGGATTTTGCCACTGAGTGAGTGCATGGCAGATGTTTTGGGCTTGGCCGGAGATCTAAGAAAGTTGGAGGAGACGTTAACTTACACATATCTTCCTTTAGAAGGCAGAGGGTGAAAGGACCTTAAGCCAGGACTCCTTGGGGACATGTACCAGGCTTTAGCTAATAGACCTGGATGTAGTTCTAGTAGAATGGTAACTTCAGCAGAGAAATAAATTTCTGGGACTTATTATGTATAATAAATTAATTGACTGTGATGTTAATCTGGATGAATGAACACCATAAATATGCTAAGAGCAAGCTAAAAGTCTAACAATATAGAAACAGGAACTGATCAGCAAACAAATCTACATCATGGAGTTGAGAAAATAATGGAAAGAGATGATCAAATCAAGCTGATTTATACCTTATACCTTATGCAATATATAAGGTATAAAGTTCTTTGGCCATATTGATAAAAAAAGAACAAAACAAGAGAAGATAAGGCCACTGTGAAAATAGGATTGAAATTAAAGATAAAATATGGGACAAAAAGTTACTTTGCTTCCCTTTTCTGTAAGAATAATTTTCAGTGCAGCTGACATTTTTGGTTAGGAGAGAGAATGTCCTTTGAATCACCCAGGCGAGTGCTGCTGGGGCTTTGCTCCTCTGAGTCTGGGAAGCTCCCTGCCTGCATCAACAGTGCCTCAGGACCTGCCTCTTGGCACTGCTCCTCTGATGTTTGTTCTGAACACTTTGAGTAAATACATGACGTCCCTACCTTCACTTTTCAATGGCTTGAAAATACACATCAGATTGTGAAATTGGCATATCCAAAGGTGTATGTAAGCCACAGCAGAGGAATGAAAATGTCTTTTATTAAAGTTACATGACTCATATAGCACAGAAATGTATTGGAATGAATGTACTGCTAAATAGAATATGGTTCATTTATCTTGTGTTAGCAGAGCAGTACCATTATGTCTAAGAGGGAAAGACTTTAAGGTTTTAAAAATCTCTCCTGTGGAAAAAGGCACCAAAAGAACCTAACAAAATCATCCTGATTAATGTTTTGATCCGATATCTTCACAACAAAAGTGTTTGTTTAATTACTGTGCTAAATCTGTGCTAAACAAGCTTGTCATTGAAAAAGACCTCTGTATCACTGAGGGAGGGGGAAAAAAAAGGGAGCCTGGCGTGTGAGCCATTCCTAAACTAAATCAGGAATTTAGCTTATTGTTAAACAGTTTGAGCATATTTCTGGAAGTGCCTGTTGTAAGTCTGTGTAGCATTCATGTACCTGCAGCTGTCCAGAAACAGTACCCACTTCTGTTTGCACCAGGCTGGGCCTGAAACTTGTTGAACACTAGATTTCCACTGGCTGAAATCCTAGTTTGGGAATGTTGCTCTATTTATGAATGGGCTTGAGCATGGCCACTGCTTTTAGCACATGTTCCTCTCCAAGTAAAAAGCAAGGCCAGCAACAATAGCGCTGGACAGGCTGTCTCAGTTCATCCCCGAAGCAGTTCAAAAGCTGCTTTTCACAATAGCGTTAGGTGGAAGGAACTTTGGAACAAACTATTAAGCAGCCGCTATTCTTGGGACTAATTCTGATACCACACAGTGTTCAGTGAAGCTCATTTTTCAGCTATTATCCGCACAGTCATTAGTGTTCAGAAGGATCATTTCTACTTTTAGTTTCCCACATATGCCATCTTTATTAGAGTGGAGGGTTGCTATAGCTTGTTGCACAAAGCTGTTATATTAGGAGAGCTGTTATGGCTTGCTGCAATGGAAAGATTCAGGTCTTCTCTCTTTTGCTTTTTTTTGTGCTTGCTGCATAAGTCAATGAACACTTCAGGTAGAACCCATGCCTCTTCTGAAGTCTGATCATGTTCGGGGTACACTTCTTTGGAACATAGTGTTTAATTTCCCTTAAAGTGAGTAAGTCAAGAGAAATGTTTTGACCAGGAATTTATATTTACTGACATGTTTCAGAGCTGGGATCAATGAGTGGGCACAGCTTGAAAAGCCAATCAACCTTTGGATAGCGAAGAGCCTGAAAAAATTGCTATTGTGTTGCTGCAATTGTAAAACAGTAGGAATCTGTTTCTAGTTATAGCAAGAAAGGGGACAGATCAGTCAGCAAATGATTATGAAATCAATAGGTTCTGTTTTTTTTTCCTACAATTTTGACATGGTTTCATCCATTTGTACAGAGAATGTTCGATGGCTTTCTGTTTCCTAAGAAGATATTCCCATATTTTCATCTTACGCATTTTGGCATATAAGTTTTATGAGAATCAAAAAAAAAGTCAGTTCAGACCAATAAAACAAAATGTATTTTATGGTATCTTTTCTAGTAACTGTTCTCCTAAATATTTCTAAGAATTTGTCTTACTAAGCAGCTAGATTTCAGTAATAATAGTAGGAAATCAAAAAAGGAAGAGGAAAGGGCTAAATCATAAATGAAGAAAGCAGAATAAAGAGATCCATGACAAATGCTAAAACATATAAGGCACACTGATTTAAAGGGTTCTAATGTTGGATCTAGGTGACAATGAATGGATAGGATTCAGCTCACCCAGCTTTACATATCTTCTGTGCAGACATGTGAGCTGGTGATCTAGATCTCCTTTACAGACAGTGGACAGAAACAGGAATTTCTAGCATGCAGTTGATCTTGCCTATAATTGACATTATAGTCTATAAGTGAGATGAGATGCACTGCACAATTGCCTCTTCTCCCTTTTGATCATACAAGCTGTTTACCACACAGCCCAGATGTGGACATATCTACAGTAGAGTCTACATTTCATCAAAGTTTTTTTCAACACAGGTAAATGAAGAAAATACTGTTGGCAAAGATCTCTGCTTTGTGGAAGGCATAGATTACCCCAGGTTGGTGTTTCATGGAAAAACTCGAGGTTAATATTTGATCTCTCTTTCACCTATGTGTCTCCACTGTGACTTCAGAAAACTTCACTGAACAGTTTTTGATTTCTTTTTGGGCCAATAATATGATCGTGTAGCTTTAAGCGTTAGGAAAATATCTTTCTCATTCAAGTTTGGAAGTTCATTATGTTCATTAAATCTGGATCTAATTTAAGTGAAATTTTTTTTTACTGAGTCTTTAAAATTATGCAAAATTAATTTGTTCAATGTGGAATGAATAAGCAGATCAGCTGTTTTAATTTTCAGATTATGGTTTCACTTGAACTACCCCCATTCTTTATTGTTTTGTAACATGGTTTTAAAATCCTCCACTTTGAAAACCCTCAGCCAGCCCCCAATTAATCTCACCTGAATAAATCTGCTTACAGCACAAAGCCTGTTGAAATCAGTGGACAAATTCCATTCAGTCAAATGGACACGCTCAGAGGGAGTATACTTCTTTTCAAAATCAATGTTAAATTTTGAAAAGCTTACAGCATCAAACACAATTTTTATATGCTCAGGAAAAAAACATTCATCTCTACACTATTCTGATTAGGTTCACACTTTGAGGTCATTCTATTCCATTTTAAAATGTTCAGAAGTGCAGCTATAACTGAGAAAATTGTTTTTTTTCTTTTCTTTTATTCAAAATTAGCTATTTTTCTAAGCTTCAAAAACCATAATTTCCTAGCTCTTGGCATAGAGGAAACTTAATCCTTTGAGGGGAATTTTTCAAAGACATAAGTAAGCAAAAATGCAGTTTATATATACTAATGGTATAAAAATTTAGTTACAAAAACAGACATGATGCACTGTAATGATTGTATAATATTAGAATGAATATACAGAACAGCAATATAAAATATTGGCAAATAATGGGGTGGATGAAATGAAACTAGCAAATGCGCATCCAGGCACATTCAATTTGCCACTTTCTGGCTGAGGGAAGTGATGAAAGGAAACACATAGTTTGTACCTCCACAGCCTACTGGCATAAAAGTCCACAGAGAGAATCCTGGAGGAAACAGCCACCATGTGGGGGAATGAATTAGAGAAAAAAATACTAATCCAAAAGAAATTAACAACAACTGCTGTCAGGAACATTTTATTGGAGCTGTTATTCCTTTTTCTGGGAGACAGAGGTAGAAGGTAGTGTAATTAATCTTGCATATTTGTAAAAATATCTCACATCTCAGAACACAATACGCAAAAAATAAACATGAATGAAAGCACCTCTCCCCCTGGTCAGCACTGTCCCCCCAACTCTCAGGAAAAAGTATGAAGAAAGAAATAAGTTTCACACTGCATTCATTTTTAGTATAAAGTGGCATGACACTTATCAATACAGCTTATTTCTGTAGGCAAAGTGTGGATGGGAACAGGGTGACACATAACAACGCTTTGCCCCATGGGGAGATCTGTCTCACCAGAGCTGAATTTTAGTCCAACACAAAATCTATTTCTTCTGTCATGCATTTGCCCACGGGGTGTAGGAGAAGGAGAAACCAAGAGACAGTTTGAATATAAAGGTAAATGAATCAGCCCATGACTAGCAAAAAAAAAAAAAAAAAAGGACAGAAAGAGGAAAAAGAAAGAATGTTTTTCTTCAAAAATGCTCTAACATATATAGACAAAATTTAGTGATTAAAAAATGTTTCAATTATTTTTAAAGGTAAAATTAACTTGACTATACCTCCTTGTCGACCAGCTTTATTCCGCAGGACATCTTAAACAGTGCAGGAAAACAAAATAATTGAATCTCCCTGATGAAAAACGGCCAGCAAGACTCTCCTGATTCTGCCAGATATTGATTTCTCTTGTCTAATGTATCAAAACTTGGTCATCACAGTAACAACTGGAGGTAAGAACTGCAGCTGCCGTAGGAAGAAGCAGACTGGAAGGTGGATTGCCCAAGAGAGAGAAAAAGTCAGTTGAAGCTGTCCAGCATTGTCCTAGGAACAAACAAAAAGCCAGAGCAGGCTGAAACAGCATGGAAAATGCTAGAGCAGGCGACGATTGCCCAGAAAGTGAAGACAAGGTAGCATTTCTCTCTGGTTGCTGCCTTTAGTCAGAGGGGAGAATAGTTGGTATGGGTCCTCCATGGGAAGAAGAGAAAAACAAAAGCAAAGTGTTTGATTTTGTGAGGAGAATGAAAAAGAGCAGATGAGTGACAGCCTAGTTATCAACAAGACACTTGTTTGGCAAAATTATAGTAGTTTATGTGGTTTAAAGATAAACCAGTAAAATGAAGCAAAAGGGTGTGACTTGTCTCCTGAACACTGGTGTCAGAGTTGCAAATAAAAACTGAGCCCAGGATACCCTCCTTCCTGCAAAATAACACCCCTCCCCCTTCCCTTCCCCTTCCCTTCCCTTCCCTTCCCTTCCCTTCCCTTCCCTTCCCTTCCCTTCCCTTCCCTTCCCTTCCCTTCCCTGTTACTTCAATGCAGGAGACAGAACATGAAGGTGGAACCTATGTCTGAAGTCTCTGGTGCCAATCCTGTGCTAGGTATCAAATTATAACACAAGTAAGAAGGAAGATTTCTTTTCTAACCCAATGAAGAATAGCAGTGACTGAAATACCAACAACTCGTCAACCAAGAATCTATGCTGTGAGTATTAGCTCACAGTTATTTCAGTTATTTCAAAATTGTGCAGTCTTACTATTTGCATTTTTGATGGTTGAGCATATACTTATATATTTGCTGTTACTCAGATGGTGAGCTTAAAGGAGATACAGAAGGGAATCCAGTACGCCTCACATCTACTTAAATTTTAGATACCAAATGTGGCAGTATTCCTCAAGTTGAGGGTCTACTTTCTCTGTCTAGTGGGAAGGTGCTGTTCAAAACCTGGAGAGGGAGATTCTGCCCACCTGCATTTCCTGCCCCATCAACTTTGCAGGCTATATTTCCTGCCATACCAATAATACTCACTGCACTCAATAAATAATGCTTTCAGAGCTATGATTACGGAATTTTATATTCACAGAATACCTAAACCTTGTCAGCCCTGAGATACTGAGCAGGAACAGTGAGAGATGGAGAAAACAATTAGATCTGCTGAAGCTAAAAGTCACTTAAGTCATATTATTTCTCCTGCATTAAATGTTATCAGTAGGTATTGATTCATGCCACTACTAACCACACAGCAAATCAAAAACTTTAAAACCTTCTACCTGGGTGGGAACTTTGATATACTGGGTTGTTTAGTGACTGTAAATGGGCCTGGTTTGTAATATCAGTATAATTAAGCTAAACTGTTGTGAAAATGAAATATTCTGGAAAATCAAAAAGTATTTTCTTACATAGCGTGAACAGCATATTAGAAGCATAGGTTTCTGTAGGGAATAGCATTCATATAAGCAAGTACTGAATATTAACCTGGATTTAAATCTTCTTTTTAAAGCAATCAAAAGCTAGGAGAGTTTTTTTGGAGATTAAAGCGTGGCTAGCTCAAATGAACAACCCTTTAAAAACTTAACTGGTCCTCTTAAAGTGAGTTGAAATATTTCAGGAGTAAAGAAGCATGACTGAGAGTGACACAAGCTGTCCAAGGCTAATTTAGGCCTATTCCCCACTGTTGTTTCCTGAGTCATACTCAGATTTACTTCTGCCATATATTATTATATGTGCATCGCATGAGTTTGGCTTCAGTGTAACAAGGACTCTGTAAATAGCAGTGCATGTGGAGCAGCCCGTGATGAGCTCGGAAGGAAGGTGGGGACATCCCCAGGTGCAGCGCCCTGGCACAGGACCTGCCTGCGGAGGGATGATGTCTGGTCCTCCACTTCTTCCTTTGCTGCGCTGGTACACCAGGGACATCAGGCAGCCCAGAGAGCCTGGGAAGGGCCTGACAGTGTTTATTGCAGGGTCACTGGAGGCATATCGGTGGCAGCCTAAGAACGCTTTCATTTTAGGCCACTTGTAAGGAAAATACAGATGAAATAGTTTTGGAAATGTCATGTTTCTTCTTGGAACAAACAGCTCAGATACGATGTGGAGACAGCCAGTGAGACCAACACACAACACTGTTTCAAACATCACCCTGCCTGGATCCTTGTCCATATAAAAGGATCAGGGGGATACATGTATTTTGAAGTTTATTTTGAAGTATGGATTCTTCCATCCTGATTCAGCTTTTTGTCACTCCTTTGGCAAACTCTGTCTAGGAGCACCCCAGTTCTTGGCAGATGGTGGCTGCTCAATGAAGCAATGACCCTGTAATTAATACAAGGATTTGGCCTACTCTGTTATTGGCAACTCTCTTTCCAGCTTCTGTGAGAAGGTTGCTAAAAGTATAGGCTTAGGACTGACTGTCATAAAAATTAGTCATGAAAACTAGGACAGAAACCTTAGTCTACTGCAAGGCTGCTAAACCAGACTGTGTAAGGCTGCATAATACTGAGTTGTATTTATGCCAACAAATTAACAAAAGCTTGTACTTCAACTGAATCAAGTTGGATTGCAGATGGTTTATGTGGGTACATAAACTATCTGGTTCAAAAGATCTCCTGGCACTCAGTCTGGTTCTAAACACTGCAAGGATGTGCATGACAAACACATCACTGGACACCAATTTGTATGCATCAAGAATGTGAATATTCTTCATTACTCATTGTCAAGTTTGAAATGCAACTTACACATACTCTCTTTATACAGGCTACTTTGGTTTTGAGTGGTGGGTTAAACAGGTCCCATTATTATTGTGCAGCTGGCGATATATTAATGCTGGGCTCTTTTCCTGCTTTCCAGGCTGCCTGAATAGAGAAACTAATCCAGGATTGAACAGAATTCATTGCCAGAGATGGCCACAGCCACTGGTGTTTGAAGTGGCAGACTGCAGACGAAAACACAGCACAAGGGCAGTCCTAATTTATGTAATTTTAGACCTTATAGCAAGTACAACAGTAAAAACTCTTCCCTTCTTGATTACACACACTACTAAAAATAATTTCTTACCTGAAATGATAGGTGTACAGACTTTATCAGTAATCTTTTCAAGCTATTTCTGCTTTTGGCATGGATTAGAATGTTTTAAATGGGTTTCTTTGTGTTTGTGGTCTAATAAGCCTCTTAAAAAAATACCATTTAAAATGAATGTATCCTGTGGGATTTTCTTTCCTTTCCTGCTCTCTTTTTACCCACCTATTATTTTCTTCAACATTTATTTTGTTTTGACATTTGTGCAACTTGTCCTTCCATCTAACTTTCCACTGCTGTGAAGAGTGTTTTGAAAAAAAGGTTTTTTTGTTTATTTTTCTGACATAAGGACTAGGAAAAAAAAATTGCCTGATGGAGCTATTACCTTCAAGTACTTTGCCAATCTAATGATAATGAAAGTTATTTCCTCCTGTAGTTAAAAATACGCTTTTCAAAGTAATCATTTCACTCTTCCAGCCACTTCTGATGACTCATTGCCCCAAGGTAGGGAACCACAGCATTGTTTGTGAAGTTCACAATCAAAAGAAAATTAAAAATATACTATTCTGTAAATCAATGTTTCCCCGAGTGTGAAAAACAATTAAATCCAGATAAGAGGTGTGGAAATAGTTCCCCTCTTAAATTCTTAGAAGAGGAACTACACTTATGATGAAACTGGTACCCTGAACAAAAAAAGTATATATATATATATATATGCATATATATACACATATATGTATATATGTATATGTATATGTATGTGTGTGTGTGTGTGTGTGTGTGTGTATGTATGTATGTATGTATATTTATATATATATATCCAAAGATCAACATGTTAAATAACAGCTTTAGGCCACTTGATTCTTGATTTTTGAAGATATTAGGAATGACCTGATATGATAAATCAAGATAAATCAGTATTTTCTAAAACACCTGGACAGCTAACTTAGGCTCCTAGAAGCTTTGAAATTCCTATTCTGCCCAGTCTGGATCTGTAGGTCGCTACATATAGTTTTGGTGTTAGGATTTCCCCACCATGGACTTTGACTGCTCTTGTGGACCTTGCAGTTTTGGTTAACCATCCCAGGTTCTTTTAAAGTGACTCACAGGTCTCAGAAGAGTTATAGGTATTAATGAATTAAGCCAGTTGCCTTGTAGGGACACAAGTTCAATAGGGTTCTTCTGAAACACTTCTGACCAGCCCATCCCACTGCTACAAAAATAGGAATTAACAGCCTTAACATTCAGGTGAAGGCACTCCATGTTGACAGACATCTAGAAACCTGGCCACTATATGTGCATGGATTAAAAACTGAACTGGGAAGCTGGTCAGAAGCAGGATGGGTGGATGTTTAAAAACAACATAATCAAAACCTTCATGCAGCTGTGTCATCTCTGGGTGCTGAAACTTCCAGCAAAATCACTCAGCACAACTTAAGGATTACCTGATTATATAACAAACTTATGAAGCAGCCTCCCTGACGGCAACGCAGCATACACTGTGTGGGAGGAGGTGCAACTTTTATTATAACTGTGGTTTATTAACCTTCTTCTAAGGAAGTCCCTGAAGAAATTATGTATCACAGGAAAGAGAAGAATCTCTGTATAAAACTTACTCTCCCTCTGTCATTGAAATATCAATGCTTTGGAACATGAACCCTGCTCATGGCTGTTCTTTCATGCTTTTAATCACTGAAACAGGCTGCTGTGATTGTGGAGGTGGTATGTTGGGTCTGTGCAAAGCAAATCAGCCAGCACATGTGTAGGCAGCCGTCTTATTGTAGTTTGGGAGGGTTTGTCAGTTAGCTGAAAGGATGGATGATTGGAGCAGCAGCAGAAGCAGCTTATGCCTGTGTGGGAGCAGAGACGCGGGCCCTGTACATGTTCTGCCTGCAGATGGAACAACTGGTGCTCTCTTGGAAGGGAGCTCAAACACTGAGAAATTCCACTAAAACATAAAAGCTAAAAATAGTAGGCTAGCTCTTTGGTTAGAGTAAAGCTGCAGAGATGAGTGAATCTGTGGATTTACCTCGGTTGAGGATCTCGTCCTGTGCATGTCTCCCTCCTTTCACACCACTCTACCAGCACTTCAAGGAATAATTGGATCATTTTGATTTATCCATATTCAAGTGTGGGGGGGGAGGTGGGAGAAGCTGGTTTCATGAGAATTTTTAATATCACCTCTTAGATATTCAGTACAGTTTCATCCTGAATGAATTCATTGCTATGAAATGAAAGTTTTGTATGTGATAAAGGATTGCTCTTTTTCAACTGCAGTAGAGTGCTATAAAAAAACCCATCTTGGTTGAGATTAAGGAAAACATTTTAACATAAAACAGAAAACAGTTGGTGTGATCTGGTATCAGAAAACTGGAACCTCTGAAGAATCAGTTATCTTAATTTGCAAAGATATTATGTACAACTTGCACGTATTTTCAGAAGATGTGCAAATTTGCATGTAGGAAATATTTTCTCTGCTCTGGCCTACCTCTGCCTATCACAAGAAAAAATCAATAACTTGTTACCTGGAAGCGCATTATCTTTCTGATTTGAAGTTAGTTTAAATAAATGAGAGGCCATCCACTACTGCAATTAATTGTCGAGGCCTTACAAGCATCATTTTTGCACCAGTGCTTGCTTCTTCTTTCTTTTTCTTTTTCTTTTTTTTTTTTTTTTTGAAGCGCAAAAGAGAAGTGTACTTTGTTCTGGAATCTTTGAAAGAAAAATGTGTTTCAAATTATCAAAAAGAAAACTCTGATTTCAGGCTATAACCCAGTTGCACACATTTGATGTGTATTTAGTTTGAACCTCAATAAGATTTAATTAGATTAACTTCAAGCACCAGGGAATCTAAAAAGCCCTGTGTTTAGAGTCTAAAAACAACATGTCAGTCTTTGCAGTATCAGGGTCTTCAGTGTGAAGAAAAGACAAGGGATGGATGGTTCTTATATGAGATGGCTCTTTGCAACCTCTCAGTTGTTCTGTGTGAATTTCATTGAAGATAGAGCATTTTAGGGGATGTGATCATCACCCTGCACTGAGAGAGAAAGGCAGGATTGCAAGGCACTTCTTTGTTCAAGCCGTCCTGAGAAATTGCACCATACAATCTTTTCTTACCATATTTACCACCTTACCATTTACCTTACAACTAGCTAGGCTGTTATGTTGGTCCCAAGGAATTCAAGGGCATACTGTTTCTCTCTAGAACAAGCTGTTCTGGGTCATTCCCCTCAAAACCAGAAAATTTCCAATAGGCAGCTCAAGTTTAATAGGATACCACCATATGTGACAAGGAGGAGGAATGCTCTAGATTGGAAATCTTACCATAATGCTTGAAGAAGCATACCAATCTGGCATTTCTTAAGCTGACCTTCTCCCAGTTCATCTCCTCTGTTTCTTATTGTCATTCATATCCTCGTTGAAATTAGCTGAGTCTCCATCAATTTTTATTTCCCTATCATCAATCATTCCTCTCAGCCTTGAGCCATATTAAACCAAAGTTTTCATACTTTCCATCCATTGTAATCTGTCTCATGTTCAGCTTTTACTTGTGCTTAAAAAGCTCTTAGCAAAGAAAAAAACAGCTCTGTGTGATAGAAGTGTGGTTAGAATCCCATCCTTCTTGTGCTGCTTTAAGACCAAAATGTAAGCATTAGAGATGGATGAGGAATGTGTAAAGAAAAATAAATAAAGGAAAGTTGTTTGTGACTATTATAGTTTACCTGTAAAAATTTGCAAATTTGTTATAATCAGAACATCCCATAGAGTAATACAATATGAGCTGTTATGAATTAAAGAATACACCTATATTAACTAAAGTAAAAATGTAACATGATATTAGATCATTGATGTACTTTATAGCCCTGAGCTGTTTATAAGTAGTAGCAACACTGAAAGATTCATCATTTCAGAAGATTTCTAAATAGGTATGTAAGTTTTTTCCCCTGAATGAATAACACGTTATCAGCGTTTCATATTACAGCTTGAAAATCGTGTCATGCTGATTACTGTACATTGAACTACATGGCTTTGACTCTTTTCTGAATTAATTAGTGAGAAGGAAAAAAAAACAGTTAAAATACCATAGTATATTAGAAATGGTAAAAAAGAAGAGACAGGGAAGAACACAAAAGAAGAACTCACTTTCCATTGTGATTAAAGTATGCATTGAGTTTCAGAGTTCCTAGTGAGCACACACACGCAAATGTATTCATCCAGCTGATACTGTTAGCTTGGTGTTGCTAAAAATGATTTGTTCCTGGACAAAACCTGTTTGGGAATAAAACGGCTAAACATGTAAGTTTCCCAAACTAACTTTTAGGCAGTGTCATTTAATTCATTTATGCCTTAGAATACCTTCACATGTTACACAAAGTCCTGTTCTGTACAGAAGATGGTTCTTGGGTCACACCAGAAGACTTGCTTTCTTTTGCCCTCCAAGGGAAGATAATCCTCCCTTGATCCTGATAGCCCTCTGTGCCCTTCATTCTCCTTTGAGGTTCTGCCATGTCTCTGGTCATGCTTTTTTGTCCATTTGAATACTCTGAGTGAATGAAAGTAGATTTAGACCCTCGTATCCTGCTATATGACAATGGTGATGAAAGTGAGTAGTGTGGCTGCAGGAGCATGGATGGAGAAAGAGAACAAGCAGGCAGAAATGGCTCTCCCTTCCTAATGGCCTGTAAAGCTCTATTAAATGAACATCCTTAGATTTCTAGGAAACTCAGCATTTTAGGGACTGTAATTGCTCCTATGGAAGCAAATGCAAAGGAACACTGTTTGAACAGTTTTAGGCCTTATTTTGCAGGGGGTCTCCTTTGGATAGCACTGTTTCATGGTGCTGCTTTTGGGTCTGGTTTTCCTTTGAAAATAGAGTACCTTTCTGCTGTGAATGCAAATGTGACTTTCTTCTTGTTTGAGCAGAGATCTGCAACGATTACAATGAGTCAAGCCGCAGTTTTGCAAGGGCGTTTTCCTACTGAGGCTGATTTGCTCTAATGGCTATTGATTCAACAAACTGTAACTTGGAAGAAAGGAGTTGTGAATGGAACTGGGCTGGAGGAATTAAATTACCCTAATGCAACTTCTAATGGAACCTACCAGCAGCATCCACTCCATGCAGAAGGCCAGGAAAACAGCTCTGTCCCTATTTCTAGCCATCATCACAGACAGTTAAATTAGTAATGCTGTGTATTGATAAAAGGATAAATGCTATTTTTGCTCTCAGTGTCAGGAGGGCTGGGTATCACATTAAAGACACAGATCGCTGAAGTTCTGTCCTTGAAATAGTCATGGCTTTCAATTTCTTTCTCAGCATGTGTTTAAATATTCCCAAGAGCCCCAAACTGCCTCCAGTTGCTTCCTGTTTAAATAAAATATGATTTCTTTTTTTATTCTGTGGAATCCATTCAAAGGAAAAGGTCATGCCCAAAGGGAGAAAGTAATTTCCTTATTCTTCATTTCAGAGCTCTGGGGATTTGTAATTTAAGTTTCCCAGAACAGTCTCCATGTTTTTAATTGATATTCTTTGTTAATTTTTAGAGGGGAGGGTCATGTTTGTCTTGTCCTAAAGCAAAACCTTTACAGTGTTTAGAGTTGTTAAACCCCCAGCAGCTCAGAAATACAGTGTGCCTGAGACATCCTCAGATTAGGCAGGAGCTTAATTAAAAGAATTTATTTCTTCTAATCATTTTTGTTTCAGCTGAGTCCCAACACCAGTGATTCTAGATGCACCTTTCTTTCCCACTTAATAAGAAAAGATGACGCTGCATTTCACAATAAAAACACACTGATTTTAAAAACTGAATTTGTCTCACAGTTGTTTTATTGTACATCATGTCTTACATTGATGAAACTAGATTAATAGATAATAGAAATAGGATAAAATCTTCAGTGGTAAGCCCCTGTGGGCATAGTCAGGACTAGCATAAATGGGTGTAAAACCATTGATTTCTGTAGAAGTTCAAGCTTGGGAATCAAAACATAACATCTTGGAATTAATAGAAATATTTTATTTTTTAAAGAACAGGTGATACAAGGATATTCTCTCATATGGTGCAGAAAGCTGCTAGAATAAAGTATGATATATAAATATATATTTCAAATTTTAGTCTAATCTTCAGTGCTGTTCAACAGTGTTTAAAAAAAACAAAAACACAACACAGTCATGAAGCCAATATCTTTGGCTGTCTATCTGAGTTCTTGTAGTTTACTTGCATTTCTCCTCCTTGTCATTTTAAAGGAGAGGGTATTTTCTAAATTACCCAACTCTGCCAAACCAACAAGCATGCAGAATGCCTTCTACTTTTATGATCTTAGACACAGCAGTGAGGAAAGGGGAGGCAGCGTGGGGACAAGGCATTTCCAAAGGAAGCGGAAATGAGCCTGCCTAAGCAAGCATTAGGCAGGAGTCTGGGTTTAGTCACGGTGTCTTAGGGCCCTGTTCCTCGCTGCCTGCCTCATAATGGCCCACAGCATGGTTTGTAATCTGGGCACTCTCTAAAGCAATTAACATTTTGTGACTAGACAAGGTCTAACATTATCAGGCACGGGCAATTGCAAATGCAACGGCTACTCTTGCATGATGGGAAGAACTGCAAAGCAAACCAGTCAAATTGTTTCAAAATGACAGTCATTGAGAGTTTGGGTTTCAAATGTACATAAGAGAACAAACAGTCAATATTTACAAATAAAAATTTGTTTTAAAACTATCTAGATAAAGTCATGTATAATTCAGTAATCATGGATGAGAACCAAAGACCTACAATCTACTTTCCTTAATGTTACATTATGTACATTACATAGCATATATATTTTTATAAGCAGTGCCATCACCTGCTTCTACCCCATACAAGTCCAGATTGATTTTCCCCTATATGTGTATGTGTTATTCATAAGTATCTACTGAAAACTATGGATCAACCATTTTAAGAGCATGGTTTGCATGTGAACTTTCTGCCAACCTTTCTACATCTTATTTTATTTTATTTTATTTTTTTGGGTGATGAATCACACTGTGAAAGGATGACTGAATCATTTTAACAGGAGAGCTAATAATGAAGCATGAAGCTACCATATAAACTTTTCTCATAAATAATAATGGATGCAAAAAAAAAACCCAAATAAACCCACAGTGCTAAAAGCCCTACAGCTTTTTGGCATTCAAAATATACATTATATACTTGAGGGGAGTCTTCATAGATAGTGAATAATGCAAACAAACAACCATAGCAACCCAAATCGATAGTCTCCATTCAGGGAGACATTGTGAGTCAGGCTTCCTTGACTGACTGATTCTGTCTGAAACCACGTATGAGAAATTGTTCTACTTACACTACTAACTACTAATTTCACAGGGGTGCCATCATTGCTATATAATATTCTTAATTGACTATGATTATTGCTGCTTGGCTTGAACAGATGAGATCTGGGTGGGGCATGTGTGTGTGAGAAAGATAACTGGAAGGATGGCAAGTGACAAAATAGGCTAAAGAGAAAAAATGGACTTGTACTGTTGCTATTCCACCCAACATGCTGGAAGTGATCTCTCCCACGAATGAAAGAAGCCAAATGTTCAACTGCTCTTTCTGAGTTTGCATTTAATGCCTGCACAGTTGTGTACAATTACAAATCCATTTGTACACATAGATGAGTATTCAAAGAATATGAAAATTTCTGCATATGTACATTTAGAGTCTGGCTTACAGCCTGAATAAAATGTTACCACGTGAAGGAACCTCCTTCCAGCACTGAGTCAATAAATATATCCAGAAATAAAACTACAGAAGCCTAATCCATAAACCTCCACACTCCTTCAACACTCAGGCACATTCTAGAAACAAACTGATAGTAAATCACCAGCCTAAGGAATAAACTAAACCATATCAAATAGGACTGCTGGAAAACTCTATCAAGGATACACTGTCCTTTCCCTGCTTCTACCTTCTCTCATGAGCAAATTGTTCAAAGATATAAACCAAGCTGTTGTAAAACTTCAGACTAAAGAACATGCAGCAGGTGGCAACATATGTGTCCAGTTAGTTCCAGCCAAAACAGTCTAATTTGCAGAAAATGGTACAGAATTTCACTGTGACTCAACTGAGGGGGCGATCCAAAGAGGAAAGAGGCTTTAGCTCAAGTATTAGGCCTGCTGAAAAGAATAGTTATTCATTTAATAGCATTTTTCAACTATCCTAGTCTATTAGGGGTGCAGTAAATTACTTTATACTCTAAATTTTGTCTCGCTGCTTGAGTTATGTAGTTTCCTATTGGGCTTCAGTCTTCCTTTGTTTCTCCCTTTCTGGAACGGTCACATTAAGTACATTTATATAGGCACAAGCTTAGAAAAGAATAAGTGAATTCAGCCAAAATCAAAAGATGGAACCTCTGACCTTTCAGGCATTCTAATAAATAGAACTGACCATTTTATTTTTTAGTAAGTGAAGGCTCCCTCTAGTGATCAGCAATCACTGCTTGAACCAGTCAACACCTTTCTAATTCTGTAACGTAGTTGTGTCTTGTCTGTATTAGTAATTTTGATAACAATGTATTGAAAGAAATTGCTCTGACCAGCAACTAGTGGCACTCAAATATTCAATAAAGAAAGTAAGAATTATACTACACAGCAACTTCATGAATGCAACAGTCAAAATAACAAGCTTAACCCATTAGAATACTGACTGAAGGCCATTACTACCTCCTTAGTATCTGGCTGGGAATTTAGTGGTTTCTGTTGAATTATGTCTTCAGTGTTACAGGCATGATCAGAGTTATGAAAGTAATTTTTTGGTCTGCATCAAAAATAGAAGATTAAGGCCCAATGCACTAAGTGCACTAAGGCTAATGTGGGTAGGCCTGATTAATGAAATTACATAATTCAAGCATGTGATTAAATTTCATTAGTTTGAACATAACCAAAAGTTAAGCATATACTTAACACTGAAAAAGAATATTTTCCCCTATTAGATCCTTAACAACCAGTGGAATGGTCCACTAAATTATATTTTCTTCAGAAAAAAACATTCTAGTGAGGGAAGGGGAGAGTAAGATGAGTGGGTCGCTACTGTTGAAAAGAGTTTGAATTTGGGAATAGAATAATTCTGTTTTAGGAAACAAAAGGTTAGATTTGAACAAAAACAAAACAAAACAAAACATATCTTCAATCTGAAACCAAACCAAACCAAACCAAACTAAAAACTAAATCAGAATTTCATAAATTAGGGATATTTCTTGGGAAGTTCTCAGTTACAACAGTCCCTCCCCCCATTTTTCACAGACTGCACATTTCGAAAGGTAATTTCCAACCAACACATATAGCTTTCAAATAGCTTTTCATTCTGAGCACTTGACATCTCAGGTACATTGGCTGGCTGTATGGATGGCTCTCATACAGCACTTTAGATCAGTAGATGCCAAAAAACTTCATGAAAGTGATGAGAATAATTATTTCCATTTTCAACTGGAATGCTAAAAAACAGAGAGAACAACTTTACTGAAAGATCTCCTAGCTGACTGGGAATAAACCCCATGAATTTTAAGGGGTGATTTTTTTGTTTTTAATTAAAAACACTTGTTCAAGTAAACTAAAAGAATGAGTGAAAAACACAATTTTATTATGATATTCTAAGGTGATATTTAAAGTGATATTAAAATGCTAACTCTTAAATCTATCTGGACTAAGCTTCCTTCACTCTGAATGTCAGGTAGAACAAAAATCTTCTCTGTTCTCTTTTGAATATGGAAAGAAATAAGTGATAATAAAAGTGTATCTTTTAGAACAATTCAAAACTAATTTTCTCTTTTTTTCAGTTTTGCTGGCACATTGAAAATGAAAGTTATTTGCAAAGTTGTGTCCCCAATCTGAACCCACTGTCCTCCTGTATGGGAGGTATATGGCCGTATGCAGCAGCATTTCCACTTTTAGAAGAGTCAGTTTTATTTGGGGATTGGGTTTCTTTGGGAAAGGGAAGGAAGATGCTAATCTTTTTTTTTAGAAAAGTAACCTCTGAGAAGCGCAGACTTCAGTTTGTACTGATACACATCTCTTTTGCAATGTTTCTCGAGAAAGAAACTGAGGGGCAGAGATGTAAAACATTTTGTTTCACTCCAGTGAGCACACATTAGCCTGATAGATTGTGCTTTTGAAATTGGTTATTTAAGCAGTTCAAAAAAAGCACTAAAAATTAAAACTTGGTGTTAAAAGGAAAACAAAGTAACATCATTACCTAGCTAATATGAAATTGTTTATTAAGAATATCAGGCAGTTAAAGGAACTGGGAGAAGCTTTAAACAATATATCCTACTTTTTACTAGCTTTTGTCAACTTCTTCCTTTTTCACACTCTGACAATCCCCCTTTTCCTTTTGAAACAATTCAGATGTTGCCCGAACTCAGTTTTAGAGCCTGACCTTCATGGTGGCAGCAAGCTCCACAGACTTATTAGCAATACAAAGCATGCAAGTAAATATCAGATACCGCACTTCCTGCTGTTTTTCTGCATATTAAGAAGGTGGCGGCTGCTGCACTTTCTGAGAGTCCCTTCCCCGTGGATGTGATGGTTGCGTCGGCATTACGATCCTTTCTGTTTATTCAGAACGGCACAAAGGGACCAGCATGGACTAACAAATTAGGCCTATTTGACTGTCCTCTCATTCCATCCTAATCATGTTTTTCACTTTCCCTCCCTATGTCTTTGGGCTGAAAACTGATAAGAAAGAATTCAGCCCAAAGCTAATATGTCATTTTTAAGATAATAATTTTGAGTATCAAATGTTTGGCCTGCACTTTTGGAATAGCAGACACATTAGATCACTCATTTAGTGATACTGTTGTTTATTGGAAAGCAACTTGTACTTTTTCTCCTCAACCACAATCATTTACAATGTTTTGGGTAGAAGAATCCAGTTTTGATTATTAAATTACATATTGAGAACCATATTGAATTTTCAATTTAACTTTTTTTGTTGTGACTGCCTACTTTAGTTATGACTGCAGCAGGTAACTGGATGTCTCTGTCCTGACACAATGCCATGTGTCCACAGGGAAATTAGGAAGACGAAACTCCTTTTGAATAAAATAATAATCTCACTATAACATGGTATATTCTGAAAAGCGGAATCTGAAACTTACTTGGCAATGCATTGTTCATTCCTGCCCAAAACATGCTGCTTCAGAAAATCCTGCTCTCAGTCTTTCTACATAGCAGGACATCAAAAATAAAGCGACCTACTGCAACTCAATAGTCAACCTTTGCAGATTCACGGACAAGTGACATTATCAGGGATCTGAAAATCTGCACTGGAGGTTGTTGAAGAAGCATAAACCAGAATGTGGTAAAGAAATTGAGACACAGCATTAAGAAACACTTCAGAATAGTAGTGTATAAATTCTGTATGACTCAACAGCTGTACAGGTAGAGAAAGCCCAGCATGACATTGGCTGATTTAAGAAAACTTGAAGGCAGAATTAATCATTGATGTGGCTATTTCTGGAAATGAAGGAGATTTTGAAAGGAGGAAAATGTGAAAACCATACAGATTGAGTGAATGTACCATAAAATAAGATTTCTTTTGGTAGTTTAGCAGTAAAAATAAAACGCGGCCAGCTCTAACATCTAACAAGAATGTGTTGGACACAGAAATTGTCTGGATTTACATATGGTGCTTGCCAAGTCTACCATTCTTGGAAATCCCTCCTGCATTCTTGTTTCTCTAAAGGGACTTCATGGTTCATTTGTTTGCTTCCAAAAATGAATCTGAACAGAAATCATATCCTTATAGGAGGATACACATTGTAGCCCAAAGTTATCTACACTGGAAATGAAAGCAACTTCTGATACCTTTCCTCACAGTGTCAAAGAATAAAGAATATCACCAGCAAAGAGGACTTCAGTGTTCAAATCACTGGCAATAGGACCTTAAGCATTACAAGCAGGAACTATACTGAGCTAAAAACTGACATAAATTAAAAAGACAAAAAATGATAAGATAAGGCAAAACAGCTGAGAGAAAAGAATAAGAGACGGAAAAATTGACTGGAGGAACGATGATTTGGGTAGGATCTACAGAGGAACATGTCATGCGGGGTACAGAGGTAAAGGAAGCTTCCCATTAGAAAACCAGAGAAATGTTTGAAATACTGGACACAAACAAATGCAGTATTTTAGCTAAAAGATCTGCAAGGAAGAGGCTTGCCCACACCTGGAATTATTATTGTATGTGAAGCAGACTTGGCAGGGGTGTCAAGAGAAAGAACCTGAGCTGAGTTTCTAGGGCCTTTGATGTAGACATAACAGATACCCTCCCAAAAAAGCATTTTTAAAGGCCCTGACATATCACAGAACTATCAACTGCTAATAACTTGTATGTATCCTAGAAAATATCAAGAGGGCATGAGTTGTATCCCAGCCTTTCCAAATTATACAACCAGAAATTTCTGCTGACTTTTCAAATTTTATGGACCTCTGCAAACAGGTTTCTTTTCAGCACTGCTTTCAAGTTAAGCGGCTATTCCTGCTTGATGATAACAGTGTGTATTATGAAAGGCTGGATAGAGAGCACCATTTCATGAAGTATGTGGGGAAACAGGTTTTAAATTCATAGAAAGCTGAATGCCTAACCTACTAGCTTTCCCCCTTTGTCTGTGCTTACAAGTCCAGCAGGTTTAGTTTGGTCAGTTTATGTGACAAGAGGTATCTAAGGAGTTACCTGCCTACAGTAAAAAAAAAAAAAAGAAAAAAAAGAAAAAACAACCCTCAGACAACTCTCCTCCCTCCCTAGTTATTCAGCAGATTGCTGTCTTCTTCCTGAACCAATGCTCCAGCATTTTAGAACAAAGTGCTGCTGGAGCCATCACCTTTGGAGTGTGCGATGGGGTGGCATTAAGTTCTGGCTGATGTGACTCATATTTGTTTGTCCTCATACAACTCAAATTTCCTGCTGGCATCCTCGACTGCAGGAGCATATGCGTGGAGCATACATGGAGCAATGACTGTTTCCCAAGACACAGAACTGAACATTCTGTGATAACAGGCCCACCCCTTTTCAAATCTGACAGTGCAAATCTGTTCTGGGAGGAAATCCACAGATGATTTAATGGGAGAGGACGATGAAAGGAAACATTTTAGTGATCCTACAATAAAGCCCTGTAGAAGTCTTTCTAGAAGAGATGCTATGAATGTAAAATGAATATGGGCATAAGTAATTTCTGACAATGTATATTCAGGACAGAAGTACAGCTTCAAGCTGTACAGCTTCAAGCTGTTACCAGCTATATTTTTATCTTCAAGTTCTTATTAGTTTAACATTAAAAAAAAAATAGCTACAAGAGACTACTTGAAAAAAGCTTTTTGAAGACTTCCTTTGTAAGAGAAATTTGACTTGGTCTATTGCTCTCAAAGCATTTTTTTTTTTAATAAAGTTGTTCTATCAGTAAAATCATGCAACTTCTCACAGCATGCAGGGCTCTGTGTCTCCTTTCCTGCATTGCCCACTCATCACCCTGACTGCTGCAGATTGGTGTCATACAGCATGATCTACATTTTCCTGCCAAGCATTTGACAAATTTCCTACTTCTAGATTGTCTACATGTGGATGAGAAACAATACAAATTTCGATCAGCTTCTGTAAGTTCCTCTAAAACCAAGCACAAAATCCCAAAGTATACCCTGGTCTCTGTCACTCAAACTTTGGCAGTCACTTTGGCAGATCTAGATGAAGCAATTGAGCAGACTGCAGAAATACGCATCACTGAACAGGGATGTACTACACCCAGAGGAGGTTAAGAGCTTTCTTTCTGCTCGACTCAGGATAGCAGAAATGCCAATTTCTCTTGGCTCAAAATACTGTGTTTAAAAAGGAAGGAGAGATGAAGGAATTATTTCTGATGATGATACTGCATTTGTGCGGGTCAAGGAAGTGTTGCCTTGCCCAAGGCTCTTTTGTCTGCAGCGGTGGCTCTCCTGCCCCAGCTCCTGCTGAAGCCTGATCTCATTGGGAACTGGGAATCACTGTCTCCAACATGAGGACTGATTAGATAAAGCTGCTTTTTGATTACTGAACAGGGCTAAACAGGCCTAAAAAGCAGTGATATTATGTTCTTCAGTTTAGCATGTTGCTATATGGCACACTGTTAAATACCGAGCCTTTCTGTGCACTGGGGGTAGCTAAATGTCTAAAGACTTACAAATAGGAAAATTTACCAGCATAATTTTCCTGACATACACTACCTTGAAAATCATCACGTGAACATATTTTTTTCTGAACAAATTTAGACCTAAAACTCCCAAATGCCATTTCTATTCTGGAAACTTTTAAGAATGTATTTATATTTGAAACTTCTACCACTCTCTCAAATGTAGTTGAAGTTGACTAGTGGGTTCAGAACACTTTTTTGGAAAAAATGAGGAACGAGAGCAGACAGCAGTTCAACAGGCAGACAGTATGATCTCATAAGCACTGTTTTCTTAGGAAATAAAACTATATTGGAACATCAGGAGGCTAATTGTCTTAGATCTCTCATCTAGGACTCTGGGGTAAAAGTTGTGTTGGCTTATTGGTTTTTAAAGGTTTATTCCTAATATACCTTTGTATAATAATGTCCCTGATCACTAATGGAATACAGAGTATTTCAGCATCTTCTGATACAAACTAGTATGTATTCAAAACTTCTGCATTCCGGAATCATTATTAGCAATATTACTGTTTCCATTCCACCAACATGCCTGTAGTACCATGACCAAAACATGATGGACTCCTGGCCAAATTTTTCTTTCTTGATTGTGGATCAGTGGCTTTTTGGCATCAAGTTTTCTCAGTTTTTATTTTCATTTCCCTCCTACTCAATATTACTCATACTTATCCTCAGCTTTAGGAAATTAGTTGTTTAGAAGAATCACGTATGTGGCTGATTAGGACTGTCCTCTGTTTAATTTTATATTGAATATAATCAAATCATGATCATTCTGTAGGCAATCACATACTCATAGGTCCAGGAACCAATTCATCTTTGTCCATCATAATGACAGATAAAATAAACCGCTGCTGGGCCCCACATCTTCAGTTTAGGAAATCATGCTCTATAATTTTTAGAAATTTTGATAATATTTCATTACTGGCTGCTTGTGCCTCACAGTGTATATTCTCAAACAAACTATATAAACTAATAAACTATATAACTATATAAACTAATAAATTATAATTTATTTTATATATATTACAAAGAGGGGTAGTTGACTTAGTTTTCTGGTTTAGTTCTTTTACCTACAGCTGATCTCCCATGGTCACCGTCTCCTGAACTAAGTCACCCAGTGCATTCAAGGTCATGCAGTGTTGATTTCCCAACATTCGCATATGTTTTGCTGCATCTCCATGATTTCTTCCACTCTGTCCTCACTAAGCATCTCATAACCAAAGATTTTAAATTTCCAGTCACATGAAACATGTTTACTGAAACCTGTTATGCCAAATACAACACATTAATGATTTCCAAGAAATTTTTATTCTTACTTGGCACCCAGACTTTTAGCCTAAATATGTAAACAAAAGAAAAAAAAAAGTCATTTCTTCACCTTGTTTTTTTTACAAGTTTGTAACACATTAATCATCTCCTTGTAGTACCAATTCTTCCAGACTACTTCAGTGTGCCATTGACCAGGAAGATTAGTCTGTATTCCTGATTGGCAGCTACAGTCTGCCTATTTGAGAAGTGTATTTTTTCCACAGAAATGTTTCTGAAAACTCCATAAATCTTGAATCTTCACTTTCACATCATTCATATCTCAGCAGCCCTCCTCTCTCTCACTCATGAACTGAAAGTCCGAACTCCGAGAAAGTCAGTTGAGTCCTGTTCTTCTTTAACTTCCTGAAGTCAAGAATTTATATAACTCCATGTTATATCTCCTTATGGAAGAATGACTTTATTACTGTAGGAGCTTCCCAAACTTATTACAGGTTATTCCTGAAGACTTATTTTTATTCCAGTAAAACAATGCAGCATCTTGCTGTTCATGTGGCTTTTGCTAAATTCTGCCATAAGAACATGAGGCAATGGGGATTTCATCAGTTAACAAGTTATCTTCACTATTAACACTAATACTGATCAAACTTCACTTAAAAATAAAAAAGGATGATATTCTCTCACAACTTCTACTAAAAAACTTTTTCCAGAAAATAACTCCTCAGACTGTAAGTTTCTAATTTTCAGCTGTTTTCTTGGTCAGTTTATATCATTTGTTATTCTCCATTCTTCCCAGTGTGCAGTGATGAATGATAATTTATTTCTTTTTCAAGGAGGCTGAAAAACATCTCTTGGATACTGCTTGCTTCATTCCATCAGGATTATTATCATGTACAGACTTGGTAGCTTTCTGTTCCTGCAGAGGCTTGTTGTTTGGTGTCTGACTTACTGAGTGGCTGATAGTGATGCTGTACTTAAAGCAAGGTTGAAGGCTTGCTGATTTTCATTCCCTTTTGGTCACCAAGACATTTATGTGGTTTCTTAGCACTTTCCAGTTTGGTATTTGTTCCCAAAGACTCTATTTACATACATGTGAAATGGTGTTAAACAGCTGCTCCTAGACCATGTGTTTTTTCCCCCAACATATTGGCCAGATTGCATTTGATGTACTGGAAGGAAAAATTCATGAAATGTTGTATATCAGTACTTACATAGGAGGAACAAAAGCATCTTGGGCTGTTAATCCCAGGTATTTGCTGGAATTCACCTAGCTCTTGACTTGAAAGAATATCAGCTTAAATCTCTCTTCTTGATTGCCATGAATGATTTACCACAAAAGATGAAATTCATATTACGTGATTTTAGCTATCTAAACCTTAGGTATTTATTCTTGTCAGTTGCCTAGGTCCTTTATATAAGCAACAGAAAGATAACATCCCACCTATCAGAAATATCTATTTTAGAGTGCAACAAACAACTTTCTGGAGGTGCCTCTCTCCCTCCATTTACTACACAAAGAGCCTACACAGCCAGCTTTGCTTAGATGCCTAAATTTTAGATGTTTCTTCATTATAGCTCTCCTTGAAAGTTCTAAAGCTTAGTAGGGTCCTAAATTTGTTTCCTTAGTTTTCACAGATAATCCTTCACACCTGTCTTTTCAGGGGAACAAAGCCGCCACTCACACAGAAAATGTGAATGCCCCATGTGGCCTGGGAACTGGTTTTGCACTAAAGGGTTTTGCAAGCAGAAGGACTCAGACTCAACAAAGAGCAAGCTGAAAGCAGGCAGAGATCATGAATGAGAGAAAGAAGCTGTTTCTTGTCAACAGAACTTAACCAGTTAGTATCTTACCTATGGCTTCTAGATATGGAATTGCTGCTTCTTCTGTCTTAAGAACTGTTGCTTGAAATAAAAAGTGCCTGTGTACATTTAAAGAAACAGACTTTGATGCTCATTATTTCTCTGAAGTGCCACTGATTTCCTGGGATATACTTGTGCCAGCAGAGTAACAGACTGCATAGTGTAAATAAATGTTCCAGATTTCATTGTGAATTGTCAAACTCCCTTAATTCTGTGTCACCAATTTCTCCTCAGCAAAAATCTGAGACACCACAGCCTTTCAATACCCCTTCCTTCAGCAAAGGGATGATGACATACAATATGTAGAATAATTTATGCAAGTGGCTCATTGAAAAATCCAGATTATTCAAATAAAAGACATTTTTTAAACTTACCAAAACATTGGCTTTAGCTTTTTTGACCATTTTAAGACCTGTTCTGCATATGACCTTAAACAAGTCACTGCTCTCTCTAACGCTTCAGATACTTCATCTATAAAATTTGGATAACAATATTTCCTTTGTAGCACGCCTTGAGCCATACAGATGAAAAATATTAGATAAGGAGCAGCTGTTATCTTCATTATTATTAAAACCTTGCTGACAGAACACAGCTAACACTTCAATTCCTACAAGACCTCCAGATACAGTTTCAAGCATTTTATGATTGATTCTGTACTTGAAGTCCTAACTCACGTAACATAAAAAATAGACAACATAATATAGTTGTTCTCCGTTTTACCTGGTCTGACTTTTAATAATCAGGCAGTTCCTAGGAATAACAGCTCAGTGTATTCTAATAAAAACTTGGAGCAGCTGCACTTATTCCATTCCAAGCTCTCCTCTTTGTACAGTTTATCTTCAAAACCACCTTGGAACAAGCCCCACTTGTTTACTTCAGTGGAAGTTTTTCTACTAAGCATGTAAACTCATCCAACCCATCTCTCCACAGTGTTTATATATAAAAATACCTAATCCATCTCTGCCAGAAAATTCAAGGAAGAGAATAAGTGTAGGCTATCCAAGGCCAAGCAACAAAAAAGTCATCAAGGTTTTGGAAAAACTTGTTAGTTCATTTTTTTCAGAAGAGCAAGCTGTTTGATAAGCAAAGCAGTGAGTGAAACCTGGTTTCCATTCCTTGCTCTCTAAGCATACCTCTGCCTCCAGCTAAACCCTGCACTGTTGCAATAACTTCAGCTCCCCTTAAATCTGAATGGGAAAGAGGTTGCAGTGCTGTGGTTATTCTGGATCCAGGGTCAAGAAATATTAGGCCTTCAGGAGGGGAATGGACAGATAGGCAAAAAGTGTAATTGAATAAACATTTTTTTCCCTGAGAAAACCAGGCTAAACCCAGCAACAGACCCTCACTAAGTCATATGCAGTATAACCCCAAAAGCCAAGATTTCCAAAAATGCAAAGGTTTAGCTGCATCATCTGTATGTTCTAATGGAGGACCTGTGTTAAATTCCCTGCATTGCTTTGAAATCCTCAGTTCAAAGACAAGGCTTATTCCAGTCTTTGCCACCCAGAGCCTGTGATCCCTATTGATCACACAGCTATTGCAGATTTGTGAACATTCAAGTAAAGGATTAAATTGCTTTTTTTCTCTTTCCCTTTGCTTCCAAGCTAAATCTTACTAAAGCTTGCTTTATTATCAGTATTGTACTGCTAGAACTATATTGGTCAGAAGTACCATTTATAAAGACTGGTGTAACTGCTAGTAGGATGCTGTTATACAAAAATGTTGGTGATATATTTCTCTTCCATACAAAGAAAAATCTTTACTGATATTGACTGATTACTGAAAATGACTGATATTTTTTATATCAGTCTTTTGCCTGTACTAAGTAGGCTGCAAACTTTTAACAGACTAATATAAAGTGGTTCAGGCTCTGTCCTTAGATGTTAACATGTTAATTTGAAATGCACCTGGTTTTGGAGCTAGTTAGCCTGTCTGTTGCTTCCCTGAGGGAGAAGAGTGACACAGGATCCCCAGAGTATAGCTGAAATATTAGTCAAAGGCTGACAAGTATCTGAACAATTTGCTGATGCATGTAGAGACGGCCTCCTCTTGGGGGAATAGCTGTGACCTCAGCCCTTGAATAGTGTCTGCATTAGTACAGACCTGGGACTATTCAAGAGAAATAAAAGCCTTCAGATGTCCTGAGTGTAATGAGCAACTAGCTTCAGCCTAGTCTGCTCTCAAGGAACACGCCTCACAAATCATCATCTTATGTCCAATCTCCCTCCCATGATAGACATGGTAAACACAAAATTAGACCAGTTGCTACTGGTTATAGCAGCCTACTGCCAATATCATGTCCCTCACAGTTAAATTTTAAATCAGGCCTATTAGCCATGCTCAGAATTCAGGATATGTCTGCCACGTGTGATGTCCTTGACTATGGCACAGTACTGTTTGCCTCAGGGTTGGGACAAAGATCTGTGGGAAAAATTAAAACGAAAGCAATTACATTGCTCCAATCCTTTATTTCAGGATGTTTCTGGAGCGTGGTGATGAGTGGTGGCTTTTTCCACTCTCGTTGTTTGCTTACACTAATGAATGAGAGGTCACAAATAGGAAGAGAAGGAAAACCTCAAATTAAAAATAGTAAGAGAGGATCCTGAAGTGAATGCTCGGGGTCAAGGTCACATTGCCTCAAAATCTGGTAATATGGACTTTGGTTTAGATTCATCCCTGCAAAGCAGGCATACATATGTGTGAAGACACATGTGAATGAACAGATTGTTCTTGCCAGGTGCACATCCCGAAACTAAGAGAAATTAGAAACAAATAAAATCTGTCTCCTGAATCAGCAATGATGTCCAGCAAAGATTAGATCTAGACGGTCATGCCAAATCACAACTTCTTACACGTGCAGTAACAAAATGCCCCAACTATCATTCTGATATTGCTCAGTTCTAGCACAGTATTACCATTATTGAGCTCTGTTATTCTAGTAGCCTGGGAGCGTATGCCTGAAGAGACATCGCGGGTGATGACACCCAAGCTCTGCTATTACAAGCACCCATGTAATACAATAAAATCATAAGGGTAGGAGGCTTCAACTTAAAGCTAGGAGTTAAGCTTATTTTATGATTGTTGCTATTTCTTCCAGAGCATTATTTCAGAATCCCAATTCTTTGATGGTTAGGAGGTAATTCTAATTTTCTAACGCTTTTGGGGCCCAACCTGAGCCTTTGAATTCAATAGGAAAATTAGGTTGGATGGTTCATAATATTTCTTTATCATGTGCTTGTGTTGTGGTATAGTCTGAAGGCCTCCACTGGAAACAGATGCCTAGGAAGGATCTTCTGGTTATATTCCTATTCTTGGAGCTGTCTGCAGGATCTGGTACCACTGACTTTGGATAGTTCTCTATGCCAGGACATGCAATCAGCTTCTCTGCTGTCATATTATCCCTTGCATCAAAGAACTGAATTTCATCTAAAGAGCAGCTAAGGGTTCTGCCTCTATTTTGTTTGGAAGGCTGTTTTAAAACATCGTTGTTCTAACTGCTCTAATTACCAGAGAAATTTATTCATGAACAACATATATGACATTGTTGTAATGCCAGCATTTTTCTTGAGCTTAAAATTGGTCTCTCAAATCTCTGCTTGCCCCCTTACAGCAATCATATTCCCGCTCAACTTTTTTTTTTCTTAGACTAAACAAACCAAGCTCTTTGAGTGTCCTTCTGCCAGCTAGACCCTCTACTCCCTTACTTGTCCTGGCAGTCCTTCTCTAAATCTACTCCAGCCCTACTTCATCTTTCTTGAACACAGATGATCTGAATTGTCTCCTCAGTGTCTTGCACAACAGCATTAACACTTCCCAGTCTCTTTTAATGTTGTGTTTCTCAATACAGCCTTTTTTTTTTTTTTTTTTTGGTAGCTGCAGCACACCGGCTCAGAACTGTTCTCTTTCAAAACTCAAGAATTCTAATGCCTCTTTTTTTTTTTAATTTGTTAATAGACAAATGCCAGTTATCTACCACAATTCAATATGCTAGCTATCTACCAATCATCTGGCTGATATTATTTGGATGTTTCTTTAAAATGGCATAGTTTGCTTTTAAGGAAAAAGAGTGTAAAGTATAAAGGTAGTGTTCCTGAGTGTCTAGGGAAAAATCTCACTTGTCCTTAGTATCTTTTGCAGTCTAATAGTTAGTCATCTAAACTAATTCTCTAGGCTCTTTTAATCATCAATAGAGAGAGACAAGCATCTCTAGAGTGTGATTTAGCTCATCCTAAAATAGATATCTAAAACAAGAGGGAGGAATTGCTCTATGGAGATTGCCTGTCTCTCCCTGTAGTTGATAAAGGAAGCCTAGACAACTGTCTCGGATGTCTTGCTAACTCGTGTGTGGCTAAAGTTAGGCAAGATGAATCTTCCCCTAAGTAATTCAGGACAGTGAAAATTTTTTTCAAAAGAGATTTAGGTTTGCTGCTGTCTACACTTTAATGAAAGGCAATAAAATTTAGGTTTCTAATTCACTGGGGAACTTGGACATATTTATCTGTTAACTGTAATAAGATTATATATATAGGGAACAGTTCTAGTAATTTAAATAGGCATCTCTTCAGAAAAGCACCTGAATATGTCAAAGGTATTTATGTTTACTGAGTTGCACTGACAACACTGGAGATCCACAGATATAGTAGATAGCAATGAATTCTGACCTAGTTCCTACAACAATAAATACAATTATTTATACAAAGAGGACTGTTCACTTGAGAAAAGTTTCTGACAAATGCAAGTGCTGGCAGGGTCTGGATCTTTGGATCATGACAATGTTACAAATATATTATGCAGTACTGCAATGATAAACATAATGAGTATATAATATGCTGGATTATACCCAAATATTTTAGCCCAGACGTTTCTATTAATTCATTTTCATTTTATTATTTTCATTTTTTGTCTTGTGAATCTGGTTGTTATATATTTCCATATTATCATTTCCAAAATGAGTGAGAAGGAGGTCATAGGGTTTATCTAACACATATCAGATTTCGGTGTCATTATCTATATACATCTTTCAGTAAGGGGAACACTGTCTAGTGAAAAGAGCCCTGCTACATTTATGTTTAGTGAAGAAATGCACTTAACATTTTGTTCGTTGAATGTGAAGAGGCACTTAAAAATGACACCCGCTTTGTTGTGCTTAGACACACTTTCCATTCACCCACCTGAATGCACAAAAAAACAATGAAGCCCAATGAACAGTTCAGTTGTTAAGCCAGAGATCACCTTTTATCTTTCACTGAAAGGCACCCTGATTCTTCCACAAATAAGTGTAAAAATAAAATTGAGAGAGCTACTTCCACCCTTCTGTCACAGGAAATCTTGCTGAGACTAATCTGCTTTTTAGAAGGTTTACTTTTAAATAGGATTTCCTTTCACCACATATACACACTGAGTCAGGAAGCTCCACTCTGAGTCAATGCTAAATGCATTTGGTTTTCAACTTGAGTCGGCTTGCAAATGATGGAACCAATGATTCATAATTTCCATCCTGACCTTGTTTGCTTTATATTCACACTGTGGCAGGTGAACTGTCATGTTCAAGATCTTCAAGTTATTTAGGGGGAAACTCATGCCATCCATTAGCCTACCATGTGAAAGACACATTTGCATACATGAGAACAAGTTATAGGAAGGTGATATGATATTCAGACATTTCAAAGAGTTCTTTTTTTTTTTTTTTTGGTAAATCTAACAAAATTTGCATAGCCTAGTAATGTTGAACAAGTTAATTGTCATCTATGCATTTTACAGGTCTATTATTTCTCAGTCATTCGCTTCTAATATCTAATTAAATAAACTGCTTTTCTTACAGTAAGTCTGTCTGATAATGGGTACATTATCTAGTATGCTATACCCAAGTTATTAAGTAATTTTAAACATATATATAAACATATAGAAACATATATGTAATACATATATGTGTATATATATATGTATATTTGTAACAGATATATGTAGAGTTGCATTCCTGTCCATCTTGCTGGTATACATAATTTCTGAATGGTCTTTACAGGTGTATTTACCTTGTTCCCTACTGTCCAACAGGAAAAGCAAACAAAAGAGTATTAAGAAAGAGATGTTTGACAAAATTATGGCACAAATGCTCTTAAGTACTGATTTCCTGACGCTATCATATCCCTAAGAACATATGAGAACAAATTTCTTCATTCGTTTGTATTTATCATTCCAGTTTTGTATACTATGAGATGATGTAAGAACACAAAAGTACTTGTAAATACCCATTTTCACCAGAAAAAATAGAGTTTGAAGAGACTTTGCAATGTTTCATGTAATTTCTTCTCAAAATATAAGACCTGTGGGCCAAAATCAGACCATCTCTCAGTGAGTGAGTCTGATTACTTACCAAATCAACCAGAGCATACATTCTGGGCCACAACTTTTCTAAAGGTCTATTGTCCTGACTGGGAAGTGAGCAGAGAAGAGTGGGACTGCACAGCTACCTGACCTTCCTGTTGAAGTGTGCCTTTTTCCAGTCAGGGGAGAAACAAGTGGGCAAGAGGGTGCATGGCTCTGTTGCTTACTGATGAGGACACTCCTGGGAGTTGTGAGTGACAGTTAAGGGACTATAGCACTAGATATGTGTTTAAACTTGCTCAAGCTGAAAAATCCTGGAACTTTTGTGAAGCTGCTATGCAAAAGGAAGCCTTTTGTTCAAAAGAAGCCTTGGCAATGTAGATCTCAATGGGTAAAAGCATCTAGACTTTCATACTGGCTGACTCAAGGCATCTTCTTGTTCAATATGTACCGAGCCAGTCTACAGAGGTATTTAAGGCTCATGATTAATGGAGGCAGGAAAATGCACTTAATCTTATGAATCACTCTTCAGAGGTGCTGTGTTTTCACAGTATGCCTATATATATATATATATATATATATATATAAAAGATGACTAGCTTCCCCATACCTATTGCAGGCCGGCTGACTCATTACATTGAGGGCAGGTGCTTATTTTTTAAGAACTGATCTAAAAGATGAGATAGTCAAGATGTAATCACCACCAGCATGATTAATTGTACATAACTTTACACATCTGTAAATCAACTGCCTAAGCCTCAGCTAGTCATCTTGGTTCCCTCTCTCATCAATAGAAACAAACAGGAACCTCTTAAAAGCCATTTTTCCCCCAAACTTATGGACACATACTTTAGGTAGGGTTGCACGGCCATGCGGTGCTGCCTGTTCTTGACATCCAGTTTAGACTTAGATATCTAACCATTAGATGTCTAAAACTAAATGGGATGGCTCCATTTTAGGTATTATGGTCTCACTAAGACTGATTTCACTGAACCTTTGTCTGGCACATTTACTCTAAGCAGAATGAGTGACAGTAACCAGGTGGAGAAGGAAGGAAAGGGTCACAGTACTTCATTCTGGAAAATAGTAAGAATGGTGTGAACAGAAAACCAGCATAAGACTACCTGAAACAACTGAAAGAAGTCATGAGTAAAGAGGGTTAATAGCAACAACATTATTTAGAAGGTTTCTAGATGTTTGCTGCTTGGTGGAGGACTCTTCATTCACAATGAGCCCCCAGAGTCTGGCTGTGCATGACAGCCCCCAGTGTGAACGCAGCGCTTTCCGTCAGGTGTGCTCTCCCACTCGATGTGTGAAAAGAAAATGTGACTCATCAGAGCTTGGTAACACTTACTTAGCAGGGGTTTTTTACTTGTGGCTCACACACTGTAGGCATAATAAAACATGAAAAAATCTGTAACCCAGATCACTAGATAAGCAGTTAATAAACTTCCTTATACCTTTCTAAGTCCAGCGAGACTGCTGTTCCTTCAACACTCACTGAATGAATAACGAAGGTTTTGCAAGAAATCCCTGTATCTCAATCAAGTGAAGACCAAGGGACATCCCATTACCTGATCTTTGTGATTTCAGCAAGGTCATACTAGCTCATGTACAGTAGAAGTTTTATGAACACAATGTTATTAACAGTAGTTCTAGGTATTTCCCAATGTTTCTTTGTCTTGGATCTACAATTATACATTAAACTTTCCCTAAAATGAACTGATATGAAGGAAATGAACTGAACTGAACTGAAATGAAATGAAGGATGGGTGAAGGGACTTCCTCTTGTATAAAGTCTTGGCTTCAGCTTTCAAATGTCTTGACTGTATATTTCTCTATCCAAACCAGCTCTCAATTATGCAGCTACTGAATGAGCTGTAAATCCAGATAGCTACTTTATAATAGCAGTACTTCAAAATTTGCAATGTATTCTTAGCACAGCTGTATTATTAAATGCACAGAGGAGAGCAGTCTCTAGGCACAGAATTCCTGCAAAGATGGGAGATTACATTCTTTATTATTTTGTTGAGAAAATGAAGCCTAACACTGGTAGTAATCAGAGAGCATGTAATGATTGATTATAGCGCTATTAAGGAGTAGACATTGTTAGGGGGTTGCTGAATCCAGTAGCCCAAGAGAGGTGGAGCTGCTGCAGCTCAGTGACCCCAGGTCCAACAGGTATCCTCATAAGACTCACAAACACACACACATACACTTACACATACACACATACACACACAGCTGGCCACACAGAACAGCACAGACAGACACACTCAGCACTCACACAAACACTAACAGCACTAATGGCCTTGTTATGCTCCCCTCAGTCTGATCAGGATGAAGGTCGTTAGCGGGAAATATATATATGTTTGTACAAAATGGATCCCTCCAGGAGCTGCGCTCAGACATCCGGTCTACCCAGTAGCTGCACCTGGATGCCCAGTCTCCCCAGTTGCTGGTGACTGGAAATAGGAGCCCCTGAAGCCCAAAGCCCCACTCCAGTTGGCGGTACTGACCTCCTCGCTCACAGACACACACACGGACACACACAGACACAGACACACAGACATACACACACACACACACGCAGAGTGGTTCTCTCCAGTAACTGGGCTTAGACGCACAGTTCCTACAGTAGCTGGTCCTGGATTCTCCCAAGGTGCCTCACTCCCAGACACACACACGCACATGCACACGCGCACACGCGCAGAGTGGATCTCTCCAGTAACTGGGCTTAGCTGCACAGTGCATACAGTAGGCGGTCCTGGATTCTCGCTTTCCCCAGTAGCCTCCTGCACAAAGAGAGAGACACACACACACACACACACACACACACGCACACAAATGAGTCTCTCAGTTAATCCCCAGACCTCACGGTCTCTTTGAGAGTTGGGCTGGCCCCTCTGGTCCCTCCGGCAGCCAGCTCCTCCCGTGCCTCCCCCTCAGACACACACACACCTGGCTCCCAAGCCACTTAACCTACTCGGCAGCTAGTCCAGCCTGATATTCACTAGCAATCACCCACCTAGTTACATACCTTCCATCTCTCCAGCTGCTGGCATCCCAGACACACAGGCTCTCTGGCCCACGGTCTAACTCCAGTTGCTGACACTTAGACCTCCATACACACACACATCCACACACAAAAGAGCCCCCTCACACAGGAAAATTGTTAGAAATAAGGTTTAATAAGAAGACAGGACAGACTGCACTGAACAGATGCAAGGTATGGCCAGACAAATGTACTGACCAGCAACCTGTTTACACACATACTGCCTCTTTTATTCCCTTACTCCTCTATTTTTCTACATTTGTTCCTCCCCAAACCACCATGTTTCGTCTCTTTCCCCACCTGTAGTTCCTTCCATAAACATCCCATAATAAGTGTTGTGCAATCCCCAAATTCTCTTCCCCTACATCCCACATGTCCCATACCCCTAGGCAGTAGCTCCCTCAGTCTGAAAGGTGCTCCAAAGAGCTGCTCCTGTTGACTCGCCTCAGTGGGTCTCACTGAGCTTTCTATCATGTAACCTAACAGATATAGAGGTCCAAACCCCAGGCAATAGATCTGTGACAACAAAAAGGTTATTTTAAGGAAGTGCGATGCCCTTAGAGAACACAAAAAGAAATTCTGTCTCAGAACTCTGTCTTTTAAAACCTTAATTATTTTCTCTAACATTGATTACTGAAGAAGCTTAATACTGAATTTCATTTTCTGCTTCCAGTTCAGTCACATTAAATTAGTAACCTATGATAAATTATAATTAAAAGGGAAATATCTGAGTTACAGCTTCCCATGCGAGTTTTTTTCTTGGCTTAGATCCCTCACCTATAGGATTTTATAAAATTCTTAATATGTACCTGGGCCATATTCCACCTGCTTTCAGGTAAACAACAGCAGGGTGAGTATATGTGGGCCTTGAGTT
Source organism: Apteryx mantelli (assembly GCF_036417845.1). Classification (NCBI taxonomy): domain Eukaryota; kingdom Metazoa; phylum Chordata; class Aves; order Apterygiformes; family Apterygidae; genus Apteryx; species Apteryx mantelli. Next base: position 124,279,135 of record NC_089980.1, read on the forward strand.
ACTGCGTAATCATTTTCTTGCTGAAGGTATTATAGTACCAGGAATGTATTTATTCAGCTGTTAGAAGAAAACAAGCAGCTGGAAATTAGTTTCCTTGCTGACTGCAGGGGAACTACTGGGAACTAGTTTATTTACTATTAAAATGTATGTGCTTGGCAGGGCATCTGGTCCCACTTTATTTTGTCAAGAGTGGGTATCTTGGAGGTAAGGTAGTGTGAATAATCTGAGGACTCTTTAAGGTACAAAAGAATTGTGGATGAGGGCCTGAATATTTTCAGGTCTTGCACCAATTTTTGTTTGAATGTTTTAACATTATATATCCTTCTTTGCAAGCACAATTATATACTTGAAGCACAAGCAACTACCAAAACCAGATAGTTTGCAAGAATTTTATTTGATCCGATTTATCTCTAGAGTATTAATATGCTTTAAAAAGAAACTGAGCTTAAGTTTTATACCCAAGTGATGAACCCACACTGTTCACAAAGCCATGCTAACAGTACTAATGAAATAAACATATAAATAGCCAATATAACCTCAAATAACTTGTTAGCTTTTTGGTGTAAAACAAGGAGAATTGTCTTCATACCTTAAGCATTCTGAAAATGGAATTGACCCCATTTTTCCATAACTAAATCAACATAGGAATGCAATTGTTCATTTGAGTCCCTATTAACAAAATTCTAAATATACTTTAAATGCACATCACAGGCACAGCACATGTGTTCACCTAATGCTTGGTGCAACTGCTTGCTGAGAAGCTGGGGAGGTGGGTTGCAGTTGCTGTTAGTGGCGCTATTATTGGCAGGAAACAAAAGAAGAGAGAGATGCTATCCTGCCTTGGATTTAATGATAAAGTTGTGGGGGATGAGGCAGTATTTATGGAATGGAGAAAGAGACAATGAAAATGAGAAATGATTTTATATCTCCAAGTGACTGCAAGTGTGTAGATGAGACCTTAGTTAATCAGGAAAGGGATTTTATGTCCTGTAAAAGCAAGACAACCCGGATTTTTTCTAGATATTTTATGAGGTATGGCTGGAAAATGGTAGTTATTTCCCAGCTGAGACTTGTACTCATCTGAGAACCCCTGTGCTGGCAAGGCAGCACGAACAGGCTCCTGGTTCCTGTCAGCTAGCCATGTGGATGATGAACAGCAAGGAAGGTGAGCTGTCAGGAAATGAGGCTCCCGGGTTTCCGCTGGCATTTTGTTGATGAACAGGAAAAAGAGTTCCAAGTTCTTCTGGAAAGTGCCTGCCTAGCTTTAGCTACTGACCTTCCTTCCTCACTTCTGCAGAGGATCCTCTTGTAGCCCATCATGGGAACAATGCAGTAAAGGAAGAGTCACCTTTTTCTCTTGCGCAAGGAATGCTTTGCTTCCTCTTCTGTCCCATGGCCTCTGTAGGGACAGCTGACCCATGGGATATTGAAACCAAAGAAAAGAGAAAGAATGAGGAATGAAGACATACATGATCAAACTGGGAAGGAGATTAAATATTCACTGCAGGAGAGATAAAGGGCTGGAAAGCCAGTGACAATCACAGGTAAAGATTTGTCACAGAGCCATCATGAGCGGAGGCATCATCTCCAGAGAGAAAGGAGTGGGATGGTGTGGGTAGGAATGACTTTTTGACTGAGCAGGCATGGAGGCCTAAAGGTAGGACATATTTTGATTTTTTCTTTGACACTCATCCACTTGCAATTATCCAAATGGTTTGCAGAAGACTTTTCCATACCATGAGGTTCAGCCTAAAGCCACAACTTGCCTAGAACATCCTCCCTCCTTTCTCTCTCTCTTCTTTTTCACCCACCATTTCCTGCTTTAAAGAAGTGTGATCACATTGTGATCAATGTGATCAAAAATCCCCCTTAAGAAGTCCTTGTCCTATTGGACAACAAGTTATTCTCTGAGGACACTGACTGTTAGTTCAAAGGCAGGGCAACGTTGGTAGCATTTGGCAAGTCAGAAAGCAATACATCATATCTAAAGGAACAGTCAACTTTGAATACAGATTTTTTACCAAGAAGGCCATAAATAATCACAGTGACACACTCTCTTTCTTATCCAGCATATGCATTGCAATAGGTGACTCTGCATTCCACATACACGAAGGACGTAATAACCAGAAGTCCCTGTTTCATTATTACGCAGGGGCAGGGGGCAGCTGTCATTCACACACCTCCTCCCCCACCTGAGGGAAGGGTTGCTTTGATCTTTTTAGTAACTGGCTTTGGGCAGTACCTCCACAATTTGACTGAGACAGTTGTACCAAGAGTGATCTGTAATTCTGAGACACCCTAGAGGAGATCACTTTTTCAAGAGCTGGTGAGCATCACTTTCTGAAATCAAATGCTTTTAAAATGTCTCAGCAATCCTTTTGAAAAACTCTGATTTTACAGCATTTCTCAGGCTGAAAGTGATAACACCATGGGAAATGAACACACCCAAGAAAAACACTTTCAATTTGAGAAGTCATAGGCAGCCTAAGACAGATATTTTTTAAAGTCCATATGACATATCATTAATGACTATGGAATAAGGGACACTTCATCACAGCAGTATTTTTGTGGTAACAACACATCCTGCAAAGTTTGTGTCATGAGAGAGAAAAATTGGAGTTAAAGACCACAAAGCAAGACTTCATCTGTATTATGTAGCACAGCAATTGTTTTGATGCTAGAGATGGCCAGCAAACAACTGAGAAACCACTTTCTTAGGTTACGGAATGTCATTTCTGGATTATTCACAGTAGTACACATTAATATTTTACTGTGTTTGGCGCCATTTATGCATGGAATGCTTTACAGCTGTTCAGGCTAGATTCTGCGACTGACGGTACCTGCACTGTGTGCTGGTGTTTGCTCTTCGGCTTAGGTAGGACATTAGGTGATCATATGAACAGTTTCCACCACTTCTACAGGCCTTGCCAGAGTTGCAAGACTTCACATCCATTTTCTCCCTCTTTTGTAGGCCAAACAGCAAGAGCTGAATATAGGCTGTGCCTCTGTGTTTGAAGAAGTTAGGGCAGAGGAAAGGAAAAGTAGGCAGTTCTTTAGACAGTCTACAGCCCACATGTGTGCAGGGAGGAGGTATGATCTATGGCTTAAGCATACATTTCCCTCACAAATGGCTTCAGCAGTTTAAGGAATTTTTGCTAAAGACCCCCCATCCTTGGCTCTGACTGTGGATTGTCATGTTTGAACACACTTCAGCTACTTCAGTGCAAAGATCAGTGGTAAATACCAAAAGGTCACAAGAGGAGGCTTACACTAAAGTCTGGTCTTTGTACTAAACTGGAAGAGGCAGGTTCATACTTGTTTTCTACTGTCAGAGTTGATGAGGTGTTATCCTCTAGTAGATGGGAAGTAAAATATCAAACTGCTCCACCTGCTTACTTAAGTGAGCATGCATTTAAGCCATAATTGAACAATACCTGAAATACCCATATGAGACAGGAAGAATAATTTTGTGGTCAAGAGAAAAGATGACCTTGTGGTTAAGTCAGGAAACCAGGGCAAGTTGCTTAGAGCCTAGGATAAAAAATTCAACCCTGTGCAAAGAGTAAGTCATGTACTACTTGATAGTTAAAATGGCCTTAAAATAGCTGTACATATTGCACTAAACCTCTGCATCCTGCAAACCACTTATGGTGAATAAACTAATGAGGATATATATGGTTAATCTGAATGTGTTTGGTTATAAAGAGAAATTCTCAGTAATTTGAGCCTATCTCAATCTAATGGCAAATCTGAAGTTCTTTAGACCTAAAGGCTCCTGTTTACAGCCTTCACAATAGCTATTATTCACAATGTGCCTGCTATTCTTCAGGATGACATTTTTCAAACTTTCAGAGGAATTCAAATTTATATTTTAGATTAGAACCAATAATACCGATGTCCTCATAGTGTGGCTTCACTGGTTTTGGGACGATCTGTCCCATTTTGCCCTTTCTAGAAAAATAACTTTCCTCACATTTTTTAATCTTTCAGCTTACATTTCACCTCACAGGCTAGTAGGTTTCCATGGGCCCATTCAGCACTGCCTTGCAGCATTTTCTGTTTCTTCTCTTCCTCAGGCAACTGGAATATCCAGATGCTGAATTATAGGAAATGCTTGCTCCAGGACCTGCCAGAATCATCCAACCCTGCCATGAGCAACGGGCATTTTAGAGAATAGTTGCAAAATTAGCTTTCCTTATTTATTATGGTTACAGTAAGGGCTGGTTATCTGTACATTCTTATAGATGCAAGCTTTGCTGCAAATCTATTCTTTGAACTAAGAATATTTGAAAATAATGTTTGTAAGCTTTTCAGTAGAGTCTCTATTCTGATAGTGGTTTTGATAATGGGCAGTTCCTGCTGTTTCCATTTCCTTAAAACTTCCTTATAACAAGAATAAGGAAGAGTATGTCTTTTAATACTTAGAGTATACTCTAAATATTATATATTTATAATATAATTTTGATAAAACATTTATAATTGAAGAATGAATAAGAATGAAAATAAAAACTTTTAATATATACACTAGATTCAGAACAATTTTTTTCCCAAGTTCAGGATGGTTTAACAAAGGGAGAGAGAGCGGGAGAGAGACCATGCCTGAACAGAAGCCAGGCAAGTGGTTAGGGCATTTATCTAGGAGACCACTATTCAATTGTTAATCTGCTGGATAATCCTATTCCCTGTGAACCCTTAATCAATACATTATAAGCTATTATTTAATGTTTATCCCATCTTCTCTAGCATAATAGGTCTTATTTCTATTCTTAAACCTCTGGTAGAAAAACATTTCTTGTCCTGATTCTTTTTTTCTAAAGGCATTTCTATCTACCTTGCCTTAAGCTACAGTCCCATGGATTTTAGTAGGAAGGAGATCCATACATGTATGAGAGATGTATTTTATTGTAGTTAAAGTTGTCTTAATTGAGCTGGCTTTGTAGTTTCATTATAAATACTAATATCTGACAGTCTGAAGTTGCACCTTACTTCTCCATCTCCTTTAGGGGGGAAAAAAAAAGACAGAAGCAAAATAATTTCACTCTTTCAACGGAAAGGGCAGTGAAAAAAAGAAAACTCCATGAGAAATTTTTCTTTCACATTCTTCAAAGATATGAATGAATTTCACAGAATATCTTGCCTCCTCTAGTGGAGCGAGAATGAGCCTCTCTTCCAAAGCCCCTGGAGCCCAGGAATTATAGGATGAAGTGTCCCTAAGCAAAAACCAACATATTTATGATTCAAAGCTTTTAGCAGTCGCATTTGAACTGTACTGAAAGATCTGCAGCAAGACTACAACCACAGTCCAATTACCATGATGATGCAGGAAGTAAAGTCTATTCTAAGCTTCACCGACTATTCATTAGGCCATGTCAAGAGAAGCATATTCACAAGAGCCCACTTGCAAGTCTCAAGTGCTCCACTCTTATTGGGGGACTTGTCCGGGGAAAATGCTTCAAAGGATGGCAAGTTCAGCTCAAAGTTCAAGCAAGGACAGAGTTTAGGAATGACACCTCTGTGCAAGGCAGGCAGAGCTAGGAAGAGAGTTGGGGGGGAGAAAAGTAAGTAAGTAGAAAAGTGTCTCAACACCAGACCAGCTATTCTGCGTTTTTCTTTTGCCTTTTCTAATTTCTTTGCCTTTGTTCTTTACAATTCAAAAACGAGCTGTCCAGAAAATTTTCTAAGTCAGAACAGAGAAACATCTAGGAAGGAACAAAGTAAGGAGCTACTCATGTTCATTTAGTATAAAGCAAAGTAAAACTGAGCCCAGCTTTGAAATGACTGTAATGTCTGCAATGACAGCAAATTGTACATCCTGCCAGTAATCATATCAGAAGTTCCGCCATTTTAATAGTGCTCTCTCTCATCTTCTAAACCAAGAAATAGCCACTTTTATTTCCTGTAGAGAGGTACTGCTGCTGCGGATTGCAGAATATTGCAGATCCTAGTCTGCCTATATACACTATTTCCTCTGTTCAAAACAAGAAATTTAAGAAAAAATAAAAGATTTTTTTAAAAAATAGTCTAAAACTCTTAAAATATATTTGAAGGTATAAAGTAATTCCCATCTGAAAGCAACAAGTTACTTCCCACACACATCAGAGATAAATGAATAGAGCTATATAAGAGCAATTTATCCTAATGCTCATCACAGATTTAAGGAAAGGATATTTAGCTTAGGAAGTAGAAAATCCTTCATGAATGCCTTTTGAGAGAACAGGATATGCAATTTAAAGTTATTTTGTAGTAGGCCATTCTTAGGAGTTTTCCAGCCAAGTGGATGTTATTATATTTAATATATAAAAGTAGCCATTAAAAATGGTCATTATTTTATTTAACAATTACATATAATAATTTCACTTGCTGAATGGATATTGCAGAAATCAGATCATCTGTCTCAGTACAATATCTCAAAAACTCAACTCAATACATTTGTTTTAATAAATACTGAATTAAAGTTTACCAGAAATTATTATTGAAATTCCCAGATACAGCAAGTCATTGACAGGATATGAGTTATATTTCATTTTGAACACTTAATGAAGGCCAGATCTAACACTGAGTCTTGGGCTACTCCACCATATTACAGAATGGTAGACCCATCACTATGCATACCTCATAGCCTTCATAACAGGCTGTGAGAATGATTGAAACTAAGATAGGATATTTTATTATCCTATTTTGTTCTGTAGTCACTTGCACAAAAACCATATCTGCCTACAGTCAAAATTGTTATGTCCCTGTAACTGTGCCTCAATGACAGGTGCTATATAATGTATTGAAATGAACAGGAAAGGAAATACTCAAAGTTGGAATAAAATTTCCTGTCAAACCCATCTTATTTTCAAAAGTAAGTTGGAAAGTTAGGGCTCAATCCTCAAAGGTATTTGGGGGCCTGGAAATGAAGGCAGATGCTGAATAGTATTTTCAAGAGCATCCTAGAGAGTTAGGTGCTAATTCACCTTTACTTCAGTGTCTGAAAATCCCAGTGAGAATATAACTGCATTTTGATGGATTGAAGTACCTTGAAAATCTGGCTGTTGATTTTCAGTTGAATATAAATGGCCTAAGTCCATATTGCAAAAAGCTTATAAGAACACAAAGCAAAATTTGAAATTTACCTGATCAAATACAGATGTATTACAGACAGCTGTTTATGAGCTAATCATCTAAATTCCCTTTATAGTTAGTCATGAGGAATAGGCATTTTTAGGGTACAATTTATTTCATCCTAAAATATGCATCTAAAATAGGCCAGATGAATCACACCCTAAAAATCCCTGTTTCTATAATGCTTATTTCCCCCCACTGACTATGAAAGGAGTGTGTAGCACCTGGTCCAGAAACAGGGGTCTACACTCTAGACACCTACATGTAGCTGTAATTAATCCTACCTCAGGCTTATAATCCTTAATAATTTAGCTCATCTGAACTCTCCTCCCAGAGCCAGCCAGATGAAAGTTAGACTCTGTGATGTTAGTCTACCAGCCTACATCGTGTGAGACTTTTTGAAAAATTTTCCAGCTCCTCATTTGAGAGAAATCATCAGAGCTCTATTGAGAGCAGCAGAGATATGCTAACTTACACAAACTGTCCCCAGAAAGACCTATTCCCCAAAAAAGAGATGAATCCTATTCACAGTCCCTAAATCTAAACGTACCTGATCCTGGGGAAATTCTTATACTGGATTTGAATCGTGAAGCTTGAACTCAAAGGGCTCAGTTAGCCCATTTTTCATTTCTTCTTAATAAAAGTTTTGATTCATTTCTCAGACTGATGAAAATGATAAGAGGGAGAAGAGAATCAGGCCACAAAGAGGCATTAATGTGAAAGACAGCAAGTGTAGTGACAATAAAAAGGCATTAGGAAGTCTACGTCTTTTGGAAGATGGTGCTTATAGCCGATTCAAAACACTGGATGGCATCTGATGTTAAACAAACTGTTATTGTAGGTGCTAATTAAAACAAAAATTCTGCTAGTAAAAGCCATTCTAATCAATTTAAAACTATTCAATTCATGTCTAATTAGTACATATCAAAAATAAATCACTTGCATGTGTATCTGAGGAGCTTTTAAATCTTTCTGATTATTACAGATAAGCCATTTGTGCTGCTTCCAGTTAAAGGTCAGCCAGTATTTCCATTAACACCTTACTTTCAAGGTTTAAGTTGGTTGTAAAAATACACTTTGAGTGGAGGAACTAGACAACTTTTTTCAGGCAAGGAGAAAATAGTTTGTCTTATAAGTAAAGAAAATCTAAAATATATCTTATTTTCGAAATACAAAATGTCTACTTGAAAGGCCCATTCACTTGGTTTAATTACCATTTTTGTCCTAAACCTACATTACATTAGCCAAAAAAAACCCAAAAACAAAAAAGGGGGGTTCAGAGCTAGTTAAGGAAGGAGAATCTTTTTTCTATTCAGGCAGCTGACAGATTTTTGTGGGTCAGAGGAATAATGATGTCTATGGAGAAATCCTTTTATTATCTGTATATAACAACACTGGAGAGTGAAGAAAGGTCCTCTTTGCAAATATATCCCACTATCTTTATCTGTCAGGAAGATCAAAAGCTGGTCTAGCAGAAAAGCCCTTCCAAACTAAGTGAGGTTCTCCTTGGACATCTGTGCATACCTTAGAAGTGCTGACAGGGATATTGTGAGACAATCTACATGCTCAATTCAAGGGCAGCAAAGACCTGGATTTTATTCCTGATTTGACCACTGGCCTACTGACCTTTGACAAATCCACACATCTGTGCCTTACTCTCCCCTGCAGATAATTTCCTCTGTAAAATGTTTTCAGACATATCAAATCAAAGCAGACTTTCAGCAAGTTAGTGGATGTTAACAAGTTGTGGGGAGCAGTTGATATGCTGGAGGGCAGGGCTGCCATTCAGCAGGACCTCGAAGTTTGGACAAATGGTCAGGGAGGAACCACATGAAGTTCAACATAGGCAAAGGCAAAGTACCACACCTGGGGACGAATAACCTCACTCACCCACACACGCTGAGGACCAACCAGCAGGAAAGTGGCACTGCAGAAAAAGACCTGTGGGTCTTGGTCATCTACAAGTTGAACACAGATCAGCAGTGTGTCCTTGCAGAAAGAGGTGGCCAAACTCGTCCTGTAATAGCAAGAGTGTAGCCAGCAGTTCAGGGGAAGTGATCCTTCCCCTCTGTTCATCACTTGTGAGACCACATCTAGGTACTGTGCCCAATTTGGGGCTCCACAGTATAAGACGGACATTAGTATACTGGTGCTCATCCAGCAAAGGCCACCAAGCTGATCGGGGGCCAGAGCACAGGACATACAAGGAGAGGCTGAGGTAACTGTGTTTGTTCAGAAAAACGATTGAGGGGGGATCTCGTTGCTGTATGCAATTTGGAAAGTAGAGAAGATGGATCCAGACTCTTCCTGGAAATGCACAGTGGAAGGATGGAAGGCAATGAGAAAATTTTGGAACACAGGAAATTTTGACTCTATAAAAATTTGTTTGTTTGTTTGTTTGTTTTAGACCATGAGGATGGTCAAACACTGAGCAGGCTGCCTGAAGAGGTCGTGGAAACTCCATCCTTGGAAATACTCAGAACTTGACTGGATAAGACCACGAGCAACTTGATAAAACTGGATGTGCTCTGATCAGTATTCTGCAGTGGATGAGCTCTGGAGGCCCCCCGCAATCCACATGACTCTGTGATTCCACTGTTATTACCTACTTTTAAAAACTTGAGTCTGAAGTTAGTCTCCCTCTGAAATGGTTCTTCAGTTCCTTGCTGGAGGACCAAACCTTTTTCAGAAGCTAATGCTAGAGGAAGTTAAATTTATTGTTTCCTGTAAGCAGCTACAGGAAAGGGGACAGAGATAGAAGGCAGCAGTAACCTAATTATATAAATTTTAAAAAACTTCAGAGTACAAATATTCTGTGAATATACACAAAAGAAAAAGAGTTCAGGACATGCAATTGTTTGTAGCTCTAGCAGACCCACAACAGCCAGGAGATGCCAAAGACTCCTTACACAATGAGGCATTATCCTTTCCTCTTAGTAGGTAGTTGCAGTATAGTCCTGGTTTGCTGCCATTGTCTGCAGTTGCCTCATCAGTGGGCACCCATTGGGTTTGAGAAAGGTGGAGGTTCTACTTCAAAAGATAAGGATCAAGTGTCTTCTTGCCTGTATATGATATTTACACAAACACAAAGATTATTAAACATTTACATAGATCTTAAAAGTCTGCAAGATGTCGGATTCTTACAACTTCCTTGCACAGGTATAAATGACTACGCAAAGTGCTTAGCAGTGGAAAATCAAGGCTGCAATGAATTAGCTCAAAGCTAGCCCTTGTATTGTTTTTGATGATTTTTTGAACTGTGAAGTCATGTACAAACATTTCTTTAAGTTATCATGTACAATTCTATTTAAGCACTGGTGCAGAGATTTAATACTTTGCTGCTGGTAGTTTGTGTTATTTGCAACATGTGAATCACCATTTGCCAATAGGAATATTAACTTTACTAGGCCACCTTTGGCCCTTGTTTTCTCTTAAACAGATCTTCCTGCAAATTTTTAGAAACACTGCTGTGATGCAAATAAAAGTCTTCGGAGAATGTAGAAAGAATCAAATGTTCGCATGCATTAACTGATTTAGCTACAGTGTCTTTTTGAAACCCAATAAACAATGAAACTGCAGATATTAAAATGTGCCCTTTCAGACACTATATATCACGTTCTGCTTTCAATTCCCCTGGGGCAGCCCAACTGCATGTAGAAAGCAAGTTATAGCTGTATATAATTTAAGTTGCTCTTTAGAAAAACTCAGCTTTTTAATATATATCAGAATTTGCAAAAATAGCGAAACAAACAAACAAAGCAAAAGATAAGCCAAGATCCAATACAAGTCACGTTTGAATTCTGGGACATTGCTAGGTTTCCATCTGTCTAGAGAACAGTACAATGCACTCATGTGACTATTCACCGAAACGAGTTTCAAAAATCATCAAGCGCTCTGCTCTCTCATTATGCAGGTGGTGTGTGATGCCAGATGCAAAATAATTGATACGGTTTCAAAGTTCCCTGGATCATGTCACAATTCATACATTTTAAAATACATAGGAACTCATAATCTATATGACAGTGCCTGAGAGAATCTGTTCTTTTCATTTATTTTGCAACTGCCTTGATAATCAAAAACTATTTTTAAATTCAAACAATAACTCACATTCTGTACAACTGTAAATTCTGATTCTTATACATATCTATTGGAATCTTAGAGATATAATTATAATACTTACAAAAATAATTTTAAAATTACTTGGAAGATAAATTATTGTAACTCCAGAATTACAAAGTCAAACAAACAGGATCCTAGCAGTAACTTAAAAGCCCCGACCCATAAGACATAGAGTTTATTAACAGTCTTTCAGGGGAGATGTTCCTATTTTGTGTATCTGGTAATTACAGTTTATTTATAGCACATGAAAATTAAAATATTTCACCAGGTTTATTCAGTCATTTAAAGCGAATCTAGAGTGGTTAGTGATATTGGCAGAGATGGCATCACCTTTCAGATCATGTTGCATTCCTGATCTCACCATTTAATGAGACTACTGAAGGAAAACTGATGAATAGAAATGCTATGTATAAAGGAAGGCTGAGGGAGAGTAAAGATACAACACAGTGTAAATACACAGACTAGACTTGGGGGCTTGAACTTTTTGCTTGTGCACAGTGCTTGCTCTCTGAGATGCTAACACAAGTGAAATAAACTAAAAATCCATGAATATTTCTTTATTGAAACTATTTTTTTCCAGTAGTTTCAGATAGTTATTTTGGAACTGTATATCAGTTAAGCATCTAAACAACAGTAGCCTAAATTAGAGAGGACTCATTGCAGGTGAGAAGCCTCAGAAATTTTCTCCAAAAAATCTAATGTGGTAATCACAAAACTTTAAATACTAGGGAAGAGGAGGTTGCAGATGTGTCACCACCAGATAGGAAAGATCAAGGAAGGAAGAAGAGCGCTCATGCTGTCAGCAAATCAATGACACTGATGGCATGTGTTTTCCTTTCTGCAAACATTAGATTGCACATATTTCATCAGCACACTGGCTATGGGTCTGCATTTAGATGCTGCCTTTTACATCAGCAATGGCAACTTAAAAAAACAAGGTCCAATTCCTGTTTTTTTTTTTTTTCAAATAAGCAAAGTTCTCATTAATTTAAGCAAAATTTGACATGTGGAAGTTTCAGCGGCATCCCACTATTTATAATAAAGGCTGCAGAGTAATATGCCCTGGAATATTCTGGTTGAAAACAATTGCCTGTGAGTCCACATAAACATCCTTAGAGATTCCTCTTCTTCCTTACCAGCTACTTCTAGAGTACATTCATCTACCTGTTAGACTTGTAGTTAAGAGTTTTAATTTAGAGTTCTCATTAATCATCAGATAAGAACTGCACAGCCACAGCCTTGTCCTCACCAAGAACATCTTGTGAACTCCCTGCATTTACTTTAAAAGATTCAACTCAGCCACTGTTACATTACTATCAATTCAGTCTATATTTCAAACACCAGTCACAATGACACCTTTAGACGTCAGGCCTTAGACACACATCATTCTGTTAAATGCAGTATTATCTTCGAGCATTCAGGCATCTGTTACTTGGGACAATTTCAGCCTTACATCCACAGGCGTGAAGATCCCCCCCTCCCAAAGCCGTTTCCCTGCACAAACAGGGCAGAATTTAAGGGCTTCTAGTGCTGCAGTGTGCTAAGGCTTGAAGATATGTCATTCTGGTGATCTTTTGTTTCACAGCTAAGAGTTAGAAAGGCTAATCCAGGAGGCTTGTAAGGAGGGGATTTGCAAGCAACAGTGGGATGGAAAGAGACTTCCCCCAGCCATTGGCTTATTATAATCACAACTTGAATTGCGGCTAAAATTCTGTTATTCCTTTAAATTATAGTGGACTTGTCCATTGCAATGTTCATGCTACTATAGCTATAGCAAAGTTTTAACTAATTAACTCCTACTGAAAGTCACTGTGAACTAATCTGACTCCAAAGACACAACTGTGGAACAAGCTTGTAAGGCGAAAGTGCAGGAGTGACTGAGGCACTGATAAAAATGTGAAGATGAAAAAAAAAAGTGATTGTGCCTTTCAAACCCGGTAAAACATTTCACGTCCAAGCTTGAATTCTATGCATCTGCAAAGAAAAAAATGTCATGTATCAAAAACAGCAGAAAGAACACATTTGAATTGAATAAACCATTTTTTGGATGTAAGCTTGAATTAAAATAGTTTGATTCCCCTGTAAGTTTAGGGACTGCAGATAAGGCAAACAATTGAAGAAAGAAGACAGCAAGGGAAGGGGGGATGGATAAAGTGTGTCACTGGGGAAATAATGGAATGAGGCAAGAGTAGGATGTGAATAGAAAGAGTGAAGGATTATAAAAAGTGTGAGTGAAGTGACAGAGGGAAAACAGACAAGATAACAGTAAACAAACGACTAGAAATAGAACTGCATTGCATCACACACGAAAATGCCCGTATTAATTGTCCATTAGAAGTAAACCTGCTTCAGGGTGTAACACAGAACTCCTTCTTCAATGTTATTTATTCCATTCCCAGTAGTCCCAAAGTCTTTCACAGACTGAGGGCTCAGCTGGGGTTTTACTGACCTAACCCCCACCTTAGCTGCTGGAGCAGGTTGACCTGGATGTAGCAGAACGTTGCTCCTACTCTATGTCCTCACTGAGTGTCACACTGGAGAAGTTGCCCAGGATTTCCTGGTCAGGAGGCACAGGTGTTTGCTCTGTTCCCTTTCTCCATCCCCAGGAAGGTGGCTTGGACCACAAAAAGCTCATGTGCAAGTATGCAGTTTCCTTCTGCTGGATGAGGAACTTCTCTACTTATCTGCTTACTATCTTTATAGAATAACCTAATATAATCTAGCTGAACTCTGGCAAGGTTCATTGCTAAAATGTAGCAGCCGCTCAGTGAACAGGGAGCTGGAGCTAAATACAAATGACAAATAAAATTTAACAAGCAATGAAAATACAGGGAGAAAAAAAATTGGGAAGGCTGCACTTATCAGTTGGAGAGAAAGCTGGCCAAAATGATAAACATCTTATTTTCTTCAAGCGCAAAAAATTCACATATTCTATTCAGTAGCTTGATTGTTTTTGAACAGGAACATTGTGAGCTAGACAATTTTGGAAATGATATTTAGTGTGCAACTGATTCTGTCAAAATTTTGAATCAGTTGACTAATCTGGGGAGCTTCCGTATAAATACACCATCACATTGATTTTATGCCTGACAGGCCTGACAACTTGATCGATAAGCGATCCCATTCACCCAGACCTGCAGGTGCCTTTTGTGCTCTCCCTGCTGGAAGATGACAATCAGACTCATTAAAGGCAACACAGAACATTACCAATGACATGCTTCCTGTCAGACAAACACAGCCAATGCCTGTTATGATTTTATCTGAGAGAAATTGATTTAATCATCAGCCTAAGATTTAACCTATTGTTAATAATGCAATTTAAAGCTTTTCTTTCCTGTTTCTGATCAACCTAACTGGAATTTAAATGGGTAGAAGTGACGTGAACAAGCTCATAAGGGGCAGAGTTTATCTTTTCTCTCTGTGCCAGTCTCTTTGATGTTTGCTGTGAAGGACTAATTTTCATGATTCCAGAAACCACCTTGCTTGACTAACAGTGAACAAGAAACAATTTACCAAAGGTATTATGTCACATATTGCTGTCTTAATTTTGGTTTTACAGAAATTTCATGTTATATGAGTTTGATGCATTTAGAGGATATATATAAAAAGCTGACAGGTTGAGTAAAACTATGGTAACATGCATATGCTGCATAAATGATCTATTCATTTGAAGCTTTTTTCTCTGCTTTGTTTTTATCCAACACTGTTTGGAGCTCACTTTAAATTACCTTAGTTTAGCATTTGTGAAAAAATACTGTTTTCAGAATGATTTAAATAAAATATTCTTCTATATCACTGCCAATCTGTGATATAAAATTATTTGTTGTGAAAGATCTGAGCCAAACTTCATGTATTCTGGTAATGGCTTTCAAATATTGCCATTATTAAAAATATTAAAATGAGGTTCTAGTATTAAAACCAATTATGTAATAAAAACACCTTCTTACTCAACATATGAGTTCCTCTTTTGTCTCTGACTATACATCTGCTCCTTGGGATCAGATTCTGCCACCCTAACTCACACCCAAACAGTATTTTATTTGGTGAACAACTGTTAATAAAATATCATTTTATGAGAGGTTTACACCTAATGCCCACCTATTATTAAAAATAGAAGAAGATAGCAGTGCTTTTTTGGTGTTCCTGTTGAAATGTCATTAACTTTCCAGGAATATGGAATATGGAGTGTTCTGAGGGGAACAGGAGATAGGGTGGGTTCACAGATCTGTTAGGGAGGGCATGCCATGCCCACAGGACAACATTGCTAGCCAAACTGAGGAGACACTCAGAGACTTGAATGCACAAAGAGAAGGTCCTTAAAAGTTTTACAGACAGTTTGAAAATCATTTGTGAAATTGGTGTTTGTGTGGTGAAGATACTAAGTAAGGAAACTGAGTGACACTGGAACTGGAGGAGTAATCCATGTGCTCTAAAGAGAAGTGAAGATGAAAGAATTACTGCGACCAAGACTGCAGAAGATAAAAATATTGAAAACAAACCATTTTTGATTTCTTGACAGAAAAGTAGATTCTTGCGCCTAAATGCCTGGGAGATGCATTTTGTTTTCTTGTTACTCCATGTTTTCTTTTGTGGGCTGGGTTCCCTGGCTGGGCTACAGCTCCCAAGACCTGATACAGCACTTGCATTTTTGACATATCTATCAAGGAAGACCATGTGCATAGTCCAACCCAGGATCCTGATTATACGCAAGGCATTATCTTGGATTTAAATTGCAGGCATTAAGGAAGATTTTTCAGTTCCAGAGTTGTCACCTGGAGGACAGAGGGAGCACAATATCATCCAAGATATTTCACAACTGGGGGGGGGGGGGGATATTCATCAGTATCTGAGCTAGGAGCTCAGTTTTTTTCCTGCTACGTTTTACATTAGAGCAGACAAGCAAAGATAGTGTTATGGTGACAAGTCATGACACAAGACTGGAAAGGGAGGTTTTCATTCATCAGTGGAAAAATGACAGGTGAAAATGTGCCATAGGTTGATTTTTCCCCAGGATGGCTATACTGGGAGTGTACTGGGGAACAAAGAGAGAATCACATAGACCCCCTAAAGCAGCAATTGGAGAGTTAGGAATAGAAGATAGTAGGATAGTAGGAAAATAGGGACCTTTAAAAACTATGAGAGAAAGGATTTAACCATCAGTGACACAGTCAAAACAACGTGGCTGAGGTTTTACAAGACAACTGAAGAAAAAGCTCACTAGAAAATGGTAAAATGGCAGTTTCGCTGCAGTGGAAGTCAAAATGGGAGAGCTTTAGTAAGGAGTGAGAGAAAAGAAATTGCTCTAAAACCCTGGATGAATTTAAAGGTGAAGAGAATAAGGGAAAAAGGTCTGGTAATGGATTGGGGGAATCACTAGTACATTCTGAGGAATTAATGGGCTACATGATATCTATAGTTTAAGGAGAATTGAGATATATGTGTATCAAGAATATAAGTAAGTTATTTATTGACTTGTCAAAGAATTTCTATACATATGTTTTGATCATAATTCAGATTATACTTTAGAAATGGTTTCTGCTAACATTAAAGGGTAAATATGGATTTTCACTGTGCTTGCAGCAAGGCTTAGATACAAACATTTTCAGCAAAGCATTTTAACTCCATTATTTAGACACATGCAAGTTACCACAGAATAACCAGTCAATGGGTCTTATATGAGTTGTGGTAATTGTCCAAGGGTCACTCTTAGAATAGCAAATGCAAAGTCATATGAGTTTGTTCAGTGCTGTTCATCACAGGCTAAATTAATTTGATTTCCTTTCAGTTTGGTATGGACTTGGAGGCACATAAATGGATAGTTAACCCATGGTAATGTGTTTAAAGATGTGAGCTCACAGTGTTAAATTATACAAGTAAATCAGAATAACTTTTTTAATTTGGTAAGTCACCTTTAATATGTCAATGTCACAGTGATCAGTTAAAAGGTGGTAAAAGTGAAGATTTTCTTCCACCACTACTACTACTACTACTACTACTACTACTGATTTTTAATGAGTTCTCCCTATAATATTTGTAAAGTAGTGACCCATTTTTTAATAACATGGTACTTCTATCCTACAGGGAATCTTATAATAATAGTTTCTGCTTCCTCTTGAAAAATCTGAAAAGCTTATTCCCTAATTCTGTTAGAAATCTCTAATGATTCATGCATATTAAATCCAAACAAACCACCTGGTTTTGATTGTTTCCTAATCCTTCTTAAAATCAGAGGCCCATTATCAGTGGCCTCTGCAACAGAACTCTGCAATTAGAAATCCACACAAGCTTCCCTCTTTGTCATCAAGCTGTGTGTGTCTGCTCCGAGAAAATTGCTACAGCTGTCAGCTTAAGTGCAATGACAAATAAGCTTCTCTGCATATTTGGTTCCAGCTAGTTTTGCTCAATTCAGTATGACTTCACCGGCATGACAAGTTATACAAGTGTTACCAAAGAGTAAAAAAGACAAGCTGTCAGGTATTTACCATAGGTTAACCCTACGTGGGGCTACACACTGTCTCTGGGTTTAGCCCCATAGCCATCAGAGAGCAGTACTCTTTCCAAAGTTGTTGGCAGGGTGCTGCATAGCATGTTGCTGTTTCTCCTTTTTTCTCAGGGTTGTGTACAATTTTACCTCATTATTTTCTGATAATAATACCTTGCAATTTGAAGAAATGCTGATCTCCCACTCTGTTTATCAGAGCAGAAGAGGTTTTCCCAAACCACCTGTGATTTGTAGGGTTCTGTCTACAGCTATTTCTGATGAAAACTGCACACCCCCACCCTAAAGAGTACCAGAGTAAGAAGTCTCTGAAGCAATTTAGTTACTTCTGAGGAAACAATTCTAAGAACAGAGGGGACTGACATTCCCAGCTATCATGTCTTCTCCTCTAAGAAATCTGAAGGAGTTGGACCAACTGTTATTAAGTCTGCTGTGAGCTGAGTGCCTACTTCAGCTGAAAAACTCAGCCTGTGGCAACTACAATGACAGATTTTAGCATTTCCAGTGATACTCAGTACCCTCAGAAAAAACTAAATCAAATAATGGGGACTTAAAAGTGCTAAGGAAATATACCAATGGGGCAGGGGAGAAGAGACTGAACTTGCAGTCTGAAGGACAGTGCCTGCTATTAAAGCTGATAATTTGCATAATAGAAGTCTCTTCTGTGCTCATAACTGTTCTTTTTTGCTGATAATGGCAGCTCCAATAAAGCAATACTGAATATGAGTCTACAGCCATTGAAGACCAGGGCAAACCATACTGAGAACCCTTCTGGAAGTGGGTGTATTAAACGTGTTTCAGCCGCGAGATCTAAATTGAAGGAAAGTCTGGGTCTGCAGTGCTCATTACGCCTAATTTGATTATTTCTTCAGCAACGGATATGTTGTTTTCATTGCCAAGCAGCAGGGGCACTTCCAGAATGCTCTTAAACTGTTCAAAGGAAATAACGAGTTCTGAAAGAATCTCCTTCTGACATCTCGAATCCATCATATCTGTATTAAACTGATAGTTTCTTGTCTTTTAATCAGTGATACTCAGGAGTAGGGAAAACCTGTGAATGTACGGATGAATCAGAGCTGAGTCTAATTAGCTATCTTCATAGAACCTTTTTTATGTGTACTCCAAAAAAATGAAACTCACAACTGTAAGTGATAATGATTATTAGTCTATACTTTTTCTAAGAGAAACACTGTTTTTTATTCTTTTCCCCAGCCCTAAGTTTTTTAAGCATTTCAGTTAATTCACTGAACACACAGGTACAGATGAACAGCCTGCTAAGAATGCAGGAACATGTCAGCTGGTGAGAAGCTGCATCAACTAGAAAATGGAAATGGAGCTCCAAGACTCATTTCTTTGAAGCTGATTTCCACAGGGCATTTTTTTTTTAATCTGTTGAATACTCATAAAATAACAAATAGGCTGAAAAAAACAATGTTGATATTTCTTCAGAGGCTCTCATTGCTCTTGCCCACATCCTCTTTCTTTTGCCACCTGCCCTAAAGCAGCCACATAGTCAGCTGGAACTGGTTAAACCTTTGTAGACTGCAGCATCTTGTTTGCAACTCATATCCTGGAAGGAAACAGGCAAGAGCTAAAGCAGTGGTTCCTAATGTTTTTTGGAGTTCTGAGCTGATTTTTCTTTTTGAGTTGCTGCAACTACTTTTGCCTTCTTTCATTCTTCTTTTGCCTCCTGAACTGCTTGCCTCCCCATCTCACCCCTTGAATGCTACAGCTTCCTTCAAATTCCCCATCTTGACTTTGTGAGGGATGTTACCATCTTGAGCTCTGCACCACATCACATGTTCAATTTTCATGTTCTTCTAGAAGGGGACATGTTATTATTTATGAACGCATCTGAAAAAAAGAAGTTATTCCATCTCCCTCGCCAGTCAGTGGCCTTCCTGAGGAGAGAGCTCCAATGGAGGCCTGTTCAGATTTGGCTGTTCAGAATACATGCCATTGTCTCCTAGGAGCTGATGCTCATAGCGTGTTTCAGAAAGGCCACCAGTGAGCTCATCACACCTTTCCATTATTGCTACCTTCAATTTTAAGCAGTTACAGCTCTGTTCACTGCTATCTTATTATCAGCCTTCCTTTGATGTTTCAGAGGCAGGAGAAAATATCTTTCCTTTGTGAGTGCAAATTAGCTGCAGGTACAAAAAGAAATGTAACAGCTTGTGGAAAAACTGGTTTGAACCAATAATCTGAAAGACTTGCAAGTATTAGAATCCCATCATGTTGCATAGGCCTCTCCCTGTATCCAAATCCTACTATATGAAAGTAGATACTCTGGCAGTCACCCAATATTGTGTATTCCAAATGAAATCCTGTATATCAGTATATTTTATTCACATTCTGCACTAGCATCTGGCTACTTTTTGAGACAGGTCTTAATCAGATAAAGACAATGTGACCAAATCATTATATTATGTGTTTATAATGCATTCAACATATACTATATATACACATATAAATATATATACATAAACTCATTTCTATCAGCCCACTATTTTTGGCAGTCATTCACTTGGTTGCTCTTTCCCTATAATACTGGCACCTGTAACAAGGCAAACCACTTACTCCTTTGGTAAGTCTGTGAGAAACAGTTCAGGAAAACAACATGATAGAGCACAGTGTCTCCTCACCTTCAAGTCCATTCCTACACAAATCCATGTGGAGGACGAGGGGATGTGAACCTAGGGAGCTGGCTTCCCTTTTTTCCTGAGGTGCAGGTGCGACTATACTCAATCACAGTAAGTTCATGCGTTTATCCCTTAAATTACAGATCCCTCCATTTGAATGCCTTCAATATTCCCCTATAAAACTAACAGAGTAATCCTACTTCTCAGTGCTGACCTTGTCTCAGATAAGGCTACATGAGGCTACAAGGATGCAGATGAGAGTGCTGGTCAGGCCTGTCTTACTGTCACACTGGTCCCCATGACTTTGATGATGTGGAAGGCTGCTGACAAGTGAGGTATTTAACCAAGTAAAGAGAAAGCTTGGGATGTAAATCTCCCCTTTCTCACTACGGTAGTCAATAATTATACAGCTGTTAATTCAAGTACAGATCTAGGTTGAGGAATGTATATATATTGAAGGACAAGTGCATTTGAAATTATCTACTACTAGTTCAGCAACGACAGCCTCCATTGGCATATTTCTGCAGCTGCTGAAAAGGTGCAGTCTGATGCTTATTATTTGATTTTAACCTCACCAAAGGAAAAATATTTTGGCAAGATTTAATTTTAGGAAAACAATTAAAGTGAAAGAGTATCATTTATAATAATATGATCTAATATTTTCTGTTGCCGTGGACACAGAACAATGAAGACATGCATCAGTTTGTGGGGAAACTGTCTAAATTACTAAAAGCTTTAATAAACAAGCTAACAATTGATGTTGGAGGGCAAGCAGCCTTGCAAATGAACATAATTATGAATCTACATTCAAATCAGTGCACTAAATTACAGGTTCAAATGTTTTAGCTTCTAGACCTCCGACTGCTTGTTTTGTTGACTACCATCAAAATATTAGCATTTGTGCTTGTAATAAATCGAGCCCATGAAACTGCAGCGTTTCTTTCTCTCTCTCTTTTTTTAAAGCAGGCACTAAATGTAATTATATGTGCTGCATTCCAATATCACAACAGTAAGTGTCATTTTGGGTGCTCAAGTTATGCGAAAAGCCATTTTCATTTCTGTATTTCTTCATTAAATGGTTGCATATTTCTTGTTCAACCCCAGTATCAAATAACTATCTGATTCAACATTAACTCTTAGTTCACTGATAGCTTTTTTTGCATTTTTTATTTCAGTGTGGACAGACATCCATAGGCTGGATTAATTACAATTCGCAACTATTAGTACTTCTGACTGATAGGAACTGCTGCACTTACCTTCACCGGTCAACTTCATTTGTCACAAGCTATTCAAAAGCAGCACTTGAAAAATATAGCAATTTGGAGATGCTCTGGTTTCTGAAATTAGGAAACAACTGGGTCTTAGACTCCTTCGCATGGGTGCAAGCTCAGTGACAAGTGAGCTTTATGCTCTCTTTATCGGTTTCTCTGTCTATAAAACGGAGGTAAGAAGTGCAGCCACAAAGGATACCCTGCCCTGAAGGAAATTAAACAACTGCACAGGCTTTACTCTTCAAACTGTTGCTCCCATTTCTGTAGGTTCTGAGATCTTCACTCTATATGTCTTTTTCCCAGGTGAATAAGGAGGTAAGAAGATCCTTGCCCTTTCTCCAGTTCTCAGTGAGCACAGGGGAAGCAAGAAGGAGCAAAGAAGTCTGGACAGAACCGTAGGAAAGGCCACACTAGTTGATTGCCACAAATGGAAAAGCCTGAAAGACAGACTGGACCAGGGGAATGAATTTCATCTGTGCTCAGCTAGTTTTGCAGACCTCTAACAAGAAAAAGTCTGCCAAAATCCTGATTCAAGAAACCAATGAAAAATAATACAGTGTTAAATCTTGGGAATAAATAATTTATCCACAATGTTTGCTATGAAAGTGAATTTAGTTCATACTTTCAGTAATAAATTTATACCCAGGATTCACCATTACTGAATAGTAGCAAAAGAAATTGTAGCCTAGGCTAGACACACATAGTCAAACCATCACACTGTAAGGTCAGGCATGGTCATAAAAGTGCCTGTATCTGGCTTACCCCAAAGATTCTGCCCAACACAGCTACACTGGTTTTATTTCAGTTGGTGTGGACTAGTCCCTAGCTGAAATGACTGTGTCAGGTTCAAACATTACAAGTCTTCACTAAAGGTTTAGCTATGTCTGCATTTACTCACATTGTCCTTTTCCTACCAGCACAAGTGGGGACCATGCAACCTCCAGTATTGTGTGGATTAATTTTAAGATGGGCAGGCAACTGATTTTATAGATTATTGTTAAGAATAACACATTGAAATGATGAACTACAACTTCAGCTGCATAAATCTGCAAAGCCTCATCAATTATACTAGCTAACATCATCTGAAGATCTAATTTATCTTAACTGAAAGGAGAACAGTAGGTAATAAAAATATAAGAAAAAAAATCCAGAATCTCCAATAACACTGGGACACTGGAAGGATTATTTTAACACCATATCTGGCAATAAGAAAGTATTGCACAAATTAGATAACATTTGCTGAACTAAGAGTCCTAAAGAGAAGGAAACATTGACTTGTACATACACTGAATATTATAGAACATAGAAAACAGAAGTAAAAATTGATAGCAAATGAGCAATCGGAATAGGTGAAAATTCTCTACTAGATTGATGCATACCTCTCCTGAATTACCTTTCTTACAAGTGTCCTTTTTCTTATGAATACTGAGGTCTGTATATTATTATTATTCTGTGTTTTAAGTTCATGTAGGTCGCTGAAATTTAAAAAAAACTTTTAGGAGTACAACAATAATAGGCTGGTATAGAAAAGAAAAGAAATACAATAGGAAAAAATTGCAAATATTTATGTTTTCCTTTAAATCCACTTCATCTAAAAAATTTGAAAGTGTGATTAAAACTTTCAAAATTGGATTCTAATTTGTAATGCTTTCTAAGCAAGAGTATTTACAAGTCTTGTGCTATGCAATAAAAAACTAGATTACAGAAAAATAGCTAGGTATTTCAAAATGTGTCATGGTATAACACAGAGTGTTTCTACATTATTAACCACATGCTCTCAAAAATTATTAAGGAGCTATTTTAACAGAAACCAGTGTTCTTGGATAAGCAAATACTGCCAGAAACCATGGTTTGAAGAATAAAATCACAGAATAGTATCACAGATGTGTGATAAAAATCACAAGAATGATTCATAAATTGTACCAAACAAACAACCACAGTACAGAGGTGGGCAGTTTGAGAAGTTCAGAAACAGAATTCTTTCCTATAATCTTAGATTTTAAAATCAGAGGGGGGCTGTATATTCAAATGCCTAAAACAAGTCAAAGAGCACCATCAGCTAATTACAGAGTTAAGCCCTTAAATTTAACTTTGAGCTATCACAGATATTTAAGACTCAGGTATTATCAGGGTTTTAGGTGACAGAGAAATTGCCACACTACAAGGTAATGTATTGCTTAATTATAGATTCCAGCTATTTAGTCATACTTTTTTGATGGTTAAAAAGCTGTCTGCTATCAGAAATCTTCTGCTATACATAGTATAGACTACTGCCAAGTCAACTTCAGTCTCTTCTTTGACTTGTAAGAACACCACAGGAAATGTCTTTACAGTTATCAGAATAGTGTCACCAACTGTTGTACTTTCTTAAAATGCTCTTATTTGGATGTAGGTGATTACATAACAATTCTGACATTTTTCTTGTTCTGTTTTTCAAAAGTAAGTTTCTAGATCTCAGGATAGCAAAAGAAAACTTTGAACATATGGGTAAAACAGCTAAGATGATTAAAAAAAAAGAAGTCTTAAAAAAATTTCATGATCTCATGATTGAGCCAAAACTCTTGTATTTTCAAAATCTTGTTCATGATTTTGGCAATACCAAAACAGTTTTCCAGTACCATATCATCAAGACCTTTGTGGATGGAGAATCACATTGTGTTCTGGGTATGGAAGGGAGCTGATGTTACATGAGCCTTCCCAAACTCTGTTTTCCCTAAGGAGGGAACCATTATCTTGTTATCTCCTTGCCCTGAGGCAGCATATACTTGCTGAGAAACATTTGTTTCTGTTCTTAACACGTACTCTTGAAACTACCTAATGAAGGAGCTTTCACTCCCTATAGAAAGTTGTATGTAGTTTTTCACTACCCTAAGATATTAAAGAAAAATACAGAATGAATTTTGTCTTTTCTTTTTTCCCTCTAAAAATGGTGTCAAAGCCTTCTTTTTTTTCCCTAAATAAACTTCTCTGTACTTTCATGCAGTATTAGTTTGAGGAATGTCGGACAGTGGGCATAATTCAGAATTCATTGATTTCTATGGGAACTAGATTGATTCTCTTAGGCCAAAGCCCTGGAAGAGTAAATGCAGCTATTTCAACAAATAATTTGTTCTGCCAAAGAGGCCTTCAGACTTCAGATAAGCGCAAATACATAATCTCTCTCACAGCACTACGGAGCTGCTGGAAAGAAGGCTCTGTTCTTGCAGAACCATATTCTCTGTATGAATACTTGCAGTTCAGAATTCAAAATCAGTTTCCCATGAATGTGCTCTGGATTTATATTAAATTCACTATTTCAGTTACCTTGTTTCCTAGAATATCCTCAGAAAGAGAACAAAACCCAAAACAAATACAAAGAGAATCCATTCATTTCTTTTCTTTCTGTCCCAACAGAAATTTTATGCATTAGTTTCTCAGTTCAGGAAAATAGCATAATTCAAATCCTTTCTGTTTAACCTACAGTTGCAGAATGTCAATCTAAGACTTTTTAGGCGATTTTAAATAAGTGCTTTTGATGTGACTATACAGTAGATGAAGAATAGACATTTTAATTACAGTTTTAGTAGGAGTAGAGCATAAACAAGGCTTGCTTTCACTATTTTCCAACAATATTCTTTTAATCTGTATAACATTAATATTGTGTGAGCTAGTAGTCTAGACTAAGCGGCAGTATATAAAAGAGTCTAAATTGTGCTGTGGCTACAATCAAACCTGATTAAGTAATGCCTCTGCATAGCATAGCGTAATTTCACCACAGTTGGAAAGAGCAGCTAAAAATACGGCTGTTCAGAGAAACTCTCTATTGTAACTCTTTAGATGATTTGATATTTAGCAGTGATGGTTCCAGCTTTCAAGGATAACTTCTATTCCTCATATGAAGGAGTCCTCAGCAGACAAATGGTGAAACTGTCCCTGCCTAATGTCCAAAGCATGCACTGGGACAGAAGAAGAAAAGTGTCCAGGTGCCAAGTACTCTGAGATCGCCAGACAATATAAAGTCCTTCGGAGACTATTATTCCCTGATCCAAGTTAAAGCTCAGTCACTCAACCGCTTTGGCAATCTGGAGCAGGAACATTGAATCAGAAACCTGTATGACCTCCCCAGCAGCTCCAGCCTGTAGGCTGTTTCCAACAAACACTGTATGGAATAATCTCCTACACAGAACAAAAACATCTGCAGAGATCACAGTTTCCCTCATCTTCTCCCCTGCGCCTGAACCACAAAGGATATGATTCTGTTGCTGTCCCAATGCAGGAGCCTACAGTCTTGAGCTCAAGCCATAGGAGCTTACTTTTTTAGTTTGGGAGATACCCAGTTCAAACTCAATATATCAACTAAAATTGCATAGTCGTTGAGTAATTCTGGAATAAACGTACACTTCTTATCCACATAATTTACAGCTTATCTGGTATTCTTTGCTTTCTGTATTTTCTAGCCATGTTCCATTAAATCTCTTCCACCACCCACTTTGAAAGTGTCTGCCCTTCAGAAATGTATGAAAATATCTATACAAAAAACTCAAAGGATATACATCCAAAATTTCTTTCCAGGAAGGCCATAAAAGCTCATTCATAGACAGTTAAATAAAATATCAATTAAAAGAAATATTTGGAGAACAAGAATTTTTTTTTGTTTGAGAGGTACTTACTTAAAAGGAATTGTTCCTGCAATTTGGCCCGCAGCACTTAATCAGCATTTGAACAAGTCCATGTTCCCATAGAATTAAATGCATCTTTTACCATTAATTATAGTAACAGTGATTGATTCTATGCCACTGATGCCTGTGGGAACACACCCAGATAATTTCACAGGATGTGGGACCAGGGCTTAGAAACACTATTCAGCAAGATGACCAACTCCAGAGTCACGAGTAGTCAATTCCCGTAACGTCAGCGTGCTCTTACTGTACTGTCAAAATTAAGGTGACTTTCCCACTGCCTATAAGTAGGAGCAGGATGAAACCCTCTTGCTTACGTATCTTGCAAAACATAAAACCATATTAAACATATGTAGTCATTTCTATGCATCAAATTGAGCTAGCCCTGGATTTGATAAATACAATTTCACACCTATGAACTGAGGGCACAGATTTACAGGTTAGTAGAAGCTCCTTTGAAAATGAATTTCATAATAATGTTTCAGTCCCTGAGGCCAAGTTTTGCTGCCTTTCTTAATGAACAGTAATTTTCCACAAGTCAAAGCCATGGGACAACAAAGATGCTACTGAGTGATAGTATGGCATAACTGAAGGTAAACACAGACAGCCTCTTCTAATTTGGGCAATATGGGTAATAACCTGCTCTGCAGCAAAACAGGTGAGCTTACCCAATAGAAGAATTTACCTCTTTTATTATTTACCACAGCACCGCTGTTCATAAAAAACAGAATTACAGTTTGGCCTTTTGTGATGGCAGCTGATACAAAAAAAAAAAGAAAAAAAAAAGGCAGACATTTAATGGAGAATTATAAGAGAATATTGATGACAAACAAATTATTTGAAAATCTATCAGAATGCAAATAGACTGAATTATTCATTGTTACTACTATGCTTCTTGGGCAAATGCTAGCTCTTTAAAATGCTTCCTATTAATAATTGTCATGTTATGATGCTGCTAGAATTGATACATTTCTGTTGTATTACAGCAATGTGAACTAAAATATTTTTGCTATGATTCTCCAAACCTGAATAGCTCCATCACTACGAAATTGAAAAGTGACAGGTCTATAAATCTATCAAGTTACTATTCCGAATTTCTAGCTCAAGTTCAGTCTTCCATGGCAATAATCTGAGCACTCTTCCATTCTTAAATATTTCTTCCAAGACATTACCCAATGGACCTCGTGTGAAATTTTAATTCTTGTGTTTGCTACTGACCATCTTTTGAAAGTCATTCAGCAGCCCAAACAAGCAGGAAGGTGTCTAGAAGGATTTTTGAAAGCACTTAGATTTCAAAAACACATAGATTTAATATGGATGCTAGATATTTCTATTCAAAACTTCAGCTAGCTTCACTCTCTTTATCTTTACAACAAAACAACTGGCCTTTGCTGACTGGTTCACTGATAATTCAGTGGTAAACAGTCTTTCAACTACTGGTGCAAAATTGTTCTGTAATGGAGAGTCAGTTTTAATCTTTTTCTTGCTGATAAGACTTAGAAATATGGTGATCTGGCAGTGTTCAGTCCTTATATCAAGTCACTGCTTAAAAGCACCTGAGGCATGGCTGAAGAGAGAGCATAAAATCAGGGATAATGAATTGTGCCAGTCATTGTTGCTTTGTTATGAATGAGTTACGAGCTCACCAAATTTCTTTACGTTTTTAGATTTCTGGCAAAATTCATGTGAAGATCCCTAGTCTATGGCTGGCACGTCATCAACTCATCCCACTATGGCATCCTCCTCAGCTTCTCTCATAACAGTAAAGAAAGGGAAAGCACTTTGAACGATTCTTGTCCATTTATAGTTTTCCCCCAGTTCTAGCATTTCTGCTGTCAGTGTTCAGTCTTCCTGCTGAGGCCAAAAAATTCAGTAGACTGGTTCTTTTATATGAACAATGGTATAAGTGAAAGTGGAGTCCCCTGTTCCTCATGCAGCTCAAATTCATATTTTTATCCCTATATTAGGTGCTAGTATACCAGGATGTATCGGTTACTTGGCGGGTCACTGTCTTGCTTTGGATGGAAGACCTCCTGCCACTGCATGTTACACAGTGTGAACTGTTATTTAGATAGGTACATATGACATATTATTTCAAAAGCAAAGCAAAAAGCAAACAAACAAAAAAGAATTGTGCATAAGCAAAAGTCTGTAGGAACCTGAACAACACATTTCATTGAGATGGCTGTTGAGTCGGAGACTGTCCATATTAAAATCCTGGACGATGACAGTAAGAGATCACTCTCAATGGGATTGTTATTTTGAGGCTGAATGTATTTTTTTTTAATGTCATACTTTCAATTCTAAATCCATTGGTGCATCTAGAATATATTTATATATGTTTTCTAATACTTTGCTTTATGGAGGTATTCAAGCAGAACAGGAATTTTCCCACAGGGAATGCTGGCAAGGATTTCATGGTAAACCGTTTACTTTCCTGCTCAGCTTTGAGCATGGATAATAATTTAGGAGGAGGTATGTAAATGCCGCATACTTAGTTTCCTGTGATTTTTTTGGGGGGGAGCGGGGGGACAGACATCCTGTAGGTGTCACTCCCTTTTACATCTTCAATTCTTCTTTAAATATATTTACAAGAATTGCAGTAAATACATGATTAGTAGAGAGGAGGTAGAGTGGAAAAGATTTTTTTTTAATAATGTTTTGTGTGACAATCCTGACAAGATTATTATGGAAAAAAGTGTATCCATCAAAATTAGATCGGCTTTTAATACTTTTGGAGAGAATCTGGTCCCAGCCAGTAAAACTTCAAGCCCACCTAAAAGGTAGGGACATTTAGAACTTACGTTTTTAGCTTAGGACCAATTTTTCTAATATACTTTTCAGGAACTACTCTTAGAGCTGTTTATATTGGAGGTCTTGGCTACTTTCATTGTAAGCTGTTTGCACGAGGAACCGTCTCCTGTGGCGTTCACAACACAGCCTAATCTCACTTGGACTTTCAAGCACTGCAGTATTACAATGAAGAACTAGCTGGGGATAATTTCCTAGAAAATGCAGAGTTTGCCTTTCCCTAACACACAGTATGGGGTTGTCTGCCTCCCCTGGGGGATGTTTTGTTTCCCCTAGCATACGGTGTAAGAAATTGTAAGAATGGTCATTATGGTCTTGCTACAGGGCTGTCTAGTATCCTGTTTCCAATGACTGACAGTAGAGAGTGCTTAGGGAGAAGTACAAAACAGCATTTGTAGAGTGATCTTCCATGATAGCAGTGTTACTGTCTCACTTGATGTTGTTAGTTGTAAATTTTGTCTTCAGTGTCTGACTTTAATACCTCTGATCTTTTTTCTTAAGCTTTCAGTGATGCAGTTACAGATTTTCCTTCATTTCTCAAACACTGAAATTTGAAGGAGCCAGTCTTTCACAGAACAAAATTTTGGAGTGCAATGCTGGGGGATGTTTTGACATCCCTTGAAACATCTGATCCTTAATTATTCTTGCTCAAAATAAAATGTTATAAGGCATTTTTGTATCATCCTTGTCCCTTTTAAATCAAGAGAAACTGAAAAATAATATCCTTTCTAGCAGATGATTTCCTCTTAACTGGAGAAAATGCTGCAGCACATTTCTTATGAATCAGACAATTTTTATATTTAAAAAAAAGAAAAAAATACCCCAAACCTGTCTTGTCGAGAAAATAATTAAACATCTTTCAAGGAATATATATATATATATACACAATTTTATGCCCAAACACTGACTTCTTCAGAATTTAACAACAAAACATACAGTGGGCTGCAGAACACTTAAGTAGATTGTGAGCTACATTTTTGTGTGTTCAGCTGTAGTCTCATAGAGTTTAGGGCTGAAGAGGCAATAAATAGTTTAGATAGAATCACCTAGATAGAATAATCTGAATCCTAAATCCTTTTTGACTTCAAATCAGTGTAAGTAAGAGAATTGACACAGCTAAAAAGTAAGATCCTTAGAGCCCTGGTGACCCCATCCAGGGCCTTACCTTCAACTGTAGTTGATCTCTGATCTTTCACAGAAAGAGAAGAGATTCCAAAATCTCACAGTGTCCGAATAGTCAATTATGTATCAGGAGAAATAAATTGTATCAGATTCCAGCAGACAACTGACTGAAGCTCAGAAGCATGAAATTTGGTTGTAATCAGTGCCTTAATGCAGAGCTGTAAGAATTATCAGCATACGGAAGGCGTTGCAGTCAATCTTTTGTTCTTCAAGATCTGTTCAAGAGGGAACTAAACAAGCAAACTTAGTTTCATAGATTCCAGGGACAGAAAAGATTGTTGTGTCCTTTCAGCCCAACTTTTCTACCCTATTACAGGCTGAAGAATTTTTCAGTAAAGTGTAATTAAATAATATCTTTTAGGAAAAGAATGAATCTCATTTAAAAACCTCTATATGGTGATGAGTTTGAAGACCTTACTAAGAATTATATGCTCACACGTCTTTCTCAATAAATGACAATTATGGAAGCCATGATGCTCTGAGGATATGAGGAGGGCAAAGCTTGTAGGGTGAAACCATTTATTAGACCAATGGAAAGAACTGGAAAAAGAAGAGCTTGTGGTATCTGAAAGCTTATGTGTTTATTCTAACCCTAACAGTACCTCTAATAAAAGATCCTACTCTGCCTATAAACTTTCCATCAGATAAGGGTATTGTAAAGAAATCTTGGTATGGTAATATGATCTTTCTTGGGGATCGCTAGAGCAGACTATTATCTCTTCATTCTCTTGTACACAGTATTGCTTTTCTTTAGAAGTGCAAATATAATAATTTCTTCTACCATTAAACTAAATATTGAAACTCTAATTTATCAAGTTGCTACATGTAATTAAATTTTTTATCTATAAAACCCATGTACCTCGTCAATCCTACTGACTGACTGCACAGCTTTCACAAAAAAATTGTTCTGCTCATGTGAACAACGCACTAAAAACCTAGAGACAGAACAGGGATGACCCGTGTTCCAGCAAACCCGCTAGAAAATATATCAGTGCACCCTGGGATGGCACAGCTGTATTTGCTTCAGATGAATATTATTACCCTGTGCTTGGCTGTGTGAATTTAAGTGGAAATTAAGTCTCAACAGGAGACCGTACCCATTACTGCAAGGTATCAATTTTAATGCAATAAAGTGATATCTTTTGATAAATATCTGGCTTATACCTAAACCATCACCATTCCATTTAACACTCTTTTACAGTGTACCAGAGGCTCACTCCAATATGGAAACTACTCACTGCTTCCAAAGAACAGCAGGGAAATCCCATGAAAACTGCAATTAAAATAACTATAAAGAATTAAAATAGCTCTTGGGCACTTTTTATTATCGTTGTTTTTGGTTGTCAAGGGGAAAAACTGAACAAAGAAAAAGAAAGATATGCTTCCAGCAATAGAGAAAGCATTTAAAAGGATCTTGTAAACAAGCAGGCAACAATTCATTCAGGGTTATACATTCATCAGGAAAAAAAAAAAAAGAAGCAATGCAGTAAAAGGCCTCCAATGGAGAACTTCCTGTAGGGACTGCAAAGTAACCTGCAGCAGCAAAACTGTACTATGATTAACTAATGGCATCTGACAAAAGAGACATTTAGAGGTGTCTCATTCTTCTACCTGCAGCCATAATGCCACCTAAAGAGAGAATATACTTCTCTTGTCATTAAAAGTCTCAGAACGGCTGGATTTTTTCATGTTAAATAAGACCGATGGAGTTTCTTTTCACAGACTCTGCCAGTTGCTTCTTATTCTGCTGAAAATTACTACAAGCAGTGAGACTGTCAATTAAAGACCTGTTGTGGCAACTTAATCTGGGCAGTAATCTCAAACAAAACCTGAGGCTATAAACTCATTTTACACTAACCACTAACAGCCATTGGTCATTACTGTACTGATTTAGATAGCCCTGAAAGGTTAAAGGTTTCCTGTCAGTCTTTTCAGATATGCAGTCTCCTCTCTGGGCCCATAATGACAGGATCTGGAGAAAAAGAGGTAACTTTTTAAATGGTCTGTTTTAAAAAAGACCGACTAGCAAAGAGCTCTTACATTTCATGTAAAACAAGCAAAGCAGTATTTCATTGCAGCTATAGTCACTGCACCAAAAATGAAGGAATTGGTCAGTGTGACATTAGGCAGAAGAGAGGATTAACAAGCTGTTTTCAATACATAAATATCTGTTGTTGCAGTTGTCACTGAAAAGATTATTTGCTTTGGTACTACTGAACACCTGCAAATGGAAGACCTAACTTTTGGGGACTACTCAGAGGAACTTTCTGTTCACCATAGAGATGTTACCCTCTCCAAAGTGGTTTCTTCTGAGCTGGTAGTATGTTTCTAATTTGCAAAATTAGGTGGGTTTTCAGGAGATAGCAAGAAAGGTCAATTTAAGCCCAAGTGAGAACAAAAAGTATGGTTCTTTCCCTTGCCTGCTGACATCATTATTGGATCAGAAACCCTCCCTGCGGATGTACCTGCCTTCTCCAGTGAGTAATATCTCCTCCTCACTCCTCCAAATGTTATTTCCTTTTCTGGGCCCTCTGGCTGCTGGGTGAGTTCCCACTGCCACCAGCTGTCATTAGAGAATCCCCTTCCCTCCACCCTGCCTGGTCCTAGGGTTAGCATCCTGCCTTCAGGCTCCACTGATGACTGATTTCTCCCCATAATCACTTCCGAAAATGTTTCTTTCAACTTCCCCCCCACCATGCTCCTTCTAGCTATTGTTTGCCAAGCCTTTTTCAGACCTCCTGATTTATCCCAGGCCCCTCGAAAATTTTCAGTGCAGCCCCTTACCAGAATAGTCTGGCTTTTCCAGATGTTCCATCCTTCCACACTGCACTCTACGAGAGGTGTCAACACAACACCAAAAATAGTTGTATGTAACACAGACCAATGTGCAGTATAATGAGATTTACAGGCTAGACTTAAACAGTTGAGATCCCTATCAAGACAGGATTCAGGTATGCTTCAACCCTCACATCCAGGTTCCTGTCAGAAGGAATGGGGGAAGGAGTAGGAAGGGTGTTGTGATGCACTCCAGCAGGTCCTCTGGTCCAGATGACAGGGGGGATCAGGCCTGTATGACACTCCAAGGAGTACACCTACCAAATGCACCGTGAAGGGGCAAGAGGCAACAGATGCAAGTTGCCCCAAGGGAAATTCTGACTATGTGCAAGGAAAATCTTTCACAAGTAGAGTGGTTAAGCACTGGAACAGGTCTCCCAGAAGGGTTGCTGACTCCCTGTCCTTGGAGATTTTCAAAACTTGATGAGATAATGTCCTGAGGAACTTGATTAACTTTGAAGTTAGTCCTGCTCTGAGAGGGAGGTCCTTTCTTTCCAGCCTAAATTATTCTGTGATTCTATGGTTTTACAGCAGGGTCCCCTTTTTAAAATGAACTAAAGCTTGCAGTTGGTGGTTACGTGACTCCCTAGAACTACAATTCCTAAAAGATCTGTCCTTTAGAGAGGCATAATTGGAGAAAGGGCATGTTATTTAAAAAAAAAAAAAAGTAGTAAAGAATACCCCTTGTCATCACCACTGGAATCACTGGCAAAATGAGGTCATAGAATTGGCTTTGTTTTTGGTGAGATATTACCAACAGAGTTTCACAAAAATGTTAGAATTTCCCCCCTCCCCCCAAAACCCAGAGTGGGAGTACTAAGTTATCCTTTTGATGGCAAAGCCTTCCAAAACTGAAGGTAATTCTATAATTTGTAAAGTTTTGATAGAGGACTACATGGAAAGTGACTGTGAAAGTAGCTTGTTATCATGGCTGCATAGTCTCACTACTACTTTTTGAATAGTCATTTGGGAAACAAAGAAGATGTCTTTCTCCTCCTAACTGCCAGCTCTACAAACTCTGCTTAGATCTTAAAAGTCTTCCCTATATAACATTCCAAATAATAAACATCCTGGTTGAGGTTTTCAAGCAGGGCGGTAGTTCTGGCACACAGCTTCCCTTGATTATAGCAGATGAGTTCATCCTTAGAGTAGAATTCTGCCTTTACCTACTTTAGCTCATTTAACTGGTTCTTTCATACTGAACCAGGCAAAATAGACTCAAGCTGTCTAACAGAAGCAATAGCTTTGTGGTGTCACATGAAGCACAAACCTATTTTTGCCAGTAGTCAGCAAATGTCTAGCACTAATTTATCACTGTGCTTTTAATCAGCAGCAACAAGAAGCAAATGTCTTGCTTAGCACCTTCTCTGTTCTCATTTGGTGAAATTAGTGGCAATTTGATTTAGAAAGAGCCAATTGAAAGATATATTAAGGATTTAACCCAATATGTGTGTGAACTTTAAAATTAACATATTTACATACACATGGGTTGAAGAATGTTGACTAGCTCACAGTCAGAGATAATTCAGTGCAAGAAAGTTTCTGACTCAGCATAAAGAAAGGAGCAGATAAGTTGGGGAAAAAAACACTTTTCAATGTAGTTTTTATGAGAACTGCATTTTAACTAACAGCTGGATCACTTT
Organism: Apteryx mantelli; assembly: GCF_036417845.1. NCBI lineage: Eukaryota > Metazoa > Chordata > Aves > Apterygiformes > Apterygidae > Apteryx > Apteryx mantelli. The sequence continues at coordinate 124,313,902 of NC_089980.1, forward strand.
CTACAATCATTCCTCTAATTCTTAAGTAATATGGGAACTCAGCACAAGAAATTAAGAGATACACAATTAAATTTGAATGATAGCATCTTCTTACCTCAACATAGCTCATTATTTAATGCTATCAAAGCATCAGGCTTAATTACTTCTCAGTGGCTAAAAATAATTGTCATAGATTTTTTTTTTCTTTTAATTACCTCTAGTAAAGCCTCTTTTTCAGGCATGTACACGTATTGGCTAAGCATTGCTATTTCTCTGATCATGCCTATAACATGATTTAGGTATATTTATGCCTCATATCAGCTGGAAAAATAAATGGGAGCAAACCTCGTCGTGAAATCCTACATGTGAACATTGGGATTATCTGAATGGTTTAGCAACCTTTCTTATACACAGCTGGCAACTTACTTCAACAGGCTAGAGAAAATATAGGCTTGCCTCAGCAAAGGTTTTGTTGCTGTTTATTCTGTGCAATTAGCAAAAGGTAGAGACATTGTCCTATACTATAGTATGCAATAATTCAATGTTGTTTTAATTGGGAGATCTATTTTCTGCTGGACAATTTGAATTCCACTAACAAATTAAACTCTAGAGTGCATCTGAGCTAACATTAATCATCTAAAATTGTCTGGACTAAGATAGGTATCTAGTTTTTGTCTACAGGCAAAGAAGGAAAAAAAAGCCAGCCACCTCCAGAGCGCAATTCAGATCAGGGTAGTGTGAGTGGTAAAGAAACAAGGAATGATTATGGCAGTGTGAAGGATAAGAAGGAGGAGGGCGCTACCTTTCTTTACCAACTACAGAAGGAGCTACAATACCACAGTAGATTAGATTTCTATCTTTTACACAACTAAGAGTAGATGAGATAATCTTGGTCCTAAAAATTAGACTGTGCACGCCAAAGCAAGCTTTCTTCAGAATAGTGCTGCTCCTCCTCTGCTCTTTATGCAGATTTGGAAAAAGAAAAAAAGGGAGTACACACTTTTTGTAATGTCACTGACCACCTCTATTCAATTATTTTGGCCTGCAAAGAAAGACTGGCTAGAAGAAAGTATCATCTTCTCATTAATTGATATTTGCTTGGACCTCATTCACTTGAATAGGTTTGCACAGAGGACCTCATTCTTTCTTATTCTCCAGGAAGACTGAAAGAGGAGGAGAGCAGGCCAAAATTAGAAGTTTTGATTCCATATCCACCCTGTAAGCTACTAATAATCTTTTTAAAGAGTCCAGCAGATAGGCAGCATTCACAAAACAGCACAAACTTCGAGAATTATCATATAGCCTCATCCCTCAGCAGGAAACTATTTCCCCCAAATACTTTGAAAAACAGAAATCACTGTGTTTGATCTTAGGCTGCCAGTGAAAGACAAGAGTCATCACAATTTGTGACAGGGGGCAGTGCTATGAATATGTTCCTATAGTCTATATTAAAAATTGTTACATTACTACCGTCATCCTACCGAGTCTAGAGAACTATGTTATACTAAATCCCCAGCTTTTACACCACTAAAATTAAGTGAGATAAATATCACTCTAGAAACAATCTGAATATTAGACTGATGAGTGGCTTTTGCCATTTTTTCAGTACAAATTGTCAGCTTCCATACCAAATTCTAGCTGAGTATATAAGCAGCTATCAGATGTCAAAGGGCATACAGGTAACCTTGACGTGATCATGCTCTTCCTTGAAAACTTAGGTAAGTCTGCAATAAGCACGTTGATGACAGTGTATCTGACAATGCTCCTTAATTTATCCTCAAACATTTTTGTACAGTGGAATATAAATGAGCCCCTGCCAGACAAATATTTGCAAAAAAATATTCATATTGCTTCATTGTCAGCCAAAAGAGAGATTACTAAATTGTTGAAATCAGGCAAAACTCCCACTCATAAGTCTTGGCTGAAAAATATGTATAGATTTGCTCCACTGAAAAAGGCTGGCTGTCAAATCAGCAGATGAACACAAGATTTCAATGAGACATAGCACACACCTTTCTGGAGCTTTGTTTAATGATACATTGACAATATTATCAGTGAGCCTATACCTTCCCCTGCCTTGCAGTTAATCTATACACTTGTTACCTTCCCCATTAAGGAGGCAAACTCTCCTTCAAAACTTAGGTGCAGACTCTGGAATTCCACTCAGATGAACTGACCACAGCAAAATGAATAAAAACAGCATAACCAGCCCCCAGCGTTCTTCAGATTGCAAGACATTAACCTCCAGTGATTTACAGAAGACTTTCTAGCAGACCATACCACAAACCAGTCTGAGGTGAGCAATGACATCTTTCGGCCTAAACTAGGGTGCCAGCAAGGACGGTGACTGCCGGCAGTATGCGCACATGTATCTCTTTCTTTCCCTGAGAAGTGGTCCCCAAACAGCTGCTCTGATTAACAGACAGTAATAAATACATGACTCTCTCATTCCCCCCTCTGTTTTTAACTTTGCTGCCCATTTACACATCATGTATATCAGTAGGTTGTTATTTTAAAAGTTATCACATAAGAAAGAATGAAGTGTGTCATGTGTTATGTGTTTCAGAAAAGAAAGAAAGAAAAAAAAAACAGCCCTATGTTTGCTTTGGCAACTGCAGCTCAAGTAATTTGTCTGAACAGGAGATGGAAATCTAGCAGCATATGGCTGCAGATATAAATACAAATCTAGAATTATATACAGACATACTATACATTAAAATGAAAAGCATTTCATGGGCAGTTGGTCACAGTGATAATTTCAAAATGCAGGATTTAGTTACCATTCTCAAGTATTTATCACTTGCTATACATAGTATCTTGTACTTATTGTAATCTAAACTGAGCTAGAAGATGGCAAATGACCAGATTTACCCAAAACAGCTCAAAGGCATGCCATTTTTCTCAGTTGCATCTTAATATACCATAAATAGAGCAGAATGAGACAAAATTGTTCGGTGTTCCAAATATGCATACAATTTATCTATGCCATTAGCTTTACAATAGAGAGAGAAGAGAAGAACGTTATGAATCCCTATTAATTCACAAAAGAAAATTATGGCTTGTAGAATGTTATTTAAAGTTCTTCATAATTTGGGTTCTTGCTTCCAAAAAAGCAGACTCTTTTTTCCATACACAGTTTGACAAGCAAGAGCGATGGAGGTGCTTGAGTTTGAATATTCTGGAGTCAGAAGTTTTTTGATGAAGGATAATAACATAAAAAAAGAGTTCACTTTTTCAAGAGACCTGAGAGTGCTAAATATGTTTCTATCTCAGCTCTTCTAAGTTAAATCCATTTATATTGAAGACAAATTTGGCCCCACTATTTTCCTGCAGCGCAACTCAACATTTTTTCTGCTTCTTTTTTTTTCTCTGACACTTGGACTTCTTTCTGGAATACAGCTCTGCTTATTGCTTAACTATAGGGTTAATTCTGGTTAGATTTACATATTTTAGACTGTATTGTTACATCACCACATGAATATGTGGATCAGCCTAGAGAATGGTGAATGAGGCTTAAAAAAAAAACCAAAAACAAGGCAACTCAGCAGAATAAAGATAAATGATTCTCAGTTTTACTGGTGAAAGTGAAGTTGTGCTTCCTTATGCATTCATACGGCAAAATGCGACCATCCTCTGTGCACACTCTGTTTGCCGAGGTGTAAGCAGAACTGCTACATGGCAGGAGCTGGGGAAAAACCCGAACAGCAAACTCAGACCTGCCTGGAACAAGAAGCCAGAAAAAAAAAAAATGCAGGCTTAATTTGAGACCAAAAATAAAGCAAGGTAAAACCAGAAGTGGACTCCCCATTTGTGTTCCTCAAATTATTAACTGGGCTATGACTGGGATCCTCCATTACCTGAAGTTATGCCATAAATTGCCTTGAAAACAACAAGAATTTATAAGAAGTGTTTCCTTGCCTCTATGCTGAGGCAACTCGGCACAACAAAAAGCAATGAAAAATGGCCCTACATGTGTGAAAATGCATTCCTGGTGCTCTGAGAAACTTAACAAAAATGCATTTACTATTAAGCATGATCTGAAATACTACTGAGGTATACATTATTTGAAATATATCAGTGAGAAAAAAAAACCTAGATTTTTACAGAGTGCAATTTAATCCTGATACTCCATTTTAGAAAGCCTTTAAGGGTCTTGCTGGCTGAACAGCAAAAATATCTGTAGGAGCCATCAGTAACTGATACATTACCAGGTATTGTCTAACTGACCGATTTTGATTTTGAACTAAAGTCAGTATAAATTATAACGAGTTTAAAGGATGCAGCAATTACAATTATTGAGACCAAAAAGCAAGAAAATAGAAAGGAAATGATATACCAAGATAAAATCTTTTTTCTATTACACCAGCCTTTGTTAAAACACCTAAACCGATCTTGATATTGAATAGGAGTTCATCATTTGTTGCAGAGGGATTTTTGTGTCCTTACATTAGTCTGTGGAAGGAGGAGGTTAGTCACTAATGCAACAGCATAGAAGAGCATGAATTAGTTTTCAAACCTCTGAGGCATGTCATACTGTCCTGCCACTATTATTATTTTTTGTTCTGATGGCTTGAAGAAAAATAAGTTAGATTCTTGAGTTTTAACTCTTTTTTAATCACTGCTGAAGCATGAGATGATTTATTATAAACCTGACTTGTCAATCTGACCTTGAAAATAATTTTGTTCATTAACCCTATGTTGATAAAAGAAACACTGGCCAAATAGGAATGCAAGTCTTGGCTCTTCTTTAAAAAAAGAAAGGATTGAACAATCCACAATACCATTGTCAGACTGTAAACTGAATGCAATAGAAAGCAGTGGAAAAACATTGCAAGAAATACTTGCAATGAATACTTGAAAAGAATACTTTTCCAAGCACCAGACATTAATGGCTCATTCTGGACAAATTTTCTTTGCTATAGTAAAGATATCAGTCTTCATATAAAGTTAAGGCATGGTACATGAGTACACTTGGAATTACCTGTATACCTTTTCATTGACCATCATTAAAATTTAAGTGCTTATAAATCCATAAAATATTGGAAGTGAGAAAGACCACTGAACAAATCTTGGGTAAGAAGTCAGGTGGTTTTTTTTTAATAAGAAGGTCAAAAATATTTCTGAATGGTTCCAATTTTATTTTAGATAAGGTTATTCTGGCATTTTCAGTATACATTGTACTTTCTAATCTTTCATACAGAGAATGACAATATCTAAATATTTACAACATCTCCTATTTATTGAAGGCAACAAATAAGTTTGCATATGTCATAATGTTCTAGCAATAGATACTCAGGTTAATGTTAAGAATTACACAGGTGCTATTTAGTTTGGTTAGCCTGCGACATTTATCACAATATCTGGGTACGCTACAGCTGTTCAGAGAAACATTTGGTAACAACTGGCATCATTCAAAAAAATTTGGTTCAGAGCATAGGTCATCCCTGCCGAGGCCAAACACATCCCTTAAAAATTAGCCTCTGTGACCAATGCACATGAATTAAACACAAGCAAAAATGAATATATACCAGGACACACACACAAAAAAAAACCAACTAAAAGAGATCAGTCTGGACGCTACTCTACTGCAGAAGACAGCAAATTCCAGAGAAAAAGGCCACTCCTGGAAAGAGCACATACTTTTCTCCTCCCTGGAGTCCAGCCTTTGGGACTAGCCGTGAAGCTTTGCAGTGAAAGACAACTGCAGAGGAAGAGGCAGTGCTGGAGACCACCAGGAACTGAGCCAGTCATGGCTTTTAAATTATAGCCAATACCTTGATTTTCATCCAGAGTAACCTGGGAGCCAGCACAGAGATGAGTGTTCAAAGAGCCATGTGTTCACATTGGCCTAGCCCAGCGAAGAGGCAGGCAAAAACCTGAGCGCTCGAGGCGTGCGCTGCGGTCCCTGCTCACATCCTGCTCCCTTCCCCTCTGCCAGCATCGCGCACACATCTCCTTTTCTTCCCTGGCTCAAATAAAAAGGATTCCTCACATCTCCCTCTTCTTCAGCTGCCCCCGTGAGAGCTTCTTTTGTTTCGTCTCTTCTAGCTTCTTGCCACCCATCCCTACAACCTGGGAATCGGACTCGTGCCATAATCTGGCCCTACTCTCTTTCAAAGCAGCTTTAACCACAGAGTTATTTCTCAAGGCAGAATTTAAGAAACGATGCTGAAGTGTGTCAGCACCTTCTGCAGTTTTCTCCATCCAGCCCAAAATAGCTGACCCTTGACAGAACTACACCACCACATTGCTTGTGACATAAGAATGAACTCAGCTACAGTTTTTTGGCATTCACTTGCAATTGCTCCCACCTGTCTGTATTATTTATGCAATGCTGTTTTGGAGACCAGGTCAACAAGGGGAAAAGTTTACCAATATAACTGTCCTGGCAAATCATCCTTGTGTGGGTGCAGCTTCTACTGGCCTCAAAAAAAAAAAAAAAAAAAAAGGTTAATTTTGCTGGTATGGAAAATACTGGTTCCCAAGTGGAATAAGTTATATTGGCAAAAGCACTTTCTGTCCCAGTATAACTATATCTACATCAGGTTTATGACAATATATTAAAAAAATGGTTAAACTAAAAATAACCTTAGTTGATATTGCTATGCTGGAAAATGTGTCTAGCGTAGACTTGGCAAGATTTTATGAAAGAAAAATCAGTTTTATGGATAGAAAGGCAAATATTGTCTTCTCCAGTGAGAAAAGGGTGGGGAGGGAAGGGACCAACAATGAATTTGTAAATATGAAACATTCATTATTTCTGACAGTAATTGTTTCCTGTGAAAATTTATAAATAGGGTAGAGTGATTAATCTAATTATCTCACTATTTTATTGGGCAATTAGGGCAGCTGAAGGGAGAGCACAGTAAAAAGTATTTCAGTCTTACCATGGGAAACTGGTTAAAAGTGGAACTTTCCAAGGAGGGTCCTATTTTGTAAAAGTGCATTTTGAGTCATCCAAATAATAATAAAAAAATGTTTAGGCTGAGGTAAACTGGAAAGTAAAAGCTTCTCCCTCTTCTCTTGTTTCCATCCTTGTTAGGGTTAAAACCTGTCATTTAGAGAGAATGAAAAAGAGCAGCACTGAAAGCTGTGGTACTTACAGGTTGTTTTGTTTTTTTTACCCTCCAGAGACCTTCATAGAGGAATCGTTTTCATTTTTCATGATGACTCAAAGAGTTCTGAAGTTGCAGAAAATGCCTAATAGTTTTTATTTGTTACTATTGTGCAAAGAAATATCTGTGTTGTTATCATTTTTATAACTGCTATTAGTGTTATTGTGCGATCTGTTTTCAAAGGTGATCTGGCAGGATGATCACTGTCCTTTCTGACTTGCTGCTGCTCAGGGCAGTGGGTGCCCTATAAAAACTTCTCTTATTGTTCCAGCATCCAAAAGGTAAAGCTCATACTTGCGAAGCATGAGGAAAAATCTCCTTTTGTCTTTGCTGCATCATACAGCCGTCATGATGTTGATGGGAGGTGGTCATCAAGGGTACTTCACAGCCCGAAGCACAACTACCCTGTCCTCTAGCAAGGAGAAGTCATGTGTGTGACTGGCAGGCAGGCAGAGCTACTGAAAGTACGAAGGCTGTCAGTAAATCAAGCGTTCTGCAATATTAGGCATACTCCCAGCTCCAGGTGAGCACTGCATAGGCTTTTCTCTTCTGTTAGTCCCTGAAGCGTTAATGGTGAATCTATGGCCATGAACAGGGTCCTGCTGCCACTGGGCAAGCAAAGAGCAGGCCGTGCAGAAGCGGGGTTTCTTTCTTGCAAGGACGAAAACAGAGAGACAATAAAGGAATACTAGACTTGAGGTTCAGGCTTGTTTCCGACACTGTATAAGTAAAAACATTTCTGAAGCCAACTGAGTAGTAGTGAATGTTGACCATGTGCTGAAATCAGTCATGATGGTCTTAAATAATCTTAAACCTAGACAAGCAGAAGAGAGAATAAGATTTCTTATTTTCTGTCAAGAGCTCTCAAAGACTGGCAGTGGACAGTTTTAATTATTGGACTCTTGTGCCTTTACTACTGTACATGTTGTAGATTATTGTCATAAAATTGTTTCTGTTTGAGTAGTTAGACTTCAGTCCTGAATATACATAAGCACACATATAGCTGTACTTTTCTGAAGTGCTTGCACCAGTAAAAATGATTTAAACAAGTGTTTGCAAAGTCAGGTTGTGTGGCGGTTGTCTAAGTTTTTGTTTTTATTTAATTTTGTTGGAAATAAAAAGAACCTTTCAAGCACTAGGTAAGAACACCTAAAGCATTTTCTTCCTGAAGGGAAAAATTTGATTTACTTGACCTGAGTTCTATGCCATGCTGTGCCAATGACTCACTGGGTACATCTATGTGATTTGTAGCCGTGCAGTTAATGTCTGTACAAGGCCTTGCAGCTTTACGACAGAAAGGGTATACTATTACACAGGAGTAGTCCCAATCAGGTCAATGAATCTCCTCAAGGGAGCCAAGTTTCATCTGTGTCTGGATGTTTGTAGGAACAGGGATTTAGGATATAGGATTTAAAGAATTTACAGTCCGGCATGCTGGCTGCTTTGACTAAACTGTGGGGAGGAAGAAATTACCAATAGCTCCTTATAAAACATTGTCTCACCTTTCTGTTTTAAAACTTCATTTCTACATTGCAGTGCTAGTTTCTGCTGCATCACTGTCATTATTCTCACACAGCCCCTTTTAATTGCACTCAGTTCAGACTTGGACTAATTTCATGCCACAGGATTTTTTAACAGTGAATGTAAGACTTGCAAGCAGAAGACTGTTAATCAATCATGGAACCACAGAAATTAGACAAGGAAAAAGACATGTTATTAAGTCATTTACTCTATCCCAATGCCAAATGATTGTTTTCTAGAGTACATACTTGAGCTCTTTGTCCAGTTACATTTCAAATGGCACCAGCCATATAACACCCCACAAAACACAGCTGTTTTGTATCCTAATGAACCTTACAACTCAGAAAGCTTTTTCTGAAAGTCCATCCTAAAATTAATTTGGCTTGTATCAGCCATTTTGATTTTTCTTCTCAAATCTGATCAAAATAATTCCCTTTCTCCTCTTTCAGCATTTCCATTCTTAAGATCTCAGCAGTGTAAAATGATTATCAGAATCAGGCCCTCCTGTTTTAACTTTTCTCTTGTGTAAAGCAGTATTTATAGCCCTGGGGGGGACCGAACACACATGCGGAGAGGTATTTGTTTTCTTCCTGGCTGTCAGCTACTAGTACTGGCCAGCTGTGACAGGAGGAGGGCAGACATCAAGTTACAATGGCAAAGAAATGCTCTGGTGTTAACACTTCAGTGTCTAAATAGTTTGGTCAGTGCAAGTATGCCAGACTGTTTATTATAATAGCTACAGCAACACATATCACTTTTCTTTTTAGAAAGATATAAGACTGGACAGGAGTAGTTCTCCACAAAAGATGTCTACAAATACATATACATTTATACATACGTACATACATATATATACGTGCACACATATATACAAAACAACATAACTGAAGACAAGTGAGTTTAGATGAAGTGCAAAGAGATGAACTATTACAGAGTGAAGATATGACTATGAAACATTCAGGGAAAGAAGCATACATTCACTCAGAGTGGAAGTTTGCTACTCCAGCATAAAGAATGGCCTAGGAATATCTGTCCTTTGCAATATCTGGCAGTTTTGGTCTTCTGCCTTTCTTCTACGTCTGTCACTAGCAGTTAACAACTTGCCTTCCCACTGTGCAGCTCCACACCTGGCAAAGCAGCGTCATCTGTCCATCGCTGCTTTAAAAAGCGTTGCTTCGTACAGCAGCAGACTTTAAAGCGTTATGTGTGGACAGTTTCATACACTTGGATGTGTGCCGTATTTTTGTTGGGAAAGAGGAAAAAGAACAAAAGACAAAAGGAAAGTAGGAGAACATTAGAAAAAAATGTGGTGGTCAAAGAACACAGGACTCCTGGAGAATAAAAGGTTAAATCTTCAATGCATTTTCTCCTTGCCCTTACATAGGAGCCAAGGGGATGGCTGATATTTTAATGCAATAGCAGCTGATGCTCAAAATAAGGGTTGGGAAGGGCAATTAGATATTCCCCTATTGAAAAATCATTTCAGGCATCTTTATGCAGATACAGTCATTTCTGATGTACGCAACAAAATCAGGATGGCAGCCAGTGAGTCCCCAGCCCTTCCCTCAAAATATCAAATTTGCCTTTTCTCTCTTTCTATAATTCCCGCTGTGTCTTCTTATGAAAACAGTCGAACAGCTTGCTTTGAGTTTTTCCCTGTCCACTGAATCACAGACTCTCTCTTTCATTTCCTTACCTGCACAGAGGCCTCATGCTTCTTCCAACATCACAGCAATTCACATGCTTCCCACTCCCAGGAAGGGACTCCTTCCTACTTCTTTCTCAACACCTTTTTCCCTCCAGTTTCTTTGAGTAATGCCCCAAGCACTACTCCCATGGGAGTGAAAGGCTTGGGCAACACACACATCCACACCCTGTTGCAGGGTCCATGGCTTTTCAGAGGCTGTCACTGAAGGATTTAGCCCCTCACAGACTGCTTCTCATTTGGCTCTTTGGGAAACAGAGGGGAAAATGGCCTTGAAGGGACCTGATGTGATATGGAAATTGCGGCTAGCCTGGATCACACCCTGCGGGTTTCCTGTCAGTTCGGAGTGGGACCTGCCAATCGTGGTGGGCAGCCTGTGGGCACCACTAATCCAGGGCAGCCTGTGGGCAGATTTCAGTGGGTGTCCAGCAGAGCTGGCACACCGGGGAGAGTGAGGGACTGCAGCACCTTGAGAGACAGGCATCTGTGGGAGAAAGCAGCTTCCAACCCCTGTGTCCGAGCCTGGATCCTGCACCTCACACGGAAGCAAGGTGCTGCAAGGCGATGGTCGCTGGCATCCTGTCTCCTGCGGATTTTGAGATTCCCCAGGAGCTGCGACTCTCGCCGCCTCCCACAGCAGCAGCATCTCCTGGCTCACATTAAGGTTCTGACAATACCGTTTTTGTTTAATTTAAGAAAAAATTATCCAGTCTGGCTAACCACTGTAGAAAAGTTGCTGACCTCGGGCTTAGTGAAAGCTCACATATTTTGTTCACATTCTCTGTTGAGAACAGCTACAATTGCACTCTCTACTGCTGCTTTGTTTCTTTTTTTAACCTTACCAATCAGTTGGATTCTGATCCCACATATGCACATACCTAATCATAGCCACACGAGCAGTCCACTGCTAGAAAGGACTGACTGCCTGGATAACGCTGAATGCGTGTGGAATGTAACATTAACAACACTATCTTTCATTATAAAACTCTAAAATTAAACAGAATATATGTAGGACAAAACATCCTGTGACAGGATCTAAACAACAAAAATAGATGAAAGAGAGAATGAGAAAATGAAGACAGCATCGATATATTTTATCAATATAAATATTTTACATTGAAAGGATAGAAGGAGTCAGACTGTGAAGTATGAAACTTGCCTGAGACCTTTGATACAAGATACGGACTTTTTCCAGAATAGATAAACTGACTAAGAGCAGAAATTGGTGCAAGTACTTTTCATCTCCACTTTTTGTCCATGATGTAATTATTTTGGCAGTTAATAAGACATTCAGGGTTGCACCTCCATCTTTCTTAGTTCGATACAGCTAACAGATAAGATAACCCCCTCAAAAAAACTTAAGCCCTAGCTATGAGTCACTGTCTCTGATGAAGATGTGTCACTCTGTGTTATCTCGGGCACAAGAAACTGCAGGGTTTTTTGGAATTTTTTTCCCTGGGAATTAGGGGTTCCTGGTGTGTTGATTCAATCTGTATGCATTAAGCACTAATTCTAAAAGTTGTCGACCTGTCTGTTCTCAGGCACTAAACTCTTCAGAGACACTATTTAATGACAGATAAAGGAAAAGTAAAGGGAAAGACACTGGATTAGTGGAGTTAAGGAGAAACCAAAGACAAAACAGTAAGACCGTTTTTCTTTTTCTCTCTCTCAGACACACACGTACACACACTTACTTTCCCCTCCCTTATTCTTACACCAGTCTCAAGAATTGCTCTACAAGGAGGGCAGAAGATACTCCCATAATCCTAACCCTTTCCATGGCAGTAGATCTGTTTCCTTTGGACAAAATCATATTGGCTAAAAGTCCATTAAATCAGATATTTTATTAAAATCTATAAATTAATTTTCCTGGATTAAAATGCTTTTCAGTAGTTTTTTATTTACTATTTTTCATTCTGTTCCGGGCACCACAGTTATATTCCCCAAATAGCTTCAAAGACAATCATATTTAAGAACATTCAAAGCATCTTCCCAGTCTGCAGTAAGGCTCAAGGATCAGATGGACCATGGGTATATTTGTAATACTGCCTCTGCTTTCTTCTAGCTGAGAAATGAGTAATGAATTTGATATAATTTTAATGTGCAATCAGACGGGGGGGAGAAAAAAGTTGTCTGCTGCTGTTCACTAACTGTGCTTGTGTTAGTTACTAAAAGCACATCTCATGTTGTTTCAAGAATGGAAACTAGTAGCCTGAATGGGCGTTCAAAAAAGGGACTTCAGAAAATGGGAAGAGATGACCTGAAATAGTGATAGAGAAAACTGCTGCTATGAAAATAGCATTAAAAAAAAGAAAAAAACTCATCCCACAGTTGCCAATAATGATTTAGTAGCATGATTAACTAGTACAAGTCAGTATGGCCCACTCCTGATCTCTCTCTTTGTCTCTCCCCACTAAAAAGACAGGTGGAAATACTCTGTTCTTACCCTTATGAAGGGAGCATTGTAAAGCAAGACCTTCAGGAACTCCATATGCCCTTCTGTAGATCATATCAAATATCTGCCTCCCAGTTCCACATCAGTATTGCAGACCTCAAAGGTTTCTTCACTGACCACTGAGACTCCAAAGTGCTTATATCTACACTGAACAAAGCACTGGTGCCCTGCACACCTCACCTCACCTACAAACCTCCTGATAACTACTGCAGGTTTTTCTTTTTAACTTGCCTTGAACTGATTCACCTCCACAGTGCACAGTCTTGCAAACCATCACACCTCTGTATATAAACTGCCTTGCCTTTAGGCCTGAGTCTTGTAACTGATACTTGCAGGGCGGTATCCTTCAGGAAAGGAGAAAAAAGTATCTACAGTCTCCATTCACAAACACATGGGGAAAAAAATCACAAGCAGCAATGGTGCATTGCAAAGCATGTGGCTCATCTCAAGAGCTACAATGTCCTGGCTGGTGCTAGAATCAAACTTCTGTACACGGAAAGTACATTTGAATTGCTGAAAAGTGCCCAGGGTATTGTCATGATTCTGGACATTTTCTGCAAAAAACAAATTGTTCTCTTGCTCTTATAAGCCAAAGTGGGCCCTCATTTCAGGATGCAGAAAGACATATTCCTGGCTTTGTGTCAGGAGTTAATATCAGTTCTGGAGAAGTAGCACAGCTGTCTTTAAAGCTTCATTTAGCAATATAAGAAGCCACCACCCTCTCAAAGATGGTCACAATAGATTCTATCAATGTGCGCTGTTTAACAGTGACGAGTCCACTACAGTCCATGATTGTGAAGGTTTCTGAGGTCAAGCAGTGTATTCAGTTGGTAGCAGACAAAAAAAAAAAAAAAAAAAAGAGAGAGAGAGAGAGAGAGAGAGAGAGAGAGATATCATTCCACAATGATTCTGTGGAGAAAGCATGAGATGAGCTTGTTGCTCCTAGCTGCAGTGGTCCATGTTCTCTGACATGAGTGAAGAGGTATGGTAGCTTACCTACATGTGGCTGCTGGGCTTAATATGTTTGCCTATATATTCTAAATCCTATGCACATACTGCAAGTACTGTGAATTCAAGGCGGTTATGTCATGCAAGTGTGCCATATTCATAAACATGTCTGTGAAGAGAAAAGAGAGTAGTAGGAAGCTGAGGATGAATCTCCATACCTGTATTTACATTTACTGCCTCAATATTCTCCATGTCTGCACTCTCAGGAGATGCTCCACTGTGGCACCTTCCAACTTTACTTTTGTGAACATGCAGTAGACTCACCCGTGTTTCTGATTATAACCTGCTCTTGATGGGGAGCTGATGATCCTGGGATTAGCTTCTATAGCACATATCCCATGAGACTGATTTCTCCTCTACATAGGCATACAGAAGGGTCAACTATACACATCTGGGTAGTAGTTTGGGGGATTCCCCCAGAAAGGATTGGACAGCCCAAGGGAAACTGAAGGAAGAGATGATCTGGCTGCTGGAAAGTCAGCCCTAGGACTTCTGTTTGAACATTCTTGATAAAAAATGTTAGAAATGGAGTAATAAAGCCTGGTTGTTGGATGACTCCACATGGATGTTGCTAGCAGAAAGTCTTCATAACTGGAAACACCACATAACTTGATGGGCACAAAAGGGTGAATCTAGTGGTCTTTCTGTAGGGATAATTCTCTTGCTGCGCAAAGGGTCATCCATGACAGTGTGGGGAATATGACTTTGACTACTGGAGGTCATTTCCAGAATGCTGAAGAGCCTGCAATAACAGATGTAATAATGGCATGCTGCCACATGCTTTAACTGTATCCTTAAAGTTGAAGATTGAAGATACTCCTCTTTCCCTTGACTGCAACTGGAAGTTGTTGTCCTTGGCCTTGAAGCCTCATTGTTTTCCCTTGTGATGATGGTCTCTTTCTTTCTTTCTTTCTTTCTTTCTTTCTTTCTTTCTTTCTTTCTTCTTAATCCTAATCTAGCTCCTATCCATTTATAAAATACTTAGAACAACTGGGTAGGTAGTGGTCATCACATTGGTAACACATCAAAGTTGAAATGCCATATGTAGTCTGGTGATATGGCCAGAAGTGTGTAGGTGTCCTGGAAATCGGCTATGCTCAGGGTCCTAGCTCTTGGCAAATTTAGCTGGGTGCAGCTTATATGACAATATTTGAAGAACTGTGTACGTGAAGATACAGAGGCACAGGGGCCTAGCGTAGGAATGTGGTGATGCTGGCTGCACAAAATGGACTTTTTGAATGTGTATTGGAAGACACAGGTTTCATCAGGCTGGAGCAATCCTAAATGTGAGGTTAACCTAACCATCAATGGAAGTAACCTATTGCATCCTACAAGGCCATTCTTATTCAGGAAGGCCAGGGCAGTGTGAATGGCTATGATTTCTGAGGACTGTAAGGGACAGTGTGGCTACAGACAGGGAGCAGTTGCCATGAATTCCAGGAGCCAGGCACAGCTTCACTCCTAATGCCTGGGAAGAGCAAACTTTCTAGCCCCTAGAGGGTTGCTGCAAATTCTGCATACCAGCATGCAAGTCTGGTCCCGGCCATACCTGTGGAACAGGTGCAGCAAGGAATGCGACTTGCTTTGTGCCATCTGGAGGTCTCAAAACATGGTGTGTTTGAAATGCATAGTATCTCCAGGCACCGCCCAGGTTATATACCCCTAACCTCCTTCCCTTCTCCCTGAACATCACACACTCCTGAGGGCTTTATTCTTGAAATCAGTGACGTCTGGGGAGACTCTCCTGACAAAGGTAGCAGCTGGACTTTTGAATTAATCAGATTCCTCCAAAACAAGGCTCTGACCTTGCCTTACAGCAGTGTCAGCTGAAGGGGCCTCCAGCGGCACCAGCTAAATTACCATAAAATTACAAATAGCACAGAGATAGTGAACAGGAAGATGCAGTCCCTGTTTCTCACAGTACAAGAAGGGGCAGAGAAATTATCAGGCAGTTGGTTGAAAGCAAGAATTTTTTCACATAAGGCATCCTGAAGTGGTAGAGTTCACTGCATTAGGATATTAGGGGGACCAAAAACATACACAAATTTAAGAAAGGATTAGATCATGTAGGAGGGGTCTGTTTGTGGCTATTAAACTCTAAAATCAGCTACAGTCTCTGGCTCCCTTATATCAGCCTCCAGCTCAGAGGCTATAGCAGAAGTATTCCTTTATTTGTCTTACTCTTGTCCTAGGCCTCTGCTTTTGCCCACTCTTGAAGCCAGGACTGAGCTAAAAGGACAAAAAGGACTTTCACGCTCACCCAAGATGGCAGTTTTTATGTTCTTATTCTGGATTTACTACTCTGTCACTGAGGCTGGAATCTGGCCCATTATATGCGGTCATTTTTCACTCTGTTCATTTAGCTCTTGTACTACATTTAAGGCTGTGGGGGCAGGAAAAGACAAACAGCACAACGAACTCTGTCTGCCTGTTTGTCTGTTGAACTCATTTACACTAATTGCTTCAATGTACTGACTGATTTCTTTTTAATTTAGAAAATATGCCTATCCCTGCCTCTGAATACTTGCACAACAGTGGGCGGGAGGGAAAAGAGCCTCACTGAAATTTGTACCATGCTGAGATAGGTACATCATAAAAACCTCCTCAGAGAAAAGAAACAGCTCCACAGGGGCTTTAAATAAATTGCCCTTTCTCTGTAACATGAAAGATAATAAGACTAGATTCTGTTGGTGCCATGGGGAAGGCAAGCTACAGATATAAGACGTTCAAAATTAGGATGCCTTGCTTTCCAGATAAATCATTACAAGTATATTCTAAAATTACATACATTACATGTATACGCAAATATGTAGAGAGAAAGGGAACAACCACGAAACAAAGAGGAACTATTAGGTGGGGCAAGCAGCTGGTAGGGGAGAAGGGCAGCTCTCAGCCACCAGCACAAACCCTGGGAGAGGCAGGCTCCGGGACAGCTGAGGCTCAGGCTATAATCAGACAGAACGAAGAGGCCACAGAGCCGAGCTGAAAGCTGGCAGGCTGTGAAGCAAAGATATCACCGGCAAGGCTTCGAGGAAAGCAAGCCAAAGGACAGGTGCCATCTTAATGTAATGTAATCCCATGCAAAGCTCAAGGCAGCAATACAATCTATGCACACATTAAAGATGCTCTGCATCTCTCCTTAAGATACAGCCCACTGTCTAGATTCCCTCTTTATTATATAATTATTTTCATTTAAACTTAGAACTCTAGTTTAAAAATATTCTATGAGTATGAACTACTGTCAGATATTTGTACTGCAGTAAGTCCCCTACTGCTTCTGACCACTTTCAATTAATTTCTTAAAGCTTATTTGTGAAAAAGTATACCCAGAAAAGACAGGCTTCCTCTTTTGCATTATGCAAACAATAGAAGGTACAATATCTGATAAAGAATAATAATAAAAAAAAGATTCTTTATATACAGTAAGGTCCAATGGAAAAAAAAAAACAAAAAACCAAGAGTGGGAGTCAAGAGACCTAGTTCTGTTAGCAGTTCTCTTTGTTCTTCAGCATATAATCAGCACAGTCTCAGTTTCTGAGTCTGTGTTTTCCCCAAAGTATAATGGCGATAATAACATTTTCCTTCTTTGTAAAAGCAGTATGTTTCTCAAATAAAAGGTTCTGTATATAAACCACATATTAATTCCATGCACTATCCTGGCTATTCTATCCATTCTTTTGATTCACGCTGCTAGCCTCTTATATAAGACAATTTAATGCTCTGTCACTCTTTATGCTAGCTTGTGTATGATTTTTAGTCTCTTTCTCCCCTAAATCCTTCCAAATCTTTCCCCTACTTCAACTCGCCTTGGATTATCGCATCTAATTCAAATAAATTGAAAATTTCAAAGGCCTTTCCTGTTTTGTCCCTCTTTCGCTGTTCATCCCTAACTCCACTGAAAGGAACATAAGAGATTAAAAATATTTCCTGGAATGCCAAAATCCCTTGTCTTAGCAGGGGACTTGCGGAAGAGTGGGTGGAACGGAAACTTCAGCCCTGCGCCATTCCATGCAAGATAGCTTATCGTAAGGTTCAAAGGCAGCCAGACCAATCAGTGTTTATTTTTGTATTTGTGACATGTATTTTTTAAAACCTTTCACACTTATCAGTTACACAGTGGTAGATCAATAGCATTGCATTTTAAACCCCTGAGTCTAGCACGGGTTGGTGAGCATGAGTCATAGTTCATCGAAGCTGGAGTTATGGAAACAGAGCAGGTGATGTTGTGTATCTAAAGCTCTGTAAACTATTCAGGTGTGCCTGCATACAGCGATCTCTTGATACGCTGCCACAGACACAAGCCGGACTGAAAGTGGCTGTGTGCAAACAGCTATGCATTTTAACTTCCACCTCCATATTTAGAAGCTACTCATAGCTTAAAAAAACAAAAAAACAAAAAACAAATAAAACCCAAACCCCTGGAAAATCATGAAGATACAGGGAGTGGGTCCATTCCTGATCTGAATATGGGCTTTCAATTGCAAAGGCAGCTTGGACATGAGCTCCCATAGACAGTGTTAAAAAGAGGTGTAAGCTATCTTAGTGCCTTGTGCCCTTGCCCCCCATACCAGATCCAATTGAGGTTAATGCTTAGTTAAGAGCTGACAGAATCCAGGAGTGAAATAAATGGCAGTGTCACATATGGGTAACTCATTAAGTCACATAAGCCAGCTTACAGACAAGCTCCAGATGCCATAATAAGAACCAACAACTGGAAGCTAAATCCATACAGTATAAATCAGAAATAAAGCACATATTTTTAACTGAGAGGAGTACAATGGCTATTCAAGTAGACTACCAAGGGCAATGGTGGGGCCTTTGGCTCCTGGCATTCTCAGACCATGCCTGGGTGCCCTGCTGGAAATGCAGCAAGCACTGTGCCATGCTCAGTGCAGGAGGAGCCAGAAACAGTTTGATGGCTGCATCACACAGGAGGTCCAATGATTTGAATTAATTCTTAGACTAAATACAGAATGTGAGTAGTGAATACTCAGTATAGTTTGAGCAATTCACAAATAGCCTAGAAGGTGAAAACTAATCATCCAAGGGATTCTTAGCAAATAGTTAAGAGCAGCATATAAACGCAAACAAACGAAAAGACTTCTGGCAAATTTGGCAAGGCAGCAGAATTCCTCAAAGTACGCTTTCTAGGGGAAGAAATCAGAAGATAGATTCCACAGGTTTCAGTCTCATTACTTCCTGTTACATTTCATAAAGTAGTATCACAGCAACCTGATAGACAGTGAGACATTTGTTAGAGAAAGCTAGGATATATAAAAGTTTGTGCCAGACAGTCCGAGTATATATGACTGTCTGCAGCTGACTTATTATCTTTAGCAACAATGCTGCATCAATAAATCAATAAAATTTTTGTATGGATTAAATATTTTGGGCAGCCACACAAGATATATCTACTTGACATTCCATGCAAAGATGACTTACATTTTTAAGAACTTAAGGTATGAATACACTTCATTTCACCCTGTACTGCTGACAACAAAGATATAAACAAAGTTTCTCAAATATGGGATAACTGTGATAGGTCCAATGCTATAAGGATATCTTCACATCTCTTAATTTAATATTAATAAAAACTAACACAGTTGTGTTTGTGGTTTTCAAGTTTTTCTGAGAACACAGAAATTTCAGGCCTACATGAGATGTTAATGTAATAGTTCAATTTATAAATGATCAGGTAAAAGCACTTAAAGAAGACCAAAATGAGAGAAATATATATATACAGATGTGAGTTCATTGCACAACCTCTATATGACAGTCCTTTGGAAACAATGGCTGGAGTTGTTGTTAACTACACTGAAATATCTTAATGGATACTGTGATGATATCTGGTGAGATTTCCGCCACATAAAACAGTCTGAAGATCCAAACAAGGGTCCAATATGCTGCTGTAGGATCTTATATTCCTATAGCGACTGCTCACTTAGCCCAAAAAATTCATAGGTGCTTAACTTTAGTCACCTGTACTTGCTCAGAGGTAGAGGGAGATGGGGACTTGTCTCTTGTGCAAGAGCTCTACTGCAGTTCAAGTTGGGTAGACAGCTAGCCAAAGATGTCAGTCTCTTGAAGAGAAGATGTGATGATGGAGACTTGATTTGGAGTGGCTGGAGGCCCCAGGGATTCCTCGTGGCTTCCTAGCTGCCTTGTGGATTGACCTCTGACTTAAGCGGGGTTCCTACAGGCAGTGGAGAGAAGGAGGTTTGTAAGCTATGTATGTCTTCAGCAGACCTATCTCACTCCATTGAATTCATTGAAAACTCAGCCTTTTTTGAGAGGGATTGATTCATCAACAACCTAACATTTAGACACAAACTAGGAATATAGAATTTCTCCTTAATGAACTCACTATTGGTCAAAAAGAGAGCAAATATTACCTCCTCACCCACCCAATTACCTTTGTTAGATGTAATTTCTTTCTCCCCTCCCTCATGCAGACAGTTGTCTTCTGTGACACTTAATGTTAGTAAGGACTATTGACAAAAAATACTTGGACAAAGTTGTAACAACAAAAAAACACGCAGGCTGAGTTCAGAGGAAGCAAATGTACTTCTTTAATGGCTTGTTTGTTCCTTTGCAGACAGCTGTACTACCTCTATATAGATTATCAGTTATGCTATAAATGTTAACATTACATTGTCAGTTACTGCCTGAGTTGGATAATGTAAATTGCAATGCAGTAGTGGGTGCTCCAGGATACACAAGGTCAGATTTACCTAGATGGGAAATTTATGATCTAGTTATCTAGACTCCTTTACAGTCAATGAAAAAAAAAAAGAAAAAAAAAAGAAAAAAAAAAGAGGTATTTCTAGACTTCCATTTGCCTCATCCTAAAAGAGGTATCTAAAATAGGTTAGATGACTCACTCTTTAAAAGCATCTATTTCTCTCTAGTCAGCCTAGAGTCAATAGCTCCCATGTAGCTACGTAAACTGTAGATGCTGAGAGTCAGAGGAGATGGATTGCATGAACTGTGTGTAATTAAGCCACAGTCAGCACATTTTTAGAGATTTTTGTCTTCCAAATTAAGGTATGAACCTGATTTCAGCAATGCTTTCATCCTGTCACGTGCCAAACACCATCTTTAGGTGCTTAACTCTTCAAAAAGAAAAAAAACCTCTCCTGTGTGAGCACTGAGGAGTGTGAGTCAGGGTGAGTTGGGAAGCCTGGACTCAAAACTGCATCTATCCTGTAGGGCAGAAGCAACCTTGAGCAAAAGCTTGAGGTCAGAATTGCCAGCCCTCGATATTCCTCACCTCTTAGAGTATGCAGGAGATTGAGCAGAGGATACTTACTTGGAAACCTGGGTTTCTCTGCGTGGTAGTGTCTGCTCCTGGACATACTGAGCTATAAGGTATGCTCTGTGCTTGACGCAGAAACTTTCATTTGTCCCATATGCTCTTATAATATTATTGGGCAGATAATTCCATCATTCCCAGTGTTACCTGGTGGGAAAGGCTGGGATTTTCCTGCAGTCTGAACAGAGGCTAAATGCAAGGCAGTCTACAAGGACAAGGTAAGCAAAAACATTGACTTTGGGTACCTCATAAAACCATCCAAATGCAATCATAGCTCCTTTGACAAACTGCTTTTGGGTGCCCAAAGCAGAAGGAGACTCATGTTGTACCAATCGGTAAGGAGCATTCAAACCCTGTGGAAGAGAGTGCCTTCTTACTCTTCTGCTCCTGAACCTGCAAACCCCTCAGACAGTCTCCTCCACACTGACTGTACCATAACTACGAATAGATGAGAGGTAGATGCTGCTCTGATGTACATCCTGTATAGGCTATATGTCAACCACATGGTATACTCTGTTGGACTCTGGGACACTATCTGACACTTGGAAGATGTTAATAAGCATGGAATTAATAAATTATGGATTTCTTTGGAAAGCATCACCACTAGGACAAGTCTCAATCTAATCCCCTGAGTTTTCTGAACCATACTCATCGCACTGTTGCATATTGAAGCATATTAATCAGCCTTTACCTTAACTTCCCTTTATTTAATTCCCTTTACCCTAACTTTTATTTTATTTTATTTTATTTTATTTTATTTTATTTTATTTATTTTTTTCAGTCTCATCGTTACTAAACAATGCCTGTTTAGTCTTAAAGACAAGGTGTGAGAAGAGTATCTTGTGTTTGCACAGCTCTTCTTCTGACAACTCCTCCACAGGATGCAAGAAGAGAAAGTTTCTTATTCCTTCTTTCAAGCTTCCCTAGAGCACCTGTCCAGGACTAGTTAAATCTAAAAGTGAAAGGTTTCAAATGTTGCCCTAATATAAAACAATAGGATTGTGAGGTTCTATATTAATCCTTTTTTGGTTGTGAAATATCAGCAAAGTTTTTATTTTTCCCCCTGAGTATTTAGTGTATTGCTAAATCGCTGTCCAAGGGCAAATTCTTTTTGTCAGCCAGACCTGTAATGTTTCTAAGAACACACAAGGAGAAAGATACATTCTGATTACTCAATACTTGTTTTACAAAGTCTTCTGCTGAAAACAAAATTGCATCACACAGGCCACTTTTGCAATACGGGGTGGATACCTACAATCCCAAATTAAACAAGTGTCAGCCACAGGTGTGTGTTTTGGAATCATTCAGTTGTAGAGAAATGGAAAACTACAGAAAGTTCAGCATATAAAAGGGGAGGTGAATTAAGGCAGTACAAGGGCAAGTAAAATGTTAAATCTTTTAAACATTGGGGATAATGGCTGCTTTAAATGCACTGAGTTTCCTAAAAAGATTGAGTAAGGTGATGTCTCCTATGCTAGTGCTTATTAACACCACTGAAGACATTAGAGTAATTCAAGATCTAACATTCATTTAAGTCAAAGGGCATCTTCAGACGTTGCCAATGGATTTTAAATCAACCAGTTGACCAGTATGGTGTGATCAAAACTTGACCATAAGATTGTCAAGGATGTACAGAGTAGTCCTGGTGCATTTGTGTCTCTTAGGAGTTGCTTCTGCTTCTGCTCTTCCATGTCGTGTATGTGATCATGGAGTTTGATCGTGGAAATAACTCTCAGCATCTGACAAGTTTGGGAATATGTGGCTTGGGGAAATGAATATTCAAAAGGCAACAAGGTGGTGCAGAACCAATAAAGAGGTTTGATTTGATTAATGAAAAAGCAAGACATAAAGATGACAAGTCAGTTGTATAAATTATGCTAGGAGGAGACTAACTTCTGTGTAATTGGCATTTGGATATCCAAACTTTCATTAAGCTTGGCAGTCATCCAGGCTATATGTTTTGTTTTCACAGTGTTCTCTAGATGCTGTTTCCCCAGAGCAGCACACTGAATAAACTCTGAAATTATTTGTGCATATAGGCAGGTAGGTAGGCAGGCTTTAAACTTGAAATTTTACACGAAATGACATTCTTGTTTGCTGGCCCGCAGTGCTGTGAATTCAGGTAAGTAGGAAATAGCCTGTGAATCAAACTTCACTTCCCTAAAAATATGAAAGCCATAAAGCTCGCTATTAAAATTCATAGAATGACTATTACAATCCTGAAAACACAGTAT
Organism: Apteryx mantelli; assembly: GCF_036417845.1. Lineage (NCBI taxonomy): Eukaryota > Metazoa > Chordata > Aves > Apterygiformes > Apterygidae > Apteryx > Apteryx mantelli. The sequence continues at coordinate 124,337,231 of NC_089980.1, forward strand.
TGTAACAATGATTGTAACTTCAAAAGGAGAAAATAAGAAAACAGTCTTGTCTACAAATCTTAATTAGGAAACTAAAGTCTTTTGGCCTTTGGGAATAATCTGGACCAGACCAGTTATGATCAGAAAACAAAACCAAAAGCACTGGACTCTAATGCAGAGATAAAATTTACTGTTCACTAGGAGGGGTCTACCATTTGTGAATAAGGATCCAGATTCCAAAAAGGACATTGAAAGTTCTTTGAATCAATTAACTGAACTTGCTGCCGCCATGTTTGTATTTGCTTTCAGTGACTTTTCCTGTGGCAGAGTTTTAGTACCACGCTCCCCAAAACAACTGTAAAATTCACACAATTTAAACTTTTCCAGGAATAGCCATTAAATTATTTTCAGTAGAAACCTGGCTATAAAGGCTACAATCATACGATCATGAAGCAGGAAAAAATACAATCTGACTTTTGTTACAAGTCTACTTTTCAATTTTTTATTACCTGCAGAGGGGGCGAAGGAAAGATAATTTTTTAAAAATTGATACATACAGTAAAGTTTTTGTGGGAAAGTCTGAAGAAACCCATCATGCATCAAGAAAATCACTCCAAACTCAGACTCCAATAAAGCATTGTGAAAATGACTCCCACAACATGAAAGAGAACAGCAATCTGAATTATTGGTAACGTATCTAGTAAAACAAACCACGCAAAGTTTCTGAAATGCTTAGAGAACACAACATGTACCACTGCACAGTGATCAGTCACAATCTGCAGGGAAGAAAAAAAAAAAGAACAGAACAGAACTCATCTTGATTTAACAGATAATTTAGGACTTGAGCAGACTTTAAATCCAGCTACTGGAAATGCGTCATGAAGAAAATAGAAAATGTTGGTGCCACCTATTGGTGAGAATTGAGATTTGGAAATTATTCATGCTAATTTGCATAAATCCAAAGTGAAAAAGAGAAGGAACAGGTCATGTTCTAATTCATGCTTAAGGAGTTATGAACGTGATATCTAGACTGAACTCTTTACTTTTGCTTCTGTTCTGCAAAGGTCTACATGTGTGTTTAACAATGGACTCACAAATTATCTGTACTTGCAGTTCAGAAAAGGATTGAGAATTGAGGTTGCATTTTGCTTCATTTTGTTTCCAGAAAAAAATTAATTGAAATACCCAGCACACTAGGAAATGCTGAACAGGAGCTCAGGAAGATGGGTTTGTAGACTCAAAATATATAGCTCTGTAAACCAGATTTCATTGGATAGTATGTTCCCTACAGAAATCTTGGAGGTGGTGAGTATGTTTGGCATAGCTCATTGATGCTGTTGCTATTCAGTGGTCTGAAAAGAGGATTTTGTCTGACACTGCACACTCCATTTACCCTGTATCCTGGTGAGATATACTGAGTCAGAGCAAAAGCAATACTTCGTACTGTATGGAAGTGACCTTTATTACATTATGGCAATGCACCAAATTCTGCTTTAGTTAACCGCAGTTCCTGCCTCAGGCTGTTTACTAGCACTGGAGATCCAGGGGACACATGCGAGGGGCATACCACTGTTCCTCGATGTTTTCTGTTGGCATCTGGTTCTGCAGATACATAAGGAAGGAGCAGATTGGTATACTCACATCTTGACTGTAGCTTAGGTTTAAAACATTTTTATACACAGGTAATCAAGCTCCTGCTCCACTGTTGAAAGAAGGTTGGCTTGTAACACCTTGTAACATTTGACCAGCGTTGCCGTGTATCATCAAGGAAAACTGGGCCCATTTGCAAGATGTGGGTGCTACAGATCAAAATTTTTAACATTTATATCCAGCCATATCCTAACACCTGGTTCTTTCACCAGCATTATCTGCAGTCCAAAAAATTAACGGTCTTGGGTACAAGTTTCTTTGCCAAGTATCAGCTAAATTAGAAGGTAATAGAAGGTTTTAGGTAGTCATTTCCATATTTAATTTCTGAGTTATTTTACAGATACAGCCCACCACAATAAGGTATTAAGAACTCTTTTTGCAGGTCACCTTTGTTACAGGCAGCTGTATATACTATGCCTGTATAAATCCTGCTTGAACATAGCTGAAAGAAATACTAGAATGAGACTCGAACAGAAGAAAGACTCGTGGTAAAAACACTGAGCTAAGATTTAACTGCTTCCTGTGACAAATATACTGGCACTTACTGTGTTGTCGCTCACCTTTGCACCAGCAAACACTTCTCCTATTCTTTTTCCTGCCTCCGACTGAGAGCTACTCAGGACAGACTGTCTTTTACATCATGTGAATACAGCACCTAGTGCAATATGATCTCTTTGCACATGAGAATTCTGGGCACAACTACTGTTAAAATCTTATGGGACATAAGCAAGAGATTATGTTAGACAGCCAGCTATGGGTCACTTCCTGTCTTACTCATTCCCAATTGTACCTATCAACCTAGAGAAATTTTGCAATATAACAATACATTTAAACTAAGCCAAATAAGTCATAGGGCTCAGTATTGACAACTGAAAGGGTCTGTGCAATTCTGAAGACAAGAAGTCATGTTACAGAGGCACAGTCACCGATAGTGATGCTCACATAATGAATTGCCTGTAACTGTAGCACAGACTAGTCAAAGCAGTTGATTTTGTAAGAGCAATGATTGATGGGGAAAAAATGTAGTGTGTGCAGACAGGTTGTTAGAGAAAAGTCTTTATGAAGGAAAATTAAAATTGTATGTTCAAAAATGCCATGACTTAGCAGGAGGTTTGAAGGTTAGTGAAATTCTAAGAACTATCACTTTCCTAATTTGTTCCTCTTACTCACACCTGCTTCGCTCTGCACTCTCTACTAACATGCAATGCAGAAAGCAAACAGAGCAGTGAACAAGGAACCTGAATAGACTGGAATATCAAATGGAGGGAAAAGCAGCCAGGGCCAGTTCACATATATCAGTAAAACCCCAGTTGCCCGAGGCAGCAAAAAGTTCGGTAGCTGTTTGTTGTGCAAGTGACTGCGGTCTGTGAGGAATATTCATTTCACAGATTGCCCATAAGGCAGCAAAAACTCAGCAACTGTGACAGTGCAAGTAATGGGGAAATGTGTTGGATCTTCACTTACCAAAGAAGCAGGACACGGCGCAGGTTTTCTATGAGACAAGCGCACATTGTTCTGTGAGGGAGCTCAGGGAGAGACACAATGCTGCAGTTCTCCTCCTCCTGGCAGCTGCTGTGGATACGGAGTTCCCAGTGGCACAAAGTCAGATGGGAGCAAAGCTGCAAAGGTACACAGCTGCTGCTGTCTCCCCTCTTTCACAAGCCAGTGCAGCCCTAACCAGCCGCTGCTGTGAAACCCAAAGTAGCCCTCCCCGAGGTGACAGCGAGGAAGAGTTTGTTCTGTGTCAGCCCCACGTATAAGGAAGGCACAAGCGCTGTTGCAGAGCAAGGAGAGACCAGGCTGAATGTTAAACCCCATAAGTGCATGCTTTTATCAGTGTTTTGCCCTGATTGCCATCGAGGAAGCACTGTAAGCACAAATTGCACCTGCTGGAAGGATGCCTCAGTGCTCTGACTCAAGATGGTTGCCAAGTGAACAGCAAGAGAGCTGAATAGTACCAAGGGAATGGGAGGTCATTGCCTTTCTTATTCCCACAGTATTTCATTTTGGTGCATTATGCCAAAGTTCATCCTGGTTAAGGACATTTTTTTTTTTCCCCTGAACTGTGACATTCTGCATAGTAGTGGAATTCATTTCGCAGTCTCTAAATGAGAACTTTAATGATTTAATCAAGCTCTCACGGAAAATCCATAGCAAGTCTGGGAATCAAACCTAGATCTCCCCCTCCCAATTTATAGTTTTTCCTAATTCTTTTATACTTTCCTCAGCTGCATAATGAAGAAAAGAAACAGTAGGTAAACCTATCTATTTCTAGTGGAAGATTTCACCCTGTACTTAGAGCTTTTCCATTCTGTAATGGTGTGGTTCAGCTAATACTGTTTCCACTGACTTCCCCAAAAGACTATTTCTAGTTTAATAAAGCTCCCTATCGGGAAAAGGTCAGAGGTTGTGAGCCTACATTTTCCTTTGCTTAGTTTCATCCTATTGTTTTATTACAACCCACCAGCCCATGCTGAGTCATGCCTTTACCTCCTTATTATTTACCCTACTATCTGATTGTTCCTATTTAGGTCAGCATTCATCCAACTTTGTTTTTGTTATTCCCTCTTATTCCCAACTCTCACAGTCATTTCTACCCTATAATCACTGAAACTCCTCTGAGTTTCAGGGGGCTGTAGCCACCCTCTCCTTTTACTTTTTTTCCCTCTATCTCCAAATTTATTTCCACTAAATGGGCAGTGTCCTTTGATAGCATTATCTGTCTTGCAATAATGAAGTTGAATAGAAAAACTATAGGCCAGCAAGTGCATCTCCACACGCTGTGATGGAAACCATGAATACACATGGCACTATATACAAATGGTGAATCATAAGAATGAATAATACCATCAACACTTAGAAAAACTCCATGTACTTCTGATTGTGAGAACAGTTCAGTGAATTCATTAAAAAGCCCATGAGAGAAACTTTGGCTTTTGTGCAGAATAAAATAACGTATTTGGGAATAGGTCTGGGGTAGTCTACAGAAGAGCACTGACACTCTTACAGTGACCTAATCCTCTTGTTTTGCCTCTTGGAGAAATGCTTGGACCTCAGTCAAGCTTACTTAAGCTATTACATTTACATCCAATCTGCACTGGTTATGCCCCAACCAGCAAGGCACAGTACATTTTATTCTGCTAAATCTTTGCTATGCTCTCAAGCTGTTGGTGCTAAATTCTTGATTGCAACTACTGTATCTGTGTTGAAATTCTCTGTCTTGTTTACCGGTCATAAAAGTTGCATTAAGAAGCTGTTGTCTGGTCTTCCCACACTTCATCGGATTCAGTTCACCAATGACTTATTATTAATTATTATCTTAGGTGTCAGCACCAAAGTAATACTATGAGAGTATCATTATTATTCCTATTTTAAAAATAAGGAAGAGACTCAGAAAAAATAAGGCTGAGACCCACAGAAGAATTTAGGCATCTATCAAAATCAAATACCTGAAACCTAGTCAATCCTACCTACTTTTGTGTATTTTTCAACAGGCAACAAAATTAGGAATTTAGAACACCATTGACATCCTGTCTCACCTATATTTTACAGGCACTCTGCAGGTGCCTATTTTTCTCCATTGATTACAGAGAGAACCTAGAAAACTAGATGCTTCAATTAGGTACATAAAAGGGAAGTATTACGAGGCTTAGATACTCTAAATCATACAGGAAACATACAGGCAGAAAAGGAAACTGCCCGAATAACCTAACCATGGGATCATCCTTCTTCTTCCACTGAATTTACTGGAATTGTGATGATTTATATTTAGAAAATGCATATTTGTTAATGGATATGCTGCCATGCCTTATTTGCATGCAGAGATTTAACAGCATTTCTGACCCCAATAGTTTAGAATAAAATGTAAAAGAAAACCCAAATCCCCAAACTATCTGACATATAGGAGAGTCAGTGTTGTAGAAGACAAAGTCTGGAAGTATGCATTCCAAACCTGAAAAAACCCCTCTTAAATAATTTCCAGACTGTTCTTGCTACTGCTTATAAACAGGAAAGGTATACAATGTTAAAATAATGACTCACTTGAATTGTTTTATTAGAGCCTGGAAACAAATTAGCTCCTTTTAAAGTAGTCAAATCCATGTGGTATGATTCACCATGATTGTTCTTTAATGTAAACTACTTTCCATGAGGTGGCCAATATTCATGATACGACTTACTAACTGCAAAGTTCATTTTACCTAGAGTTTCCAGAAATATTGGACAAGGATGAATTATTATCTTGAAAAAGATGGACAAAGAAGTTACAGGATTTACTCACGATCACCCAGATAGATAGTCTCAAGCAGAGAGTCTCAAGGAAACAGAATTTACCTGTATCAGATGGGTGTCAAGTCTTCTGGATTCTGTTGTTCTTTTTGCAACACAGTTATTGTGAATTACTGTTTTGAATGTTAAATTCAGAATGCATTGCTTTGGCATTGTGAAATCTCATTAGAGATGGTGAATACAAACAAGAAATTGGATAGGGAAAATATTCTTCTCTACGTCTCAGTAATCAGTCTGTGAAAAATATTCTGAGAAACATAGAGGAAGTTGACAATAATATCTTTGCTACAGATCCAGCTGTCCTTCCACATTTATTATGCTGGGACTGAAGTCAACGGGAGAGGTGCCAGAATAAGAAAGGAGCTAGGACTGTAGGATCTTGTCCTTTATGTGTAAGTTTAATCATTTTCTCCCATCTGCTACTGATCAGAAATGTGGACTTTCTGAACAAAAGCTTGAGGTGGGGAACTACAGAGGCAATAGGCAGCAGACATGTTTTTGACAGAAAGAAAGAGCTGTGCCCTTCATTTAAATTACCTGTATGTGATCATAAAGTTATAATATTATACAACAACCTTAATGATTCTCAGGGGAAATTCATGAGAATGGCAGAAGTGAATCATGACACTCTTGAGATTTCAGGAGAATGCTGGAGTCCTGAGACTGCTCTGCAAGGATTTATGCCTTGAAATATTACCAGGATCCAAGACTAGTGGGCATTTTAATATGTTGAGTTGTAGCAGCATCAAGCAGGCAACTGGAAATCTAAAAGGCATTAAAAAGGTAGGGGAATCTGGAAGCCACATTTGAGAAAAGAATAAAAATCATGCCCCAGTTGGTATGAAAGTATGTAGGGTTCATTCAGAAAAAAACTGGTGAAGAAGCATTAATACAGGCTCCAGAATTACAAGCTGAAATGAATCAGAGCATTTTTGGCTTGAAGTCAGTGCTGTTATTAAGAATTATTGCTCAGTGTAAAAAGCCAAAAAATGTGCTCAGCTCTGTATGAGTTGCAAATAAAGAGAGCCCCTTCTGGAGGATCTTTCAGCCTAGGATCCTGGTCCTGCAAATTTTCTGCACAGACAGCTGGGTTTGCATGAAGGCTTGTTAACTCTCATAGAGCATGGAATTTCATCCACAGAAAGATTTTCGGCATAAGAACACTGGAGACAGAAATCACAAAAACATCAGCCTTAGGGGGACATCCAACTGTCCAGGGCAATCTCTGTGCTAAAGAACAAGAGAAAGGCACTGCTGAATGGCCAGTCAGGTCTTAACTTGGCTGAATTACTTCCTCGAAAAGCCCGTCTCTTCATGCTGACCACAGCGGCGTCTGAGCATGAGCACTGTCTCAAGCTCGGTGCTGCAGCTCCTGACAGTAGGAGAGATGGATTTTCCTGTCATGGCCTCATGTTAAGCTGATAAAGTGTTTTTGAATGGAAATAGTGGATAAGCATGACAGATACCCTGGAAAATTCATATGGCAAAAAGGAACACTCAATGACAAACAAGAAAGCATAATCATTAAAGTCCTTGTTCTAACGTAGTTCCAAGCTAGAGGAGACAGATTTTGGCCTTCAGGGAAAACTTAGAAGAATAACAGAGTAATAATAAAATGCAGGGCTTTCTTTTTAGTTTGTATGGGGCCCCAGTAGGAAAGTGGAAAACCTGCTGAAAGAGCATCTCATGAACCAATATTAATAAGCTATGCACTGAGTCACTGATTACAGCAACTCCTGAGAAGAATTCCTAAAATAAAAATGTATTCTTTATTATGTTCCTATTCATGCTTCATGCTTACTAGTCCTTTGGGGGTTTTTTTGTTTGTTTGTTTTTAACCTATTTTTATATTATTTAAATGCAGACAGGTATTAGTTGTTTTGTAAATGGATTGAAAGAAGGTACAAAAAAATATATATAAAGTTCATTTGAGAGAAAATTCATTGACACCAAAATAAATTTGCTTTCTCTACCTCCTACAGTCAGCTTATTTATAACCAGTATTTGTGTACCTAGGTTATGCAAGCATGGTGCTTTGCCAAAAAATTAGTATTCAGCTTTTTCAGTTCCTCATATATAAGTTGCTCTTGAGAGTGAAAACTCCCAGTTTTAGCAAAAAATTGCATAAATCCAGTGGCTTGCATTACCATCTGCTCAATCATCTTTTCTGGATTGTATAGTGGAAAACGCAGGCTTTATAGAAACCACATGCAAAGATTCATATTTAATTCTGCCAAGATTTGCTGTCACAGCAGCCTTAGAGCAGATATGCAAGCCGTACAAAACTCAGTCACTTTCCTGGTATTTCTGACAGCGATGTATAATCAGGAAAGTGCATCTTTTATTATAGTCTCCTGATAACTTAAAGTGATTCAAGTGATCTTTTTTTCCCCAATGGGCCAGTCCTGTTAAGATGGTTTATCTCACTTACACAGAGCTCTGAATACCCAATGTCTGAAAGACAAGGGAGACAGGCAGGTTTAGAATACATAGGTCATCCTTCTGCAGTAATTTGAAAATTTGGTCCAAACATTGTTCCAGATGTTCCTATTCATTATTCTATTTACTATTTCTGTGCCAAAATAATTGAAATGATGAGTATTGCATTGATTTTGTGTTGCAACAAGTTCAGGATACGCTATAAGGATCCAGAGTGAAGAACAAAGCAAAAAATATTTCAAAGAAGCAAAATAGTAAAACATACCCACCCATGTCAGGTAATGCCAAAGTGTCTCCTTTTATTATTTTACGGTAATGCCTCAGCTTAGATAAGGACCCTACTGTACTACAGTATAAAGACAAATTCTGTTCAGAAGAGCTTAAATACACAGTTGAAAAGAGAAATAAAGAAGTTGCAAAAAATCACTCAACAAGTGGCAGATGCAGGATCACAACTATTTTTTCCTGAGTGCCAGATCCTATCAGCTAATGACAACTTCTTTTCTAGTGCAGGGGGTAAGAACTCTTAAGTATCACTTAGTTATTAAAAGACCTCCGGTTGGAGCCAACTCAACTGGCTGTAGTCAGCCTTTGTGAATATTCATGTTATCTTTAGGAATACTGTAACACAAGGCAAGAAGGGGAAGAATTCTTGCAGGAAGTGCTCTACTGCACTTGATTTTAAAATGAGGTTTGGAGGCCAGCTCTGAAATGACTGTTATTCTACTCAAATGTTGTCAGAAATCACACAACACTTCCTCATCAGCTATATTGGCGACAGTATACATGGTGATGTGTACTTGGATTTAAAACTACATATATTTAAAAAGCAAAGAGGAAAATCAGATCACTGAACTGGCTTAATTTGCAGTATTCAGAACTGAGATTCTTTTTTTATGCTATAATAATACAAATTTTAAGTCTCTGAACCCCACTCTTTGCATTCACATGGTCCATTGAAGCCACAGAAGTATTTGTTTCAAATCAGATCAATGATCATTGTTATTCACTATTCTGCAATAACAGCAATCTGTGCTAGATGTTACAGAGGAAGGTGTCAGTTCATGCTAACATGGGATTAGTGGTGCATGTTTTATGTCATGAAACTTAAGGGTGAAAATCTTTTATAAATATTTATCCTGCTTTGTGTAAATAAGAGTGACAGTCTTCTTTTCCACAGGTACGCAAAAATTGAGTGAGAATTGTTTTCGGAGAGCCAAGCCGTAACCTTGCCATCATGACTATGATTTTGCATACTTTTTTTTATTTTCTGAGTTATGGCAGGGAGACTGGTTCCCTTGACGTCAGTAGACATCCAGGTTCTGCTGCCATTTGGTCATGACAATCCATATCGTCATTTCCAGTATCCATCCTACCTTTCCATTTCCATTACATACCATCAACCCAGCTAAGAACTCAGACAAAGCTTTAGGATTTGCACTACTATTAATCCCACTACATTTGCACTTTTACTTATACAGTGTGTCAGGAATAAACTAGGATGATAATGCTGGTGGTCCATGCATAGTACCTGACTAAGGATGGGTATCCACGCAAAATGTTCTTACTATGTATTGCAGGCAATATCTAAGGATGAGGCTTTATTGTGCCAGTTGCAAATTTGATTAACAGTGCTTGATATGCAACTTCTAGGCAGACTAAGACAAACAAAAGGAAGGGAATATAGCAAGGATTTGCCCATTTCATGGTTATGCAATTCTTTTCTCTTTGGAGTCATAAGATTTTTGTATGGTAAGACTTTTTGTTATTAGATCTGAAGGGTGTATTTATGTTACACGTGGAATATTTGAACAAAACAGGTAGATTCTACATTTTCCAGCGATTAAGTGCCAAATTTACTTTTATCTCTCTCACAGTTATGTTTTAGTCATAGTACTGTGGAACTTTTGTATTTCCAGAGGAAGTTTTTACACATGTGATCTAAGGCTTTTAGATAAAAGTGCTAAGAGAACTGGCAGGACTTTAAAGTGGTAAGTCAGGAATGGTAGGATGTTCACTTTTAACAGATGGATCCTGTCCCATAGTGACATAGGGAGGTCTTACCACTCACCAAGATTAAATTCCGATTTTTAAATCAAGGAACAAAGATGATGATGGGTCCAACAGAGCTTTTTTGTTTTGTTTTGGTAGCACCCTCTGAAATGTTCCTGAATATTGGCTGACATTTTTGAGAATACTCAGAACTACATATCATACTGCATGTTCTAGTGCTGATTATTTACCCTTTTTTTATGTTTGAAATAATATTTCAGGAGCTCCAAGAAGGGTAGATACTGGAATCACAAAAATAGAATTCTACTTTTCTAACAAACTTAAACAAAGCCTTAAAAAATGAAAGGCAGGATTCTTATACAGACAGAGTGTCTAGATCTACTATTTCTGATATCAGTCATTATTGTTATTAAATATAAATACGGTTAAAATAGACATAAGATCCTCAAAGATTTACAAACTAAATTAGATTTGCATGGAGATAGGAAAACAAATAATGACACAGAAAAAAAAGAAAGGCTCTACAATTACTTCTAATGATAAAAAGTAGAGAAATAAATACTTCTAGTAGGAAACATTAGGTTGAGTATAGCTCATGTTACACTGAAAATGAGGAAGAGAAATATGTGCTGAAGACTAAGCATAAGCATAAACAGGCAGCAAACAAAACTGATAGTACCATAAAAATAGTGTGATTAAATTCATGAAACACAGCTTGCTAGCATTTAGAATTTTAGAAAAAAGAAACTGAAAAGTAATATCATTTTGAGTCTGAGTCTACCGATACAACTAAAATAAGAACATGAACTGTGGTTTCATATCTGGAAATCAGGAAGAACATTTTTATGGCAGAATGGCTGGAGAACAGCTTATGACAGGCAACTTGGGGTCTATTCTCTGCTTTTGTCTTCTGCAACCTGTTGCAAAGCTCAGTCCCCCAATTTCCCTATCCATAAAAATGGAATACTTTTTTTAGATATGGTTTAAGTTCTCTGAGAGCTATGCCTGCAAAACAGGGACTACTACTGTTTTGTGACACTCTTCGAAAGATAAATGGATAACAAAACATCTGACCTGACTGCTGCAAACAGAACTTCCATAGGCCAATTTTATACGAGCATATTTTCTTGGGTAATGATGTGCAATGCTGCTGCTTTACTTCAGAAAATATCACCTCTGTAGTGTAATTGGAGACAGTGCTAGAGCATTAATCAGTCAGCAACATGCCACTTAGTATCAGTTCTGGGATGGCATTTGCTGTTGTGCTGCTGCTCAGAGCAGAGCAAAGTGTCAGAGGCTGAGAGCGGGGACTCAGCACGGTGATTCAAGTCTGTGCACTCAGAGGGGTGCTATTTTTTTCTGCCTAAGCAAGTTCTGAACTTGCTGGGCATTTAGTCTGTTGACACGGTACTATTAGGAAGAGAAACTTATTCAAGTTAAGCTGAACAACTCTTTCCAAAACAGAGTTCCATGTGTTGGTTTCTGAAATTTAATAGAAGGGGATAATTACACTAAATGGTGTTTTGCTTAGATTGTCTACTTAAAATTGCCAACTCCTTCTTAACACAGATCTTTATTAGAGATATCACATTATAGGGTTGGACTGTTCTTTTACCAGTGGGATTTTTCTGAGTATGTGAAACATTTTGAATCTGATCCAAAATGACCAAATTACTTGTTCAGTTCCAGATCTTGTCTTGATATAAAAGGCCGAAACAGATAAAACTGCAGAGCTCTCTTCTTCTGAAGATGATTCTACTTCCTCTCTTCAACCAGTTCTAAGTTATTAAGATCTGTGCATGGAATGTGATTATTCTGTTTCTGATAGAGCATACCGTATTTGTGCCAGTTGTTCTTGTAATTAGATAATTTTTATTAGATTGAACTAATTCAATTATTTACCATACTTGCACACAAAAATCTATGTGCCCTTGAATAAAATCAAAACACATTGAGTAACCTAAAGACATTACACTGTACTTAGGAGATGCAAGGCTGCCACAAAAGCTGTACACAAAGCTTAGCAAAAGGACAAATAACGAATAAAGAGGGTTTGAAAATTTATTGTTACTTGTCACTCCTGAGTCTAGAACCAGACCTTTTCTCCTCAATACTCGAGGCAGATTAAAGCAATTTTAATACTACTCTAAACAACAATATTTGGTGGTTTCCCCAATACAAGAATTTGCTAGACATAATCTACGTCCTGGTATTTTATTCTCTTTTGAGTAGGGTTAAGAAAGAGGGAGAGGAAGTAGGAGGGGTTACTGTCAGAACGGCTGGCTTCTAAGGAAGCCAGTGGAGGATGAGCGAGAGATCATTTACTTGCTAAACCTACCGAAGTTAAGGTACATTTAGATCCATAAAAACTGACAAAGCCGCTTGCTAATGGATCTGAAATTATAATTTGAGCAAGGCTTACAGCTAAAACCAGTCATAAGAAAATGACATCTTTAGCTATGTAAATGATAATAACCAACCATACTGCACACAAATTTGGGGGAAGTCTGCCAACTGAAGTGAGATAATTCAATAGATAATACACAACTTTGTTCCCCCCATGCACTGTTTTAGGTGTCTTTCATGTGCTTGCAGTTCTGAAAAATCTGGCTATTTTGTTCTACATCTAAAGCCAATCTAAATTAATGGAAATGCTTTGGATCAGATCTGATCTATATTGATCCACACTTTGGCACATAAGTAACTTTAAACCCTCTATTTGAATATAGTGACCACACCAGTATTCTGAAAAATTCTGGAAATTTTTCTTACAAAACAGGATTATACCAGAAATGTTGGACCAGTATTTAAGATAATACAAAATATTAAACCTGTGTGAGATATTTATTTCATCTGATTCCATATTCAAAAAATGTAAAGCATAGACACAAGTCCAATGTAAGCACAACTTAAAAAAAACCAAAACAACAAGGAACAAATATAAACTAAAAATAATGGCGGAAAAATACACTAATACAGCATATCACAGCATGATCTCCAACTAAAGCACAGATCATCATCATAGATAATCACCTCAGCATGAGCTCTCAAGTACTGTGTTGAAGCTAGGAAGCCTAATGCTATTTTTGGATGCATAAATAGTGATATCCAGCGAATTAGGGAAATGGCCTTCCGTCTGTACACAGAGCTGGTAAGACCTTTACCAGAATATTGCACCTAGCACTAGTGTCCAAAGAATTTGGGAACCTTCAGGAAATTTTCAAGGGGAGTCACAAAAATTTTTCAGAGACTTATGGTGTGAGGTCTAAGGAGTCAGTTCAGCTAATCAAAGAACAGGTTAAGAGAAGGTTTGATCATTGTATGTAGGGTATTTACAGGTGGAAGAATGATCTGAAAACAGGGGATTTTTTTTGTAGACAAAGTAGTAACAGGAACTTTAGAGCTGGAAGTTGAGGTTAGACAAAGTCAGCCTTGAAATTACACGGTTTCCTAGCAGTGAGGAAAGCATTGGAGCATCTTATCAGAGGATGTGGTGAACTCACCACATATGTGTGAATGTTCCTCTCTAACTGTGTTCCAGAGAGTGGTAATAACGTGTTTAAAGGTAGGATGCGAGTTTGGGTCCCAGACCTGAATTAGGCTTTGTTTTGATCTTCTGCCTCCTATAGGCCAGGCTCTAACCATTACACTAGTGAATAACATGGGATCAGTCTCTCCTCCCCCTTCAGCAATGAAGTTTTGGTGTCCAATTTAAGAAGACATTCACAAATCATTCACAACACTGAGCAGAAAAATCCTACTTTATCTGTCCCTGTCAGCCAAATATATCCCACATCTGCCTCCTGGTTACCTTAGCCAGTTTCTGAGGATGCATTTCACTTCACCAGGGCTTCGAGGATGACTCCAGTAGGTGAGAGGGCACCTAAAGTTAGAAATTACAGTAAATTGTGCAGCTTTGAGGATCTAGCCCACACTGCTTAGTTACCATCCAAATATATGGATCATATCCATAACACTTTAATATAAAGACTGAAGAAAGAAAATGTATCCTGTGTCTCTACACTACTGGTGCTTCAGAGCAAAGTTTCTATTTTACCTCCCAAACGTGTACAGCACCTGACACAGTAAGGCAATAGTCTCAACTGGAAACTATCCAAATATATTCTTTTTATATATGCATATCTTTATGATGACAGGCAAATGCATTTTGAAAATATGATTTCTTCAATAGAATATGAAAAATGTGGGTACTTAAAGCTATATTGCAATATTTAGCATGTGTATTGCTTTTGACAACCATAATATATAGTAACACTGGTTCACTGTAGATATGACAAAGTGATTTTCATATTACCTTTGTTAAATGTGATGCACGCACACACTAACTTTTATTTGAATGTGAAATTATATGGATTTCCAGAACAAGATGGATGTAGTCTTTGTATTCACAAATGGCCATGGGAAGCTTACTTTTATATTTCTTCACTTATGGGAAAGCTTATTTTCATATACACATTAATCACATTAGGTATGTGATAATTCATTCTCCAGTGCTAAAATAAATTTCTGGGAAACCTGTGAGCAGACAATTTGCCAAACTGAAATTAAACCATAGGGTAGATCTAGGCAAAAAAAAAAAAAGGAAAGAAAAAAAGACACCTCCCTCCCTAAATCCACACCTCATGTTCTTGACAGAGTAACACCAGAGTGAGATTTATAGAGCTGGCTATTCAGAACTGACCTATTGCTTGCTTCCAGTTGATCTAACACTGCTCCTGTTTACTCAGCAGGAGACATCTGGGAGCACTACTGTGCCCGCTGGCAAGTTCTCCACTGTGTGATCTAACACAGCTCACAGTGCAGCATGGAGCAAAGGGGCTTCTCACCATCTCCCTCTCACCCCAACCCTCATTAACACAATTTGAGGTAGTATGTTACATAACACACATGGATGCAGCCACAGGACTTAGCAGCACTGCCGCCCATTCCTTTTTCAAGATCACAGTTCAGCTCAGCCCCCAAACTTACACGTACATTTTACCAGCATAATTAGATATCTCAGTTGTATGAGATCTCCTGCCACCCTCCCAAGGCAACTTGAACTAGTAAGTGGATATAACCTATTGAATACAGAAATTAAAATGAATAAACATGTTACACTAACTATTTTGAGTCCACGCTAATGACGTTGCAGCCCTATGACTATGCTGGCAAGAATCAGAATTCATCAGAATGGGGACGTAGAAATAGCTTTTGTTAACAGATTCACTGAAGCAAGCTGAATTCATCAGACCACCTAGCCTTTCTCTTGTTTGTGTTTCTCACATGCCCCCTTCTACCTTCCCCTTTCTGTTCACACTTTCTTTTGGATGTAGCTGAGAAGAGTTAAAAGGAAACCACAGTTATGTGCACAGAGTAATATGGGGAAGAATCATATCACTAAATAATTCAACCACAGTTCTCACGAGTGAAAGATAAACTAGTTAGATAATGAGAAATCAATCCTAGAAAGATTAGAACATACCACTTGAATCCTCTAATTTCCTGCTAACACATTATGATCTATTATATTAGCACTTTCTGCCACTGTGAGGAGGTGTAAGGCAAAATGCTGTTGCAAAAGGGTGTGATGCATACTGTACAGTAATTAAGATGACACATTACAGCCAAGGAAAGCTTAAAAAGGCACATTTTAGTTACAGTTGAACTGATGCTGTCCTGAAAGAGGCTAAAATAGGCTTTTTGCTTACTGCTGGTTCTTCTGTGCTAGCAAACACAGGTTTTTCCATCAATATTCACTGATGCATTTGGCATTAACATGTGAAACTGAGTAAATCCCAAATCTCAAAGCAACAGCATTCGTATAAAGCACAATAGCTTTGTCTAGGAATCTTGTCAGAGAGAAACAAGAATATGCGTGAGCCATTTGCTGATCTGAATGGGCACAAACAGAATTAACAGTGAGATAAAGAAAAAAAAAGTTTCCTGCAATTGGTAGGTACTATATGATCAAAGATTAAAATCAGGGCACAAAACTCTTGCAGATATATTCATTATATTGTCTTACTGCTACTTCTTCCAGGCTTTTTAAATCTCCTGTGCCTAGGTTTGCCTAGCACTTACTGGTAAGGCTTTATGTATTCATTCCTTCCAAGGATAAACATTTGGTTAGTAGCATAAAATAGAAACCTGATCACCCCAGTTTTCTCCACTGTCAAAAGAGATGGTCATTTCCAGATTCTGGGATCATCACTCTCTGGAGGTGATTATTCCTCTCCAGTGATTATGGGGATGAATAAGTATTTAGAATTAGGCAACATGAAGCTAGTCCTTGGCTCTATAAGGCATGGATCATCAAGTTCTTCTGTGTCACTGCAGCGGTAGTAAATGGAGACCCTATTCCAGGAAAAATCCTGTAGGTGAAACCATTTTACTGATAATATCTGATTTTAAAAGATATTAACATCTGATACAACTGAGGAATACTGTTAGCTTGAGGAAGGAGAAAAAGAGTGAGACAAAGGCCAATATAACAATGAAACCCTGTGATTGCCTTTTTTCCACAACTAAAAAAATATTAATATATGGTAGCCCTGGCATGTTTTGGTTTAAAGAAATTCAATGTACTTTATATATGTTAGGTAATTTTTCAAATCACCCTTATAAATTACGCAGTTTTTACAACTAATACCTATGTTAAAGCTGGATAGAAAGACAGGAATTTCCATTATTTCTGTGATTTGTCATCCATTCAACATTTCTCTAAATGGGCACATATTTTTCTTACTGATCCGGTAAGTCCTCTAGTACAGAGTGGGCAGTGGCTTCCGGAGGTGTGATACCATGCTGTCTGCATTGCTGTAAAGCAGAAGAATATAACTGGATAGGATGAGTCCCTTCTTACCTTGACTGCCTCATCACACAACCCACCCACGAAATGTATCAAGCTCCATTTTAAAAGAGATGAGAAAGCTAGAAAATACCAGGTTTAAAAGTGTCTGTGAGGAAGGTTATACTGTAATGAAAATTGATCACAGAACCAATGAAAGCAAAAATATGTCATTCAGTAAGGAATGACCATTCCATCTCCATCAGCCAGGCTGACTGTTTTATGCCATAATGACAGAATTAATGAATAGCTGTTTATATAGCTTTTGTTGTCTTGCCTCATTCCCCACAGACCTATCATAAAACATTGTGTCAGCAATCCAAAACATTGGGGAAACAACCTTAAGAAATCAATGAAGCAGAATTAAGGGGAGAGCTGGAAGACAGTTAAAAATATATTTCCCTTATAATCTTACATGCGCCATCCTTGAGAAGTGATTTAATCAGAACTACGTGCCAAATTTGTTCTCTGCCTGCCCACCTGGTAAGTGCACCGAGTGCTGTGTTTCTTCTCTCCAAAAGCACTGAGGTCTCTTTTTACGCCACAATGCAGAGGGGAACTTATTTAGCCATTGCCCTTCCCGCCTCACAGGTGGAGTAGGTCATGCAGTCCAGATGGAAAAAAGATGTAGGCAGCACAACTCTAAGCATTGCATTAGCTAGCTTTTAGGCAGCAGATTGTACGCTGGATCCATTATCCCAGCTTAGCGACCTGTGCTCCCTGCACTATCTTTGGGGAAAATTAAATACTCAAAAATGCAGCCCACCAAAACCTAAAGCCCTGTTTTGGAGCTGAACCTCTAAGCCTAGCAAGCTGATTGATATAGGGGATGATTTTAAGTCTTCAGGTCTCAGTCCAACTCACCTCTTGTCTCCTTTAGAGCTGTGCTTGCCTTGTATTGGATCAGCCCTGTGTGTACTAGCAGTTAAGTGGAACCGTATCTCATTGCATATTATCTCCTGGTGCCACCTAACAGCTGTGTTCATTTCATCCAGTGCAGAACCTCCCGGAAGATCCTCAGCTAGAAGGCAATGAGCTCTGCAGGCTCTAACCCTTTCTTCTCCCAAAGGAAATAAACAGTCATGGCATTTATAACTATCCCAGTTTTGTACAAATTGTTTTAAATAACTAAACAGCCAAAGTAAACTACAGCCTGAGATGATGAAGAGCTGTTAACAAATTTAAAACATGGTTGGTTTTATTCACACTGTCAAGCTTGGGCAGTATTTTTACTATTTCAGTCATCATATGTATACTGGCAAGGTAGAAACGAGTCAGGGACTGCCCTGTTCTAATAAGCAGACTTTAAGTAGACCTGGGACCGCAAAGATATTATAACACGCAAACTAAAACAATTCTATCGCTTGTGAAGATCAAGGCCTTTACTTACATGCAACTCAAAGTGTCTAATTGAACCAAGCTCTCACGTCCTGTGTACCCTGCTCAGAGGAAACAGGCAGTTAACTGAAGGTCAGCGCTCTCATATAACTGTCTCAGTAAAAAAAAGAAGATAAAATCACAATCAAGCTGCTAGTTATTTAAGATAGGAAACTATGAGGGCTATTGTAGGCCATGTTTAGGTCATCAGAGGAAGTATTCAAGGAGCACATTCAATACCTGAAAGACAAAATGTTAACCCTGCACTTTACTGATTCAAATCACAAAACAGCAGTTTGTTTTTCTTTCTATTTTCGATTACAGTTTTTGCTTCCTTTTTAGATGGAAGATACCCTTCATCCTGAAAGATAGTCCAAAGCTCTACTTTATCATTTTTCTTTGGGTACAGCTGAGCATTTAAGAAGCTGCAGTACAATGTTTTCTTTAATATGGTGCTATATGTAGTCTAAAACAGTTATTGGCAGAGGCAGGTAAATAGGGTACTACTCATTAACAGATGCCGTATGGGATTATATGGATTTAGGGAAAGTTGTAAAACAAAACAAGAATGATAGCATGTTAACTTGGGACTATGTTAGTCGCTCCCAGTGGAAATGCTATTGGGGTGGAAAGAAAGCAACCAAGAATGCCAAGGATGTTCTCCAAAGACAAGACAGACTCCAGTGTCTGTCCTGTGAATCTCCCCCAGGGAGGAAGAAGGATGAATGATGTATGCCTTCCCTGAATGCCTACTCCCTTCTCTGACTAGTAGAAGGAGTTTACTAGAACAGAAGAAAAAAATTCTTAAGTAGCCACCAGAAAATTGGTTTGGTTTGTGTCTGTGGCTAGAAATTGACCATTTTCTTTCTGTGAATAGTCTCTCAGAAAAAGCCCGAGTGGCTATGAGCGTAGTATCGCTATATGTGATACCTCAGCAGAAAGTATATAAAACACTGTTGGCCTTTCCCACAGGAGAAGGGAGGAGCTGCCCAACAAAGCCAACCGACTCACTAAGCATGGGCAGAAGCATGGACCTGCAGCCAGCTCCTACTGTGGCCACAGGAGGCAATGAACAGCAGCAGCAGCACCAAAGCAAGTAAAAATATGTTAGTTTTACTTTGATGTCCATAGCCTTCATAAGGAAACAATCCCAGGTGCATAAAACAGAAATTTAGTCCTTAGAACAAGAAACAAACAAACAAGCAAACAAACAAACAAACACAACAGCTGCAGGAAGAAAGAGAGCCCCACCAAAATCCTGCACCTAGGCTGCTGCTCTGGACAATATGTTTTAACTATGGTCAAGTCCTAGCTCTTATTTCTGCTCAATTTGCTATTTGTTCTCTCCTCACAGACACCTTCCCAGGCTGAGATTTCAGTGAAAAGTGTTTTGTAATCCCAAGCATCTAGGAAATGTTGTAGGGAGGCAGTTTGGGGCAGTTGTTTCAGGCAGTGTTGTTCCAGTTTTAAATAGATATCCCATGAAAATTGAACTTTCCATGTTTTATTGCTAAACATCCACTGGCAGAAAATTTTAGAATAACTGTGAAGTAACCAAGCTGTAACTCACTTCACAAAGTCAGAGTCTCAGTCTCTCTCTCTCTTAAACAACTGATACAGCGCTGAAAGTTTTTATGCAGATTCTGAATCTTCAGCCACTTATACTTGGGATCTTTTTTTTTCACCACGAGAGTCGTCAAATGTTGGAAAAGGTTGCCCAGAGAAGTTTTAGCTTCTCTATCTGTAGTGATACTCCAAACTAGACCAGATATGACCCTGAGCAATATTTGAACTTCAAAGCTGGACTGTTTTAAGCAGGGAATTAGATCAGATGACCTCCAGAGGTCTCTTCTAGCTTAAATTATTCTATGAGTCTATGTGACTGAGTGAGATTTGTTATGTGAGCACTGGGAAAACTAAAAGAATACTAACCTTTCTTGAGTCTGGCATCAGTGTATGCATCAACTGAAGTCCACAGAGAATAAGTCACCTGGAGGAATATTTATTACATCAGACTTGAATAACTGTGTATTATTCAAGAAAATCTGGAAGTATTCTCTGTGTTTGCCATTTCATTCTGAAATTTCATGGGATTCTGCCAATTAGTAGCAGGAGAGTGAAAATATCTGAAGATATTTTTTTTCCTGAAACTGAGAATGCAATATGAGCATGTGCCATACATCACACTGAGATATAAGAGTTTTATGAGTCACAGGTAGTTTTCTATAACTTTTTTTTCTGTAAACAGTGAAAGAATCTCCTAAGGAAGTTGTGCAATGAGAATAAAGTTCATTGTTGCAAAATAATAGTAGGCTAATTAGTACAAAAAAAAGTTCCTACTTTCAATTAATAAGGTTCTAAACCACATCCTTGCTAGAAATAGCACAAAAAGCCTACAACAGATTTATCTCAGTGGAATTACATCAGACATAATAAGTTTACCTAGATTAAATGACTGATAAATGTCAGCATGATGTATGACATTATTGATGTAATAAAAAGGATTCTAGCCATTATAAATAAGACATTTTGCACAGGGTCTTTATTGATCCTTATGCCTGGGAGTATCAAAGGAAAGACCTTCATTCTAGTATGAAAACAATACCAAAAAATTAATGTGTTCCTTTATAACTATCATATTTCCCATGTATCTCATTATAGTTATTTAGAACTGGTATTCTTTTTTAAAAAGAATGACAGCTGTTAGCTTTTTAGGTTTGGATTGGGAAGATTCACATTTGATACAGTTATAATTAAAGTACCATACTCAGCTTAAATCTGGCATAGTAAATGCTGCTCTAAGGGGTAAAGTTAGAACATTATGGCAAAGTTTTTAAGTTATTGGTGATCTCAGAGGAAGGGTGTTTCTTCCAGTTGTTAACTTAAACAAAAACAACTGAAGACTACGCACTGGTGCTGGAGCAGAACAAAACAGACCGAGTTTTACAAAGTGCACGTTAAATATGTTAGCCTAGAATATCTTCTCTGTTGAACCAGCAGCCCTCATTTTCATCTTCGGTCTATTGTAGCGGAGTAGACTTGCCCTGACAAAAAAGATCTGAAATCATGATACATCTGAGACTTTATCAAAGGCAAAACTGATTCAGGCATATGCCTGAGTGGAGGCATAATGCCTCTGAACTGACTTTGTCTACCCCTTTACAGCTCCATACCATAAATTGATCCCTCTCACTTGCCTCCAAGGAGCCCCACAGGAAAAAGAGGAAAAAAAAAGCCAATGGTTAAACTAGAAACCAGAAGACACAAGATCAAATTATGTTTTGCCACAGGCTTCCTATGTGATTACAGACTAGTCAGTCTCACAGGGCTTTAGCAAGGATAAAGACAGTCTCTTCACAACCTTTAATATGTTCTACAGAAGTGGAAACCAAATCTGGATGAGACCTTTTTCTCCCATTTTTCATGATGGTGGGGGGACATAAGGAAGATGTGAGCTCCCCTTCACTATGAGTGCCCCTTGCTCATTTCTCTCTCCAGCCTTTTCCATCTTCATCCTCTGCAGTTTGCATTAAATCCTGGTCACCCCCTGCAGGTTTCTGAAAAGCCTGGGGGCAGAAGTGCAAGATGCTGTATTAACATATCACATAGATAACATCAACCCTCCTTTGTTCTTTTCTTCCTTTCAGAAAGAGGTTTTACACTGAACTTTTCTTCATTTGAAGATCTAGGCAGGACAATCTGGCCAGTGGCTGTCTCTTCAAATAATTATTGAGGGCATAAAATTATGTTCAGCTAGGCAGTTCTTCCTCATGTTTCTTTCATAAGCATCTCTTCCAGGATTTTAACTCTCCTGGAAAAGGACAGTTTTTAAAGTGATTAAAATGAATAGAAAATGTATCACATTCTGCCCCAGAACTGTAGGACAACTCCTGAAGTCTGTTAGCTGATACTTTGACATTTCTGTTTTTGTGATCCAACAATCAGGAGGGGAGAACTGTCAAAAAAAATCTGTTTCTATGTGAGGTCCAAGCTTCAAGCATCAGTGGAGAAAGATAATTGATGGTTGCTAGCAGTTATATACGTCCAGTTCAAAAAGGGCCTTGTTCTCAAAGGACCTATTTTCTGAAGATTAAATGTCCTTAAAGAACCTTGAAAGGAACACTGAAAAACTGAGGCACACAAATAGGCCATCTTCCAAAAAATCCACCACTGTCCTCTGAAACCACAAGGTGTACCTGATCAGGAGCTGCATAGCAATGTTCTCATTTTGAGTAGAAGAGGTCTGTGGGCTTTTTCTGTCTCCTACACAGTTCTGTATGTCTGCTGAGAGACGGACCAAAGAAGCTGAAGAGGAAAATGCCTGAAATGCCTGTACACCAATGCACGCAGCTTGGGGAACAAACAGGAAGAACTAGAGATATGTGTGCGGTCGCAGGGCCATGATCTCATTGCCATTACAGAGACATGGTGGGATAGCTCACATGACTGGAGTGCTGTCATGGATGGCTATGTGCTTTTTAGGAAAGACAGGCCAGGAAAGCGAGGTGGTGGAGTTGCTCTTTATGTGAGAGAGCAACTGGAATGTATTGAGCTGTGCCTAGGGGTGGATGAAGAGCGAGTCGAGAGCTTATGGGTAAGGATCAAAGGGCAGGCTAGCATGGGTGACACTGTTGTGGGTGTTTACTACAGGCCACCTGATCAGGAAGAGGAAGTCGATGAGGCCTTCTACAGACAGCTGGAAGTAGCCTCACGATCCCAGGCCCTGGTTCTCATGGGGGACTTCAACCACCCCGATATCTGCTGGAGAGACAACACAGCTAGGCACAAACAGTCCCAGAGGTTCTTCCTGCAGAGCATTGGTGACAACTTCTTGACACAGGTGGTGGAGGAGCCAATGAGGAGAGGTGTGCTGCTGGACCTCGTACTAACAAACAAAGAAGGACTGGTGGAAGATGTGAAGGTTGGGGGCTGCCTTGGCTGCAGTGACCATGAGATGGTGGAGTTCAGGATCCTGTGAGGAGGCAGCAGGGCACCAAGTAGGATCACAACCCTGGACTTCAGGAGAGCAAACTTTGGCCTCTTCAGGGACCTACTTGGAGGAATCCCATGGGTGAGGGCCCTAGAAGGAAGGAGTGTTCAAGAGAGCTGGTTAATATTCAAACATCACTTCCTCCAGGCTCAAGAGTGGTGCATCCCTATGAGTAGGAAGTCAAGCAAAGGAGGCAGGAGACCTGCATGGATGAGCAAGGAGCTCCTGGCAAAACTCAAGCAGAAGAAGGAAGTATACAGAAAGTGGAAAGGGGGACAGGCCACTTGGGAGGAATATAGGAATGTTGTCAGAGTATGCAGGGATGCGACGAGGAAGGCTAAGGCCCGTTTGGAATTAAATCTGGCTAGAGATGTCAAGGACAGCAAGAAGGGCTTCTTCAAATACATCGGCAGCAAGAGGAAGACTAGGGAAAATGTGGGCCCTTTGCTGAATGGGGTGGGTGCCCTGGTGACGAAGGATACAGAGAAGGCAGAGTTACTGAATGCCTTCTTTGCTTCAGTCTTTACTGCTCAGGCCAGCCCTCAGGAGCCCCAGATCCTGGAGGCAAGAGAGAAAGTCTGGAGAGAGGAAGACTTTCCCTTGGTGGAGGAGGAGTGGGTTAGAGATCATTTAAGCAAACTTGACACCCACAAATCCATGGGCCCTGATGGGATGCACCCACGAGTGCTGAGGGAGCTGGCGGACATTATTGCTAAGCCACTCTCCATCATCTTTGAAAGGTCATGGAGGACAGGAGAGGTGCCTGAGGACTGGAAGAAAGCCAATGTCACCCCAGTCTTCAAAAAGGGCAAGAAGGAGGACCCAGGGAACTACAGGCCAGTCAGCCTCACCTCCATCCCTGGAAAGGTGATGGAGCAGCTCATCCTGGAAGCCATCTCCAAGCATGTGGAGGACAAGAAGGTGATCAGGAGTAGTCAGCATGGCTTCACCAAGGGGAAATCATGCCTAACCAATCTGATAGCCTTCTCTGATGGAATGACTGGCTGGGTAGATGAGGGGAGAGCAGTGGATGTTGTCTACCTAGACTTCAGCAAGGCTTTTGACACTGTCTCCCATAGCATCCTCATAGACAAGCTCAGGAAGTGTGGGTTAGATGAGTGGACAGTGAGGTGGATTGAGAACTGGCTGAATGGCAGAGCTCAGAGAGTTGTGATCAGTGGCACAGAGTCTAGTTGGAGGCCTGTAGCTAGCGGTGTCCCCCAGGGGTCAGTACTGGGTCCAGTCTTGTTCAACTTCTTCATCAATGACCTGGATGAAGGCACAGAGTGCACACTCAGCAAGTTTGCTGATGATACCAAACTGGGAGGAGTGGCCGATACACCAGAGGGCTGTGCTGCCATTCAAAGAGAGTTGGACAGGCTGGAGAGGTGGGCAGAGAGGAACCTCATGAAATTCAACAAAGGGAAGTGCAGGGTCCTGCACCTGGGGAGGAACAACCCCATGCACCAGTACAGGTTGGGGGTTGACCTGCTGGAAAGCAGCTCTGAAGAGAAGGACCTGGGAGTGCTGGTGGACACCAAGTTAAGTATGAGGCAGCAATGTGCCCTTGTGGCCAAGAAGGCCAATGGTATCCTGGGCTGCATCAGGAAGAGTGTTGCCAGCAGGTCGAGGGAGGTGATTCTCCCCCTCTACTCAGCCCTGGTGAGGCCACATCTGGAATACTGCGTCCAGTTCTGGGCTCCCCAGTACAAGAGGGATGTGGCACTACTGGAGCAAGTCCAGCGAAGGGCCACAAAGATGATTAGGGGACTGGAGCATCTCTCTTATGAGGAAAGGCTGAGAGAGCTTGGCCTGTTTAGCTTGGAAAAGAGAAGGCTGAGAGGAGATCTTATCAATGTGTACAAGTATCTGAAGGGAGGGTGTCGAGAGGATGGGACCAGACTCTTTTCAGTGGTGCCGAGCGACAGGACACGAGGCAATGGGCACAAACTGAAACACAGACACTTCCATCTGAACATGAGGAAAAACTTTTTCACTGTGAGGGTGACAGAGCACTGGAACAGGTTGCCCCGAGAGGTGGTGGAGTCTCCTTCTCTGGAGATATTCAAAACGCGCCTGGATGCAATCCTGTGCAATGTGCTCTAGGTGACCCTGCTTGAGCAGGGGGGTTGGACTAGATGATCTCCAGAGGTCCCTTTCAACCTCAGCGATTCTGTGATTCTGTGATTCTGTGATCAGCGTGCCAAAAATGCAACCAGATTAAGTGCTAAGAGCATAGCCATAAGATAAAAAAGAAGAGCACTGTCTGAAATGTTATGTTTACTTTAGTTGGTCCTTTGAAATAAATGTGCTCTTTCAAGAAAATAGAAGCGATCAAGATAACAGCAGCAGGAAGACACAGGTAACACTGTAGCTGAGCCTTGCCCTTGTATGCAAACCGGATAAACTTCTGGTTGAGCTAGAACATTTTCCCCAGTGGTGGTTATTTCCAAATACAACTAAAAGTTGCACAACTAAAAGCACAAGCTGAATTATTTTTAAAAAGATAAGTAGCTAAGTAGAGCAGAGCAATTTATTCTGAATATTTCATCCCTTAATTTCTTTAATCAATTATTAGAATCTCATGCATCCCTCCATTATTACATGACAAACAAAAGAAATTTAAAGCAGAAAATGTTATTTATTTTCCTTTGATGTAGTTGAATAAATGAAGGTTCTGAAAAGTGCCCTAGAGTTGCTATTAACACAGACTTTTAAATGTAGTTTGCAATAAAACAGCAATAAGTATTTCTAGATTAAAATAATCAGACTGAAGTATTTACATCAGTCACTGGTCTTTTTACTTTGTGATTCAGAGCACTAAAGAGATTAAGTTTTAATTCCTGTTAGAAGAACAGTTCCTGTGGTAGCAGTTTTTATCAAGAGAACACAAAGCTCAAATAGTATTCTGAAGAGTATCATCAGTTTCAAGGCTTGGAAGTTTTATTTTTTATTTTACAATGTTACTGCTTTATTAGTGATTTAATTAGACCTGCTTCGAGCAGGAGGTTGGATGAGATGACCTCCAGAGGCCCCTTCCGTGTTCTGGATTCTGTCATTCTGGTGTTTCTGTCTCCTCCGTGCCCGTGTGAAAGGCACTCCAAGCAGTGGAAAATTATTATGGAGGCAATGACAGTGACCTTACACAGAGAATTTGATTCATTTGAAAATACAAACTGCCAATGAAAGAGAACTATCTCTACTTTCTTTCGTTTATAGGTTAATTTAGGTGTTACAAGCGGTTACAAAGTATTCTCTATGGTAACTGAGTGCCTTTGACTGTGAAAAGAATACGTGCACGTTGAAATATGCACACACATACACACTCATATAACTGTGCTCAATGTGTGCATGACTGTGTGTCTATATAGATAGATACAAGCACTGTATATATTTAAGGCTAAAAATTACATTGCAGACAAATAAGGCATTAAAATTTCAAAGTGATATACTCTGGGTTGACTTAAAACTTAGACATGTACAGATTTACAAGTAAAGGGAGCACATTTGACAATGAGAAACTAACATCACAGGCTGGCAGAACTCTACACAGTCAGCCCACAAAATTAATATATTTTTTCCATGTGCATAGAACTGCATCCAATGATGGTTATAAAACCCTACGAACAGCTCATGATGAATTGTTCTTTTTTTTTTTTTTTAATCAAACAAAATCAACATCTCAAAATAAAGCAACTTCAAGTCCTCAACTAGCCCAGGCAGGTTTTCCTTCCCCACCCCCCCGCTCCCCCCCCCAAAAAAAAGAAAGCTGGCTCATATGGCTCATATCTCTCCTTATCCCTTAGGTTTCTGAATCAGTATAGCTAGGTGTTGTCCAAGCTAGATGTTCTTGCCCAAGAAGCTTCCTTCCTCAGCTTTGTAGTCTTCTTTCAAACTCACAGTAAGTAAGTGTGCAAATCAAAACCAATCCAACTGGTCAACCAGTTCAGCTGAACTGACAGCAAATTCAGCATGTTAGAGGTAAAGATGCTGCCACGAATGGAAGGAAGTAAATAGATTTGTACATCAGGTGGAATGAATAGCTATTATGACAATCACAAGTTTTGATGAAGTATTTCTACCTCAGTTTAACTCTGCTTATTACTAGTAGTAAGTAATATTCTACTCAGTCTATCTCATGAAGTCTTAGAAGCTGTGTGTGCTTATATTTGTTTAAAGCTAATGAAGAGGAACCACAAGGCACAACTGCTACACTTGATATCAAATCAGGAAGCTTGATGAGAGAGTAATGAGTAACAAGAAAAAAGAATTAGAAATTCTTCAAATTGTCCACAACTGATATGTGACTACACATCTCAAAAAGGCAAAAAGCATTACCATGCAATGTAAAAGAAGGGCTCATACAATTTATGTCTCAATGAAAGAACTTTATGACCTTTTTAGTCTTTTAATGGAGGTTTGTATGTTTATGAAAAGAGATGAAAGATCAGGGAAGAGGGAGAAGAGGAGCAGAATGCCAAATACACCAAACTAAGGACTTGGAGCATAGCCATAAGAAAAACCAAGAGATGGATATGTTTTTATCTGATTCTGTTTGAGGGACTTGAAGCTGTGAGCAAATAAACTGTCTGCTGTTGGATTCTTGCTACAAGGGCAATGGAATTTTGTATATTTTTTTGTAAATAAATGGGATGGCAATGATCAGCAGTTTCTCATCCTAGCTAGGACTGGCCTGACCCCAAATTTGGCTAATCACTGGGGTCAGCAACAATTCACATCAAAATGTTAAAACATAAAAGCCTGATGTTGTGCCATCACAGAAGGATTAGAACATTGCTTATGCAGGTTTCTACTTGTTTCTGGTTTTCCATGTAAATTTTGGTCAATATTTAAGTACTAGTTTTTTCATACATCAAATTATACCCACAAATATGAAAAGCGCATCTGACAACAGAGCCAGACAGAAGAACCTCAGTGAATTTTTACAGAATTACTATAATGATTTCTATCTACTTCTATTATTAACCATGGCACTGTATTAGAATATTTCCCCTTCAAATACTGAATTTAACAGGATATTCACAACAGTTTAGAATGAATAGGAATTATTTGTGGCGACTATTTCTCCATTAAAATTACATGTTAACTTACATTAACATCCTTGTGAGGAAGCCTTTTCACTCCACCTGCTGCAGTTTCTGCTGAATGACCATGTCAGAAGCAATCATACCCAAGGTCAGCCATGCAAAGGGGGAAAGAGAGGGTGTGGGTGTTCACATCAAAAACATCTGTATACTATTTGATCTTGGCAGAATTTGCTTTTACCAGTGTAGTTCCTGCCATGTGAAATATTAACTCAGCTTAAGCAGTCAATAAGGTCCCTGGTCTTCTAAAGTGTGCTGAAATACATGAAATAGGAACCACTGTGCAAGCTGATGTTGGATTACTATGCTAAAAAAAAAAAAAAAAGAAAAAAAAAGAAAAAGAAAGACCCCACAGAGCAGCTTTTATTAGACAAGTCCAATTCTTGGGGGAGCAGAGAAGTAGATGAATCAAGACCAGTCTAAGGTAGCTGTATGGTAAAGGAACGTTCACTACAGTAGTAACACTGACAAGACTGACTGAGAAATGGAGACAGAATTACTCTTCATATGTCAGCTGCAATTTTTTTACAACTCTCTGGAACTAAGGAGAACATTTTTGGGTTTGGTGGGTGATTAATAGAGCTTACCTTAAACTCGTTTGGATCTGGAGCTCCAAGAAGACATCCAAGATCTCCAACAGTGGTTGAAGAACACGGTGTCCACCCTGAACAAGTATTTTGTATTCAAGACTGAATTAGTTTGCACATAAGTTTGCTTAATATGCATGAGACCTCCTAGTCAGTCAAAAATTTGCATACTTCTCTTGATGGTGTAGGAAAGAAGCTATGCTACTTGCTATGGAATTGGGGTAAGACAGAAGAGAATCTCTTGCAATGTGACAATTTCTTTCAGTTTAATTTTCCTTTCCTGGACTTGCAGTAGTTGAGAAACTCAGAAGTAATGGCATGCCCTGAAGCTTTTCCCGGTAAATAAAGACACCAACAGATCTAACTGGAAATTCCTTATCAGATTACAACTAAAAACCCAACAAATCCAGCAAACTGTTATTTTTTCAGGAAGTATTATCTATTTTTAGAAACATAATTAAGCTAAAAATGTGATTTTTCAATTACAGTAACTAGAACTGAGTCTTAAACCCAACCAAATTCAAATGCTTTCTATTTTGTAAATTTGAGTATTTTGTCTTTTTTTCTTTTATTTTTTAAACCATTCACCCAAAAGATTGAAAGATATTAGGAACTCTTTCTTCCTTTCCCAAATTTCTCCATTTTTAAAGTTTCAAAATTTCTCTTATGTGAGAGAAAGTATAGGAAAATGTACAGACTATACTCTTCCCTAGCTTTCGAAAAGTTGATGAAAACAAAACTTTGTCATTTGGAGTCCAGGTGTTCTATTTTATTTTATTAATTTTCTGCAAATATTCTTGATTAAAAAAACTTTATATTATTTATGAATGTTGAATTTACACTACTGGCTTTAATGAGAAACAAATGAAAAAAGATATCTCAGGCAGAGTTTCAGACTGAACATTTATTTATATTAAATGTGAGGATTGGATTTGGGACAGTGGTAAAATGAAGTCATATGTGAATTATATTCCTATGGATATACACTGATTTATGGAAACAGAAATCCATATTTGAGTCATTTAGAGAAAATGCATGGCAAACAGCACAGCTTTTCAGTGTTTCCTTTATAGAGAAGTATAGAAAGTGAGATAACACAAGTAAAGTTTCCTCTACTAAAGGTGTGTTAAGCTACCGATTACTAAATCATCACTGCACTCACTCCTCAGTTACTCTCAATAACTGCTGAGTACAGCAACATCAAACAAATGGTTTCTCAGTCAGCTGATGATTATAATAAATGCTTTTTCTCATGTGCAGATTTATGTCAACATGTCATGAAAAGATCTGATTTTTCTGCAGTTTTGTGGGATGGCTGGGCAGGAGATTACTTGTTTCTTGCAATTCTGAAGAAAAAAACTGTGTCATATGGAAAATCATAAGCACTGATACTTTTAGAAACTTTTTTTTTAATGAATTACCTTTCAGCCATACAATTCAGGCTCATCCAACCTGTGTTTAGAGGATTGGTGGAGGAGGGTTTTTTTTTTTTTTTTTTTAACAAAAACATTCCTGGCTCATCTGACTCTGTGAAAATATGCAGAAACAGCAATAAAAAGCTACAGGTATCTTAGGAATTCTCTCTAATGTACTGTGGATGGCCACTGAATTTCCCAAATTATGAACA
The DNA here is from genome assembly GCF_036417845.1 of Apteryx mantelli. NCBI lineage: Eukaryota > Metazoa > Chordata > Aves > Apterygiformes > Apterygidae > Apteryx > Apteryx mantelli. The sequence goes on from NC_089980.1 coordinate 124,368,135, forward strand.
GAAAGTTGAGTTACCTTTCTGTAAGAGTTAGAATGTGGTAACAAGCATCATTCCCAACTGAAGGCCCATACACTCTTCCCATTTAGGCTGTATTCATTGCTTGTTTTGCCTAACTGTTGCTATATGAAAGTTCTACTAAATTTTGCCTAGTTTGCAGTAGCATTCTTGTTGTAAGAGATGAGGTTGCCCATCATCTTTTAACCAGAATTCCAGAAGATAGCAATGAGATTTTGTCTTAGCTGATTGCACAAAACATCTTTCCCTGTGAACTAAAAATAGCTACAACTTGGGAGACAGCAGCAGGACTTCCCAGGCAGAAAACTTTATGTATGGGGACAAAACATGTGCAAAAGAAGAAGGCTTTGAGGGTATTTGGGAGGAGTTTACTTCTAACAGACTCTTTTCCCCCTTAAGTAATTAGTAGAGAGAACATTCTAAAATAGGCCCTATTAATGTAATTTAAAACACCTTTTCTCAGTTAGAAGGAAGAGATAAAAATCTTAGTAATTGCATTGTTTTAACACTTTATCCATTTGGGCCAGAGAGAATTATTTTAACCCATTTAAAGATAGCTACCTAAAATGGCTGTGGCTCTTCTGCCAAGCAGGGAAAAAGAAATGACAGTGGGAAGTGCAATAGGAGAAAGATTCTCAGGAGTCAAGAGGATGTCCAAGCCACAAATACATTCCAATAGATCACTAATGAGTGAACATTTCTCATGTCTTACCGCCTGCTATAATCACTCATTTGATTTAAACAACATTTGGTTCCAATGTGTGTTTCATTTCCAGAAGGGGGTAAAAGTCTAGCTGAAAACCATATTCAGTGTTGCCTTTGCTGTTTTGATTAATTTCTAGGCAGGATGACTGTGGTTTGGGTTTCTTTGAGCACTGGCATGAACAGTTTCCACAGTTTGGCTCTCCGTTTACTACGACTAAGCCTTGTGGAAGCTAGATTCCTTGTTAAAACCTGGTTGAAACTCAGAATTTGATCTCCACAGGAAATGCTGACATTTGGGGAGGGAGAAAAGGGGGCAAGCTCAAATTTAGATTGAAAACTAATCATTTTCTGAACTTTCTGTAGGGGGAGATTCCAGGGGGTAAAAATTGCTTCAGAAAGAATGAACTGTTTGAGATTGACTCTGAGCAACAACCTGGGTGGCCCCTGGAAACTGGGGGCCATGAGCTCATCTAATTTCAGAAAATTCAAGATAGCCTGAAGCATCCAATGTGTTGAGAGGAAAGTCCAGAATCCCTTTACACCAGCAGGACCCTGCAGCATTTCCAATTGCATGGCAGGAGGACAGAGAAAGTTAAAAATGAAAAATCTCTGATCTTCTAAGAAGATTCAAATTTACTAGTGCCAGGGTTGCCCAAAGTGTCCTGATTCAGAACATGGGACCTCCTTGAAGCTGCAGATCCTGAACTTTTAGGTTGCTAAATGTTCTGCTGGACAGACAAAGGAATGCAACCCTCTTCAGTCACCATGACAGTTCAGTGCGCTGAGATATTTTGTTGCAAACAAAATATTTGTGAAGGACTTATTTTCAACCCTGAAATATCAGATGAAACAGGCTCACTCCATTGTTGATATAAATTGGCTGCTTTCAAGCATATTAAGGACCCTATTCAGTAGGCTTTGCATTACTCTGCATGAAGTGTCATTTGAAACTCTTTTGTATTGTAGGAATCAGTCCAGGGAACACACAATATAAATGTACAATTCTTGCCAGTGGCTGAAGAAAGAGTGACATTTTCAAAAATAAAGTTTATCTAGAAACCAAGTTCCTCCAATCCCATGGGGGTGGGAGGGGCACACCATTTCCTTCCCCCTCCCAAAAGATTCCCCCTCCCATTTTTCAAACTTTCCTTGAAAAATGCCATTCAGTTCTACTTTGGTTGCTGATCTCATTTCCAAAGAAGCAATCAAGAAAGACTCTGCAATAAGTAAGAGGAAAGGAAAGTCAAGGAGAACGTCTTATCCTTAGTCTCCTCATTTCTGTAAAACAACCAAGTCAGTTAGTTTGAAACTGAATTTTTTTACTTGCCAGCCTGCAAACGGTAGCTGAAATACATAAAAGTCAGACAGAATAAATTTCTAATCCCAAGGCAACACACAGTGGATAGCAATTACTTTGATTTTAAGATAGGCCAATATGGAAGCATATCCACTGAAGAGGAAAAGGTCACTTCTTGACAAATAGCAATTCCACTGGCTCTATGCCTACAGCAGTAAATTGTCCCCAGTTCCATTCAGTTTTCTTTGGTACTTATTCCTATTTCAGCTATGAAATAATTCCTTGTTCAGAAAATTATGGATTGGCTGGATTGATTAGCTTCCAAAGCTACTGTTTTTCACATTTGGTGGTGATGTAGTGAGCACTGATGGACTTGCTCATCATGGATTGACCTGCGGTGTTTTTACAGCAGCTGAAAGTATTTGGGTATATTGTGTATTTTAGTTCTGTTAGCAAAGCTGCTCTTAGCCTTGGTACCAAGGTAGCCATGTGCCATGAATACGCACTTCTACTTCCAGCTGTGTCTTCTCTTGGAAATGAAGGAACGAAGCGATTAATCAATTATTCTGCTCATATAACTCAGAAAACTATCTTCCTGTTGAGGACAATGGTCCTCGTTCTTCACTTCATTATACGGTCTTTTGCTGGTCTGACTCTATTGATAGACTATTTTACCACTGCAAAGCTACAGCAATACATAGAAGCAATCCTGGAAAAGCCTAGAAAAAAAAATACAGTGGATTCTTCTTCTTCTTAAAAAAAAAAATCCATTTAATTATTTTTAGGATTCTGTTCTTATCATATTTCATCTTGTTCTCTGCAATGCAGAGACATGGAAAAATAGTTACAGGTCTTGATTTTTTTTCCCCCTAGGATAAACTCAACAAAATGGATTCATGTTTCATGTTTTGAAGCCACATCCAATCTTGAAATATCCATTCCTTTATGCTTTCACAATACTGCTGTATCCAATCCACCTCTAAATGCAATAATGATATGTCCTTGATTTTCTCTTCATTAAACAGAAAAAGTTTTAATTCTACCCATACTGCATAGTTCAGATTAAGGATCTAATTTTGGTACTTTCAAGATGAGAAATGGAAAATACAATGCTATTTACCTGCGAAACCTCTGAAATCATGAAGTGTTGCAGTTTCTGAGGAACAATTTCTAACAAATGAAAAAATATATGCATACCTACATACACGTGTGCATGCACATACACAAATGCATATACACATATATATGTATAGAATTTATATTGTGTTCCAACATGGAATGAGAAGAGTCTGTAGTATTTGGCTTTAAAACCCTTCTAACACATGGATCTTATTAAAGTATACCTCAGTCTAACTGTGGCTGAGCAAACAAAAGTGGTTCCACATGGCTGATAAAAAGCCCGATCGAGAATAGGAAAGAAAAATGTTTCTACTTGCCCAGCTGCCTCTGGAAATCTGCGGATCGAGAACTGAATTATTTTGCCTCTACTGAAGTGTATGTAATCACTGAAGTCTGACCATATCTCCATTCAAATGAGAGAGAAAATGTCAGATGTATTCAGCTAAACAAAGCCCAGCGATTCCACATTGAAACCTAATGAGAGCAATATCTATACGTGCAGGCCTGAAAGCTTTCTTCCTCTTACAGCTTGCAATCTATATTCTTCCCATAACGCTATGAGGGTAAAGAATTTGGAAGATAAATTGAGAATTATGTTCAGATATCACCTTCATTTAGAGAATGAGCTTTAAATACTGTAACTTTTACCTGTTCCCTCTTGCTAATTGTAATAAGTAAATATAATAAATATTTTATATGTTCCTTCTTACACTTAGTACTTCTCCTGAGGAAGAGAACTTGTAAAATCCTTTTGAAGTTACTGCTGGAATGTAAAGGCACACCTGTTTAACAGCAAAAAGGACACTCTACAACGCTCTGAAACAGCACTCTCTTTCTTCATTGGATACAGTTATGGTTACACACCCAATATATCTGCTCTACTTCCTGACAGAGTACTGCAACACTGAAGCTTACTGTACTATGTAAGAGAGCAAATAGCTGATGCTTAATCTGCTGATATAGAAATACAAACAGCTTCTCTCATTATACAGCTGCTAATATGTGATCAAATATTTCCAAACTTAGATCCTCATAAATAGGGAGGCACAAGGAGTTTCTAAAAGAGCTGCACAGTGCAAGCACACCTGTAAGAGACAGACCCAGGTGACCCTGTGAAATGAACCTATAAAGAAATGAGGGAAGGGCAGAAGATAATAATAGATTTACTTACCCTAAATAGCACTTAATTTTCTGAAAATGCTACTGATATCAATGGGGTATTTCTGAAATAAGGTACTTCTCAGCAAGAGTAAAGTTACAGGTATTTACTGCTTCATAAATAACAGAATTGTGAATAACAATCAGGGCAGCCTTTCAAATCAAGAGGTTTTTTTTTAACTACTAAAAAAAAAGGTAGTGGTGAAGGAAGCAAATGGGAGGATGGGGAAATTGGGAGATTACACAGTTCTCAAAGTACTCTTCTTCTCCCATCTCCATTTGGTTTCATATACTTCTATTCTTTAGCTCCTCTTTTTCTTCCCCATCACCACTGAGAACTTTTTCTTCTTCTCCCTCCACTCTTCCAGGCATTGCTTCATTCCTCCCCTTTGAGCATCTGTCATTAGAGTTCATGGCTTTCCCTTCTTCCAGTATACAGTATCCTTATCCTTAAATGAGTGGTGATCTAGCATTTACCTCACCACTATACAAAAAGTCTACAGAGATATATAACATGCAGAAAGTTAGGTGAAAAACAGTTTGGAGACAGATTAAAGATTTTTTTTTTTGATTTTGTTTTGTTTTTTTTGCTGTTGCTTTATCTGCTTCTACATTTTTTCTTTCCCAGGAGCCAGAATCAGGATGGAAAGGGGCAATAACTGGCTGTGACTAGATGCACATTAAAAGGCCTCAGGTACTCACCCAGGGGAGAAAGCAGAGAGGCAGAACAGAATAACTTTACATAAGATTTAGCTCTATCTTGAAAGTGTTGAAATCCTGTTCAACTTCTTACTGTACTGAAATGCAAAGTATCTGCTTCCTCAGTGCAACGTAAATCAGATATGAAATGACAAATGGAAAACTCTGTCCATATATTCCATTTTATAGGAAGAGAGCCTATTATCTTCAGGACACTACTTAGAACTAACCTAGAACTTTTTTACAAAAAGAAAATCCTTCATGACTGCAGTGTTCGCATAACGTTCAGTGATATTTTGGGATATATTCATTATACATCAATTATCAAATACTATGTTTTCATTAAAGCACATTCCATATCCAGAAGTATACATGAAAATGTTATATCATTACAATAATATTGGCAGTTGTGTATTTTAATTAAATTTCAAACGTAAGAAATAATTTTTAAAGGCTATTTTTCCTACTCTAGTGATTGATTGTTATTTATCATGTTTGAAAAAGAGGAAAGTTTAAAAAAGCACAAACACTCCACAACATTTCAATCTGGGACTAGGAGCTACCTAACAGAGCAGACCCTTCAAAAGAGAAATAGATGTTTTTGAAGAAAAATGTAAGCTCGATATTGTTTTTCAGATTGGCCAGAAACAGTTATTAGAACTACCTATCATAATAGCAAATATCAGTCTTTTCTTCTGCCACAGCAGGAGGAATTTTCTCTGCTAGTTTTGCTGAAGAAAAAGGGAAGAACATCACATTTTTGATTCCCTGTTGAGAGTACAAGGCAGGAGGAAATTCAGAGGGTGCTGGGCTTCCTCCAAAAGAACTCCATCTTCTAGCATCAGTCACAAGTGTTAACACATACTATTTTGAGGGCAAAAGCGAGACAACATGAGCACACCCTGGTCTTCTCCTTTCAATTGAGAATGAGATCAAAGAAATCCAGACGCAGCAAAAATAACATGACTCACATTCATTACCATTAGGTTCTTGAAGTTCATTCATCTGCTGAGTCTTTCTTACACTCACCCCTAATAATTATACAGTTTACCCTGTATTTCAGAAGTCAGAAAGAATGGGAATTATTAAAGTCTAAAATGTTTTAGAATCTTTTGTTTGACAATTCCTTTTTGATCACCTCAGAAACAGACTAGCAATAAAATAATGCTGTAGGCTGTAGGGACCAGTGATGCATTCAAGGACAACATGATTTTTTGAAGATAAACTTATCATGCCTCTTTCAAACATGAAAAATACTCTAAATGGGAAAGATACAAAGTATCATCAAGCAGAATCAGAGAATCACCGAATGGCTGAGGTTGGCAGAGACCTCTGGAGATCATCTAGTCCAACCCCCTTTCTCAAGCAGTGTCACCTAGAGCATGTTGCCCAGGATTGTGTCTGGATGGCTTTTGAATATCTCCAAGGATGGAGACTCCACAACCTCTCTGGGCAACCTGTTGCATTGATCATAACATACAAGACAAATACTCTGCAGCCCATTTTCAGCATAGAAATGAAAAGGAATGACAACACCACTAATGAGAAGCACTTATAGAATAGTAAGTTGCCTGGAAACAGATAAATGTATTTAAGCTCTTATACTTTATTGATGAATCTACAGAGAATAATTGGAGAAGAGAAATGGGACTTTAATATATGCTTGTTTCTGGAGAGATAAAGAACAATCAGAATGACAGAATGAAAAGAAATAATTGGCTATATTTGTGGCAAAAACATTTTGTACTCCCCATCTGATTTAAAGTTGTTTATCATAATATTATCAGATAATATCAAATGTTGGTATTATAGTTCTTCGATATGTATCATGAAACAATTTTTAAAATGACATAGGTGCAGTACTTATGTTTAAAGCATTCAGCCCGCATCTGAACAACAACCTAACTGTAAATCCTGTAAATCATTGCATTCACTGGTGACTATTGCAGCTTCATAATAATTTATAGAGCAAATTATTCAGGACAGCAACTATAAAACTGATACTAATACTAATACTGATACTACTTACAGAATTCTGTTGCTTAATTTAAATATGAAGAAACAGAACTAATGTACACCTGATTTGTACTCTATAGCTTTTTTCTGCAGTATTAACAAACTTGCCAGTCAAAAATGACTTTTTGTGTTTTACAGCTGGCATATCTGACAACTTTTAACAAACGTGTTCATCCTTCTTTCATAAATAGAGGTTCTGTAAATCAGCTTGGTGCTTTGAGCCTTCATTGAAGGCTCTGGGCCCTACAGAAACACAGAGAAGGAAAGCTAGATGGGACCTCAACAGTTCACCTAGCCCACTGAGGAGATCATCCGCACCTACATCATCCCTCGGAGGTGTGTGTTTGTTGTGTTTTTAGAGAAGGTCAGTGAGGGCAATGGCCCAGCCTCCCCTGGTGGGCAGGGGGAAGAGGGAGATGGAAGACACATACCTATTGAAAGAGGAATTAGGCTGCAACAGGGAGGCTTAATTATGAACAGTTTAGGATCTCGAATCAGCTCTGTTCGTGCTTTATGATGCTTTCTTGAAGTCACAAGAAAGTCAAAAGCAGGGTGGAAATGAAAAGCTGATGAACAGAATAATTGCTGATGTTAACACGAATTAATTTGTTGTTCTATTGTTTCTTTAGATTCTTTGCTCAGATGACAAAAGGAAACACAAACACAAGATCCTATGTTTATGGTACAGTTCAATTTTTGCTGATCTTAATGGATGATTTCCATGGACTTTAAATAGGAATCATACCAGCTCTTTCAGCACAATGTCTGCTTGAGAATCATCTGAGTTTTTACACAGGTATTTGAAAGCCGGAATGTGTGCTCAACACCAAGAAGTGCTAATCTAGAGGGAAAAGCGCAGCTGCCCTGTCACCCTCCTGTAATTCTGCATGCGCACCCTACTCTTCTTACATGGGGTCAGGTCACCTTCTGACCTTGCTAAGAGATCTGTATATGTAGAGAGAGCACAACACTGAAGTTAATTACATTATGCAGATGGCAAGAGAAAAAATTGCTGTTAGTAATTTCCTAATGATATATTTATGTTCTAAGAAATTAGGTTTCATTCATAATTCAGGAATACAAATACATCAGATCACCTGACTGTAAATCAACTATGCACTACTAATAGCAGTTCTGCACTTCAACACGATCTGCCACAGGAATGATACAAGATTAGGACCTATTTATAGATCCTGTTTTTGCTGACAGGATATAGACCTACAGGACATGGTCAGGTGCTGTGTTTCTCCAAGATAAATAGAAGGGGATTACATAGCTACACACGCTTCTCCACAAAGCTGGATGAAAGAGCATCCAGGTAATGCTCAGGTAAGTCTGAGAGGGTGCAGTGCTCCTAATGATTCCCCTGAGCCAGGGCTGAAAAGACATTGGCATCGATTTGAGAACAGATCCAAATATGGTTTACATAATGCGGACACAGGAAACTGTGGTTAAATTCTCTCCTTCCTCATCTATTCCGAGGCTTTATTATAAACTTATGCAAGGCTGTGAATTTTTAGGAACAGTTTAACATTACAAGGCGGGGGAAGACAAAGAACCCAAACATACAAAAGTATTTTAACCACCAGACTTTGATGATCCATCAGTTCTGTAAGGTATTACTGAAGTCAGGGGGTCTGTGTATGCTTGCTGGGGGTCAGAAAAATGTTAGGAACATTCTTGCCTCAGGGCAGCAAATGGACATCACAAACCAAACTGATAAGAAAATAGGGAAACTTTGTAAACTTGGAGGAGAATTTTAGCATTTCAGTGATCCTGAAAGCTAACAGGTATTTTCCCCTGTGGATTCAGTTTGCCCTCAGGATATTTAAACATAGATCACCAGTTCAAGGATTAGTGCATATACTTTCTCCTCCCAGTGCAGAAGTCATTTGCACAGCTGCTGCTTTGGGAAACATTCAATAATCTTTCATTCTGAAAAGTCATAAGTAGTCACTGAAGCCAAGAAGTCATTTTTGGCCACGCACTGCCTTTTTGCTTTGGCATCTACACATTTTATAGGTACATGCAAGGTACAGAAGAAGCTTTGTAGTGAGTTTGTTACATTCTAAGAGTGAAAATTCATGGAAATAACTGACTGTAATTTTAACGCCTCTTAATTCCCAAGTCAGAGCACTAACAGGACAGATGCCTTCAAAAGAATGAAAGCGCACATATCTGGAACCGAAGCAGGGCCTAACATATGGGAAGAGATAAACCTGTCTATAGAAAAGAAGGACTCAGGGAATATTGCCAATAGTCAGCTGAAACTGGCTCTGCTCACAGCCTTAAAATGTATATACTGTCTCCTCTCCAAGCCTTTCTTTTGATTTGATTGCTTCTGTTTCCAGTCCAGAAAACCAATCAAACACCAAGAGGCTATTCTTTTGGGGTTTTTTTGCCCACCTAGTAAAAGGATGATCTGGAAATCTTATGAGAGCTGTACTTCAGTTTGGCAGACAGACATAGCTCAAACAGGCCCCAGTCTAAAACCCTGAAGTCGGTAGAAAAGCTCCTCATGCCTGAAGCCCAGACCCAAAATGCATTTAGAAGTCCCACGCCTGCATATGGCTCCAGCGGTGTGTTTGATCAAGGAAGCACAATGTGACTTCAGTCAGGCTCCAGCTAGGATGAAGCATGCTGTAGGGATCAGGGATAAATGAAAAGCCAAATTTCTGAGTGTTTTTCCAAGTCAAACAAAGCCGCTGAACTTTCTGGGGTTTTCTTGGCACTTCTAGTGCTACTGGGAATTTGAATGGTGCCTGTCTGAGGATAATTGACTCCCTCTGTATGCTATTGTGATATTCCAAAAAAGCAGCATTTTTCTCAATCTTTCCAGGCATAGTCATGTTCTTAATAGAAACTGGAAAGAGCAGAAAATGGATGGGAAATTCTACAAGACCTAGATTAAAGTCCATCAAAAAAAATCAAAAAAAAAATCTGGATCACCTCAACAGGTGATGACCTAGTTATGTTAACAATTCATTACAGGATTTTGTTCTCCTTATTTACACATGGAACTCCCATTTTCATTTGAGCAATTCAGCCTCAGCAGGAAAGAGAAGATTTACATCTCTGGTTTCTGCTATGCATGTTTTAAGGAAGAAATTAACTGTACTATATAAAGGCAAAAGAACTCTAAGCTACAGAAGTAAGACTATGCTGAAAATGAAAGCAACAGTGGTATCATAGCAGGGAGTTGTTACAAATACAAGTCACGCATTATTTTTAAACTTTACGCTTTATTAAGGCAGTCTTTGACTCAATTGATAAGGCGAAAATTTTCATTTGCTTTAGTTTTGCCACTTCAGTAAGTTTGTCACTGTTGGTACATTCTTGAAAAGAAAACCTGGCTCATCTAAAGGTATTTTTTCAACTATTATTCCAGTCAATATATTTGATTATTTTGAGTTTGAAAACTGCATTAATCCTCAAGTGGATTAACTTTTTTTTTCCTCAATACCAAACAGTTCATTAAAAAACTTACTAATTTTAGGAGTCTTGGACTACTATTTTCTCCACTGTGACCTGAATGAGCCAATCTATTTCAGCTGCTCTGATCAGCATTTCTCTATCTAGATCATAGTGTTCGGATCCCTTGGGAAAAGTGCTTTGGAGAGGGGGAGGAGAAAGGCAATTGTCTTACCAGTGATTTCTGCTAATTAAATTCTGCTAATAAAATTCTGCAAAGAATTTTTGTTCAGTCAACAAAGCAACAGTTTACTGTTGGTTTTGAGGTACAAAAGTTTTAAATATTTTTCATTCTACAGAAATCGAAATAGAAGCTCACCACAAACACATGCATTTATTGTTAGACTGTAAGAATGCCCAAAACATGCTTGGCTTTTTTGGTTTTCCTTTTCATGCAAAAGAAAATAAAGTGAATACAATGAAATTAAAACTCCAGTAACTGCATGAGATAAGGAATTTCTTCTGTCCCCATGGGCATCCAGACCAAACACCATTATTTTTATTATGGCATTGCAGCAGATTGAGTGCTGGGTAATTTTGCCTTTTCTCTTAACTGACTTTTTTTAGCTGGGAGCAGGGGAGAGGTGGGGAAAGGCTGACTTAAAATTCATAATGTCCTTGTGATAAAAGAACCCCCAATAGGCAACATCTGTTTAGAGAAGAGAAAACATTGCAACTTCGGAGGCCATCCAACCAGGGTATGTTTTTTCCCCTGCTCTATCACCTAGACTAACAATGAGTCTAAAGACACCACATGCAGTCACTGACAAATGCCAGGAACGCACTAAAAGCTGCAAGGGTATGTACGCGCTGAGTAATTCCAATCACTCGTATTGCGACACTCAGTCCTATGAATGTTGTGAAAGTTCATGTGTGTTACATTATAAAAATTGTGAAAGCGGCTTAGTTTAGGAGAGAAGAAAACAACAGGAATTCAACATTTTAAAATGGGGGATCCCACAAACTGCATTTGCATTTGAGTTCCAAAGGTAGGTCTCAGGGTACTGGAAAAGAGACTCATCCAAACTGCACTGGTACTGGGTGAGAAGCAGGAAAAAAGATTTAAGTTAAAGGCAGGTGAATGAGAGACCGAAAGGCAGAAGTGAGCCATATCTTTTACAAGGAGACAGAAAGTTCAGAAACAGCTGGCTAAAGGAAATGGCCTGATGGGAACAGGAGAAGGCTTGGCTGCCAGCTCCTCAGGATAGCTTTAGACCTAGGACCGAGGAATTCACCCCGGCAGGCAGGGTCATTCAGTGAACTCTGAAGCCCAGCTTTTTTATCCACAGCACAGCAGATAAATACTAGCTGAGAAATACTGAAGCATCTAAAAACCTGTTATTAAATAAACTTTAGGGTTTAGCTATTCTTTATGAAACCTCATTTCTTAACTGACCGCATGTCTTGCCAAAGCAAATGTCTTTTTCACCCTTCAGCTTCTCAAGAAGTTCTCCTAGGCTTATTTATTTAGTGTACTGTCTCAACCTAGGTATGTATCCAATGAGGAAAGCAGGGAGTATAGGCAACATAGGGAGCTTATACCTTAAAACATGGCTTAGGGCCGCACTAACTGCTGTTGGTGCTAGTGATGGCAGCTGCTGGATTTGGGAGGAGTTTCCTTAAGATGGCTCACTGCAACATAGTACTTTTAGGAAACAAGCACAAGAATGTGTCATGGCTCTGGAGAAACACGAAAAATACTGGTCTGCTAGAATATGAGTCTCTGATTTAGGCTTACCATCACTTAACAGTTAACTAAACACTTATCTAGAGGTCTCAGAGCACTCATAATCACCAGCATGCTCATGAGCTTTTGCTCTGCTTGCTCTTATACCAACCTCAACTTCATTGCTGCACTGCCAAAGAGAGACATAGCTTATTTATCCTCTATGCTAGGTCTCAGTTCAATGAAGCACTGCTGCACAGATTTTTAAGGAAACAGGTGCATAAGCCATGTTGCTGAGCACTTTGCCAAATTGAGGCACAAGGCATCCTAGATGGTGAAGTCAGTGCAGCTTCCAGATACTGGGTGACCACACAAGTTTCTGCGGTTCTGGTTGCCGCGTACTCATATTATCTGAACTCCAGCCTGTGCTGAGGCAGAACAGCACACTCTTTTTGGCTAAGAAAAGGATAGCTGATTTTCTGCAGAGAGGTGAGGGTGGCAGGGTAGAGGGATGTTCACATTAGTGTGTCAGGAAGTCAGATGACAGAGTTTCTGTAAAGACTGATAAAATTAAAAAAAAAAAAAAGAAACAAATTGGAAGGTACCTCTGGAGGTCATCTAGTTCAACTTCCTGCTCAAAGCAGAACTAACATCAAAGTTAGATCAGGCTGTTTAATACACTAACATCAGAGAAAGAGAGAGAGACTGTCCAGCCTTTACACTACAAAATAATAGAAATGGCAGGCAATAGTAACATAAATTCAGCTAAAATCCATGACTTAAACTTAGAAGGGTTTTTTTTAATTATTATTTCTTTTGAAAACTGGTTTGCAAAGTATGAGAGAAGCTCTCTCTGTGACACATAGAGTATCATCACCTATAGCTTCTTCCTTTGTTTCTGCTCCCTTTCTGCCAGCAATGTAGGTAATGAAGCGAACTAAGAGGAAGACTGGGAACTGGAAACTCCTGAGCTAAGACCTGGCTTTAACACAGTTCACTGAGCAGTCCTAGCAGCCCACTGCAGCTAGAAACAAGCCCTAGCTGGAACACAAAATCCTCAGTTCCCCAAAGCATGGCAGTTTGAATTTCTCCTTCTTCTCCCATCTCCTGTACTTTAAACCTATTCCTACCTATAATACAGTGATTTGCTGTCTTACCCTTCACAAACAGCACAGTAAGACATGCTGTGCAATAGGGAGATGCAAATTAGTTGTCTGGCAATGTACAAAATGGAGCATTTTTTAACAGAAAATATATTGCCCTTCTTGATTTTTCCCTCACTAAAAACGTTTAACCTTATCTATATGACAGTTTATATCTATTTTCCTGAATACCATGGGAAGTGTTGGTAACCAAAACGTACCTAATATACCCACTAGAAATAAGCAATGAACATTGAACAATATTGCTAATAAAAATTTATGGTATGAACCTTATATGAACATAATGTTTGAAATATAAGGATTGAAACTTTATGCTTCTAGCAAAGGTAGGGCATGAACCACTCTACCCTGGGAGTGACCCTATGACTCAGGCATGCAGTTCTTTCCTTCATTCTTCCTTACTCCTGGCACATGGTAATTTGGTCCTGACCTACTCCATTTGTAAAATATGACCCACCCTATAATGAGTCATTCACCCGTTTTTATAACGTTATGCTTCGTCTGCATTTTCCAGATATTTTGCAAATGCAGAGGACAGGAAAGTAAAACCAAGGACTCCGCTTACCTACCTAAAGCAATAGCCAGGTAGTTGAAATAGATGAGATATGGGCATACATTTTTCAGGCGGGTCAAGAAGTAAAAGTCAAATTAACAGGAGCAGAGGAGAAGAAAAGAGATTGTATTTAACTACATATTTAACAAGGCAGAAGGAAAAAAAAAGAAATAGCAACAACCCTGAGCTCCACATTACAGGCAAATGAATATTGGAAAACTACATAATTTAAAAGTGAAAAAAATATAAAGCCATAGAAATAAATATAATATTACTCAGGAAAAGAAATCCCAACAATATTGAGCATTTTATGTGTTTCACAGACAAAATATTAATGGATTAATAACTTACAGAGGAGAGCTGACACTTAGGAATGATCTCAGAGAAATGCAAGATTTTTCAACCATTAAAAAAAAAAGACTATCCTAAATTATTTCACCTGACTTTCAAATTGATGATTCTTCCTTCACCAGAAGGAATAGGAAAGTCTATGATGGACATTTTCTGTACCACATTTAAATGAACCCTTTCCTCACCCCAGATCTACTTCTCCCACTGCAAATTAGTTTGACAGGTTCCTGGCACGGCTTCAGCAACTTTGCGTTTCTCTGGAATTAGCAAAAATGCAAATTTGGGTAGTTTGCTGCTAGTGCAAGTTTCTTAGCCTGGCTGAAGCTCCAAGGCTATTTGAGATAGTATCATATCAAAGAACAAAGGGGCACCTGTCATGAGCCCCAAGCTAAGGAAGGAGATGGCACCTGAGGAATTAAAATGAGATTTCTTTACACTACATGTCTAGCACGGCAAGTAGTGTGCATCAGGAACAACTGGGATTGCTAGCTTTAAATCAGAGTGGAGGGGAAGAGGGAGGGAAATGTGGTGCACTTCTTGCAAACCACTTCCAGTGAAAGGGTGGGGATGGACTTAGATAAGCTTCCTGATCCACTTCCACTGAGGCACTGGAAACAATGGAGCAGCCGAGCCACTTGCAGGCAATGGGACGTGTACATCTGACTACACCCCTTCCTCTTGGATGAGGTTAAGGCTGCATTCATCCAGACAACCCTCAGCATGAGACCACAGACTTGCAGTGCGCTGTATTCAGAGCTGACAGCAGTGAGAACGCAAGTAATGCTGTGAGCACAATGTAGCAGAAGTGAAAAAACAATTAAAAAAACCCCCCTATCAGCAGGGTGACACAAACAGCTTTCCTCACCCTGTGATGAGTGTCACAGGTTTTCAGTACCAATCTGTAGTCCTGCCTGTAATCTTTGCAGATTACCCTAAACTAGAGACTTGAAACAGGTTTATCTTGAAAGCTGGGCCAAACCAGTTTGTTGGTTGTTATTTTTAAACCATGTCACAGAGCTTGGACCCCAGGCAGGGCTATAACGAGAAGCTGCTAGTGCTGCATCCACTACAGGAGCCTACAGGATTTAGTACCGGCAAAGCCACGTTGCCCATACTCACCACCTTAGCACGGCGCTGTAGCACAGTGCGCAGCAAGCTCAGGGCTTTCTAGCTAGCTTGGATATTTGTGGCAACAACCCAGATTACAAAGCAGGAAGAACCCCCCCACCCCTGCAAAACAGATAGTCAGGTAGTTTATCCTACTTCAAGCTCTGTCTTTGAGGTAAGATTGTCCAGGCTGGATAGTTTTAACCCTTGCTGGCAACTCACACGGATATTTTCCGATATGACTGCAATATTCATATACCCTGAAACTAACGTGCAAAAAAATCTCAAAATAAAAAGAAAGACCAGAACCTGTAGCTCATCATTCTCTACATCACAAAAATCTCCTACTATAAAAGATTGAGGTACACTCAGTATCTAATATTTCTTAAGGATGTTTAAACTTTCTGAGGAAGTTACTACATTTTCTGTCATCGGTTGAAACTAGAATATTTTAACACAGAAATGATGAGGAGAAAGAAAGACTAAAAAATGACTGCTTTTTCTTCCATTATGTGCTGCAGCTCCTCCGAAGTGCCAATAATATGTGTGAGCAGAATCCATATCTAGGGCAAAATGTCATACTAAGCCAAATTTAATCTCTGACCGTTTCTACAAATTCATGATATACCAGGAATTTTCATTAAACAGCCAATTACTTTGCCAGTTTGTCAAATAAAAATGAAATAAAATATTTATTCTGCCATTAGGGTTCCACAGGCATCCATCAGACAGAACAACAACCACCACTGAAAAAACATATATATACACAAAGTCAATCCTGAAGTTTCCTTTAAAATTTCATATTTCAGCCATCATTTTCAGGCAGAAGGTTCACAGATCTCTGGGCAAATGGAGGCATTTTCATCCTGTACAATGCTAACTTGTGTTGTGGAAATGTCTTGCTGCAGGACATTGTGTGATGGTTTACACTAATTCAATCCCCAGGCTGCTCAATGAGGAAAGAGTAAATTAGGGAGGTATCACTACATTCTTGTCCTGTTCTCATATATTTTCCTATCTATCTGCTGTTGGTCAAGATCAGATACAGGGAAGGTGTCTGGATGGACCCTTGGTCTGCCCATGGCCATTCTTATATTACATAACAATATCAGCTCTAAGGAAACTATATCTGATCTTATAGTATACAACATCTATATTTTAGGTCCTTCTAACTTCACTGTATATTTTATTTTATAATCAGTGTGAAACCCCTGATTCCCACAGTTTCAGAAACCTTTTGGGATCGGCATGATTTTGGTCTTTGTTTTCAAGCCATCACAGTCATCTTTCTGTGACCTTATCCAAAACTAAAGTCTTACATACAAGGATTACATGTTCATATGACCCAACACTTATATCTATGGTGACTTTAGATAATACTATGTTTGTAAGAGATCTAATCCTCAAGTTTTGGGACACATGCCAAAGACTTACTGCCTGATGTCAGAAAGAAACCCTCCTTTGGGCAAGTGATGATATAATTGTCCCTTTGCAGGGATTTTGTCACTTCCTTTCAAAGCACCGCAAATTAACATCAGAAAGGAAATATTGCAAAATCCTGCTTTTCCAAGGATTAAAAGATAAGCTTGCCAAATGTATCAAGAGACTGAAATAGAAGATAAAATCCTACTATATAAAATGAGATGTAATTTTAAGACAGACAATGCAAAGTCAATACTGCTTTTGCAAAACTGCCAGGCACGTGAGATCTTCAGACCTGCTTGGAAAGAGCACTAGCTCTCCTCAGGCAGACACGTCTAAGGAAAGAGTGTGGGAAAGTCTGTCCATTACTGAGGTTAACTGAATGGTAGTGCTGATATTATTTCTATGAAATAGGGAAAATAGAGGCATTGTAAGTGTCAGATCAGTCATGTATGTCCCTTGAGAAGCCATATGCAGGCCCCGCAGAAAGTCTTTAACATAACTTCATTTGTGAAACAAGTTGGAGATGCTCTACAGAGAATGGTTTCTGTTATATGGCAAATTACATGTTATTATGAAAGTATGAAGAGGTTCATGTTACAAATCATACTGTCTTGGAGAGGTGAATTTGAATATAAACTGGTGCAGGAGTACAAACTCTTTAGGGCATTTGGTATGCAAAATGTTATAAGGCAAGTTTAGAGTTATATCTGAATCTACTTCTAGGAGAAGGAGTTAACAGAAATATGGAATCAATATTTTGGAGTACTTCTGGATTCAGAAACCTATTTTCAAATAAGCTTATGAGCATTCCAGTAGCAGTTGTAGATGCCAAATGACAAAAGTCACTATTAAAATAGAAGATTTCTTTATTAGTAGGGAAAGAAGAAATTTCAAAGCATGCCTGAAGAACACAGAGACCCTCTGTTTACCATCTAGAATGGGACTGCCAAAGCCGAAGTCTAACTGGGAGCCTTGAACCAAAGCAAAGTTTGTCTCTGAGAAACTCTGTCCAGCTGGGGAGAATAATCACTAGAAGACAGCCTCAACTTTAGATGTGAACAACACCCCTGAGAGAGCTCCTGAACCAGCAGCTTGGAATGGAGTTATGGGTCTATTGATTTTACCCTGTAAACCTTTTTCTAAATCCTGTAACCTGTTGTTTGACATTTATCTTAGAAGATATGGTAGAAGAAACCAGTCATATTTAACCTTTAGCCTTAACTTGCAATAAGCATGAAGCAATACCCACAGATTACTCCATCGTAGGGAAAGAGCAGAAGGAGCAGTAGATCTTTACTAGTTTGTTCTGTCTTCTTGATGTTAGGTTCTCAAGACTGAGAATTTAACACTGTACTACAAGGCCACTTGGGGACTGGTTGCACTAAATGACACACTCACGGAATGTAACCTTTCCCAGCAAGTCATAATTCTTCGAAGGGGGTGAAAATAGCTTATGAGGCAGAGAACACACCTCATCTAACCTGAGATCCTGTCTGTACTTCAGATCAAATAAAGCAGGGATCTGACATTAAGTCTTCCTGGAGTCAAGGAAGCACTCTAATCACTAGGCTACTGTGGACTAGCCAGTTTTGAAGGGAAATCTCATCTTGAGGCAAAGAAATAGTCTCAGCAAACATTTGTCAAAACATACCTCCACACAAGGTTTCAGTTTCAACTCATCAGCATTTTCAAATGAAAACATGCTTTGTGGAAAATTCCTAGCCAGCTCTAGTTACTTTTCAGATCATAGGCGCAGACTAAAACGAGACTGAAAGCATTTCTAAGGAAAAGTCATCTACAGACAGATGGCTGAGCTGTGACCCAGATTCTGTCTACACCAGTGGAAATCTGAAATAACCCTGTGGAGTATAGAAAGATAAAAATGACTCTGGTACTTCAGCCATGACAGAATGAGCAGTTCAAGAGTTACAGACTGGGATTTCTATATTTCACTATTACTTATGCATATTTCTTACGAATCCTGGAGGAAAGGTATGACTTCTCACACTTCACACAATCTCATTGGAGAGGCAGTGGACATAAAGATGGAGGCTGATGGTAGGGTCCATGCACATGCCTTGACAGCTACGTAGCTCTTTCTTGAGATAACATCTATATAGAAAAGATCAATTCAAAATAATTTTCTTTCTTTTTCCATGGAAGACTCATTGATAACTTGAATAAAAAGCCTCCAGCTTTAGAATTATGTTGGCTTAGTTTAATAAAACCAACGATGGCAAATTGCCGTTTACAGTACCTGATGGTCTTTCAAGGAAAATTTATTCCAAAATGTGGCAGACACAGAACAGAATGAGTGGCATTACCATTGACCTTTAACTAGAGTACTGTTAAAAATCTCAACACTTGAAAGAGGAATTTAACTTCACAAGTAAAAGGAAAGTCTGTGTGTTTCTCGTGTGTATCAACTCTGCTTCTGCTCAGTGTGCTGTGAAAAGCATTATCTAAATCGATATTAGATTATTCCATTATAATAGTTGCATATCTCTATGTGGTTTGGCAGCTGTTGACAACATTACACTTTCTTTGACTGATTGAGAAAACAGACACCTCTTGCCAAAAAAAATTCGCAAAAGCTCCACTGCATTAGCTACCCAACTTTAAATGACCCCCCCAGAAAAACACCCCCCAAAACCTCACCCTTCTTTATCCTCCCAACTCCTTGCTAATCTGCCCTGATGATAGCTTTTGCAGCTGAAAAAATATGGAGGGTAGGAGGCACATTTGTGCTATTCCCTTCAAGATACCTTAAAATTTGTTTCTGTAAGTGGGAATGCTCAAGTCCTTAGAAGTATAACACCTATTCCCTGCATATCACTCCTACTAGTTCCAACCCAACAAGCAAGTTTAGAGCAAGCTGACTAGATCAGACTCCATATAGAAGGAAAGATGAACCCCTCTTTTATCTCTATTATGTGAGGCGTCTAGGTTCGGTTTCTGTGCACCTTAGAGGTAATTCTGCAACCCCCAGGCTACCATGGAAGAAGACTGCATGTTTGTTCAAGAAGAATAAAGAAGCTGGGTGAGAGGTCAGCTTCTCTCAGTAGCTCCTTTTGAAGTTCTTTCATCCTGGCTTGACTAGCTAAATACTCACTGCAGCAGAAGAGATTGTGTAGTAATGAGGAGGACTCTCAAATTATCTTGTTATAACAGCTGTGGTAGAACAGAGGCTGAGGCTCCACTCCAGGCCCTATAAAATGTACAAGTATTAGGGGTGGAATTTAGTTCCACATTCAGGTGGCCAAGGTGCCTGTAGATATGAGCAGGTTTCTAAGCATCCATTGTAATCAATAATGCTTAGAGAGAAATTTCAGTCACCCTGAACTGGACACCTATCCCAGTCAGCTGAACAGCTTAGACTCCACTGTATATAACATAACCTTAGTTACCAAACTCCTCTGTAGAAAGCTACTGAATCCTGTTCCTTATGTCCAGTGTCTCCGATGACTGCCCTACTTTTTACTCACCTTGCAATTAGAGAGGAGCTAACACTACTTCCTCTTCCTTGTGCTGTTTGTAGAGACTAGTTTGGTATGTATGCTCAGAGAATACCTGCCAAACTAGGGCAGGAAGCAAAATAGGCTACAGGCACCCTACTTTGTGGATCTCCAGGAGACTTCAGCTGCAGTTAGCCTCAAAGGTATCAGGATTTTTTAGGAGGTGAGAAACAGGTTAAAATTCTTTCAGAAGGGTTGAGGCTAGATCTTCCCCAGTTTGGCCTGCTAGGGAGAAGAAGACATGGAGAATGGAGAAGTCAGCTGACCAGACCATGTAACACAAACTATAATGCAACCATAAACTTGTAAAATGAAATGTTCAGAAGTGAGAGAACAGCAGTATTAGATTTGCATATACATTTGTGACCTGATGAAGTTTTTATTATTTGGTCACGTTTTCTCAAGATAAGCTGCATTTTACTCTTCCTTCTAAAACTTTGTGTAGTATTTATATTAACAGGTACTATATCCACAAGAGAATGATTCCATTTTATTAAATAATCTCCACAGAGTTTTAATTATTTTGCATAAACATTCCTAAAGTATCCTTCAATATCCTTCATGCTATCCCAAAAGAAATTAAGATGTTAGTAAAAAAGATATACCAACATCCATTTATGATTTGCCCAGCCCCCTTTATGGCTTCAGATTTTATAACTATTTGCAGCAATCCCCCCAAATAAGGCTAAATACACCATTGCCTCTTATACTGTCACATATTTTTTCTTTAAACTATGATGCCATTTAAATAGCATCACCATATTAACACTATGGATGTACATCTGCTCTCATAAAGACTAACTTTTCTTCCTAGCCAGACTAGATCTACACAAGATAAATGCCGTGAGGTTATTATTTTGTAACACCTTTAAATTGTTCTTGTCTGTTGAGATGTAAGCTTCATACTGTACTCTGTGCAACAGTAATCAGTGCATGGTAAGAAAGATAATTGCATATCCTCCTATACAAAGGTGGAACAGTAAAGAAGATGAGAAATGAGAGATGAAATAATTTTGTTTTCACGATGCTTCCTAACAATCCAAGTCAAAGAAATATTTTCTGCTCAGCTCTACCTTCGCACTTGCTGGACCTCCACCAGAAAGTGCTATACCACTTACCATTGATGACTTCAAACTACTTTAATTTTCTCTGTAGACGTAGAGAAGGTAAAATCATTGCCATATTAAAGCTACTAGGAATGATGTAACTGACATCCTTGGTACAATATCTTAAACAAGGGCCTTTGGAAACATTAAGTTTTATTATGAAAATATAAAGCCTGGAAACAGTATTGATGGTTTCATCCACACAAGTTTAACCAAGTAACAGAATAATCCAGGCCTGTTGAAACCAAGTCTACCACTCGCTGCAAAATTACTCACTTTGGTCTGGACATCAATCAGGGACACGTCAGAATGATTAAAAAAAGATACCCAGAAGAACACCTGCAAGCTGTGGGAAGATGGAACACCTGCTCCACCGTGATTACTGAGAAAGGAAGCCAGCATATTTTGGTGTGAAACAATTCTTTCTTCAGATCAAAAGTAAAGCATAAAGACAGTAAGTTATTTGTGTAGAACTAGCATCAGCGCACAGAGAGAGGGAGCATGCTTGGGAGCATTTTCTCTGAATTAAAAAAAAGAAAAAGAAAAAAAAACCAAACCCAACCCACTTGAAAACAACCCTGAAATGGAGGCTTCTACAATGATTTCAATAGACTCTTTGTAGTATTGCAAAGAAAGAAGAGAAGAGAAGTAGGCTTTGACTATAAAACTGGGTTAAGCACATTCAAACAATTTTCTTCTTACTCTTATTGTCTGTCATCTGAAACCTCCACTCTTTTTTTTTCTAATAATTCATGTAGCAAAAGAATTCTACTGATATTCAAACAGAACCCAAAATTACACATATTTCATCCAGAAGGTTTCCCAAGGACCTTACATTACAGAGTCACACTTTCCACCCCTTAAATCTAGCTGGTTCTGATGAAAAAACACTGCAGCTTAGGTAAAACAGCATATGAAGTCCTGTAGAAATGTTTATTAGGCATGGTTCATCCAAAACCTCATAGCATAGCAGGGCGTATAAGCTGTTTTAACAAACATTTCCCCAGGAAAGAAAACTAAAAATGACTGGAGTCCTTACAAGGCATTGCAAGTTTTCAGGGGCGTAATTTCTCTCCCCTCCTCAAATCTGTAAGCTCCAGCCCAGCCGTTTGCTGCTTGCTGATCTTTCTGTGATGATTCCCCTACAGCTAAGTTTCAGTTTCCGACTACAAACTTATGACAAGTTTTCCAAGACCACCATTCTTCTTTGTGACTGGCTGGAAAGTAATTTCTTGATCAAAGAAAAAATAAGTCTGAGGAATGTTCTTTCCTAGGAACGGAAGAAAATAATTATATGAATAAGTTTTCACTTTATTTTCTTTCTTCTTTTTTTTTTAACCTAGTGATACACTGGAGTCTGCTGTACTTGAACAGAGGGAAGAGGAGATAATGGCTATGAAGGTATTTAATTCTCTGCATAGACTGAACAAACATTTACAGATAAAACATAATAAACTTCCCAGATTTTTAGCACATTTGACAGAAGAAGACAGGAAAGAAACCTATGTGTCTTTAAGTGGAACAGTCCAGTTTTTGACAAGAAATGTAAGTGATTTTTTTAAAATAGGACTGGTATAGAAAAGAGTATGATGATGTAAAATGCATTTACTGTGTGAGAACCAAAATACCCTGAAACTGAGAAAAGTATTCAGAGCCAGTATTTTAACAGATAAGCCTTTAATTAAAAAGTGGTGTTTCCAGATACCTGTGAAAATGAAGTACAGGCTTTATACTCAGCTTTAACATATATTATGCAACATGTCAGCTAATTTAGATGAAACATGCTCTTGCTTTAATAGTTATTACAGAAAGGATATTTTTAAACTGTCCTTAGTACTCAAATGGCTTATCTTTAACTAACTGTTTCACTCTCAGAGGTCTCAGATACTCCCAACAAAAGCTAATAAAGACAAGCTGTATTTCAACTTTGCTTCTCCTACTTAACATTTAGATCCTTGTTTGCAATTTTTTCCCAATACAGCTGTATGCATGTTACCTACACAAGAATTTGTACATGCGTACAAGTACCTCTGAATCATCATTTTACTAGCATAGTAGAAAACAAACAAACAAACAACAACAATAATAAAAAAAAACAGTCACTGGTGCAGTGCCTTCAAGGAAGGATTGCTGGAACTGATCATCCCTAAAAGCTATGCTATTCTGGATTGCTATTCCTTGCAAAAATTTTGTCATTTTTAGCGTTCCTTTTGGATAACCAAACTTTGGTGCAGAGTGGATGTGACAGGACAGAGGAAAAAAGCTAGAATATATTTTATGTGATCATATTTTCATTGATTTTTTTAATATTATAAAGAGATTTTTACAATTGCTACTAATTGTAGCATCAATTCACTACTTTTTCCTTCAAGTTTTAGACGAGTCTGGTGAATTTACACTTGGGCGCCTTCATTTCTTGAGTCTAGCATAGCAAGTGCTGTGCCCAGCTGCACACAAAAGTGTATTATGGAGAGCTCACATCTACCTGTCCTCACTTTATTGCCTCGTGTAGAGGTATCCCATCTATGGCTGGGTTAGCTTTTGTCAGGTGCCCAGAATGAGGCTAGAACTCACGCTTCTGCAGTCCAAAAGCAAAGCCTTTAATCTTCCGTTCCAGGCATACTCCTTGGAGTAGAGAAAACAACTCACTGTGTCCTACAAAGTTATATGTTGCATTGTTTTTAATTGCACCAGCTATTTTTGTGGATGGCCTTTGAAACCCACTGCCTATGTACACTGTCAGTCTTTGGGCTCTCAGATGGCTCTCAGAGGTGTGCACGTTAAATATAGCGGGAACTTACACTACATCAGACCAAGGTTTCTTCTAGCCCAACACCTTGTGCCGAGTGATGGAGCCAGCTGGTTAACCTGCCCCTGGCTGTGGCCAAGCCGGGCATTGCAGAACTGGGAGGAAGAAGCTGAATGGGAGGAATCCCAGCCCCTGTGGATCTCATTTCTGTTGCCTGGCCCTGTCCTGCCTGGGCTGACCCGCCCTGGGCAGTATCCACAGGCTCCTTGGGTGCCATCAGATGGGTGCTGTAAGGAGCACTCTGTGCGGGGGTGCCTTCTGGTTCCCTGTGGTTCAACGTTTGGTTCCTCTGGTTCAATGTTTTTGATCTGTTTTTAGCTTGACCTTCCTGTTCCCCTGTGCTTCCATGTGGCTTTCCCTAGGTCCATGTCCCTGTTGCCTCTCATTCTGGGGAGGGGGAAGAGCAGCTGTTGCAGGAGCAGGGCTGTCCTGCCCCCTTCTCGCTGCTCTGCAAGAGGGCCCTGCTGTGGGCAGCCAGAGAAGAAGCAGTAGGAGGAGAAAGCCCATCAACATGACACACACCAACAGTGCCTGTTATCTTTCAAAGAGTACGGTTACATGCCAGAAAATTCTTACATGTTAAATTTAGTCTGGGGGCACCAACATGCACAACTCTTCCTGTGTTTCTGGAAGTAACCAAGCCTGGTGAAGCTCAAGCAGCTGCTCAGCTTTGAGCACACAAACCCTCCATCAAGATCAGTGGTGCCATCCTTGCGCTCCAAGCTGGGCACACTTAGAAATGCCACAGTGGATTAGATCTGTGTGCTCAATCACCACCTAGCTTCTCTTTCCAAAATTGTTTCATAGATCTTCATTTGCAAACAACATTAATTAGACCTGACTCCTCTAAAGACAGGCCAGCAGCGATAGCGCCTTTGAGACTTCATTTGTACCAAAGGTAGAAATTGCAAAAATAAGATTTCTGGGGTAATCAGCCTCAGCCATAGTAATCTATTTCTAAGCAGGACTGTGACATATGTGCAGTTTTATCAACAGAGCAATAAACTGTATATTTTGAGTGCAGCACAAGGATTAGCACCAGCCTGTGTGTTAAAGATTGTAATATGTGTGGTTTCTCCTTGTGACACAATGAATATTGCATTTCCTAAAGTCAGGTTAATGTGAGCATACATGAATACTTAATATAAATATGGCCTACATACTAATATGGGCAAAACCTGAATATTCTACACAGAGTTTAACATAGGAAAAGAATCCTGATTTCCTTTCTGTTCACTGTTAAATATACTTACTGATTGGACAGCACATGTTAGCATCTTTAAATCTTACACACTCTAGTCCAGACATGAGGAAAACTGCTGCAGGGATTAGTTTAGTCTTGATAAGGAACGAGAAAAAGAAATGTCAAAAAAATAATTCTAATTTTCAAGTAGCTCCATAACTAGTTAAAGATAAGCAAAACAGTTCTCTAAAACTCATCAGCATTTTCTTTTTTTTTTTTAAATCAACTTTTCTTTGACGAATTGCCTCACCACCAATGACAGGAACTGCTAAACAGTAATAGTCCCTTAGAATTATACAATCAGATACGTTTTACTTAATAAGCTTTCTGATCTGGCTATATGGCTTCCTTGGCCAGCTGCATTACTTTGAGTTATACTCTTTAGGATTGCTGTGTTCCTTTCATAAATCTAGTTACAATATGTTTCATGCCACTTAGCCCTGTTCTTTGTACACAGAGCCGTACCCTAGAGGAATCCTATGTCCATGGACTTCCATTCATCCTGGTACACAACAACATTTCCATCACCTCTGATGTGTCTTTTCAAAGCTCAGATCCCCCCACATGAACCACAAATATAAGACATAAGAGCCTTAACCAAATCATGTTATTAGTGCCATGCTTCCTGTTTCTAAATTTTGAAGTTATTTGCCCAAATGGCTGTTTACCGAGTCACATTCCTCCCTCTCAGTCATGTTTATCAACTGTTTAGGCTACAACAGAAAATCCTTTAAGCATGACCTTGTCTCCTGAGGCCCTAATTCAGCAACATATTCAAGTATGCACCAGCATGCAGCCTTGTTCAGTGAAATGCCATCAATTTCTTTGATAACTACCACATACCTAGTACAATCAGCCTGCTGAAATGGTTCCATAGTATCTCGCCTGCACAGAAGTAATGTTTTTAAGCCGAGTGCAAACAGGACTATACAAGAGAAAGTATGGTCATGAAAGATACAAATTGTTATTGTGGGAAAGCACACGGGAAAGAAGCCACATATTTATGAATGACTGCCGCTAATTAAAAGTCATTCCCCAATTACAGACTTGGGCAGAGATGATTCAATTCAAGTTATTGCTATGAATAAGGTTGCTGAAAAACAGATGACTTCTATGAAAAAGCAAACCCAAACACTACCTAATGTACGTATTCCATGAGAATGATTATTTCCAGTAGTCTTGATTCAAACAACAACAGAGACAATGACAAAGCAAAACCAGACAAGATCATGGACTTCAGTTATTTTTTATCTATTTAAATTCATCTTGCAAAGGTCCATGAAACACAGCACTTAAAACAGATCTATTTTGGTGAACGTACAAGGAATGAAATAATCTCACACCCCTGGTTGTAGAGTTTTCTTGATTTCCTGCAATCAGTCAGACTGAGATACAGGAAGGCCGCCCAGATAAAGGGCTGAAAAGCTGAGCATAAGTAAATATCCCATAAAATCTAAAAGAAAAAGCTACAGAATGATTTCTGGCAGAGTAGAGTACCTACGGAGACAAAGCCGAAGATGAGAGATTCAGCACTTACTTACACTGTTACATATTTCAGAGTTCTGCTTCACAAGGCCAATGTCAGGATCAATGTGCTAAAATATCCTGACAGAGATTAAGGATTATGATTTAGTCCTGTTAACATACAGAGGGAAAATGTTATATGTGCATTTTTAATTTTAAATTCAATTTATCCTTCACACAAGTTTCTGTCCATACATAAGGAGGCCACTCAGGCTGCCTAAGGTGATAACTCTCTTAATGTGTGATGCTTTTAGGCAGAAGCAGATTTCTAATAGCCTCTCAAAGATAGTTGGTAAATTCTGGTACACAGGGAAAGATCCTACAAAGAAGTTGTCTTCTATTGTTTCTTATGTAAGAATGTAACTCTCTAATGCAAGAAACTTATGGACTGGAATGAGTAGACTATGTATCTTTACGGTAAACTGTACAGACCAGTCTTATGTTAAATGCAATTTAAGGTTTTATCAAGCATCTGGCAGTAAGTAAAAACAGTCACTTCGGGAAAAGTGTATAGATGGCACAATACTGTGTGGAAAACAGTGCTCAGGGCAGAGTGCGAATGTGGGAATCGGCATAGCTGGGTAACTTTGACCCATTCAGACAAAACACCCTTTATGCAGGCCATACCTGCAAGTTAGGCTAAACAAAGTGAAGCAAAGTGTCACGATGGAGAAAAATTCAACACAAATTCTTAGTACAATACAGTGGCAAGTATAAATAATGTGTCTGTGTAATGTATGAAAGAAGGAGAAAGAACTAGGGTTAGAAAGATGAGTACAGGAATACACAGTACAAGTCTGCTGTCCTTACTTTCTATCCTTATTAGAGTATGAAATCTCTCTCACTACTCAATAAAACAGAACAAAACAAAAACCCAACAGATCAAACAACTACTGACATATTTGTACAGGTGCACAAATCCTGATTTAGGATATGAAGCAAGTCTAGATGACTTCCCTACATCTCACCTGGCCGTGCTCTCTAGGATAAATAGGATGCTGAAGGCTGCAGAGGATATATGAGAGAGCCACGAAAGCAATGTCTAGAGTCATGAGTAATTTGGCACAAGAGTCACGGATCAAAGCAGTTTGTGATGCTTTCCCTACCTCTATGATATGTAACCTTCCTGGGTTTTACTTTGGACTAGATTTAAAGAGGTTTCCTGGATGAAGTATCCTTAACATGCATGTGGTTTGAAGCTGTCTGAAAGACCAGTTATCAGTTTGGACCTTACGTTCTCCTAAGGAGCCAGAATGTACTTCAGAAATAACTGGAGGAGAGCTTCCAGATTAATTTCCCCAAAAGGAATCTAGTTTGTGCACACCACCATTACTCTGTGAATCCAGCACAGCAAGTGGGGCTGATCAGAGGACTGGCTTCAAAATGGGATATTGCTCCAAACCAGCCTAATCTATATGCAGGCCAGAGTGTTTCAAAGGCTGAGTAATTTGCTGAGATTGTTGCTGAGATTTAAAGATGTCCCCTTAGTTTCCCAAAAGAAAGACTGAAAAAAGGTTGGACACATTGTAAAAGTGTTATTCTTCTCCTTAAAAAGTTAAGTACTGAAATATTCTTGAATCTGTATGGGAAAAAGATTGATTAAAGCCAGAAAATAGTTTAATCCTCATGAACTCAAATTTAATATTAAATGTATTCTTTCTTAATGATCTTCACTGTTGAAACAAACCATTAGATCCCTTAGGATTTACCTCAAGTAGCATTAGCCATCTGATAGATAGATCACATAAAGGTAGTGTAGAAAACTTTGTCAAACTTAGAGGCATATGAGATGGAGTGCTTTCTACACTCTCTTCATCTGAGTGTAGCTTAGACGGGATTCCCTTTGGTGACTATAGCTAGACAAAAAGAAATTTCATATGATGTCTTTAGAACCAAACTAAGTGCCTTCTGAAGAGTGTACTTATGGAAGTATTGCTTCATTGGGCCCTGCACTGTCCTATGGCTTGAAGTAGTCTGTGACAGTCTGGTCAGACTAGATCTTGGCTGGTCTCAGACCCCATGAACAGGCTGGAGCTGTGACACTGGATATATTTACACATGGCACACATGATTGACTGTGCATGTGATGGCAGGGACGGAGAAAGCAGGAAAGGTAACAGAACTTCTCTGCAAGGAGAGAAATGTGAACCTATGACTCCTGCTAATCTAGACAAAAGCATCAGCATATTTAGCTGCTCTTCTTTTTAGTTAGCAGCACCTAAATTCCCTTGACACTCTTACCCTGTTCTTGCATTTCATTTGCTTTATTTCAAACATGAGTTAAAAATGCTTCAAAACCTCCTCTGTTCCATTTAACTCGACACAAGATTTAATTACAGAAAAGGTTTTCTTTTTTTTTCCCCAAGGAAAAAAAAAAGAACAGTTTCAGGTGAAGCTGAAGCTTTCACAGTTACTCACATATCTTTAATGCAGGGTGTAACAAGGCCTTCAGTACCAACTCTCCAAGTACACTCCCTGCTGTGGCATTCTCACTGCCTCAAAATAACTCAGTGTGCAGTGCAGAGATACTAGTCTTTAATTAGAGACCAGAACAGTTTCAACATATGGGTCCAGATTCTATTCAAAGTAACTGTGTTGCAAGGGCACAATCCACCTTTTGTTGAATTCAGTGGAAACATCACCTCCTGCCTTCAATCTGGATATAATATAACCCTCACTGAAATCAGTGTAAGTCACAATGGGGTGAATAATCAAGACCTGAACTATTAACTAAAGTAGCTGTTTTTTCAAGTTTGTAAAAGCCCTTCCCTTCACCCTTTAATAACCAGACTGCCAAAGTCTGGATCCAGGCCCAGTGGTTCCCATTCTGTTCCTACAGGGTTTTCTGAACAACACTGTAGGCAGTTAAAAAAGAAAAGAAAAGAAAAAAGAAAAGAAAAGAAAAGAAAAGAAAAGAAAAGAAAAGATACTGAGGTTTTTGTGTGTGTGCAGCCACTATAAATAAAATCCTTTTATAGTTTTTTAAAAAAGAAGCAGCATAAGATTAACACTAAGTCGTATGATGTGAGCTTGAAGTATTGTAGGACTTTGGCTGTAGCAAGGTGGATCTACTGAGAAGAGAGCACTCTCTCTGGTGCAAAATGCATGTAAGGTCCATGCAACAGGTTTGGATGTGCAGCTCCTCAGTTCCTCCTCCCATCCCTAGCACCCCTCCCCACCTTCCCACCCCAAATTAAAGTCTTTAGGGAAATGATAACCAAATTGCCTTTGTTTTATGTTCCCTTGGAAACCCAAGTTGCAGGGGGGTTGTTTTATTTTAAGTCTAGCAGTCATGTTAGTTGCCCTAGTCGCTTTGGTCAGGGCACGATGAACTAACATACAATTGATACTCTAAAAAGCTTGGAGGGCAAGTGCCACACAGTGACCATCTGTCCAACAGTTATGATTAACGCAATTGGAAATATAGCATATGGCAGGGTTTTATTTGAAAAAGAAGGACCTGCTAAAGTCACTGAAAAAGGATTTGTCTGTCTGTTTTCATTTTGACAGGTAAAGGTAAAGCAGTTTAAGGCTTTGAAAAGTCCTGACAGTCTTCATATGGCAACTGTGAAAACATTAAAAGTTCCTTTAAACTGGGATGCTAGCAGTAAATGAATCTCTTTTCTTTGCTAGCATTGGCTGTTTTATGAGTGTTATCTGGAAAAGTGCTGGTGCCCTGAGAATCCATTCAGATTAACAAGGTATTTTAGGGTGTCACTATTACATGTCAAGAAATACAGTGGTCTGCAGACTGCATGAAGAAAGAAAGCTTTTCTCCAGAACAGCAAATACAATGTCAAAACCTATCAGAAATGCTACAATGAGTGGTCAAAATATTTCACACAAAACAGCATTTAATGGGATACTTCATTATTCATAATTCCATTAAAAAATACTGTTTTTTCCCTCCACCCTACCAAAATTTGGTAACCACGGCACAGCCACAATATGATCTGCCTTTTAAAAAACTTTTAGGAAAATAAATCTGTATAGCAGAAGGTTTCCAAGATGAGATGCAGGCTCCACTAGCTATGAAGTCTAGGCTTTGGATAGTCCAAGATTGTCCCTTTAACCTCTTTCTTTCTTCCTATAGCACAAGTCTTCCTTGAAAATACTTTTGGGACCACATCTTCAACCCCCACCCCACCCCACCCCCAAAAAAAAAGAAAGAAAAAGAACCCCAGAGCAATCAACTACACTACAGAAATTCAATTCTACCCTGATGAAAACTTACACATATGACAAATGAGTCTACTGTTCTCGTGCTTTCTTCACCTGACTACTTGTTGAGCTACAGAGTTTCATGGTACCTGGGGTGTGTGTGTGTGTGTGGGGGGGGACGGACAGCCTTTTACCCCTGCTGAAGAGCTAAGATTAGTAAACACCTGTCACAACAGAGAATTAACTGAGAAGATCAGCAAAAAGCAAGTAAAAATATTACATGGGGAATTATGTCAATAACTTAAGAAATTATTACTGCAACATCATCTTGAAATGATTGTCTGTATGTGGTTTCTGTATATTTGCTAGTCCAAATCAGATTCTTTGTAAGAAGTTGTGTTTATCAAAGCCTGGCCATAAAAACTGATCTGTATCATATTTTCCTATGATAAAAGCCTCCATGTGATTAAAAAAAGTTCATGCTTCTGAAAAGCCTCATAAGGTAAAAAAGTTAGAAGATTTCCCCTGCTGGTGGCAATCACCCAGTGGATACATTCACCGCATCTGAAATGAGAGCCTGCATTTTTCAGTTGTGTTTGTATCTGTTCAGATACTCATCTGTTTCCTTGTGGTAAAAACACAAAAAGTACAGTAATATTTAATGTCATCCTTTCACCACAGCAGTGCATGGCTCATGCGCAAGTAAAGTGTTTTCTTTTGCGAAAGAGCTGGCATTCATTTTCTATATCCTAATTTGCTATTGGAATTGAATAGTCAACAGGTTTAAGCACTGATCTATCAACCTTTATCCAAAACACACTGCAGGCAAGGCAGTGCAGCCATCTGCATTGGAATCCTTCAGTACTGCATCACTTGACACAGGAAATTTAAATCACTTCTCTATTTGGGGCACTGTGGCTTTATTTGTCATTTAGAGCACATTTTGTTTGACCACATGAAGAGAGGATCAGAAGAAAACTTGGATTGAAAAAAATCACACGTGTACTGAAAGGTGACTTTCCATTGGTTATCCTGAAGATAGTTCCTGTTTAGGTTTAAAGAAAGTCTGATCCTTACCCTCAAGTGAGTTCAGTTTGGCTTGCTTTGACTAGCTAAAAGCAAATCTGACATCAAATGCCCCTAATATGTTTGCTCAGAAAGGCAAAACTCCTGCCAGTTTCTTAAAGGGCACATAGTAACTTTAAAAGCCACTCAGAGGGCTACATGGACAGATTTTGTTAGATGTTCATCAGCAAATGCCCGTGACACAAAAAGGGCCACCGCAGCTGATGCCTTTATTAGTCAAGGCTCCAAGCACAAGAAGCTATCCTAAAGATGATCACTTTATATGACAAAAGCAACTTAGTGTGTACCATGCGGCCAGCATAGCTTTATCCACTTGTTTTGATGAGTGCTTTGCAGTGTGGTTAGAAAGCATTCGTTCCTTGCACCAGTACTACTCGTTACTGTTTATCTGACAGGGAGGGGGGGCAAGAAGGGGACAAACTCTAGCACAGGTTGGGGACTCTCAGGTTTTTGCTATAGTCATGAGTTAAGGAATATGTACTTGAAGCTCACTTGTTTCTAGTTGTTGAAAGTTTTATGAATTAAAGTTTTATTTTTTAATGAATATTAGAAATGAAGCAGTTTACCTGGAACCGGCTGTATTTGGTTTCATAATGTGAGGTATTCTCTTTACATTGCAGAACGCTATTAGATCTTTAAGCTAATGCAAGAATTTTCTCCCTTTATAGTGAAATAATGGAAATTTTAGGAGCATATAATCTGTTTTCAAAACATCCTTCAAGCCTTTATAAGTTTCTCTCCGATGAACCTTTTATGGTTTACTCATTATTGGTTTGTTCCTGCTGTGAGTGTTTACCCTTCCTATATATATATATGTATGCATGTCTGCATACATCTATATGTATATACATATGCACAAACACACACCTGCCTCCTCAATTTTTATTAATGCAGCTGTGTGCTAGCACATAAAACGCTGTGCCATGCACAGCATTTAGGAACACTGTCAAATGTATTGGCTAATGAAGAACTCAGCATATGGTATGTTAACTGTCTCATATTGGAGCAGAGAAAGCTATGAGGAAAGAGATTCAAGTTGACAGTACTGCATCAGTTCTGATATCCCAAAGTGCGTGGCTCCTTAGCTGGAAATCATGGATAATCTGGAAATGGAAAGCATGTTGCAACAGTCCTTATCTGGAGGCAGCACAGACATGGAACACTTAAGTAAAATCAGATGTGGAGCTCATCTCTTATTTAATTTTTAACTAAGACATTTCTGTTCACTTTCTAGAAGTGCAAAAGCAGATGTGCATAAATTAAAAATACAATTAACGGTTAGGCAAATAGTGGGGTGATGAGGTTTAACTTCTCTCACCTAAAAGGAGAACCTGTACATAATAGTTTAACATTCTTCTGCAGACTAGGTGTTTCCCTCTTTACCTCCACAACTAATCTTCTCATCAAGCCCAAGGAAGAACAATTTAGTCCTAATGACATTAAAACCTCTGCAGTCTTCCCAGTTCTCTTTCAGGGCCTATTGGATTCGCATATAGAGAATAGTATTGTATAACTAAACCCTCTGTGACAGTCACAGAGAGGCTCTTCAGCATCCAAAGGAAAAGGTAAATCTACTGGCATCCAATTCAAAAGCTTTCTGCTTGTAATTCGGACATACTGAGAGTGGGGGTGAATCAATGGCCAGAACAATTTGGAAGTGATTGCTCAGCACGTTGGGACACTTCACCTGTGTATGCTATTTGCTGTAACAAAAGAGTTTAGCAGCTCTTGCTCCCAGGACTAAAACACTATAACCAATTATTAAAACAAGCGTTTTGTGTTGGCATTTCAAATAGCGGATGTGCTTTTTGTAATTGCTTTGCCTATTCTGTAGAATGCTGTCATCACTTATGCCCGCTGGTGCATAAATTTACAAACATCATGCAAATGCACTATTTGTAATAAAACTGACTAATGAACTTTAAAGGCCAATTATTTGTACATGTCTGCTGGCTCAGAGTAATCATGCATCATTCAGATTTACACTTACATGCTTGCTGTTGTGCAATTTTAATCACTTGTTAATCTCTGGTTCGTGATAAGCATCATGGGTAAAGCTAGATGGAAAATGGTTTTCCCAAATTGTAAAGGTCTGATACTTCCAAGATTATACAATTGGGATGGAAAGCAAAATAAATCTTGGAAGACCTTGCAGTAAAATAAACCACAATCCAAACAACAGACAGGCCCCAAAATCCAAGAGCCAAGGGGTAGGTGTTTTGGGAAACCATGACAGTGGGTCGCGCTGGACTGTACTCTCACGTCTCCAGGGACTCTCTTGTCCCAGCTCCCTGGGCTACCAGGGAGACTCTCGTGAAACTTCTCCTTTGATAGATCTGTATCAGATCTATGCAGCTGCATAAGAACTCAGATTTTTTTGTTTTGTTTTTGATAATGGACTGTTGTCAAAGGCGTTCTGAGAAACTCACTGGGAGCTTGGTTTATAGAAATAGTATTTCCAAGCATCTAAATCTGGTATCTTTTTATTTAAACATTTGTAGTTTAACTACTTCTGATGTAGTTCCTACAAACAGGTTTCAGGCAGGTACATTGACACCCTCTTGGCCCACTTCTACATATTTAGGTATTCTATTTTTGCACTAGCTTTTCTTGCTTCTCTATCTATTTTAAGCCAATCTAGGGCTGCCCTAGTTGCTATGATAACAAAGGGTTATGATAACATAATTAAATACATAAAGCAATTATCATCAGGAGCTAAAGGTTGTCTGCTGGCTAGAGAAAGGTGGCTTAAATTCAAAGCGAGATCCCTGACTTTCACCAGTCTTACACTGGGGCAAATTCTGCTGCCCGGACTGGAATTACTGTTAATGATTTACATCAACAGAGGAGTGGAGTGAAACCCCCAGGGGCTACTTGTGACTCTGTCAGTGACCGCAGATCAGTCCCTTGACTTCTCTGTGCTTCAGCTTACCTATTGTAATGCTTAACTGTTTAGAGGACAGATTTTGAAGTTTAATTAAGGTTTGAAAGACCATTTCAAACCCTGAATATGAGGCTAAATATTTTTATTTTTCTTTATTTCTTTTCTAGCATCTCCTGTGCCAAAATGTCTCAGACACTTTACAAAATGTTGAGTCCTGAAAACAAATACCTAGAAGAAAGCTGCCATGCAGGTCCCCTCACTCAGTATTCACCATCGCTCTGCCAAAAATCAGAGAGCAGACCCGCTTGAGCTGAGGGTGCCGTTACTGCAGTGACTAGGTGTCTGTGAGAGCTTGTCACCTAGTTGATGCTGTATGTAGTGACACTGAAGCCCACGGGAAATTCTTCAAGAGAACAGTTTGTTAATGTCACCACTAAAAACTCGCATTAGAAAAACCATTGCTAGGAGTAAATGCCTTCCATCTTTATACCCCTCTTTCTGTCTCCTCAGAGCCTAGTATTTCCACTGGGAGCAAGGAAAGTACAAGAATGTGACATATTGTCATAATAGAGAGAATTAAAAGAACCCGCAGTTGCTAGCTGTGGGAAGTGCTAAGTCTTTCTGCATTTTTTTCTCTTTTACCTAGTGAAGAAAATGCTAAAATTTCACCTCAGGAAAGAGAGGAAGTTAGGGACGGCTGGATTGGGAAGGTGGAAAGATATGGGAAAAAATGTCAGAGGTTCATTAGGAGCCAATACTAGAAGCATAAGCTAGAAAAGAATTCAGGTGAAAAAGCAGTTGAGCTCTTTCAGAAAGCCCCAGGCAAGTGGAAAAAAAACCCTGCCTCAGTAATACATGCAAGATCAAGGGACACTTCATTAAGTCAGTTTTTATGTGATTCAGTAGGAATCAAACTGTGCCAGTCCTTGCATAGACAATTGTTTGGTGAAACCATAACAGCTTTAGGGAGGTGAGGGTGAAGGGGGCATTGCACATGGACAAAACTGATCTGCAGAGTGAGGCCAGGCAAGGTCCCCTAAATCCAGTGCCTCTTTCCAAGCTGATCTCCCCTCTCCCAACCCACTGAGAATTTCCTCTTTTTTCTCAAAACTCATTCCTCCCCTATTTTATTCAAAATCCACACAAAGCAACTCAAGAAGACCAAGTGACACTTCAAATTAAAATGCCAGAAATACCCTGACAACAGAGAGCCCCATATTTCCTTACATCTAATCATAGCAGAACTGTCTTACAGTATGCTGCTTCTGGCTTCACCATCCTGAGAAAATGCTGATAGAGCAGGCCTCAGGCAAGATAGAGGTTACAGCAAGTAGGAATTGGAAACTTTTAAGAACTTTATTCAGCTGTGACTTTATATTCTATTGATTCCACCACGTCACAGTTTTCAGTTCTTTCTGGCCATAAACTCCATTTCTAAATGGTTTCAGCTATCACAGAAACTGCCTCTGAAGACCACTAGTTTCTCTGCACATCCCTGGAAAGGTTAAATATCACTGCTAGAATCCTTTCAAGATCTTTCATCCAAACACTACATAACAGTTGAATCAACAAAGTCCAAAATAAAACACTTAATGCATAAACCAGCTGCTCCCTTTCCCATGGGCCAGGTGGCTGTCTTCCTTACAAGATCTTCCTGTTTCTAGTAGTTCCTTCCCACTTTTTCTAGGCAAAATTTTATTAAGTACTAGAAATACCAACTCACATCCTACATCTCCCATCCCTCAAATGAACAGCTTTAGCTGGATGAACAGCACATTCTTATGATCATCTGACCTTTTTGCAATTGCGTGTTAATCTACTTGACTTGCTCTATGCCTACCTTTGAAGGGACTTCACTTCAGAAAAGGCTTCTTGATGCTAATGCCTAAAACAAGAGTATATTACCCCACTGCATTTGGATAAGGGATCATGCCTTGCTCTAGCCAGCTGACCTGGCGGAAGTGCTCCATGCATTCATGCTGCCTGGCAGGAGCTCCAAGGCTGAACTGCCTACATGTTTGCCCTGAAGAAAAGCACCCACAAGGCCTTCCAGTCACTACAGCTACATTTTATGAGACCACAAGCAGCGTAACATTTTAAACATGGGAAATTTATCTGTATGACACAAAAGAGATTTAAAAGCCCCAAAATAAGTTTTCTCTCTCTCCACCTTGGAAGAGAGCTCTTTCACTCTAGGCTATCCAGCAACTCCCAGTAGTTTCCAAGGCTGCAAAACACTCTGCTCAGGCCCTTCTTTGTCCCTAGGAAGGGGATCTCTCCATCACCTCTGCAGTATCAATGCTGCTCCTTGCCCTGCTCAAGAATCTCCCTTGCGCTGCAGGCAGGCAGAGGGGCCAGGGCCTCACCTGTCACTGCAGCTTCTCCGTGCTCAGCGTATTCAGATGTGCTTGGTTACCCAGTCCCTCCTCCAAAAGGTCTCACCTGGCCCAGAACGAGCATCCAGGTCGCAGCAAGAAGGTTTCCTGCCTGCTGCCCAGCCTCAGCCTTACAGCAGAACCAACACATAGTAACAAATGTAAGTAGACAAATAAAACTGATGCCATCTATCTGTGCATTGCAATTATAATTTAATTTACTAAGGAAATAAACTGGGGAAGAAGTGGTTCCTAAAGGTTGGGAGCTGAGCAGCCCGCTTGTATAGACGTGCTCAGTGGCAGCTCCTTGGGGCAGCCTGTGCCGCTGCAGCCTCCAGCTCTGCAGAGTTGCTTTACTGAGCAGCACTTCTCCCTCTCTTCTGAGGGCCAAAGCAGTTCAGATATTTCACTACTTTATCTAAAGGCATGAAGTAGAGAAGCATCCCCTATTTTGAAGGCAGAAGCAGTTTCAATAGGTAGTAAACATTATTAACAGCCCTCCCAGTTCTTAAGGCAAAGTTTCAGTGTACCCATTCCTTCACCTCTAGGGAACAATATTCTGTGTCAATAAACACCACAATCCCTGTTTGAAAGAGTTAACTTAAGAAAAACAAGTCTCCAAAGGAAGGGACCAGAAAATGATCAAATAAATCATTTGTATAACTAGTGTATGAGATGCACTGATAAAGCACACCATTTATTAGTCTTATTATTGGGCTCAGCTTTATATAAACAACTGAATCATCTCCTTTTTTTTTTTTTCCTAGCTCTTGCACTTTTACTGTTTGGATTGTCCATACACTGTTTATGGTCTAAGCTCTCTATCTTCTGTATTCGGAGCCAGATTCTCATTCCTTTCACAATGTCCAACTTTCCACCAGGGATCCATTATGGTTTGGGGTAATCCTTCTCCCAACATACAGCTATGCCACAGCCTCCCACTGGCAATAACAAGCCAAGACAGAGCACACAGTACTTCCTCTAACCACTGTCTGTGCGACTCATAAACAACTTAACGGTAGCACTAACATTTCCTCCCTTACTACTTGAAAATACATCCTTTTCCTCATTGCTATCATCAGA
Source organism: Apteryx mantelli (assembly GCF_036417845.1). Lineage (NCBI taxonomy): Eukaryota > Metazoa > Chordata > Aves > Apterygiformes > Apterygidae > Apteryx > Apteryx mantelli. The sequence continues at coordinate 124,406,666 of NC_089980.1, forward strand.
GCTTAACATAAATTTAAGTGAATGCCAACAACATGCCAGCAACTGTTACATTTAGGAGAAATGAGAATGATTCTTCTGATGTTATTTGTTACTTTGGGAAACAGTTTTTAAGTAATTTTTGGCATTCAGAAACAATATACAGACATGAATGAACATAATAAGTGGTTTATGTTTGCTTCTTTTTAAAGTGGCCATTCTTCTGTCACCCTGGGAGGAAAATTAGTTTGTTATTCTGCTCCATGGTTTTTATTAATGGTTCACTTACTTAAGTTTCTGGAGGGGAAAAAAAATCCAACAATTCTGGTATTGCTATTGTGACGGTTTTGTAAAGCACATCGGTTTCCTAAAGGTGCAAACAGCCCATCTGTTTTGTGGCTGTTAACGTCTTGGGATTACACTCGGACATTAATACATGGGAGCAGCTAAAAATATGCATAAAATTTTAATTTACCCTTACCTCTAAGAAAGTAACACACATTAACATACCTTCGGATAGAAACCTCTATAACCTCATTTTCCTCTTAAATAGTGGTTTTCCAGTCTCTTTCTTGTACAAGTGTTTATTTGATCAAAAGAGTTTATATCAGCCTTTAAATGAAAAGCAAAGCACTTGGGTACTATATAAGTTACAGAGTGATTCAAGAAGTACTTCTGCATGCCTTGCATGAAGCTGAGGGAATATCAAGAAGGTACTTGCTGGACTGAGCACCAGTGCTCTGCCCAGATTTACTACTTTTGACTTCAACAGCTTCTAGATGGAAGAACAGAATGAGGAAACAGCCCTTATGCCTTTTCTTAAATACATAGTCTCAAAAGTTGGTTCTGTTTAATTACTGAGCCTGGTAGAAGGGCATTCTTCATCTGCAGCCTCCATAGGATGCACAGGGAAATAGAGATCCCAGACTGCAAACATTCCAATGAGTAAAGTATTTTCTGGGACACAGGAACCCAATTCAAACTTCCCTTTGGATTCAGAGGTTTTGTTCTTACGTATCTCAGAAAGTGCTATGTATACTGCTTAATCATATTCTGGAGTCTCGCTTCTTAAAATTTAATCCAGAAATGCTGCACCAAACCTATTAAATGTCTCCTGAGGACACTTGCATCACTATTGCAACATTTTGAGAAGAGATTCAATGAGGGTAAATTATTTATTAAGAAAATTAGTATAAAAAAATTGCTGGAAAATTTACTAGTCCGGTCATACTCAGCAATGAATGAATATCCCTGTACAAAATCATCCAAGCTCAGGAAAACCTCTTTTTCCACCTAGGGATATGCCAGTGCTGCACCATACCTCTCCCAGTTGGCAAGCTCTTCTCAGCCAGCTAGGCTGCTTCTGGTCTCTGCAGTTTCCTATCCAAGCCCTAAGCCTCTGCTTCTTCCCTCTCACTTTCGATGTGTGCTGTCAGAAGAGTGCATTTCCTTTAACTCTGTGGCTGGGCCAACTGTGATCTGTTCTTTGATATTTTCCTAGGACAAGCCCTCCATACTTTTTGAAGCCTGCAGCTCCAATTTAGGAGTGTTGGATAGACTACTGCTACATTTTATAATACAGAGCAGCTCCAAAACTTTCTTCTTATACACTCACTCTTTAAAGAGGAGAACAAAAAATGAAGGCTTTAAGAAATTCTATTCAGCATTACGTTAAAACCTATGTATGAAGTAAGGTTGTGCAGCAGTAAGGAAATTCCACCTCTGAAGCTGAATTTGCCTTGGTCAGAGTCGCTCTGCGGGAGCCAGTGAGGGAACTCCAGATATGTCTGCACGGTTTTCAGGTAAGCAAGAAGCTGCTTTCTCCTTGGTCTGGTGCCACAGCTCCGATTTGAGCTGTGTAGCTGTGCTTACTGCCACACAGCATGCGAGTGAATATCCACGCTGAGGGAGCAGGACAGAGCTTGTTACGTCAGAAATAGTGCAGCTATACAGTTCAGCGCTGACCTGCACCTGGGCAGCTCGGAGAGCAGGAGGCACCTCGCTTCACTCTGGTGTGGACTGTGGCAACAGACCCCATCTCACATATCGGCTCACTCCTCCTCTGATGATTTCTATTTAAAACTAATTGCACAAAGGTATGTATGGATTATTCACAGCGTTAAGGAAAAAAAGCAAGAAAGAGGTCAGCATATTGATTTTGAAATGATCCTGACAATTTAGGAAAAGGAACAGTTGGAGGCTCATTTCACTCCCCTCCCTTTAAAGTTCAGTCTTTAAATTACTGTTCTAGTAAGTTTGTTTTGGTTCTTTTCTCAAGGTGAGATGCCACAGTAAATTTCCACTTTAAAAGGCTTGTAGTACATGAAGTTCAGTGGTGTACTGTACAGACCTTTGCTGAGCCAACTCACAGCTATAAACTCCTTGACTTTGGCAAATTCTGCACCTTTGTAAGAGAAATATTATCAGGGCCCAGTAAAGAGCCAGTGGATTAAAAAAAAAAAAATTTGAATGAGAGAGACAGTGTTGAATGCTAGAAAAATATATGTATTCTGAAGTGTTAAAAAGCCGAATAATTTAAAACTTCATTTTCTGTATGAAGGTGATCAAATAATAACAAATATCACAACCTTCGAGAACAATATCCAGCGAGATGAGACAGTAGTGATACTTGGTTATGGCACTTTGCTTATGTGCACACTCCAGTCACAGAACTAACTATCTGGCAATATTTGAGCTGTACTAGTTTTTGTGTTTAGTCACGATACAGCAGGAGTAGCATGGACTTCTCCGTTAGCTAATGTCTCAGCCTCCTCTGGCAGGTTTTGCAACAGTGACTGTGGCTGGTATCTAAGCTCTCCATAGGTTTCCGCTAGCCCAGGTACCTTGGTATTTCAGTCACTGGAGATATACCATCAGTTTTATTTATGTGCACATAAATGCTTGAAGAAAGGTGCCACAAATGCACTTGGGCAGTTAGAATATTAATGTTTAACTCAGCTCTTACTAAGCTGAACTATTAACAGTCAGGACCTTAAGCAGCACCTGTGTCCCAGAAGGAATTAATTCAGCTAAGTCAAATCAATTCAAACACTACTGGCATGGTACTTCGTGGACTATATCCCACTTAATTTTGTGAAAAGGTTAACTAGCAAGCATAGGTACAACAGCAGCAGTGGATGTTTCCTACCAGTATAATATCATCGCAAAACCATTAGGGACACAAAGCAAAATGAGAAGTATAAACACAGGGAGAAAATCATCAGACTTAAATAGATCCAGTAGAAAGATGCAAGTGGTTATTCAAGTCACACATCTCCCCATAGAGCAAAGAAAGCTGTGTGGTACAATCCTACATACTACCTAGCTATAACTGATTTCTCAGTTTCAGAAAAAAGAAAGAAAAGCCGCACCCCCCCCCAAAAAAAAAAAGAAAAAAATCAAACATGCACATTTGAAATGGTCATAAGAAGGAAACAGAGCATTTCTGAGACTGACCACTTTAGTGCATTCCTATTATTTTCTATTTTCCAATGCTCATTTTAGCCTTTCATTTTTTGGTCAAGCTCAGATGCTGCACAAACAATGAAATCTTAGGCAACCAGTCAAAAGTCCAACAAAAATATAATAACAACCCAAACAAACAATGGCTAATAAAAATGAAGTCAGATTCAACCGGACAAATTTAGTTTGGTTACACCAGTATAAAATTTGGATTTAAGCTAAAATAATTAAGTAATAATTGGCTCAGTACTTTTGAAAGTCCTTTGGGATACACTCTTAAAATGAAAAATTAACTTATATATGAGAGCTTAGGTACAGGCTTAATTTATTAAAAAAAACCACAAAGGACCTGAACCTCTGTCCTGTAGGCCAGGACTTCTACCTGCACAAGGACCAATTAAAATTATTGCATCAACATACAAATAGAAAATGTGCCTGGATAGGACAGATATTGAGACAGGGGAACAAAATGCATATGCACTGTGTGTAGATTATCATAATTTGTTACATGAAAGCCAAGTGACACACTTCACTTAGACCTTCATGGACAACAAAAAAACTGTATTGCCTTCAGTACAGCATTTTCGGGGGGGGGGGAGGGAGTTTATTTTGCATATTTGTGTTCACAAACCGTTAAACACACCTGTCTCCGTGTCTGTGGAAAACTAGAACTTCATCTACGTGGACTAGTTCCTTCTATCAAGCATTTCTCCTAGGGGAAGAAGAGATCTCATACACAGTGTACAGATGAGATTGTGTTTCGTCGTCTCTGTAGCACTTGTAATCAAGCTTCCAGTCCTTCCTGTTTTGAAGACAGTAATTTGATGCAGCTGTGCTGTTGGCGCAACACCATGATGTAAATCTGAGCTTGCCTGGTTGCTTTGGCCCTTAGCTATAACTGAGCTGCACTTTGCATTCCCAGACCAACGCTGGCTTTTATGTAAGCACTTCTGATCAAGGCTCAATTGTTAGGCTTTTCAGAGGAAAAAAACTCCCCAAATTTCCTGTTGCTGTCCCCCTTCCTGACCCAACAAGGAGCCTCCTCCTCTCAAACCAAGATTAATAGGGGAAGTTTGGTGTGGATGCCAAAACCAAAATATTATTGTTAAATATTTACTGCGTGCAAGGTGTGTAACAGACTACATGTGACTTATGTAACATTAGCCTAGATTCTTGTTATTAAAAATTCATGGAAGGAAGCAAAATATATTAAAGAGGTGCTTCACAGCACTGTATTTACATGTACGTCTGGACCAGTTATGGACCTAATGAGATATCAGTGACCACAGGCAGAGTTGCCAAGGGGTGACAGAACTAACACACTCCTTTGGAGCCCAGCATTAGTAAAAGCATCTCCAGAGAACCCCTTCACTCCTTCTTCCCCATGCCAATACCTTGTAAGCATAAGGAGCTGGAGAAGGCACTGGCTAAGTGACAGAGAGAGAAGAGGTAGCATTAAATGGGACTGGGAGGAGAGATAAGCAGTCCAAAACTGTGTTCTTTGGATCCTGCAACTTGACTCTCCTACCTACAGCACTCCTGACTTCCGTGGGAGGAGCATTTAGTCATCAAAATGAAAATTCCTCTCTGAAGGTGGGCATATAGCTTTAAAAATCCATTTCAGGGACACTCAGATTGTTTAAATTTGTAGGTACAATTTCAACATTATGAGTTTGTTTTAAATTTCTAGGCCAAAATTCAGATTTACAGAGTTAAAACATGATTATCCCTGATTTTTTGAAAGCTGTATCTAATACACAGAGTTAAAGCATAAACTTTACAGAAAGGCTGTGGTCAGTAATTAAATAAAGCTGAGGTTCGTTGTCATTTCCCAATGATGAAATCACTTAATTCATCCAGTTGTGACCCCAGCATTCACTGCTGTCATTACAGTTGAGTTTTTCAGGAATTTGCAGACCTCTAGCAGAATAAGGAGCACATATGTACAGCCCTGTGGGCTGCAGTGTCCCCTCTTACTCGCTGCACTTCACCATGGACTTCCTCTCAAGTCTCCCTGGGTCCTCAGTACTTGAGACTATAAGCATCCTTTTGCTCAGATTTGAAGGCTCCACTCAGAGATCTGGCCCAAGCGTTTTAGGAAGGCAGTTCCCTACTGGTATCGCTAACCACTTCCAGGCTGGTTGGCATGACACGGGCCACAGAGTCACTTTTCTGGCAAACCAGCAGAACTTCCAGCTTTTGAATGGTTGAATGCCTTTTTGGCTGAAGTGGTAGTGGAAATTCACCTTCCTTTTTCTTCCTTTTTTAAATTTTCTGTGGTTTCTGTTTATTTATTTTTATGTGAGAGATACTGCGCAATGTTGGGCAATACCTCCCTAGTTATGTCACTGTTCTTGCCAGTTAACATTATGAAGGCTGCCGTTAATCTCTTCCCTCTGTTGTGCATTCTTGTCTGTTTCTGAGATGAGATGGACGGTGGAGACTTTCTCCAAAAAAAACAGCACTAGTGCTGTTCAGAGCCACATAAACCATTCTAGCGCTGTACTGTAGTATTTCAGTGGGGCCTATTCACATCAAGCAGCTGCTCCATCAGCCAGCTTCATGCCTCTCAAACATCTCTAGCCGAGCCAAAAATATACTTGTGGATCAATTCAGCTCCCACTGAGTTTGATGGAATGTTTTCCATTGATTTCTAATGAGAGTTGGATGACAAACACTTCTGCACAGAAGGCTCGTCACTAGCCTAAGGGGAGGAGAAACTATCATGCAGCTAGCAGCTTCACCTTTTCACAAAGTGCTCCAAATCTTGCAAAAATATGTGACGAGGTGGTCTGCATAGCAAAGGGGACTCTCTGGTCCAAAGATTTTAACACTGGCAGTATCGCCTCCCCCCCAACCCTGTGAGAGTAGTTATTCAGTATCATAACGTTTAAAATAATTATACCTTTGAAATACTTCATTTGAAGTTGCAATGACTTTCTTTCATGAACTGTTTCTAATTATTGTACTTCAAGTGACAAATTAAATGTCATTTGAAGCAATTATACCAAATACTCAAAAAAAATTATACATAGGTATGTCAATTAATATAATTAAGTCAAAAGTTGCATTTCACCGCTGATTCAGCTTTTCCATTACAGCTTTGAAATTGCTCATGAACTGAAAGCAACATTTGAACAAAACTATAGCAAACCTGAACACTTATTTATTTTCATGCATTTATTAGACGAGTTTGGGAAAGCACGAGTGATCCTACATGAAAAAAAAGGAATAATAGAGTTTTCTTTTTCAGATGTTGGGTTTTTTTTTACCATTTAACTACAATAATTCTGCTTGTCAAAGCACTATGAAGGAACTCATTGTTCCTGAGCCTCCACTCTTGCTTTGTAGAAAAAGCAAACAAACATATTCTAAAGGGATTTATATGCTATTTTAGTTTCACAATGGGTATAATATAGAGCTTCAAGCTGGCAACAGAATGCCAGCTGCTAACTTACTCCTGTCTGAATAGCCCCTAAAACACTGCTAACCTTTTTCAAACCACTTGGTTAGCCAGAATTTGGGGCTCAGTAGATTTTTCTTTGTTAAGAGAGGAAAAATTGGTGATGAAGGCAGATATCTTTGATCTCTGAACACAAGCAGATCGAGGGAGTGCCGTTTCTTTGCTCATTTCTCCAAGACCCCCCACCCTCACTGCTCTCTCGTTCTGCTCTTTGCCTTGGGCCTGTACCACCAGGGTGCTTCTCTCTGTCTTATATTTGCACTTCTCTGCCCTGCTGTCTTGTATCTTACGGAAACCACCTGGTTAAGCTTTTGCTCAAGCCTTTCCATATTCTCCTGGGTGGCATTAGCTGGAAGAGCTAACCAGTGATCTCTGCTGAATGCAGGATGGCTGACCAGTCTAGTCTGCAGCACGAAACAATCCCAAACCCTTTTTGCACAGTTCAGTGCTGTTCCTAGAGAGCAGCCAGTTCCACACAGGGCAGCCTGGAGGCATGCTGTGTCCTAAAAGCCTTGTTCCAGTCTGAAGTACCCTATGCTTCTGCTCAAGCACCGCAGTGGCTCAGCCTCACCACTCCAGTTCATCGCTATACAATTACAGTAGCTCCACCAGGAATAGTAAAAGTGAAACTGTTCCCGCTCACAGGTTACTCAATACTGCAATCACCCTTCTCAGACAGGTGACCTATAGGCACAAGGCTGGCAGAGCTCTTTTATGCAAAGGTCTTTGCAGGTTTGCATATCACATGGCAGGGCAGAAACTGCACTGCTTTTTGGATCAGGTGATGAGGATATACACCCGTGTTACTCCACATTATGAAAGCAAGACTGTTGTGCTCCTTAGTGGCTGCTCGGTTGCCCTTAACTTATCTCCAACTACTTATACCTGACAAATGGCTCAAAGGTGCAAGAGAAAAGCCATGATAATGCATTGAGAGTGCATGAATTACCAGCAGGGAAATGCAAGGCAGTGGATAAGGGCCCTCCCCCCCCTTCGCCCTGGGTCACTTGGGGAACTCCACTGCAATTGCTGTGTTCGGCACAGGTCCCTGACAACCACATTAAAGGTCTTTGCTTGCACATGCAATTTTCTTCCAGTGGTCTTTTTACAGCATTGTCTATTAACAAGATAAAACCAACAATAGTGACACTGTAAATAACTCTGTGACCTTTTAAAATCTCCCATGATTTCTAAGGTTTTCTTACACTACAATAATGCAACCATGATCCAAAAAAGCCTATCTACAGCTCTTAGAAAAAGTACTGAACATTAACAAAGCTAAGTGGAGAGAACGTAAGCCATAGATAGAATCTAGAGTTCTTGAAAGGTGCTGAAATTACAGCACATGAGACAGGTGGTATTCGTTTATCCACAGATCAAATACCATGTGTTTTGCCTTCTCTCCTTGCTGATTAGTTTCTGTAATCGAAAATAAAAATCATCTAAAAGGAATGTATATTTTCCTCTTGCTTTCTTATGAAAACATTACTCCCTCATGCTCCTTTAAAGCAATATTTGACCTGTAGCTCATAGCCCAATGTGGGATGCAGGTGCTGAGATACCATAATAATCATGGCCATGATATAAATACCCAGATAGATAAATACACACAATGGCAAAACCAGAGACAAAATGAAAGTTTCAGAAAACTAGCAGTGCAAGAAGCTGTGAAAGACCCAAAATTAATTACTGTGACATATATAACATTGATAGCCAGCTTTTCATATTGCCACAGTTGTGATATGAACAGCTAAAAAATAAATGTAAGCACATTTTTTTTAAGTGTGCACAGCACAAAAGATTCCTTTAGGTCTGAAATGAGAGATCTATGTCCCTTTAAAGGATAAGGAAGAAATGTGCATGCATTTGGCTTTTCTGGATGGTTGGCTGTTTTTGCAGTTGGTTTTGAACTATGAGAAGGAGGGAGGGCAAAACACTCTCCTTCAAACAATCCCTTCAATGAATAATGGTAAAACCTAGTTACTGTAGTATATGCTGAATAATACTTGGCTAGCTGATGGACTCAGACTGCAAAGAGTGGAATATGACACCTATATTTATTTTATCAAAATATCATTAAAAGTAACTAAATGTCAAACAGAGAAAATACAGCCGTGTTATAGTCGGGGAAAAGATAAAGCCTTAGCAAAATATCTCAGGAAAAAAAAGGGTATTGATATGTAAATTAGCATTCTTTCATTAATAAACAGCTAGGATAAAGATTTTATAATTAGTCTCTTGAGACTAATAGGATGTTCAGTTATCTCTTGGGCCCATATTCTCCTTATGGTTTGTCACTGTTACGTAGAGTGAAAAAAATCACCAGACAAAAAGAAAAGTACAGAAAGCAACATTGCTAACTAGTGAGTGCCACAAAAAAGAATCTAAAAGGTATTTATTCATTAAAATCTAAGAAGCAGTAAAGGTTAGACTTTTTAAAAGGTATTTTGACAAGCAGTTGCCCTTAAATACCTCACCCTAATCCTGTGGAAGGTTGTTTTACTTCTGTAAGACAGTGAGAAAATACTTAGAAGGGGCATTTGGGATTCTGTGAATTTAGGGCCTGATCTTCATTTGGGCTTAAAATATGCAAGTGCAGACAAGTAATGAAATCAACAACAGAAAAATGTTGGGATTCATGATACTGCACTCATCGCTTGACAGTCTATGGAGACTTAGGATGCTTCTCTGCTTATAATGAAACATCTTTTTATTATCATGCCATTGTTTCAGTTCCAACTCAATGCAAATGGTGTGCCTTGACTTTACATATATATTTTTTATGCTTTTTTGTTAATTGACAAAACACCGATTTGGTTGATATGAACTTGAAAAAATAGCTCACCTCTGAAACAGAGCAAATAGGAAGCTGAGGCATGGCTTTGCTAAGCTATATACTCAGTGACGCTGATGGCACACACAGTAGAAAAAAACAAGATAAATAAATTAATCCTTCTAGCCCCCATTTTCCCCATAATTTGAGGATACTAGAAAGTGTCTTAGCATTCACATTCTTTTTCCTCTGCCATAGACATTAGCATCAGGCTGTGACTAGCCTGACCCCCTCATACGTAAAGAAGGTTAGGGATTTTAGACAATATGTTCACATAATTAGAAACTGTGCATGGACGTGATATCAGAAAGGTCTAGCAAGCCAGTCTGAATGCAATAGGAATAAAGTAACCCAATTTTCTTTAGCTCAGCTGAATTTATTCATCAAGACTGACCTTTTGAAGTTCTTATACTACACCAAGCGCTCTCTACATCGCTGTGCCTGGGCAAAAGCAGCCTTGCGGTTGGTGAAACCTGGCAGAATGGCATAAAAGCCCTTTACTTTTGATGAGAATTGGTTCCCTGGTTTCCCTATCATGCTAAAAATACTTTTTCTTCCTAACCAGGTAAACATTGTATACATAAAAATAGTTAAATTAGTTATGTATGAAATTAATTATAAAGGTGACTGGGACTGGGCAGGATGTCTGACACCATGCGTTCATCTACAAATAGATCCTCTTTCTCATAATATTTATAGAGACGTTTTATCAAGTTAGAACATTGCTCCGCCTCATTACAAACTCAACGGACTGTCATTCCCCCATCTTCTGACTGACTTTAATAATACCTGCTAATTATGGATTACTTTATAAACATTTAATTAAGCCTAGAAATAGTCCTACATGACTAGACAAATTTCTCCACCTGTTTCTGTGAGTTAGTCAGCTAAAGAGTAGATAAGGTAAGTAAGTGACTTGTCCAGGGTAACATGAAATCAGGGGCACAAAACGGATTGTCAAGCACGTCTTCCATGTCAAATTCTGTTCTCAGTCCTGTCCACATAAAGTGGGTAAAATACTAGGAAACAAATTTCAGGAAAATAGTTCACAAATAATATGTAAGTTTTGTAAAAAAATTATTTGATAAATTAAATGCCTCATGCAAAATATTATACCATTAACTGAATAAAATCCTTAATGAAAAGTTTGACAAGCATATTTCATGAAAGTACTCTACAAGCTGAATAACTATGACAGGAAATTTTAGCCATTTAGTCCTCAGACATCTTTTTTATAAAATACATCAAACATATACCACACATGGATATCAGCATAACATTAAGGTGTCATAACTAGAGTTTTCTGGCTTCTACACACTTAAGGTAAGTTTAAATATGCTACTAAAATCCTCCCTCCTTTCTTCTTCAGAAAATGATTCAGGATATGTTTACATCTCTGTCAAACTGGTAGATCTGTCAAAATACAAGAATATTATTTCAATATTCTCATTCCACCTATACAGACTGATGGTGTGAGTAAATAAGTGATACTCTATCCTAGGCTCATAATAGCCCAACCAGTACTGCTTCGTAGGGAATTTCGATGACTGAGGTATAAAGAGCAGGGTATAATGAAATTCAGATGGACCATTACCTGTGGCACTATTAATGATTACTTGGACAAAGCAGAAGTGTCAGTAACAGTAGGCTTTCCTTGTATCTATTTTAAATTTTAAGTGTATTTTCATCCTGATAGTAAATAAAATCTTTGTATTAAAATTAGAACTGGTTTAATACCAGCAAATCTCATAATAGAAGAACCAAAAAGGTATGTAAATATGAAATTCTTATCTCCTGTCAGCCTTAAACAATAATCTATTATCTGAGTTGTTCTGAAATTCTGATTTATTCCAGTTCTCTACATCCCAATGAATTTTTCAGATATTGATTTGAATATGACTGCACACAATTAAAACAGATTATTTCTCAAGAGTCTATGAAACTATTTATCATTTTACCTCAATAGCTAGCTTTGACAATTTACCAGTCCAGAGCCTTACAAAATTTTCATTTGTAGAATGCATTGAAAGAATTATTTTTGTTTCAGTAGTCAGCTATGAAGCTGATATATATTTCTTCCTTTCTTGATATTGTGCTTTTGTTCTGTTATGTATTGTGGCAACTGCCGTTTTATCCTGTCCTTTTCTTCTTTGTCCTTTAAAGTCTACTTTCCCACACAGACTCAGCAAGTTTCAAAACACTCCTCCTTAGTTTTAAAGGCAATCAAACAAACATTGAAAGTGATTTGGACTGAATATGGACATACAGAGAGAAGAAAAAAGGTAGAAGCAGGTAGAAATTCAGCAGAGAACAACCCACCTAATGACTTAATCCAAAGCAACTAAGGGTTTGCTTCTTAAGAACTTTTAAATATATATCAGTCTTACTGAAAGATAGGGTGGGACTCAGACCATTTAAAATGATCACATAGCCTGAGCTTAAATGCTAGTCAACTGGGAACCAGTCTTTCTAAAGCAAGTACCTAAATTCCCTGCTTAGTAGTAGACAGGTGCATGCTTTTGAAGGTCTTCCAAAAGAGGGTCATTTGTAAAAGCAGTAGACAGACTTGTTCACTTCAGAAGGCCTCAAAGTTGAGAAGCCTTGGCATCTCCAGTTCAATGCTCCCATACAGTAAGCAGCGGTATGTCTGACTGGGCAACTTGCTCAGGATATCCCGGCAGTAACCTTTGGCTGGCAAGGTTCAGACTCAGATTGCTGAGTTCTCTTGAGAGTCAGTATATATCTTATAGAGAAGGTGGATGATGCTGTAACTTAAACTGTAAGGCCAAAAGTTCAGAAGAAGGAAGCAGAGAGATGAGTCCACCTAACAGAGGAGGAGAAAAGGGGTTTTGGACAACAACTTGGAATCAAATGGAGGAAAGCTTTAAATTAGACTTGGATGATACTGGGGATAAAGGTCCATGGAGTACCAAAAAGTAGATGCCTACACACAAATTTAGAGCTGGAGAGGTAGGAAATGGAAAACTGCAATAGTCATAACTAAGGCAAGAGGGAGAATAATGGAGAAACCTGAAAATGAATGATATGTTTATTCACAAATGTCAGGAGTACAGAAGTTTACAGAAAGGACTACAAGCTTTAGAGCATCAGTAATGCTACGATGTATATGACAGAGAGACTTGGATATTATGCATATTAAAAATAAAATGTACTGAGGTTAAACCTAATAGCAACTGAGAATTACTAGATCCTTTCTCCCAGCTGGAGTAAGATCCTCATTCCATTGTACATTGCCAAACTCAGCTCTGACCCTGCCTACCTACAGGTTGCATTGAAGGGCATGTGTAGATATCAAAGGTAAATAATGCAACAGAGAGCAGCCGATCCAAATCCTCATTAAAGTAATTGTTGTGTTTGAACAGGAAATCTTTTATGGTATTTTTGTACTATATGTGATCTCCAGTGAGAAAGGAAGTATATACGTATATGTGTACATATATAATTTCATTTCAAGAATTTTGTTCGGGGAAGAGGATGCCTGGGGAATATGACTGTTTTAAATGACTGGATCCCAAATCTAAAACTATCCTGTCAGCTATACAGTTCATCTCTTCTAGCTGAATCAGCATGAAGAGTATCTCAAACATAAGGTGATGTGTATGGTTTATGGAGAAGCTGTTTTTTTATTATTATCTGTTTCTACACATTGTAACTAGCTTTCCTAGCCTGATAAAAGGAAGCAAACTTGAAATTAACTGATTCCTACCCCTTGTCTGGTGTTAAGAGTGACTTCAGACTGGTCTGATAAAAATTTTATGTTTTATTTCCAAGTGAACAGCAAGATTATCAGCAATACTGAATTAGTCCTTGCATCTCAGCACCTAAGCTCGAGGGGCACCCATGAGTTTGCAGAGTTCTCCATTTAGCTGCAAAAGCCTAGATATAGGCTTGTGACAGGATAATTGGTCAGAAATGCAACATCAGGAAAATAGTTTTGGTGAAAATGTTCATGGAGAAATAAAATCACTATTATCAGGAAAAGAAAATGATGTAAGAAAACCAGTGGTGTACTTAAAAAAAAAAAAAAGAAAGAAAAGAAAGAAATGGTAGGCAGGACTTCTCAATAAGGTAATCTAAAATTAGTTCACTATGTGAGAACAGGCAATTATTATCCCAAAATAGACAAATAAAAGAGAATAGTCATGTGAGCAGACATCTTGCTACATTAGTGACTCTTTGGTGATATGAATATATTTTTTAAACATCATCTAAAAAGTAGAACCAAATGTAATGCAGGATAAGTGTAAAATGGAGGAAACACACCAAGTTAAAAGCAGAAAGAAGAAAGCACAAAATTGTTTTAAGCAAGAGTAAGAGTATAACTGCACCAGAAATAAGAGGAAAACAAAAAGGAAGTAACTATCCCTTCCTACATGAAAAAAGATAACAATCGGTGATAGAGACAAAGCTACAGCACTCCAGTCTTTCTGGAGGAAAAAAAAAAAAAAAAAAGGAAAGCTTAATGCTTAATTAGAAGAGTAAAAAACTTACTGTCAGCCCAGAGGAGAGGAGTGCAGGCAAGAGTTCAAAAAGAACAGGTGAAATCATTGCTTCCCACTCCATGGTTTGTGGTAAATTTGTTGACTACAATATCTTCCACCCATGGTATTTTTTAAAAAAAGTTAGACTCGAGGCTAAAGAGAAGAAATGATTGTGTTGTCACAGCACGTATAACTTCCTCAACAGTGTTACCGTGAGGTAGTGATGACTGAGATGAAGAGTTTTTAGGTAAGATAGTTGTGTTAAGGTCAGTAGGCCCTAATGAGCCGCTGGGGAGCACTTCAGCCAGGCCTTGGGGCAGTCTCTGAGATGTTGACCATTACCTTTCATGGAGGGGAGGAGGCAGGGAAAGTCCCAGAGAGATGGAGAAAGGCACACAATATACTTATCTTTAAAAAGGGGGATCATGGTAGCCCTGAGGAATTATAGAATAGTCTAACTTCAATGTCTTGAGGATTTTGGAACAAACTATTAGAGACAATTTGCAAGTAACCTAGAAGGTAGTAAAATGACAAAAGCAACTAGTGGAGATGTGACAAGAGCAGATCATACGAGCAGATCTTCTTTAAGATATGGTTACTAGCCTAACTGATATGATGGAAGCCATAGGTGGGATAAACCTCAAATTAAGTAGGCTTTTGACATTGTCTTGCATGGCTTCCCCACATGCAAGCTAAAGAATTATTTTCTAAGGATGACCAGAAAAAAGCTGAGAGGATGAAGTATTCAGAAGAAAAAAAAATTTTTGAAATTTTTGAAACCTTAACAAATTTGCACTTTGAAATTCAGTTAAGACAAGCAGAAAGAATCTGTACTTAGGACCTTGTACTGTTAGTAGTAAAGCAGAAGGTTCTAAAACTTGTAACAGATCACAAACTAAACACGAGTCAATACAACGTCATTCCAAAAAGTGAATCTCCTCCTTGAAAGCATTAAGAGAAATATTGAATGTCAGACATGAGAGAACAGCTCTATTTGATGCCAGGGATGCAGCAACTGAAATAGCACATCCAACATTGGTCAGACTTTCATAAATATATGAAAGTAGAAATTGGAGACCTCTGAAAGAACAGCAGCAAATACAAAGCTGTATCTGGAAACATGACACATGAGGCAAGGTTGAAGGAAGAGGGTGCTGAATCTAGAGAAGAAAAGCCCGATGTGTGATATGGCCGGAAAGATTTCAATTGTGTCAAGGGGGGTAGTAAGGGAATAATGATCCCTCATTTTTCATGGTCCTAGGAGAATGTTGAGGAGAAATGCCGAGCACAGAAGATTAAAGAAGTATACAAAGGGAAGAAAAAAATCTATTTCTTGGCAGGTGATATAGAGACCCTGGCAACCAAGGGGATCTGTAGACTCTCCACCGCTGGAGACAGACACCTGTTAAAAGTGATCTGTGTTGTCTTGCCGTCCTATGTCCTCCTGTCTCAATGTGGCAAATTGAACTAGGTGATTTTTTTGAGATACAGCTGACCAGAGAAAGATATGTGGAGCACACTGCACCCCAAGGCCTTCAATCCTTGATTACGTAGACTGGGAAGCTGGAAAAAAGGTCTCTGCTGTTCCCTTCTGCTTTGTGCAGCTGATCCTGCTCCCTCTACCCGAGAAAAGGATGAGGGGCTGTCAGTCACCTGGTTTATCTCCCTGCTTGGTGTCTTGGGGGCCCCAGTCTGGGAGAAGCCTTTCAGCCTAGATTTCTATGATTCTTAATGTAACTCTGATTTGACTCCAAATTAACAGAAGCTGTACTATCAATCACCTCAGTTAATGATAAATCATGTCTCACAGCATGCCCATCCTTATCTTACTGTGTGTGCCTCTCTGTTTGAGCGTTAGGGAGGAAAGTGGAGGAATCGTGGGTATTGTTCAATTTTACCTCAGAAGAAAGTGTGCCATGTATTGAGTTATCAATATTTCCTGCTAGAATATAAAAGTTTCCTTAGGCAGCCTTCTCTTCAGACTATGTCCCTGCTTAGTCTTTGAGACTTTGCATTTCTTCCTATGAAAGAAAAAAACCCTGCCTAATTGCCACTACTGTGCAGAGCACATCCAGTGTCACTGGTCTGAGAAAGCCTGGAACAGTTGTACACGTTGCTGAGTCACACTTGCTGACACCTTATCTATCCACTATTTACATTCACATATTAACATGAATAAACGGAGTGTGACTGCAAACTTGCAAGGCTATTTGTGTATGTTTTTTGGTTTGTGCATTATACTTTCGCAGAAGTATCCTTTCTTCAGTCGTACTAACATTAAGCTTTTATATCTATATGTATATTTATCCAGTTTTTTTCTGTCTGGCTGTTATTTTAGTTTATTAATAATTCAGGCCTTTCAAAATGCCTTGTACTGGATAAATCCCTCCCCTTTTGTTTGAGGATGATAAATTAAGCTATTTAAAGAATGACTCATTACAAGTATATATCCTGTTGGTGCCACCACCCTCCTACACATAATAATTATTTAAGTTTGCAATGTGACACACAGTCAGCACTTTCAAAGCAGGGTATCAGTCCTCACTGTTGCAGTGCCTGAATACCTTACTGGCACTGGTTACCCATGGCAACTAAAATGATCTATTTGTGATGATAGTGGCTTGTTGTTCTGTTTGATAGTTTGGGTGTATTTCTTCCTGTTTCAATTTCAAGAGGAATCTATAGATTTAAAAATTCGTTTAAAAAAAAAACAACGGAAGAGCAGTGAGCAATATTCCAGTCTTGGTGTCTGTGCAAATATGGAGCAACGGGAATACAACATTGCAGACTTTACCACTATAGCAACCCCCCCCGAGTCTAAACTAATAAAATTAAATCATTCTACCTTCTCTAAAAAGGTGTCCTTGTGTTGTTTATTAGTAAGCATGCACCCTGGAAGTTTTGACAAGTGTAAGAAAGTAGGAGAGCACACCATGGCTCCTACTTAGTGCATGTCCATTATTTGCAGATCATTATGATGTCTTATTGTTATTAAAAGTATTTTAAGCAAACTGTCCCAAAGGTAGAGAGGATAATCACTTGCATATAAGCTGTTTGTATAAACTTACTTGGATATAATACACAATTTGTAATGAACATTTTCCCTGCTACAAGCAGTTGATAATTGGCAAGTATTTTTAATTGGCAATGCTGAACTGAAAATATTTTGGATTGTTCAGTCAAATTCAGTGTAACCATGATGTCTTTTGGCAGCTTTTTATACTGTAGCACGCTTAAGACCAGAATCTCTCTCTCTCACTCAGCTGTCAGATATCCAATAATGGGGGAAAAAAAAAAAAAAAGCAGAAATACTTCAGGATGCCCTTCTTTTTGCATTGCAAACTAACAGCAACAGAGCGACAGCATGGCAGACCCCTGCCTTTCCAAGGGGAGCTCCTGGCTGCCCCTCCACGTCTGGGTGGCCGAGCCAGCTGGCGCCTGCCCTGCCCAGGGAAGACCCCTCCGTCTTTTCTCCCTCTCTGAGGTGCTTGACAACTGCAACAAGACATGTTGGTGCCTCCAGCATCTTCCCCCTTTTCTAGCTCCTTACAGGTGTCCTTGCTGGCCTAATGTCTTTTCTCAGGGGGAGCATAAACATTCAGCAGTTTCAGGCATATCTGCCCTCATTTGGCAACCCTGCTGCCAAACCATCTCCTGCTGATCCAGTCTGCGGGTATTTGTGTATCTTGTTTGAGAGCAAAAAGATTGTCCTCACAGCCCCCCTACAGACCAGCCAACCCTGTATTTTGGGAATCAAATGGCATTGCTTATAGCGTCAGATAAAAAACCCAAATCTGTATGTTTAGGTTATACTGATTTGAATATAAGATGTATTTTGCTGGTTCAGGGCCATAAAGCCTAGGGAGAAACTTTTAAGGATTTTCTCGTTCATTTTATTGACAATATCTCCTTCAAATCAAGGGTATAAATCCTGATGTCCTTAAGCTGGTAAGTTTTAGTGAAGAAAATGGGAGTTAGTCCAACTATGATCTAAATAAGGCCCTCAAAATTTGACCTTATGGCAGAGAAGCTGCCTTTTGTGGATTGTGGTTAGGACTGCGGGTTGTGATTGGGGTTTATTATTTTCTAGCTAGGCTGACTAAGTTTTCCCATAGTCCAAACAGCCATAGTCCTGAGGAATTTAATTCATCCTTTCACAAGCCTGCAATGCAAAATTCAAGAAGTCTACATACTATTATCCCTGAAATAAAAAGTCTTCTCAACATTATTTTTACTTGGATGTCCCAGCAAAACCAGCTGTTCCCAGGGAGATAGGAAGCAAACAAAGCATCTTCAAGACTCAAGATATATGCGTAAAACACTTTGTGATGGAAGGTTTTTGTGAGAGAAGAAAGAAGATGATGTTTAGACCACAACATACCTTAATTTATAAAATTTCTAGATTACCCCCCCCAAAACACATACTAATTTTTACTTCAAACCATCTTGTAAGGATTTAATTCTTTTGTTTTGTGAGAAACTGGAAGATCTGTTCCTCTGACAATTGGTTCTGTTTCCACTCTAATAAATAAAATCCAAAAAGTCCTAACTTAGTTCTCAGTTGTTCAGAACCCAGTGCTGTCAGTACAAAACTCACAGAATATCCTGCTATTTTGATTTACTACCATTTTACACCAATCTGCTGCTCACTTTGCTCTGGCATGATCAATAGCCTGAAGTGTACAAGAAAAGTCTTATTTTACTAGGCTCCATTCTGCCCATTTTAAAGCAAGTGCAATGGTAATTTGATTATGCTGAGGCTGAGATCAATCTAAACTCTGCTGCATAACCCAGATCATCAATTTTGATTTCACTGACCAAGCGCCTTCTGTACTGGGAAGCTTTATGAATGATGGACCACATCAATGAATGCTTACTCTGAGAATTGCTCCATATGTTGTAGCGCAGGGATGATTCACTCCATTCATTCAAGAACTGCTTGAGTGAAAGAAAAGAATGGGAAGGCGGTTGATCATATATGAGAGAGACTTTGTGTATTATAACTTGTGGGCTCATGGGACATGTATTTCTGTACACCGGGCATCCCAGTGAAATAGGATGTGATCTCCAATACCAAAATAGGTGTGGGTAGTAGTAGTACCATCCAGGCAGTGGGAGATGTGGATTCTAAAGTCACCAATATAAACTGTGATTCTTATATCCCAGGTCTTTTTGTTGCTGTTATATGTCAGCCTCACTTCTGTCCCTGGGAAATCAACGAGCAAGTCCTTTTGAAAGCCCTTTCTGGGCACACAAAAGAAGGTGATGAATAGCCATCATGGATTTACAAACAGTAAATAGTGCTTGACCAATGTGATGGCTTTCTATGATGAACTGATTAGATCTGTGAACGAGGGGAGAGCAGTGGATATCATCTACCATGACTGTAGCAAAGCTTTGGCATGGTCTCCCATAACATTCTTGTATCCAAGCTGGAATGGTACGCTCTCAATGGGTAGATTGCTAGATGCATGAGAAACTAGTTGGATTGTCAAAGAGTAGTGGTTAACATTTCTTGCTCTACCTGGAGGCTTGGTACAAGTGGTGTACTGCAGGGGTTTGTCCTGGGACCTATCCTGTTTAATAACTTTATCAATGATCAGGAAGAGGGGATGAAACACATCCTCAAAAGATTTGCAGACATCAACAAACTGGGAAGTGGAGTTGATTGATAAGCTCAGAGGCAGAGCTGCCATTCAGAGGGACTTAGCCAGGCTGGAGGAACCTCATGAAATTCAGCTATGATAAATGCAAAGTCTTGCACCTGGGACAGACTAATCCCCTGCCATGGTACAGAGTTAGGAATGACTGTCTGGGGAGCAGCTCTGCTGAAAAGGCCCATGGGGTCCAGGTGGGCAGTGAAGTGGACATGAGCCAGCAGTGTGCCCTGGCAATAAAGAAGACCAACAGCATCCTGGGCTGTATCAGCAAGAGTGTAGCCAGCAGTAGAGGGGAAGGATCAGTTCCCCTCTATTCAGTGCTTGTGAGACCACATATGGATACTGTGTCCTGCTTGCAGGAGAGGCTGAGGAAATTGGGTTCGTTCAGCCTTAAGAAGAGACAGCCAAGGGAGGGAGGGAATCTCATTGCTGTGTGCAAGCACCTATTGGAAGAATGTAGGAAAGAAAGTGAGAGGTATAAAATGGAAGGAAAAGTGATGACAGACACCAGCTGGAATACAGGAATTTCCAACTCAATATAAGGCAAAAAAATTACCAGGAAGGTGGTCAAATATTGGAGCAGGTTGCTCGGAGAGGTTGTAGAAACTACATCCTTGGAGATACTCAGACCTTGAGTATACAAGGCCCTGAGCAACCTGGTGTATCTGGTCTTGCTTTGAGTAGGAGGAGGGATTAGATGACCTCCAGGGGTCCCTTCCAACCCACACGATTCTGTGATTCTATGATTATCACGTATGTTGTTCTGCTATATACTCGTTTTTCAGTTAAAAAAAATACTATAACTCAGAACCTTTCACAAGACTATTTAACACTGTCTCCCACTCAGACTGCATTATACCTTCCCTCCTTATAGGAATTTGCATATCTTGGCCTGCAACTGTTCAGTTTACTCATAGAGAGGTAGTTTGTGTCCTCCATCCCCCAGTCCAGCTGCCGTTTTCTGTCCCCACCCATACCAACAACTCTCTTAACCTCCAGAATAGGCTATGACACCCAAACTGCCTTTTGGCAGTAGTCTTTGGTCGATGCTAGCTCCTGAGTCACACCTGGGAATTATTCAAGTGGGTGCAATTTGGTCTGGGCCAAAACTGTGCAAGGAACTGAGTTAACAACATAACATTGTAGACAAACCAGTCCCAGCACCTGTAATAGATACCTGGCACCATTTAGTTTAGTAATATACACAGTCTCCATTTTTAAAAACTTGAATTCTCTAGGCTGGTGTGCAAAGGAGGATGAACTGTCCGTTTTACCACTTGAAAGAGAGAGACTGTAAACAAAGCAAAGGAAAAAATAAGTTCACCCACACAAAACTGACACAGGTATCCCTGGTAACTGTTGTGCTGCTTAAAAAAAAAAAAAAAAAAAAAAAAAAAAAAGCAGGATGTGCATTGGTGAGAGAGTCTCTGCAAATATTGTTCTGTCAGATTTTTTTATCTTGCTTTCCCTTGCCGATTTATTCTGTGTATAGAACATTGCCTGAATTAGAAATATGGTTTTGTAACCATTCAAGTTATGTGATTATTCAGGTTACTCAAAATACACAGAAAGTGACCGGCAGGGAGACACCTGTAGACTAAATGAGATATACAAAAGGTTATTTCAAGGTTTCTCATACATACAGAGCTGACAATGTGTTGTGAAAAAGTGAATTCTATGGCAAAAATGTGGAAAATGATATAACTGAGAGATCATTATATATCTACGTTGCAGGTAAACTGACAGGGGGATGGTAAAGAAGGAAATGTAACAAACCTCATCATGTTTTGGGAGACTACATTACTAAATTAAATCACAACTTGAGCAATAAGCTACTAATGCAATACAGAAGATGTAGGGTGGAGATCTCAAAACAGCCCAGCATCAGCCTAGCTTTGTTCCAGTTGAAGTCACATTGACTTGTTCCCAGTGACGTCAATGGGAGCAGAGCTAGATCAGTACTGAGTATTTCTGACAATTCAATCTGTAATAAACACCGGCCCAAATTTTCAAGAATCATTTGTGATTTTGGATGTCCAACATGAAGCACCATAATAAGGTCCTCCTTCTCAGACAGGTGTTCAGCATTTAATGATTATCTGGTTCATTTTAAGTCTGATAGCCAAAAATCACAAGTTACATTTAAACATTTAGGACCTTAACAAAGTATTTGGTATAGTGTCTCCAAGTGTCTGAGATAAACTGAAATTATATTTGTGTTCAGTTCAAGCAGCTGAAGTGCTTTGATTTTCAATAGCCTGCAACAATGTATTTTGTTTTGATTCTTTCATTTCTCTCATGGAAAATTACAAGTTTTGCAGAAATTGCCTTTTCTTTTGAAGTGATTTTTCTTAGCAAAATTCCTAAGAAGCTGTATTAATTAGATGTGCTCAATCATACCAAGGAATATCAACATGTATTAGAAGTGCCCTTGAAGTCAACACCCAGAGTAAGTTATTTTTTAAAGCAAGTAAAAGTTTTTGTTCCTTTGATTGCAGTGATACTCAATAGTCACCAACTTCAGGGGCAGATATGGTTCCTTCCCCAAACATTGTTTTGCTGTAACAGATGTCCCCCTCCCCATTTCTTAAGACTTTCCCTTTTAATTTTGGAACAAAACTTAGTTTGACATTTCTCTGCATTCTCAGCCAGTATAAATGGACTAATCAAACCATGACCTCTTAAGTGTAAAATATCTTGTTCATTGTTCTCACTTCCATATCCTGGAATCTGTGCACTAGTGCAGGGTCCTACTGACTTCTCTTGGCAGTCACAGGAGTAGACATGCAAACCAAGCAAGGGGTACTGGACAGTGCTTCACAGAGGCTTTGAAAAAAGCCATATACTCACCAGCAGTTACTTTTAAATCTCTTTACAAGATACAGCAAAAGCTCTCTTTTGGTCCATTCATACTTCCAATTCAATGCAAGATCCATCCAAAATCTGAATCTTTAAGCCATCACCGTGAAATAAAGATTGTGTCAAGCAGTTTATGCACATTCAGTATAGTCCTATCACATGAAATATAGGTTTCACGAGAGGAAATGCATTTATAGTGGGGGAAAATCCATTGTAGTTCTGCCAACATACCAGACAAATTTGGAAGGGTTTGTTCCATCTACTGAATTTGTTACCCTTACTGTTAGCTGTGTTTCTGCTTTGTTTTTACTTGGATGAGAAAACAAGCTACACTAGTTTGAACTCCGTGATGCATCTAAATGCATGCCACATGATGTGCATTATAGGTGCAAGATAGATAAGATTGTCTCTGGATATTTTTGTGGCTCTTACAGGCCCCCTCAGAAAGGTTTCCAATCTTTGCAAAAGCAGCTTTATCTGCAAAGCATGTAACAACTCAAACGGCAGAGGGTGCTTTGTAAGCAAATACAAAACACTTGATCTAAAATTATTGCTGTAGATAGATCCTGCAGCTGTGCAGATGCTTTACTACCAGCTCTATTCATGAAGCAGCAGATTCAACGGCTCGCTGCTTATTAGAATTGTTTCAGATGCTCCAATAAATCTCCTGTGAAAACCACCCCCCAAATTCTACACATACAGGATAAAAAACATAGATGTTTAATCATGGAACTCCATGTTTTTAAATAAGGTGAACAGTTTGCTATGAAATAATGCATTATTCATAGATTCATACTGTTTCAAAAGCTTAATAAAGAATTTGATTAATAGTCCAGGCACATGTCCTGCATATTTATACCCTGGTATGCATACAAATGTAATGTATAACATTAGATATTTGTAATATCCTCTTGTATTTTATGCTTTTTAAGCATTTACGATGAAGTGCAGTTGAGTCAAATTGCAAAACAAAGCCAAGCACACCAAATTGTTATCATTCTGCAAAGCGGGTGGGTGGTCATCCTTCAGAAGGAGCTCTATTTCACTTCCATTGTGCTGATTTGGAACAGTTTTGAAAAAGAATGCTTGCATGGCCAGTGCTGAGTGCTAAGAATGAGCTGTGATCATAGGATACCATCTAAAGTATAAAAATGAATCTTCATGCAAAATAAAAAAAAAAAGCTGGTTTACTCTGCACATCACAAAAACATTTAATCTTATTGGCAATCTGCTGCCATGTAAGGCATTCAACTACTTAGGGTGAAAAGAGAACAAACTTATTCCTAGGAAGTTGTGAGCTTTTAAGACATTTAGGCATTCAGTAAAGGACTATACGTACTGAGGAGCTATGAAACTAGAACTAAAGCTATGGGCTCTCCACAAGAACATGGTGACTGACATTATCCCCAATTTCATAAATGAGCTGACATACCTAAGGAATAGATCATAGTTTTAAGAAAACGCTTTTAAGAGAGGGAGGTTTTGAGAACAGAAGTTGAAAACACCTTTCAATGTTTGCTGCTACCCACTTATCTCTGACTCCTCTGCATTTCTTTTGCATGCAATTGACTGGGTCCTTTTTTTTTTTTAATCTCCTTTGAGATACCTCACATTTTTACTCTTTTTCCTTTCTTTGATAGATTCACTTTCTGCTCTTTAATATCTTCATATACTTTTTCCATTGCATTTGCCTTCCAACAAGAGAAAGAGAAATTCAAGGCTGAGCAACGAAAAAGATGACAATGTTTTCAGCTATGGAAGGAAACCGGTGAAAAATGGAGGACAAGGTGAGGGATTCTTTAAATCTTTAGTGTTAAAAATTATTACAGCTCTGAAATTACAGCTGCAATGACTTTCACCAGATGAGGATCTCATCCAGAAAGCTTTTGAAGAAAGGCTGTAAGGAACTAGGTTTTGGGCTCATCCATTTCATCCTGTTAGAGTGACCATTGGGATGGTATGCTGTGTAGAGAGCCTGAACGAAAGGAAAAACAGAAGACGACAAAGACATGGAGAAGTCAGTTTCAAAGGCATCACTATAGAGCTGAAGCCACATGGATAGGAAAGCCTGGTGAAGAACAAAGGTGCCAAGGCAGAAGTAGTATCTGGCATAGTCCTTAGAAGAGAGAACAATAGACAGATTCACTCAGGATGTCATTGAGGGAAATCAGGTGCTGAGGTAGAAAGAATACCACAGAGTACAGAGAAAGCCTAGTAAGTGAGCTCTCTCACATCCGAACTTTTTAATAGCTTCCCTTGCAGTCTCACATTCAGATTTCAGTTAAACTCTTGCTTGCAAGAACCATTTCTGCAATTGAATTTCCATTGAGTTGCAGCTTCTGTCTACACATGCCTTGACCACATCATGACCCTTAGTCTGAGAATAGCTGTTGGAGGCTAGAGTGGACCATGCAGATCATTATGTCTGACTTCTGTCAGCGATACATCCTCAGCACAGCAAGCCTGATTTCCCACTTGTAGTGCTTTTTTTTTTTTTTAGAAAAGATAATAAATGCCTTCAAGTCTCTAAGTTAAGTTATTCCATTAGCTACTTATCTTCACGAATAAAACTTTCCCGTGTATTTTTAGTCTGGACTTGACAAATTCTTTTCCAGTCATCTATTGCCAGGAACCGCTTCCATATCAGGTCCTCCGAAGGCACAATGAAGCAGCATTTATTTATTTTTTTTAAATAATGCAAGCAAGAGATGTAAATTTTCCACTGCAAATGTCTGTCATATATGAAATAGTTCTTATAGCTCTTTTCAAATGTTTATGATTAAATATCATTTTTGAGATGTTGATGAAGCAGCAGGTGCAGCATTGCAGCAATAACATTTCCTTGCTCCTATTCTAAATCCTCCCATTTGCACACCTAAAACTAATGTTGGAATACCTTGAACGATTCATATCTGATGTCTATCATTCATAAATTCTTTTTAGTTTTGCTGCATTCCAGGATTCCACCTCCCTTTGTGAAAGCACGGCCCACACTCTCTATAATCATAATTCCTAGGAACAGTGTATTGATTAGCATTAAGGGACCAAAGAAAAAGGAAGGAATAGACCAGGAGAATTTACTCCATTGAAATGTCCCTCAGTAAGAGAAAAGAAGCCAGGAGGAATTAAAAAAAAAAAAAAAAACAGGAAAGTGAGTAGATTACAGTAATATGGAGGGAAAGGATTAGCTAGAAGTCTCCTGAATTGGACTCCAGAGGACATGAGTGATGGGAAGGGAAAAGCAGTAGAAGGTGGTTGCTCTTATATGTGGAAAGAAAAGCCAATGTATTGGTTTGGTAGACAGGGTGGAAAAGTAATAAAAAACACATGTACATTAGAGATGAACATTGTGCACAAAACCTTGGGGAAGTTTCCAACGGAGAGCACTCCGGACTGAACTGAGATGAAGGACTTAACAATGGCTTTATACTGAGGTGGAGGAAGGGCATCAACAGGGAAAGATGCAGTTAGTCAAAAGGAGACATGGTGGTGAAGGAGAGATAACAGCTACGATAAATACTAGGAATGAGGAGGAAGAAAGGTAAGGAAAAGAAAAGTTAAGGAGATGAGTGATGATATGGATGGGAAAGGGAGGGAAAAGCAGTAGGACATAAAGGCAGAGAAAAAGCTTGTTATGGCAAGAGTCACCAGATGGCATTGTTACACATAGTCTTAAAGGTTATTTTCCTTGGCATGTAAGCAAGTTTTTGTTTTAGGAAAAAAATGCTGTTTTTTAACTGTTATAAATGTCTATGAAAGGAGTCATAACAAGCAAGGGAGCTAGAGACAATGTTAGAGACGGACTCTCTGCAAGAACTGGACAGGAGTTTTTGGTCTTACAGTCCAAAAAATAAGGATTACCTGCACTTCATGAGTGACTGTTTATCCAGGGCTGGTGAATAAGCACAAAAATTTGAGCTAGAACTATAGGCAAACTTCACATCAACTTTTTTTTTTATTATTATTATTTTTAAGTAGTAAGATAATCTATAGGGCCCTGACAGCTACTATCCTTCAATAGAAATGCAATCTGATCATATCAGGGAGGATGTAAGGTCTGAAGACAAGAATCAAGTAAATGGAGGAAAAGAGTATGAAGTGGAAAAACAGCAACATTAGAAATGAACAGGGAAAACATTAGATATGATCAATGGGTAGTGAAGCGTATCTGCATGTCAAAGCAATCAATAGAACTGCAACTACGGAACAATGAAAATGGCTCAAAATACCATGCAGAAGTGATACGCAGCCAAAATAAAGCAGATATGACATTAGAATGTTGTTTTAGTCAGTTATAAGAATGTTACTATATTTAAACAGCATAAACTGCATCAGATTAGAAATGGAGAGTAGAGGAGAGGGGCACTGCTAGGGAAGAAAAAGAGTAGTGGGTAAAAGCAACACAGCCAACACACATTACTTGAACTGCTGCTGAATGGCAGCATTTTGTTCCTGTAACTTTAATACAGAAGAAAACTACCTCTTTCCTCTACCCATTGCAGCCTGTTTTTCAAGCCTATTTCAAGGCTTCCTCCTTCTCCTGTTCTTGTGCATAGTGCAGTGATGGATTCAAATTCTGTAAATAAAATAATAATGACTTTCAAATGACTGCCCTCTCACCAAAGGAGAACAAAATACATAATGAAGAAGTTCAAAAGACAGTCTCTGAGGCACACTGCTCACTATTCAGAAAGGAAATTAGGGAAAGAGGATGTAAACAAGTGTATTCCCACCCCTCTCCAGGCAGAAAATACACAGTGCGTTTGTTCCAAATTTCCCTCCTTCCCATGGCTTGACCTTTGTGATAACTCAGACAACAAAACAACCTAAGGGTCCTTCCTAGTTTTGACTGCTCAAGGAGCTTCCCAGAGAAGCTGATCTGCTGCAGCTTAAGGCTTTCTGGTAGAGCCATGTTCCAAGCACCTGCCAGTTCTGCTATGATAAAAATAAGATCCATTTACTTGCATGTGGTAGCAAGGATCCTTCTAGGTGAAATCCTGGACTCAGTGAAATCAGACTTCCACGCTCTTTCCCTCTTGATGGGTAGTCTGAGCTCAAGTTGCAGAGCAGAGGAGTCCAAGGTGCCTAGGCACAGCTTTGAAGCCTGCCCTTTTCTTAACAAATCATGAGCCAAAAGGCTGGTTGCTATCAGAGCCCTGTAGCTAAGCTAAGCTCTACAGCTAGCTGCATAACAACTTTCGAGGGTGAAGGCCTGGAGCACTGTGCAGCTACGTGTATACCTCCAAAAGCTGTAGAGACAGCCCTGAAAACACTCCTGAGTTTCCTGATCAGCATCTGCTCTTCCCTGCTAAGCCTTTCAAGTTAGCCTTCTTCCCACCCATAGCCTAGCTGACAGGGATCATTCAGCCCACCGAGGCTCAAGTCATTCTTACCTCAAGGCTTTCAATTTGCAAGCACCTCACAGCAGGGAGAAAAGTAGCCGGGATTAGTTGATAATAGGGTAAAAGAGTAGGAAGAAAGAGGAAGTCTTAGTCAGAGAGTTCAAAATATCAACGATACTGAGCCTTTGGAAGATGGAAAACAGGTTTAGTAGACAGAGAAGGTCAGCTGCTACATGCAAGAAGGACCACATTGACCCACGCTGTGATAGGATGGGCTGCTTTCAGGTGAGCCGGGCTACCTGAAGGCTGATCGTCAGACCTGGCTCTCTCTAGACTTCTGTTACAAGGAGGACTCTTCTGTTCTCACCTAGCGCTTACAGCCAGCTCCAGATCTCTTTCACATCCTCAGTCTTACTCCTTTTACACTCCCTGTATACTTAACTTTTCAGGGACAGAGCCAACTCCTAGCAAATCTAAGACCAACCTGGGCTACTCTTAACTGGTATCAGAGCCCTCTTTCCCACTTTTCTCTGGAAGCCCTTCCAGGACTACCTGCTCTTAGGAGGGCCAGGTTTTTAAACAGTGTTAGCTATTTTAAGCTAATCAGGGCTGGCTCTACTTAAACGCACGTTACACCTGCTGGTATTTAAAGTAACACTGCCATTAAAAAAAGAAACAAAACACTAATACATGCTTCTGCTGATCTGTTCTCACCTCCACATGCACACGGACCGTTTGACATCTCTTTATGACATACAAAGTAAGAAGTTATCCTGTCAGGACAGCAAACTAAAAGGAACTGATCATCAGCTTTGAGGCTCTCTCTCAAACAAAATCACTTTTAACATTGTATAAAACTGGTCAGTCAGCAAAATTTGTGAACAGCAGTTCATATTTTTGTGATAGTACTTTCCTGGGTCTGGATTCCATCTCTTCATATTTTTGTTCTGTTTGGTTTAGCTGATCCCAGCTACATAACCGTTCTCTTTAGTCAGTAAACTTAAAGGTCAGTATAACATAACATCAAAATCAGGATTATATCATGTGAAGCAGTAACAAAACAAACTAAAGTACTTTGAACTGGTGAGCCCATATGATGTAGCTGACTAGTTTCTCCTCACTTCCTATCTACAAATGCCCTGTGACTTATGTCTTGAGAGGCAGAAGAGAAGCTTTGTGCCACCACTCAGAGTTAATGCTTAGAGCTGCCTTTAGTTCCCAAGCAAGGAATGTTTTTCAGATTACTGGAAACTGGGGAAACAGGGTATGTAAAAAAATACAAGGGGAAAAACAAGGAACAATGGTTGCTAGGAAATTGAATAGATTCAACAGGCATGGTCATGCTCTTTCAACTCTCAAAAATGTATCTGAATGAAGTACTGGATCACTTCCAAACTAAAGTAACAGTAATAAGGTAATACAAGCATGCACCTCCCATACACTGTAGAGACCACTTCCACTATATACATTCCAGGATGCCTATATTAACAAAAAAACATTATATTCACCTTAATTTTGGCACATGCTTTTCAGGCTCCTTAGATTTCACTAAAATTTGCCTATATGTTTAAATATTTTGCAGTATAAAGAAATAAAGCATGTTAATCTAGAGAGACATTATTTCTTCCTATGAGTCTTATAGTTCTAGACTTATTAGTCAGAGCTCACTCACTCATTTGCCAATGAAATTTTAGAGATGGCCAAGAGCAATCATAAGCACAGGAAGATGAGACAGCAAAGTAAGTCTTAACAGAAAAATGGAGAACAGACCTTAAATAGACAGAGAGAACTCTAAAGATAAACTCAGTCACCATCGTTGTTACTCAGTTACTGGTTTTGACACACATACCAGAACCATTTTTCCATGTGTGAAGCAAAATTCATCTCCCAGCATAGACACAACACTGTCACATTATGCTCTCAGAATCACTGCTGTTAATCTAGATTAACATGACACTTGCTATTTTTCATGGACATAAAAGTCTGTGACTTTTTTCACAGTAGTTCATATTCCAAACATGCTTAATATCACATTGTATTAAGGACAAATTCGTATCAGGTGAAATCTTATTTTAACTTCCTATTTGAGGGGACAGAATTTCAGTTACCCCATAATGGGAGCAGAGTTTTGGTTGACTGTGATTTCCAAGTGCTTGATTTAAAGTTGAGACAAAGCGTCTGATGATAGGTCTGTTTTGTGCTTTGTTTTGGTATGCAGTAGAATATTTTCGTAAATTAATGATTTGAAAAACCTATAATGCATTGTCTACCTGTGAAATTTTTAACGATTCAGCCACAGATCACAGCTATTGTTTTTGTTCCATATTATCAAGGAAGAGATGGACTCCATGGAGGGAGATGATGGCAATAAGCTCTCTAGAACATACCAAATTGGGTGATTCAGCACAGTGTCTCCACACACTGTAATTAAAAGGCAGGCAGACACACATTTTCAATGATGTGAAGGAAAGCGTTTTCTAATTGCTGTTTTTTTTACAGTTGGAATACACTTGTTTAGCCTATAGTGCAATCTATCCCTTCCTACCACGATGTGTCATCAGTGAATTTGAAGGTTTATTCATGCTCTGTGTATACTCCCCCGACCATTTCGTACCAGGAGTTCTGCATTCTGCAGAATTGCCTCAGCCAGTCTATTGAGACGTTTTCATTATCTTCTCTGAAAAAATCAGGAAGGATGGACACATTCATTTGAAATCAGGTCTGAGAGACGTTAATGATCATAGAGGAGAATCATGTTATCATCAAGTCCTCTGTGGAGTATATACATGATCTGCCTCTATTTACACCTCGCAATGTAGGCGGAGTGGTTTGTTCTCACATACCCTTGCAACGATACATTTACATACAGAGCCTACTCACAGTCCATATCAACTCTGAAGCATTTGGCACCATGTCTCATTTTATTTAATGTTAACACTTACGTTATAGCAGGATATACCAGGAATACAGAACAGTAGTGTAAGATCATTGCTTTCTT
Organism: Apteryx mantelli; assembly: GCF_036417845.1. Taxonomy (NCBI): domain Eukaryota; kingdom Metazoa; phylum Chordata; class Aves; order Apterygiformes; family Apterygidae; genus Apteryx; species Apteryx mantelli. The sequence goes on from NC_089980.1 coordinate 124,437,761, forward strand.
CTAGTTTATCTCCCTTTCTAGCTTACTGTCACTATATTATTCTGTGGCACACAATACTTATATTTTAACTTCTATTTCTATAGAGCAAATTTAGGCTTTTTTCTTTGCTTTTATATCACTGGTTCCCATTGCATCAGTTGATGTTTAGTCCTGGGAAAGTATCATTACTGAGTGAAAGTTTTTTCTTTGACTGGTATTTGCACCACATGAATACATTAAGGGTTGGATTCAGTCTTATGTTCCAGAGCTGCACATTTCATGATCTAGGGCCCAAAACTCTGCAGAAACATTTTTGTTGGCTAAATTAATTGAAGAACCCCTTTACTGCTGATGATTCAGGGGATCTTGAATTTGCAGCTGCTTTCCAGTGTAGGTTGACAAGGCCCACGAAATACTTTCTAGACTGAGATTAGGACCTGAAATTAAATTCAGAAAAGGGCAGTCAGCACAAAGATAAGTATATCGGTTTAGTGATTTTTTCTTCCTCCCAAGTGTAAAATAACCATTCCTTTTAAGCTAGGGGATTCTCTCAGCTGTAATTTAAAACATGTAGAATAACAAGACATAGTCAAAAAAGGGAAAGGATGAAGAATTACCCAAGGAGAAGGAGAGTTCAATATTGACATTTTGACCTGCGTGGATAGCACTTAGGTTTTAACAGTAGCCTAATAAAGGCTTCTATTTCTGGAATACTTTGTTTTAAAAATGATTTTACTAAGGAAACCGTGATGGAGCTTAAAGTCTTAGTAAACATAATTCCCAGTATTAAATACTTTTCCTATGATCAGTGTTGACTGAATAAGGCCTTAGGTTGCAGGTGAGCCTGCACAGATGAAGATTTTGCTGCAGCTTATTTTGCTCCCAACTAACTATTGAGGGGCTAAGAGAGCTCCTCTGTTTGATGAGTCCACTTAGTTAGTGACATTATTGAAAAAGCCCCAGGCAGTAGAGCTGTAGCAGGTAGCTTAGGTGAACAGACCTCTGCTGGCTTCTGGTGCCTACTAAGTTTACAGTCAGCAAAAAATATTAAAAGCTATCCTGACAGGTCACACGAACAGCCTCAGGCCTTATCTGCAGCGGGGATTTGTTCTCACTGCAGTCGTCGGTAACCATTCTGCGGAGCTGCTGCAGCACCGTCTGCAGAGTCGATAGACGAGGCTGGAGGCTGAACGAAGGTGGCTGGAGGCTGAACGAAGGTGGCTCCCACTGGCTTCAGGCAGAAGGAGCAAATCAGTGGTTGTCTACAATGGCATTGTCTGGCTGTGTCCATTCAGCTGTACAGACACAGAGGTAAATGGAAAAAAACCCACATGAACAAGGACAGAGGCCCAGACTAAATCTCTCTTTCCGTAGACAAGAATTTACCTCTTGATTCATAATTTTCCTGACAATTCCTCTCCACACCTTTGAAATACTGAGAGTACCTAATTCTGAAAGCAGGCTTGGTCCTGCTGCCAGTGAAATCATTAGAAATGTTGCCACTAACATAGATAGGTGCAGGACTGGGCCTGTAGCTAACATGCATCATGTTTCCTGAAATATTAGCCAGACCATTAGTTGCAGAACGCCACACAGAGTCCCTGCCAATCCCCATTCCTCCAGGAGCTGTTTACATGGAAAAGAAAACAGCCTGGTACTTCTGATCTACTTTAGCTTATCAGTGGTTAATGGGCTTCACAGGCTTTAGTTGAATGAAGTCCATAAATAATTGTCATTTCTCACACTTGGAATTAAAAGGTGACTGCAGCAGATATTACTTTTGTTTTTAAATTATAATTACCTTCTTCCTGGCTTCTTTAAAGAACATTGAGGGTGAAAAGTTGAAAGATTTTACACTGTTTTTAAATCATAGTGACATTTGACAGCTCTCAGCCTTCTTTTATGGATAGGGAAGAATCTACTGACCGTTTCTCAGTGCATGTTAGCTCCCACCGTTTAACAGCTAAAGACTCAACATACCGAGTGGCTTCCTTCCTCCAAAGTGCTACTAAAATAAAATAGATGTGAACAAGAACACCAAAAGGCAAGGAAGTAAGAATTCTGCCTACTACCCTTTCTTTCCTTAACTCTGTTTGAAAGCACGTCTCCCTTAAACAGTCTTTTTTTTCTGCCCCATGTGAGCAAGTTAGGTGGAGCAAACATGTCTGTGCAGTGATAATGCAGAGAGCACCATGTATCATTCCGTCCTGAGGGGAAGAGCATCTGCTGCATCACAGATTTGTCAGGAATTAGGTTGGGAGTCACAGTACTATGTTTTTTAATCTTGTTTGACTTAAAACTCTGTTTTGTAATCAGTGTAATAGAAAGGCACCACTGAGACGCAGGGATTAGCTGTAGAGAAGAAAAACAATAGTACACACAGTTCTTTGATGTATTTCTATTTGAATTAGAAAGCGCCACTTTAACAGTTCAGAGAGCTGCGTATAACATCTCAGCTTAGCAATCACATTGTCCAGCACTTGAACTTCTTGCAAGGCATTGTCTAAATCAGGCAGAAGTAAACTCTGAACAATTTAGAAAAGCAACAAAAGATTCAGTATGTTATAAATCACAAGAAACATGGATCATATTAGAGCTATCAGTAATGTCAAGCATATAAGTAAAAAGGGACATTTAGTAACAAAAATGAAACGTTTAAAAGAAGATATTTAATGAAAGAGTGCCTGCTCTTTAATTAGAGTGAGTGGAAGTGAATCAAGGCAAATACTACATACGACTTTACACTTTCCTTTTGTGTGATTTTTTGAATCCTGGCTTGTGAACACAGACAGAATGATCATGGAGATCTTCAGTCTGTGGAACATAAACTGGGATTTATCACCCTAGAGGAATTGCCACTGTAGAAATGCCTGTTTCAACATTGTTAAAAGCTGAACATATTTGGCAGTGGAGTAAAGCATTAGGAATTCTTTAAAACCCATCTTTTGATCCAGACTTGTGTTGTAAATAACACAGCAGCAGCTGCAAAGGATTCTGAATTTCCACCATTAACTCGGTAGGCATAGATTTTTCTTTCCGTAAGTACATTTAAAAGTGTCTGAGTTGATTCCACAAAGTTTATACACATCCCCAAAAGCAAATCAAAGCAAAATATATGTTTTTTCTTCTTTTAATTTCTGTGGGCCTGCTCCTACACACACTACATGAGGAAATTCTTCTTAAATAATAGAAATTTTGCAAGAATGAGTTACAGAATCAGGGCTAAGGGTACACTGAATTGTTCCTTTCTACTGACAGTCAAATGGCATGTTATCAGAATTCCATGAAGAAAGAAGGAGTTTAATTTGGAATTTTACAAGTTATGTGTTTTAAGGAAACACTACGGACCAAAATTGTACTACACTCCGCTTAGTGCTACATAAGCTCTGAGAAATCAGATGGTCTGTCAGAGAAAAGGGGTAATGAGACTAATTCTGGAAAAATGCTTTAAGCTGGATCAGAGAGAAAGATCTAGAAGTTTAATTTAGGCAGAAAACCTAAGACTGTACTTCCTAAGGTATGAGCCAGTGGCAAGCTGAGCTTTTGCCAGTTCTGTTTCTATCCACGCTCATGCATCTCTTTCTTTCAGTGCTAAGAAACTCAATACCTGGTTCACAATTAAACCCACTAAGATATACAGCCTAGACAAACTCTTTATTGTTTCCTAAGGGATTGCTCTTTTAGTTCAAACATTCTTCTAGCAAAGGTAGAGCCTTCATTTCTACTCAATAGCTTAGTGTTCAACTAAACAAGTAGAGTTCCTTTGCTCACAAGAAGGAAATAAAGCCTAAGTCACCCCTTCCCTGGGAGAGGACACTCACCACCAAATTGTAGACTGTGGTAGTGTATGCCTTGCGTAGCAGGCATATCTCCTGTTTGGTGTGCTGCTCCGAGACTGCTTGTACCCATCAAACATAACTCAGAAAGCAAGCAAGAGTGAGTGATGCTCTGGCCCCAGCAGTTAGGGCAATCACCTGCCAGTGTGGAGATATCAACTTAACTTTTATTCCAAGAATATTAAATAAATAGTCCTTGGAGCAAACACTATAACCTAAGCCTTCTCCATTCTCTCAGGAACCAAGGCTGTTGCCTTCAGACACACCTGGAGAAGGTGACGACTCTGAACATTAGAGAGACAGGTTTTCCCCCCAAATTGTCTTCCCTCTCTTCTTTTTCGTGGTCAGGTGGTGATCAAGGCCGAATTACTTCATGGTCCATTGAAACCTTCAGGAATTGACTGTTTCAGACATTAAATTTGCCCCCTCCCCTTTTCATAGCCAACAGTTGTGCTTATAACTCAAGTCCTTTTAGCTATCAAGAACATCAAATTACCTCATAAAGCATGAGCTTTGGGATAGAACGCCTGCAGGTACTCCACTGGTAAAGCTTTGCTCTTTCCATGTACAATAATGAGGACAGCCAGGTACAAAAATGTGGTGAAACTGTACAGGAAATGTAATTGCTACTATGAAAGGTTTACTTTGATGTGGGCAGCAGTCAGAGATGAAATAGACCCCTTTTTGTTTCCTCAGAAATTTAAAGACTGTCCTCAGGAAGAGAATGCTGGGTCTCAGTAGGGTGCTAAAACAAGGTTGGAGAACTGATGGGAACTGTGAATCTAGAAAGAAATATAAGGAGGAGTTTGATTTTCCTGTTTTCTGAGGCTAAGGGAGCAAAGTTCTCAGTTCTCAGTTTAGTGTATTTAGGACAACAAATAACAAGGTGTCTTTTTTTTTTTCCCCCTTTGATCTCATGCATCCGTCACAAAAACATGGTTAGCGGTAATCAGTTCGTTGCCCTTCTTTAAATTTGCCAACACTGCATCACACTCTTTATTCTAATTCTGGCTTCTACAATTTTACCCTGAACTCACACTACTCAATAAAGCCAACTTTCACCTGTTACATAACACTTTTTCTTTTATTATTTTTTTTAACTCCCAGTATAACTCAAAGTACTTACACATGTACCTTGCTAGTTGCATCTACACAAATATTAAGATAGTTGGGATGGATAGCTTGGATCATTAATATAAAAGGTTAGAGGTGTCCTGCGTCTAAGTTGTTTCAGGTCCATTCTGAGCATAAGAAAAAAGTAACTGTATTTTGGAACTTACCTGAAAAAAAAGGATGTCTGATATCTAGATGTCAATGAATAAGCTCCATGCAACAAAAATCACTTTTTGTCAGAAGCAAATACTAGACATGGTGCATAAGCCTTTCTGGTTACTGTCAGTGGACAGTGTAAAGGCATAAGTTGAAGCACATCAGTGGATCCAGATGGGGAGGTAGTATTATTACTCCCTATACTTTGTCAATTAAAAACAGGCTTCACAACATTGTTGTTGATAGGTTATCATTCAAGAGCACTGTATTTAGTTGGAAAGAAAAGCAAATGCAAGAAAGATATAATCTATTTAAATCTTGAGTTTCCATAACATTTATCCCTTGACCTTTCTGATTCTCAGCTGGGGATCGGAAAGGTCACCTTCCCCTTTCCCTTTATTTCAAGGTAAAGTCAATGAGGCTATGCCAATTTTCACCTGATGGGGATCTGGCTCACTGAATATGAGACTAATGGCTTTAGAAAACACTTCAGCCTTGGCAGCACTAGCAAATACTGCTTCATGTTAGTTATGTATACTTCACACACTTAGCTCTAAACTTACTGTAAATAGAATGAAGAGTGCCTTGTTGCTGAATAATTTATTACACATTAAATATGGCCCAAGGCAATCGAGTTTTCAAGTCCCACAAAGGCCTTATATATTTTCTGCTGTTATAATTATGTAAAGGAAATACTGACAGTCTGAATTATGAAATATAGATTATCCATTCAGCAACAGTTCAAAGACATATTGTGCGTAAGAGTAGTGAGCAAAGACAGAGGATTTCAAACATTATTTGTACTCTTATGCCAGGTGCAGTATCCATTTTAAAATCTTCTTGCATAGCAAAGTTACAGAACATGAAAAGACCTTAATTTACTCCAACAAACGGGCATAGCTGACACTACTCACTCATATCCCCTTTACAACCACATTTTTTTCTCTTCTAACTTTGATTTGTTTCTTAGTCTCACTTTATTCTTCTTTTGGCATTTAATGAAATATAAAACTATTTTTGCTTCATAGAGTGCTTTTCATCCAAGCAGCTCAAAGAATACTATGTAACCATTAAGCCTCATAATACCTCTGTGAGGTAGGCAAGAGATATCCAGAGATATTTACCTGCCATAATGTATCTGTGTCCCTGAGGTGGAAGGATCCAAACCTGCAAGGTGCTGAGTGACAGATTCTCAGTCAAGAAAAACAATTAATACTTGTGCTTAAATTAGATGTGTGGATCTATTGGAGCTACTCATTCTTAAAATTACAGGTGATTAAATGTTTCATTTTTGCATTTTAAAGAACCAAGCTTTTTAGGAAATCAGGATCAGTTGATTCTGAGGTCTCAGTGAGACCTGCAGAAAATACTATCTGACATGGATAGGTTTTCAGCTATGGACAAATTTTAAGAAGGAAAATTTGCAATTCTAGAAAGATTTCCATCAAAAGAGTTCAATATGCATTACAAAATTTATAAAGTACATTATCTCTATGTTACAATGAAGAAGCTATGGATAAAAGGTGATGCGACTTCCAAAGCAAGCTAACAAGGTACAAACAGGAACACACTGCAGGCCTCTTGATCCCTACCTGTAACGTTGGGTTGTACTTCCTCTCATATATATTTTTGAGAGATTTGTATGCTCCTTTTATATCAAGGCAAAGCCCTCGACTGATTTTAGTGCTGGAAACTCTGGGCTGGGATTTTTATTTTTATTTTTTTTAAAAACAAGCTATCAGTCTGGAGACAGACATGATTTTCAAAATTATAAACATACAGATTTAAATATATTTTCCTCTTGATTACTCAAGAGTGATTGTGTGTGTGTGTGTGTGTGTGTGTGTGTGTGTGTGTGTGTGTGCGCTTGTTTTACAACAGATATTTAATTTAAGGCTTTCGAAATACCCACACCTTTGGTAGGAAATTTGCTAACTTTGCCAGATCCTCATAAAACATTCCTGGGCAAGTGGAATTATGAAACTTTCCTGTGATATTTTTCAGTGATGTGTCATGATATCTATGGAGATGATGCATCATAAGATTTCTGTATTTCAGAAGAATGGAAAAAGAAATGGTTTGACAATCAATGACATGCCAACATTTTAACACAAAAACTACTTGTGCTGAGTGACATTCTTTATCTGTATGCCAGATCAAATGCACTTTGTTCTATAGATGGCATATATATGCCCTTAGTCATGCAGTCATAGAACTTCATCCTCGCTATAGCACTATATGAAAGGAAAACAGGTTGCAAAAGCAATTCTAGCAGTTATAATGAGGGCAGGTTTGATTAAGTGCAACTGGATCAGAAGTGCACTATAGTTATTGAGAGGAAAGAGTGAGAGTAGGCATTCTTGGCACCTGCAAAAAATAGTGAAACAAGTGTGATTTGAATAAATGGCAGATTTAGGGAAGGGGGCTTGATTTGCCCATACAGCCTCTCCATTCTTCCTTGCACATATGCATTATGATTCAGTATTTAATTATATTGATCATGTACTTTTTTTTTTTTAATTCTGCAGAATCACTGCCTCATTTAGTGGGTGGTACTCAGTAAACAAGGCAGCTGTTCAATATTCCTTTTTATCCACTTTATTCACTGTGTGTGGTCTCATGCCTTATTTAGTTCACACAATCCCAGATCGGCCCTGGGTCTGGAATTATTCACCAAATAGTATGTGATTATGCAATTAAAGACTGTATCAAAACACACAAAAGGGTAGAATTAGGATTGCACACAGTTGAATTCATGTTTGTTGAATTCCCTACATTTTGAGTGCTTGATTTTTCCACCTTCATAACTTTCTTTCACAGGTTTTGTTTTTATTTTTACTAAAATTCTGAGGGAAAGTCTGAGGTGGACCTGGAACCTTTGTACATCTCAGTTACTAGAACTGAAAAGTTGTGGCCTAACTTGTGAATGGTTTGCTGTGTGGAACTAAAAAGCCTTGATTCTCCGTACATCCCCAGGAAAGCCTCAGGACTTTCTTTGCTGGGTCATTGCCTGATGCAGCAGTATCATTCTTTCCTATGCCATTCTCCTAATGCTGCCTCCCGAGAAACAATGTCACCTTTGCTGAAGGAGTAAAAAAGGCTCATTGTAGCATCTACCTAATGTAACACTGCGCCTTATGCAAGGAAACCCACAGAGGTCTGGAGAGAGATGACGCATCCTTTCAACTCCCCGATGCCAGATGGGGATACCTTGTGCATGATGGATCCCAGATCACAAACTACGGCCTGTGTTTGTGGATTTCCTGTGACATCCCAGCTTCCTGACTTGGCAAATGAAGGACATAATCTGCCCCACAGTACCAGAGATAAAAGACGAATCCTGTCACCTATTTCATTTCCCCTGTGGTTTTCACATGTTTTCGCCATATTCCAATATATAAGAGATCGCACTGTTAGCAAGGCTGTTTTTCATGCTTTTTTTTCCCCCCTTCATTTAATCCAAGTCTAATTATACCCAAGAATGTCTAATTATATCCCCTAATAGCAGGCTAAATAATTTCCAACCTTACTTGGCTTTTACCCTGTTCAAATATTTAAAACCAGGGCCAGGATCTCCTCTCATTTCTACAAGTCTCTGCCAGCAAATAAAATTTAGCTTAGGTCAATGGAGCTGCAGACTCACACTAGTGGCAAAGTGGTGTGAGAAGAGGGCAGGGTCTCCTATGCTCGGATAATTCTAGGATACAATCACTTTGGTTATTCATAACTAAGTAGATTCAGTTTGGCAATCTTCCATAACCCAAGTTTCTTAGGCCTTGTGGGGTCTGGGAGTGGGAGGTGGAAGGGAGCAGGAGGATTAACTCCTCAAAGGGTAAACTGATTATTTTGAATTTCACGTACAGAGGCCTTGGTAAATGAATGCACAGAGGGCTCCAAACGCACACTTAGAAGCCTTGGGTCACGGGCACTACAAAGGGCTAATTGTTAATTAATTATTATCACAGTTGTTGCGTGGATTGTTAAACCACAATTACTCTCACACTAGGGTACAGCTGGAAATGTCACCCTTGTTCTTGCTTTACATGACCTGGTGCAAGACACAGATGAACATTCATCTGACTTGTGTAAAGTAGCCTGTGTGCTGGCTGCCGCTTACTTTTTTTTCTCTTTATGTTGGCTGCCTTCCCACATGTATTGCACAATCCAGTGTCCTCCACTTACCACCACTGCCTCCTCTTCTTCCTACTGCACCTCCAGCCATGAATAAAGAAAGGCAGCTGGAGTTTCCCTGTCACTTTTCTCATTTAACAACTGCGTATCTTCACTCCAAACCCACCCACCCAACACTGCTCCTCGCTAGCAGCCTGGACCTGTTCCCACAGTAAAAAACCCAAGTAATCTCATTGACCTGACATCTCTGGGAAGGCCTACAATATCTAATACAAAACTGAAAAGAAAAGCTAATACTAAAGGAGGCTTTTGTTGAATAAGAACTAAAGTCTCTGCTATGAAGTAAGCTCTGCAGAACAGCTAAGTTCTTATATTTCCTGCCATTTGTCGGGGGAGAGGGTTATCCCATAAATTTAATAGGAAATCACATCTGTAGAATAGGGTGTTGAGGAAAAAAAATTATAAATATACTTCTGGTTAATATGAAGAGATTTCTAGAGCAATCATAGGAGTTTGTTCTGGGGTTTCATAAAGATTGGTCCTCAAACATGAATACAACCGTGTTGTTGCAGGTTGGATCTAGTCTGCCAGAGCAATTCACCCAGATTTTTCCCACTCTCTGATGCTCCCTTTTCAGTTGGCCCCTTAGAGACAGGTCCTAATAAACTCAAAGATATCACCTCTGACTGAACAAGTCCCTGAAACGCAAATACTGGAAACAGAGAGAGTATGATGGCAAAATACCACAATATGTTTGTTGTGCTCTGATATGCTTTCCCGCACTTCCGCTCTTGGCCATTGCTGGAGGTAGAACACCAGCCTACATCTCTTTGGTGTTACCTGGGGCAGCTGTTTTTATCATCTTAGTTTGATTGTATGACAAATGCATTTCTGGTCTCCAGAGGAAGGCGTGTGGCTTGCACAAGCCAGAAGGGTGAATACCCACCATTGTGTAAAACTAAAACACTCAACCCCCCCTGAGATTTTCTCTCTCAACCACATTTCAAAAAAGGGAAGAGGAGGAAGGAGGAACTGAGTGACTTACTTGTTTATTATTGTTGTTAGTAGTATCATTATTATTGTCTTTCTCTTTTTACATTTGCATTTCTAAATGACCACTCTTTGCAGACCCAGAGTTGACTGTTATTTCACAGAGAATTCCATGAATAACTTCCTTCTTTCAAATTAGCTGTTCTCTCCCATTGTTTTTGAAGGGAATGAGGTTGCAGTGCTGATGCTACCAAACATTATCCTTGCAAAGGCTTTAGCGTTCATCCTCCTCATCCCCAGTCTTCAGAAAGCAACTTACCTTTGAGAAATATGGTAGCCCGAATATGTAAATATATAGAAATGTGAAACTATGGCATCTTAATATCATGGAATGTGCCACATGAAGAAAAAAAAATAACGTGCTTTTAAAAATGTGTTACATTTACTTTGAACTACAAACATTACTACATTCTCATCCTAATTGTTTTACATTTCTTTATGTCACTGCAAGGCAAAACCCAGGGTATTTGGGCACACTGCCAATCGTAACTTGGTTAGATGCCTTTTATGTTAACCTCACCTCTGATTTTCCTGGGTTGTAAGGTTTGGGTTTGGAATACTTGTTATTTGTCTGTATTTGTGTTTGGTTGTGTATACTGAACTTTAATCTAGCATCATGCAGATGTTATCTAGGAATTTCCAGAGAATCCCATGATTCTTTTTCACTACTTAGCATGCACCGAACATGGATTTTCCAAGTGCAAAGTCTGGAGCGGTTCCTTTCTTGAAGGTCTGCTTATGGTTCTACAGCATTTCCAAACTCTGCAAAGGCTAAAACAGATGCTTCAGTTTTCAAAGCAAATCTCTGCAGGTTTGCAGACTAAGATAGTGACAGCTGATGAACTCCTGATATAATCAGTAGTTTTATATGTGGATCGTGATAAAGCTTCCAGCAACAGAATATAGTGTTCCAAAACTTTGAACCCTGTATTAACTTTGCACTATTTTCTTTTCCAAAAAGGTTCCTGTATTCATTCTGCTCATCATTTTTCTGGTTGGCATGGTAACTGCCTAAAAATGTGCTAGAGACATTACAGCTCTAAGCTTTTCTTGTAGCCTATGATGCTTAATCAAAAAGTTTGCAATACATCCCAGTGCTGTAAGTGGTGAAGCTAAAAATATTGCTCTCTTCAGAGCATAAACAACTGCAACACTCTTTCAAAAAGAGTCTGTGCTTATGATGAAACAGAAAAACACCAACACTTACCCCTTTATCCATTTGTTCATTTTAGCAGCATGCGGCAATCCTGGAAGTCTTGATGTCTGGTATTGAGTAACTTTTTCCTTTACAGCACTATATACTTTTAAGATTGAGGTAAGTCTGTTGGTTAAAAGAGTTTGCTCTCTGTAATACATGACAAATGTTATTTAAAGCCATGATACTGCAAACACATTCACATGGCAAAGTTACACAAAAGTGAACAGTAACACTGAACCCATGGGGATTACTTACACTAGTGGAAACTTGTATGTTCAAACAGCTACAGAATTTGGCCCTAGCCCTTATAATTCATGCAAGTGGCCACATATTCTCTTAACAAATTACTGGTATTGTACATATTCGTTATTTCTAAGGAGACACAGATGCAGGCTTAAAGTTGGAAGATGGGATCTGTGAAGCCATAACCCCAATATCTGATGCAGAAACAAGCAGTGTTAATGAAGGACATAATTGCATATAGCTGTCTTCCAGATAAATCCATGCCTCTCTAATAGATGGTACTGAAGCTAGGGTTATCAGAAGCCTAAATTGTATGAACATGGAGCATAAGCCCATTCCCCTTACTTGCTTGAGTGAATTCCTTGTATTAGTAAGATGCACAAAGTGGTTTTAGCCTTTGCTGCAGGACACAGGGACAAACATCTCCTCACAGGGGCAATCTGTATATAGCTCCCACATGGTCCCTTTATTTATGCAATGCTGCTGAGAATTTTACTAATGGCAAATGCATTAGTTTTGGGTACTATTAAATACGGGTCTGTAAAATCAGAAATTGCACCACAGCTTTCCTGAAAGATGATGATAGCCCACATTTGTACATCCTGAACTGGTGCGTATGCACTCAGTGTAAGGCCAGGCTCCAGATGAACCTTGCCAATTAGGCAGGTGTGCGCTTTTAGACTGTGTATACTTGGTTTCTAGGGTTATGCTGTGATGGCCCTGCCATGCATCCCTTATCACACAGCAAAAGTACCACAACTATTTGCCAGGTGTATCTCTCCTAAGATGATCATCTTGCTCTTTTTTTCTCTTCTGGGATATGAGATCAGCTGTCCCCACTGAGGGTAAGACAGCAAAACAGAAATGTCCCAACCATTATAAAAAATTCACTGTGAATTTGTGCCTTAGTCATTACTAGAGAATTTACTTCTCAGTCATAGTTTCCTACCTGTGTGGTTTCACTCAGTTCTAGTAAGAGCTAAGCTAATGCTGAAATTTTAGTAGAATTCAGTTTAAACAATTGCCTGTCTACTGATGATGAGACACAAATCCAGGATAGCTTGGTTTCAGTGCACAGAGAGTTTGCTATAATTTTGTCTCTCTTGAATTGTCTGTAAGCTGATAAGAACCTTCTGAGATTTCTTTGTTGTTTTAATTGTCAGAGATTATTCTATAGATAACTGATTTTGTAAAGATTCTGACCATAGGTCCAATTTAATTTCTACAAGTTTGTCTATGATATATTTCTGTTCCCTGCCCAAGAATTACATTGTTCTAGGGATCTTGGTCTCTCTGCAATGCATGCATAGGCAAAAAACAGTTTTTTCAATAGGCAGTTAGGTATCCCTCCAGCTTTGAGCACCTTACAGGTAAAGGGTATAGGTGAATTCAGACTTCAATTCTTCATCACTGCTGCTTTTAAAACCATTTAGCAGCAGAACTACAGAAGGGGAACTTAAAACAGGTGTATGCATTCTTCACAAATAGGTCTTCTAAAATCCAAGAGAGCATCTGTGGAGGAATTTTCATCATGTTGGGCTATTGGTCTACCGAGAAAGACAATATTTAAGCTTAGAGGGAAGGGTTTGGATGGTTGTCCCCCCTTTTTTTTTTTACATCTTGTCCAATTCACTTCAGAACTCTGAACACATGGGTTTATAGGTAGCTACTTTTGACTCTTAAGATGAAAGATGTTTCATTTTAAGTACTGGTCAAGTTTTACCAGAAAACTATTAAATTTTTTTCAAGCCAGGTCTATATTAGAAATATTGACTGTTACAGAAAAGTAAGGCTGTGGCCTTACCTACCTAGAATAGGGACATATTCTTAGGTCTTATATTGTTCTTAGATATTTTTCCATCCCTTGCTCTATGCAGTTATTATTTTGTGAAAATGAGCCACACTATATCATTAAATAGCTCTCTGAGCAGAGGAGGTTCCACATGGGCACATGTCTAGCACATTTGAAAAGGCTGAAATTTCAGGCGGTGGCTCCTCTGAGTCAAACAAGACAAAATGGGGGCTCTTGGGACAAACCAAAGGCAGCAGACCCTTCTTCCCCAGTCTCTGAGTGTCCAGCCTGATCCTGAATAATGAGATCCTTGGGATGACAATGCTTTAAATCCAGTGCCTTTCATTTACATCAACCTAAAATACCGATTATAGATTTTCTAAAGAATTAGCTGTTATGCTTGTGAATATATATTAGCCATTTTTAATATAATTGTATACAATGTAATTGTAGTAAGATAGTTTCAGAAATGCTTCATAGAATACTTTGTCAAGGAGATTGCAGAGGTTATTTTAACTTCTTTGTCACTTTGCAACTTTTCTTTGGCAATATTCAACTCAGTGTATTGTCTGCCACATTCAGCTTCTTCAACAGTTAAGAATTTCAGGAGCATTACTATCTGTTAAATGCTGTTTATGCCATGTCAGCTGGGAAAGCCTCTTTCCTTCGATAGGTCTGACTCCTGCAAGAGAAACTGAGATACATAGGGCCCAAGATCTTGCAGACATTTAGCAAGGTCTACCCTTAATAACATCAATGTGAAGTTACATATGCGAGTAAAATATGTGGATATGGGCCAGGGTAACATCTAAGGATGTTTGCCAAATCCTAATTGAGCAATAACACAGGGTGTAGGCTCTAAACACATGCTTTGGTATGTTGCTAGGCAAAGGGCAGCAACCCCACACTATCACTCAACAAGGTGTGCTACCATTGCACAATAACTCCCTCCTGCGTATTGTGATGATTATAGAGTACTATTTTCAGTGTATAGAACGTGTTTTATTTATATATATTTTATTCTGCTGACATGCAGAGACGAAATAACTACTTGGTTAATTCCATGTTATAATAAGTACATAATCTATTTTTAGAGAGAAAATAATGTGAAAAGTGCTGTTGTTTATAGGCCACTATAGGTGTGCATGGTCTTATATATGAAGGACAGATGAAGGACTTGAAGGTCTAAGAAACTGATGCCCTGTTCCTGCAATGAGTTGCAGACATGCACAATGCTATCTACTTGTGCCACTGAGGAGAGGAGTTCAGTGATTTGCTCTGACACTAGAAATATACATATAACAAAAAACAAACAAACAAACAAACAAACAATGCATTTTGTGAAGAAACCCAGGATATGTAAAAAGATAATATTGCTCCTTGGAAAACAACTTCTCATAGAAAGTAGCATGAAAATGTTCCTTGCTTCACAGTTATCTTGTTTGTTTTGTTAGTCCTCATGAAGATTAATAAAGGAATGATGAGACAACTGCAAACTGTAAGCACAGGAAGCGACTATTGCCTAAAGCATCTGGATATGATTATGTAAACACGATGTAATAAGAAAGCCGAGAGATATAACTTTCGAAATCTCTTTTATTCTCTCCTAAAAAAACACCCTAGTAGAATATCTTTACCTTGTTGCCCCAAGTATCCTGAGAGTTGTTAAAGTACTGCAATTTTCACTGCAAGTTCTTTGCTACTATCGATGAATTTGCTTTAGATTTGCTCTTTTATCCAGACTTTTCCCAGCATGTACTCTGGTATCTGACCCTTTAATTTGAGAGAGAGGTAATTACAGTTTGAAGCGGCCATTTTGTATCTAACTGCTATACATACTATTTTTCTTCCTACCTGCTGGTTAATATAATCAATACTTCAAACAATTATTTCATATTATGGCTTCTTTTTTTTCTGTCACTGAAACAGTGGCATCCTCTTTAGGCTGAACATTACTCACAATGAGCCAGGCTAGTCACCTCAAGTGACATCTGTTCTACTCATTACAATTCCCAGGTAATGAACCTAACTTTTAAGAACACTGTTCCATCATATATTAATATTAATATTCATTCTAATACAGTTTGTAGCTTTTCCCTTGTTCAGCAGTTCAATTTTGTACACTGAATGCTAGATATACAGTTTGTCTTTTTATCCTCTTTATTCAAAGTATGTACTCCAGTTTTATTAACAAATCACCTTAAGTTTGTACTTTATATAAAATATATACTAATTTTGTTATGACCTGTATGTGGTTGTCTCTCCATAGCTTAAAGTGCTTGCCTTCATAAGGTTTCTGGGAGATTCTGTGGCACTATTATTCCTACTATCTAGCAATTGATGCAGAGACACTTGATAATGCCTAAATTTGGTCCTTTGTTCCAGTCGAGTGGTTCAGGTAAACCAAGTCAACAGGAAGAGTTTTTCATCTCCTAAAGCTAAGCCAGAAAGACTTACATGCAGAAGGAAGCTGTCCAGAGCTAGGTAATAGGAACTCTCCTCCACCCTTGGCCTGGGGAACTTAGTTGCCAGAGCTAGGGGTACATATCAAGCACGTCTGCATAACTCAGCAAGCCTTACTTCTTTTAGACCTTACTTCAGAGAAGGCCATATATAGCAATAGAAATGGTGGTATTTGTTATTGTTTCTATAGCAATCTACTGGTTCGGACATGCACTCAGGAAGTGGGAGAACTGGGTTCAGTCTGAACACAGGCAAGCCCAAAGCTGTACAGCTGAGGACAGTGCCTTGCCCAGGTCATACACAGCACAGGCTCATCCTATACCTTCTCCTAAAGCCAGGCCACTGCAAAACCCAGAATGCAAGAGACATTGGGAAAGATGGAGAGAAAGAACCACGGCTCTGCAGTTTGGGCATTTCACTGAAGCAAGAGAAATATGCACTTATTCTCTCATTTTACATCCAATAATTATCTAACGTAAAGTGCATGGACAGTCCAGAAGGGAGAAGGAGTCAGCCTGGTTTGTGTCCGGCACTACTATAGCATCAATGGCAATGCACAGAAAATCCTACTTAACCTCAGTAGCTCTTAGCGGAGCATGATCATTGCAGAGGGCCTCTTCAGTGAACTTAGGTCTCACATCTACTGAGCGTGTGCAAAAGGAGATTATTTTGGTAGTAGGAGGTTAATAATTTGGCCAGATTTAGGCAATTTTTCACCAGACCACCAAAGTACTTCTCTGGCAGTAGGACAAAACACCTCTCGTCCTCCAGCTTTGCTTTTAAGCACAATGTTGTAAAAGACTACTAATGAAACATATGAGGCCAAACATATTCTCCATTGTCTTTTTTTGTTGTTGTTTCCAAAACACCATTTTAGCTGAAATTTTCCAAAAGGAAACACATAAAAAGAGGTTGAGACAGATGTCTGGCAGGGGTATTTTAAATTCAGTTGGTTAGAGTTTGATAAGGTTATAAACAATTAAACCCCACGTTCCTCCTGACTAACAGAGTTAGTCAACCTTAACAACAGATAGTGAACTACCTTTGCTCAGGAACTACTGAACCCCAGAATACTGCAATTTTGCCCATAATATTAAGTTATAATAGATAATCACAGGTATCAAGATGGGCAGGTGTTTCTTCAAACTAATTTTGTCCATTCTTTTTTTTTCATTTGATAAGACACTGAAAATGTTAGAAATGAATAGTCATTCATTATATAAAGCAGCAGCTGAGTGGTAGGTGGAAGAATAGCTGTCTGTCCTACTCCCAAGAAAACATACATACAGCTTCACTTTTAAAATTCTTTCTCATTTTATTTTGATTGCAAAAAAAGTGATAGCTAATGACATGGAGTTTCTACTGGTAAATCTTCTTTATAGTTTTTCCTGTTTAATCTCTGAAAGCTGATGCAGCTCATTCCAATTGCCCACAGCATCACCTTTATTCTCTTGAAAGAACTTCCTCTCTTTTTAGTTTTCCCTTCATGTTTTGAGTCCTTACCAGAAGTGGTAATCTTCTTAAGCTGTTGGCAGGAGCCATAAAGTTTACCAGAAATCAAACTGGTGTCGAACCAAGTACCCCAGGCTAAGGACCACCCAAGAGATCTAAGTTTGTCACAGACACAGTATGTTCCTTAATATGATTTAGGTTTAGCAAGGAAACAGAATTTGGGGTGCTGATTAGTCAGGTGAGGAAAGGGTTAAGAACATCACTTCATCTAACATAAATAATACAGTCTTTTAGCTGTTTTGGAGCAAACACATTCAGACCAGCTTGTTTATCACAGCTGGTCTGTTTATCACTGTTATTTCACTTCATGCAGCCATCCTTGCATTGGATCCAATACTTTGCGTTGGGGAATTTGCCTTGATTAAGTTATGTCCAGCTTTTGCCGGACGTCCCCTCTCTCAGAGGGAAGCTGTGCAGGAGCTGCGAGGTGCCACTGCACTTCTCTGCTATAAACTTCCTCCCTGTCCCAGGGCTCGATGAACTGAAGCCTAGATTACCACAACATGCCATCTGCGCTGAGTCACAGAGGCATGTGAGTAGTTACTCCACGACGATGCAGGAGAGGGCAGCCCATTCTCCAGGAAGACGTCCCAGCTTTCATTGTCCTGCAGTGAAGCCCTAAAATCAGGTGTGCCTGGAGAGGAAGCGTGAGCTTCAGTTTCACTGTTTATTTCTCTTTTTGGGGGGAAGTGAAACCCCAGAATGGGGATGAGCCTGGAAACTCTGAAGCATTTTGATTGTTTTGGCGCAGGTTGGGAGTTGCCACTGTAGCATCTATTGAAAAAACAGTGATTTGCATCACATGAACAGGATGAGACATAGTGACACCTGAGCTAAGTCACCACCACTTCCCAGCACAGTTCAAGGTGATGACTAGTCCCAGAGTAGCTGGCATGTCACTATAGGAAAGATCACTTCTTTCACTGTCTCGTACAGTAGCGATTATAATCTGCTAGATCAATCTTTCCTTTCCTGGAGTTGAAACCTGTGACTGACAGAAGATCATATTTGGAGGCTCCACAGTTCTGAAATTGGCTTATTCTGGAAATCTGCCAGTGTCACATCTTGGCAAAGTATCGGGATCAGAATTGCACTTGGCTATTCAGTCAGTCTTACCAACCATTGCATCACTGTTGCAAGATGTTACAAGCTCTTGAGTTTAAGGGACACTTCTTTATTTTTGAGTTAGGATTGTTTCCATTAATTTCCACATATCTAAAAATTGGAAAAAAAAATACATTTTGCTAGTTCATTTCACTTTGAAAACATAAATTGACATAACTTCTCTGTTTCTTTGCCCATCTTTGCTGAGGAAACTAGGGAAATAAGTAATGTGAACACATGCAAGTAGCAGGCTGCGATCAACATGGAGAGGTTATATGACAAAAGTTATTCATTCATGTCTGCTGAGACAGAAATAAAAACACTTTATGTTCATTTCCTCCCCACACCTCCACCCTTTTCTAAGGTTAACAGAAAGGATTCCTGTAGTACATGAGTTTATTTTAAGATCTTGAACAACTTACAGATCTAACAACATCTTTTTCCATGTGTATAAATAAACCCACCTGTTGCAGTATCATGTATATGTGATCATTAAAATAGATGCAAGCAAAAAATAGTTGTATACTACATTTCAATCTAAAAATGATTCTAGGAACAAAGCACAGATAAGAGACACAGACTTATCTGTATTTCAAAAAAATAAAAGGGATTCTCCAGTCTGAGGTGGATTTTCCAGTATCAAAAACCTATTATACCCTCTTCAACATTTTAGAAGTTGTCGAAAGTCGGAAAAAATAGAAACTTTCCTTGGCCAAGTTGTTGAAGATCACAGACAATGTTGTGTTGCTGAGCATAGTAAGGGTTGCCAAAGTGCTGCCAGGGATGGGTCAAATGTGACTCAGCTTCATGAATTCATGTGTACCCATTCACTGTTGCATCTGAAACTATCACAGTTCTGCAGAAGTTAATGAAATGCTCTTTCCCCATTTTGCAATGGGGATCTGAGACACAAACTGAGAAAGCACAAAGACATTTCATGAAAAAGTAGGGAAGACACCACATCTGTTGCAAACTGTTTGCAGTCTGATCCTAAGTACGCACTGACCTAGAGCATTGCACCATGGAGCAGCCATATTCCAGATATGAAAGAGATCTGAGACCAAACCTCCCAGAAATTGTTCCCAGTGAACTAAAGAAAAAACACATTGCAAAGGTGGTTATTTTTAAAGTGATATTTTTGCTTCTTTGTTTGGTGGTCATACCACATTTTCATCGCCTAGAAATCCTCCGCTTATGACAGTGTCTCAATGAAATGTTGCTACTGACGTAACAATTATCTCCTCACCCCGTAGCTTTCAAATTATGACTTAATGTTGAGAAAACTGTGGGCTAAGTGAGTGAAATAACTTCAGTACCTTCAAAGGATGTGGTTAGAATAGTCTGTAGGGGTGGGAAGAGACTTTTCCCTTGCAGTTGGTAGAGAGGCAACAACAGAGTGGCTTTTCAATTGCTTCTGTATTGCAGCTCAGGGCTTTTAGACCCTGTGTGCTGCACCCACACACGATCTGGTACACTCATTTAAAAAGGATATAGCAACCTCTCAGCTCAAGGAGTCCTTTCAAGGCAAGCTTCAGTCACCCAGGGGGCCAACAATCTGTAGAGGCTGCTTTATCTATCCCAGAGATATAGTTTTGCATTGCATATGGCTCTGCTGCACTGGGACCACCCGATGCCCATGGTGGGGACACAGGATTTGCTTTTCATTAATTCTGTTACTATAAAAAATTCCTGTAGGATATTCTGTAGCTAGAGCACTGAATCATTTCTGAAACTTCCTATTCAAATATTTATTTTATATGGCAATGGTATTAGTAATGTGCAAGTTTTATGCACTGCTATTTCCTCCCACACCCACTGAAAACTAACAAGAGCCAGCCTGTCAAAATAAGCATGTGAATTATAGATCAGCTATAACATGCTTCAAATAGCCAGTGTTCCTGCCTAGGTGATACCATAGAACTCTGCTTTCCCTGTGCTTGTAAAATTGCACAGCCTGCAATTCACTAAACGAGCCTACAAACCAAAGTCTGGATTTATCCCATCTCACTGTAGGCATCTAAATCAGGCAACTAAGAATGGAGAATTTTCTCCTGTGGTGGATGGAAAAAGACAGAAAACTTCATGCTAGCCCACCTCGGATTCCTTAAAGATGTACTTTCCCTCTCTATTGACTATTGATAGAGCCCAAGGCAACTTTGATTTCAATTTAGGTTCCTCAGTTACACACCTAAAGTTCAGAGAGAGGAAAAGCAACTAAGGTTGTCTCTGAAGGTCCAAAAAGCCTGCAACAAGGCTGCGTTCTCTCTTCCAGCCTGGTCCCTTTTCGCAGACTGCATCTCTACAATGCTGGAAAGGTTGAATCTGACATTACTCTGGGGTGCCAGCTGCTCCCCATGCTGAACACCTAGTGCATATATTGTCCTGCAGGCCACTTTCACAACGATCGGGAAATGTGAGCAAATAATGGGTTTGCAGGCTTTGTTCTTATGGAGTAATAAAAATGAACACTGACTTGGAGGAGCTGCAGAGAGACCTTATGCTGCAGAATGACCGGGTAATAAAATGGCAGAGGAAATTCAATGCTGATAGCAGTTCACATGGGTGAAAAAATAACCTTAACTACATAACCCAGCAAAGGGCTCTGCTCTGGTCATAATCACTCAGGGGACAGATCTTGGAGTTAAGACAGAGAGCCATAGTCACAGATTGTAAGAAACAGCTGAGCAATTAGCAGTGGTCAGAAAAGCAAATCATTATCAACAACTATTAGAAAGAAATAGAGAACAAACCAGATGCCATCATTATTTCACCGTGCACATCCATGCTGCTGCTGTATCCTGAAGATGTCATGGGATTCTGGTTTCCCATCCCAAAGGGTAAAATAGAAGTAGAAAAGGAACAGCAAAATGAGATATTCTATAAAAGGAATTGCTAAATAGACTGAGATTCTTCAGCTGGGAAAACAGATGGGATATAATACAGGGTCTATAAAATAATGAATGACATGGAGAAAGTAAGTACAGAATTACTGTTTGCAGTCTTCTCTAATGCAATAACAAGGGGGTATCAAATGAAATAAGGAGGCTTGAACGACACAGGTTCAAACAAAGAGTTACTTTTTCATAAATGCAATTAAATTATGGAACGGTTGGCCACAGGATGCTGTGGTTGCTAAATGTGTATGAAAGCTCAAAAACAGATCAGAAAAATTCACAGAAGAAAAATCCATTGACAGACTTCAAATACAATGGCATTGCCACTGCTTCAGTAAGTGCCTGGGCTGCAGATCATCGGGAGAGGGGCCTGAGAGACTGCTATGAGGGAGGACCGTTACATGCTTGTACAGTTCTGATATTCTTCCATGGACGTTTGCTATTGTCGTGTGTCAGAGACAAGATCCTGGGCTAGATGGACCTTTGGTCTGACTTTGTGTGGTCATTCTTACATCTTAACTGGCCTAAAAAAACTCTATTTAAAGATGATGAAAGCCCATTTTAAAGTCCTATACCTTTCTGTCTGGTTGCTGTCATCACTTAGGCAAGTGGAGGGTAAAAAAATGCTCATGGAAATCCAAAGAGGAAACACTTTACAAACAAAGGGACACATATCGGTGCCTGCAGAGCTACTCTTTATGCTCCATGTGACCTGAATGAGATCTCTGCTACCTGCAACCAGAGCGCAGATGCCAAAGAACAATGAAATGATCTGCTTTTTTTCTTTTCTTTTTTTTTTAATTATGGCAGATCTGGTGCTTAACATTTGAAAGCTAGGACACACCTGGGCAGTAGCAGTGCACAGCCTTGAGCCAGAAACATGACAGACAGTAACCCTCTCTTGGCAATACCTTCTGATGAAATCCAGACCAGCACTCAAGGAAAACTCTCTGTTTTAGTGGTTTCATGGACTTCAGTCTTCAGTGTCAGCAGCTTGGTAAGCACTGATAGTACAACATGAAGCAAGACTTTGCTCCAGACAGCCCAGAATTGGTTCATTTAGACAGCCCTACCTCTGGGTGTAGTGTGACCTTCCAGATTAGCCTTTTAAAAGCCTTTCACTATATATGGCACTTGCAGTCTTGGCAAGATAAATTTGAAGGGAGAGCAAAGGGATGTCTCATGATGCAAGTACTAAAGCATTCTTGGATTTTCAAGAAAAAATACACAAAACAACTTCCTGACACAAAAAGAGCTGTATCTGGCATGGGAAACTTCTGCATTAGACCTCATCCTGACAGGGAAATATTAATCACAAAATTTAAAGTTTGCTTAGGTGGAAGTGATAATGACTTGGTTTTATGTTTTATGTGTTTTTTTAAACACGTCTTGCATGTTTTATGTGTAAGCAGGACAAAGCCTCAACCAGTAAAATTTATACTTAATGCTTTTAAAGATCCAGTTCCACAAAGCTGAGAACAATTAAGAGATGTATCAGCCAGTCTGGAGAAGAAAATTTAAACCAACAAAAATGTGGATGATAATTTGGAGCAACTCAGACAATTTTCACTAGATCTTCAAAAAGCCACAATTAAGAAGGAAACCCACACTGGTTAAAAACAACCAGTCTTTCTGAGGAAGGACTGGAAGAAAGTTAATATTTTGCCAATACTTCAACAGACAAAGTGGGACAACCAGGTAATTATAGGCTTGTCAGCTTGACATCTCTTCCAGGCAAAGTGATAGAGTTGCTGATAGGAAAGTCAATTAATAAAGAATTAAAACAGTGTTATTTAATTAATGACAATCAGCACAGATTAATGGAAGAAAGATCTTATCAAATTAATGTGCTATTTTTATGGGAGTACAAATTCAGTGGATAAAAGCAATTGTGGTAATATTGTATGTTTTGACTTTAGAGGTATTTGACATAAAGAATTACAAGAGATTCGGACAGAAGTCAGAACTAATATGATGTATACGCATAGCCAGCTCAATGGTTTTAAAGATGGCTAATGCATAGGTCTAGCAGGCTAATGTAACATGGGGATTATCAGAGGCTGGGTTCTGCAGGGACTGCTTATCAGCCTTGTGCTGTTTAATAATTTTATCAGCAATGAAGGAGAAAGCTGTGCCATTGCTAATAATATTTCCCAATGATCCAAATATTGGAAATGAACAGTGTTTGGTGAAGGCATTTCAGGCATTGCTTGAGGAGCAGGTGCAAAAAAAACAACAGCCATTTCATGTGTAACTCAATGTACAGTGTATCTGTCTGGGAACAAAAATCTCAGGCCTTACCCGCAGGAGAAGGGTTCTCTTTGGGAAGCTGAGATTGAAAAATGAGCTGGGGGTCCTGGCAGAGAAATAGCTGAGCCTGAGACCCCTCTGAAATGGGGTTGCCCAAAGGGCTAATACAATCCTTTTCTGTGTAGAGAGGACAGTATCAAGGGGGAGTAAAGAGGTTGCACTACTTCTGTGTTTGGCACTGGTAAAGCTACTGGAATAATGTCAGTTCTGATGTCAGCAACTCAATAAGGATGCGGACAAACTGGAGGCAGTTCAGAGAAGAACCACAAGAGTATGAATGAAAAAAAAACTGTAAAATGGAGTGACTCCACAGGGTAAGTCTATTTAGATTGAGTGTATCAAAGTAAAGGCTGAGGAATAACTTGATTACGGTTTGTAAGCGCTTTCATGTGGAACAGACACTGTCTAATAGGAGATTTTTCACTCTGGTAGACAAATATACAAGGCAATCAGTGGAAGGCAAATAATTTTACTCACTTTAAGGATAAGTAACTACTGGAACCATTTACCAAGCATTGCAAGAAAGATAGAACCTGGATGTCTTTTCTAAGAGTCCTGCTCTAGTTCAAACAGGAATTAATTAATTAATTCAAGGTAATCTAATGACCTGTGCTGACGAGTCAAAAATAGTCACAAGATGGCTTATGGCCTTAACAGCTGTGAATGCAACAGTGCAAACTATATCAACTTATATTTTTAAGCAAATAAAATAAAGATGTTTCTGAGTAAAGTAAGGGAGCCAGATTTAGCTAATGGTAGTTTCTTGTGTATTTCAAAATGCTTTGTGATTGATGGGGGGGGGGGTCATCCTAGGTCTGTTTTGGGAACCTACTCATTTTTCAGTGCTATGCAAGAAGCTGGCAGTAAAAGATTGCGACGAGGTTTTGGAGAACATCTCCTAGATGCCTATCCAATTGTCAGCTTTCCATCTCACATCCACCTCCACCAGCTTCATGTTGGTGGGTGGAACTGAGGTAGCAAAACCTGGCCTAAGATACATCTGGCTCAGGCTGTACAATTGTCTGGAAAATAACTTCCCAAGGAGACTTATTCCTAAGATGCAAAATGGCCAGTCACAGTTTGCTAAAAGAAAAGAGGCCTTAATGGCAACTGGGAGTTCATTTGAGTCTGTTTGATCCAAAAAGGTTAGGAATAACTACTGATAATATTTCAATGCATATTTGCATATAAAGAAGGTTTCCCTGGAATGTGCTAACATGGCATTTCTCTTTCTCATCTTACATGCATAAGTGTGCTGTACTTTCCTGGCCAGTTACAAAAGAAATAATCCCCATCTTTTTTCTTCTCTTACCAATAACAGTATGACTTAAAGGAAGCAAATATAAAAAGCATGCCACTGTTACATCTGACCAGTGAGGGAGCTCTTTTACTTCAGGTAATTTCATACAGCTAAAAGAGGGGGTTGGAAGCCCTGCAGAAAATAGAGGCCATTCAGAAGAGAATTCCACCACATACGACTGATTTCAGCTAGGAAGGGATAACATTGATATGCATATACATAACACAACCACTTTTTGCTTCTGGGAATGCCACCATCTGCTAATAATCAGAGCTAGCGGTAACAGTAATGTAAGGTCTGACTGGTGTAGCCACCAGCCCGCAGCCTTCAGAGGCGGAGATTTCTAAACTACTAGGAATGGGGACTTACTGTGGTCATAGCCATAGGTAAAACTTGGGCATATAATGGTATCACTTTGGAAAGTCTAATACGCTACTGGGATCAGGAACCAGAGACAAAGATCATTAATTCTTGAGCAAAGGACTGTTTTGCGTCCTAGGCAGAACGCTCTCCTGTACATACTGAGATTTATCTTACAGACAACTAAGATACTTCTTACATCCCAGATGGATAAACACATGAAGACAAACCTCATGACACTTTAGCAAACAGCTTTTCTTCTTTACAATTTCTGTACAACATAAAAAGAAGGCAGCTTGCAGAAATGTTGGACCTGTTTCTCTTTACCTCATTTAACTGGCTTCAGAACATAAACTACTTTGTGGACTCTTTTTTTTTTTTTTAATTGCACTGTAGTCAGTTGTAAATCTTGCACTGATTTATTCAAAAACACCTTTTTTTTCTATTGTTCAAGGGAAGAATGGAGCTAAGGCTTGATTCTGACTACATACACCACACAGGTATTTATCCTTACATTGTCATATCCTTATTGCATATGCATGCAAACCCCCCCACATGCAGTCCATGCAAATGGGTACATTTTTGTCAAGTTATCTCTTTGATCAAAAATGGACTCACATACCAAAAGTCAAAATTACACTTCTTTTTAAAGAACAGATGCTTGTACTCCATGTCTTTGAATTTCTCTTTTCTGATGTATGGAAGAAGGACTTGTCCCTTTACTGTCCTATGATTTATCATTTTGCATATACTTCCTTTCTAACATACTAGAGTTCTAGTGTAAATGATTACAAAAAACAATTACAAAAAATAGAAAAGCATATCCAAGTTGGCATGGGGATCCAGCCTTGACAACTGGTGGGGAGTACTTGCAAGCATATTTTGAGCTAGCTACTTTGATTAATTTTGCTGGAATGAGGCTGTCTTCTCAATATGACAGTTCTCAACACTTAATAGTTGTTTAATGTTCCCAATAGGCTCAGCACTGCACTTTGTAAATCAGCAAGAAGTAAAATGAAGGTCTTTATTTTACCACTTCAAAAATTACTATCCTTTTTGTTCTGGCTTGTGTTTGTATGCTGATAATATATTCTCTGTAAAGGGACAAGGAGCAGACTGACCTAGAAAAGGAAGTCTTTTTAATGCAGCACTGTCTTTGATCACTCACAAGACTTGTGCTCTGATCTCAGCTCATTGACATCAATGGAAGAAAGACTGCTATTGGGGGAGAAGGTTGGCTCATGTCCACGCAGAGTCCATATACGCAAAAGCAGATGCTAAAAGATAAAACATATTAAAAGTCAGAGTTACAGAAAAGATATTTTCCTTGCCTTTCCACAAGCTTAGCCTTATAATGAAATCAGATGTCTTTTTCTTTGCTATTTTTTCCTTGTCCCTGACACAGGAAATCCCACTTTCTACATCTATTGTGCTGTTTATCTAAAGATAAACCTTGCATACAGAAGAAAAAGAGAGCTTGGTGAATATTTTCTCTAATATGAAAATAGAAGGACTTCTGCCTAGATGCTCCTGGGATGCTGAAGAATAGGAAAAGGGAAAATAAGGCTCTAGGGAAGTCTCTCCCAGCTGGATTTCCCACAGGAAGAGCCATTCCATAGAGAGAAGCTCAGCACTTTCATAATGGTCACAGTCATCAAAGAAGTGTATAATAGCAGAGTCCATTTAAAAGATAAAGAAATTTCTAACGAGACTCTCTCTCTGGGTGACAGTTTCCAGACAAGGTAGACCGGCACAATGAAATCCAGAGATGTAAAGTCAGTAAATAGTCCTAAAAGGAATTCTCCCCAGCTCACTTGAGGGAAAGAAGGATAATCTTCATTCTGACTTATTGAAAACACATTATCTTCGGAAGTATTAGTCGATCATGACAGTTTCGTCACAGGCCATTCAACTGGTTAGTTCTTTGGCGCTATTGTTTCATAAGCTGTGTTTTATATTCAATATTCAGAACACTTCTGTTACTGAATTGAATGAGAATATATAATGAAACAATTCTTGACACTGTCAAGAGAGTTCCTTTAAGACAAGAGTCTTCAAGTGCTGCGAGTCTGACATTTAGGCTTAGACCAGCCCACTGCGCCTTTTTAACCCAGATATTCTGGCCAGTGCATTTCTCCTCTAGCTAGCCAAGCATCTCTTCTCATCTGGTTATGCCTCCTACATAAACACCACAGTTATGCAAAGCAGGCAGCAGTTAGAGAAAACTTTACTGCTGACTTGGTCTTCAGACTTTTATCTGACTTTTAGGACCTGATTCCTCTTCATATCTCACATGTTATATGCTGACCTTACTCTACAATTTCAGCTGACTGACACAGACTTGCACCAATAAAAATAGACACAGGATTATCCACACCTAATGTCTCAATGAGGCATATAAAGATTTGTTCATTCAGAGCTTATTCCTTTAACATTGGACTGAAATGGTAGTTTTTTCATTGACATGTCTGAGAGCAGAAGCAATGTTTATGAAGTGTTAGGTTTGAGGAAAGATGCCACAGAAACAGAAGGCACAATTATTAAAATATACTGGAAGAGCCAAATTCATCCCACAGACAGGTACATGTGTTGGGCCTAGTCACATTAGTTGGATCCCTCCATACCTCCTAGGTAGAATTAAATCCAAAAACTGAAATTATCTTCATGACTTTTCTTTCCAAAACTGAATATTCATCCTTCTGGCAATGTCTAGATGTGAACTTAGAGCATACCCCATTCCATCCTGAATCTCTTCTTCAGATTCTATTAAAAATCAGGAATTTCCAGCTAGAGGCTTAGAATGAAGTAGATTTTTCACCCCTTTCTCCTTTTGTGTTGTGCTTGGAGGCCCTTTACAGCCTTTTCAGAGTTTCTAGGTACTGTGGCTCCAGCTAATCCTGGGTGACTCAGAAAGTTAAACAGAACACACTGGTCCAGAGAGCAGAGGTTGGTGCAAGAGCCCGGGTCTCTCATGCTGTGTCATAGTCAGAAGGAGTATGCAGGAGGAGAGGGAGGGAGAAATTGTGTAAAAAGCCATCTACTAAGAAAAGAATGTTTGATTTGGATCACAGGATGTGAGACTGGAGAATGTATTGCATAACTTTATGGCTTGTCCTTATTTGCAATGATTCAGTATCCGGCACTGCTCATCCCATTTCTAAAAATGGTATTGAAGTAATACAGGGTATTCAGAGGTGATGGGAAAGGCTGAGGAATGGGAGGAAGGCACCTTTCCATTTTATGGCCGATAGCAAAAACTGGGTCTGCAGGTCATCCTACAGATTGCTGCAGATCTTTGGTTCATCCTTCCCCACTACCTAATGGATATTCACTGGGCCCAAATCTCAGTAGTCTCGGTTGCCAGAGGCTCATCTGTTCCATGTTAAGCTTAACCGAAGGTCAAGACAATCCCTTCTGAGTGGTATTTTTCTTAGAACGGTATTCTGGGCATGGACAGCTCCTAGCACGGAGGAAGAGCAAAGAGGTGAGTGCAACGTCACTAGGGGAGGGCAACAGCCCTTGCCACACCAATTCTGAGGATGATCCAGCTGAGACCAACCCTTGATGCAGGAATCCCTGCTGCATCTTTGGAACCCTGTTCAGAGGCATTTTCTCTACTCCAAAGAGGTTTCCTCCAGGATGGTCTTCTCTATCAGGTTCATTTCATTAGCAGGTTAAGGACTCTTTTCTCCCCATCCCTGAAAAATAAGCTTCATCCAAAACCACAGGTCCTCACCCTCAAAAAGTTGCTGCACCCCCAAAATAACCCACCTCCCCTTCCTGCTTCTGCCTTGTACTGAGCTGGGAAAAGGGAAGCCAGGACGTGGCCAGGCCCTTGGCATTGCCCTGCCTTGCAGAAGGCTTCCCCCTGCTCAGGCAGGCTGCAGCTCCATGTGACAGAGCCCTGCTCTCCTTGTTCTCTCTGTGCTTTTTTTCTTTTTGCTTTAAAGGGATCCAAAACTGACACCCAGCCACACTCAAGGGAGCAAACACCAAGACAAGGAAACTGCTCATTAAACTATCCATCCAAATTCCTATTATTAAAAGAAAAGGGGGTGTGTGAAAAAAGAAAAGGAAACAGACCCCAGTGGTGCTGGGCAGGGACAGGCAGACCTCATTTATGGCTTTCTCTGTGCAGGGCAAAAGGGATGATGCTTTCCTTCTCCCCCCAGCACCGTTTAAAGTTTGGGGCGGATTAAGGCAGGCCTGGTGTGGGAAGAAGTCCTCCCACCTGATTGCACCGGGAAGCAACTGCTGCTGCTCCAGTAAATACACGGAGACCCACGTTGCCCGGAAAAAAACTGATTTCTTCATTGAGGGAAAGAAAAAAAAAGGAAAAAAGAAAGAAAGAAAAAAGCACACCCTGCTTGAACTCCCATGCCATCACATGCAACGCACCCAGCATCCGTGCCCCGGGGAGGGGGCTGGCCTTTTGTTTTAGGAGCTTTTTTTGTTTTAACTGAGATCTGTTAAAAAGAACTAATTAATGACCCACCCCCGAGGGCCAGGTTCCCCCCAGCGGCCAGCCCCCCGCGGGCGGGCGGGGGGGCCGCCTCACCTCGTTTACCCCCACCGCGGCGGCGGCGGCGGCGGCGGCGGGCCCGGGGCCGGGGCCGGGGCCGGGGCTGGGGCGGGGCGCGGCGGCCGGGGCGGGGCGCGGCGGCCGGGGCGGGGCGGGGCGCGGCGGCGGCGGCGGGGCCGGGCCGGGCCGGGCCGGGGCGGGCGGCGGGCGGCGGCGCCGGGGCAGTCAGCCTGCGCGCTGGGCACCGTGCGGGCGTGCGGCGGCCGGCACTGGGCAGGCAGGCACGGAGGCAGCCAGCGTCCCCGCCACGTAAGTAGCTATTAATACACGGTGGGGGAGACGGTGCCTTGCTGAAGGGCAGCGGCGCGGCCATCCTTTTCCTTCCCCCTCGCCCGACCCCCGAGGGGGGGAAAATCTGCTCCCTGCATTTTTTTTTAAGCGATTGCAATTTATTCCCCCTCCGCTGCCTTTCGCTTCTTGCACCTCGAGACCCTGCAGTAAGAACCCCCCCCCCCCGCAGTATTTGCTTTCTCTTCTTTGTGTGTGAACTACATTAAAACGCCGCGAAGGAAACAAAAAGACCCCAAACAAAAATCCCGCCGTGCAACGGCAACGCGAAAGCATTGATCTTTCCTTGTCCTTGGTTGCACTTTTTGTTTGACTGAAGCAGCCGCGGCGACAATTTCTTTTCGCCCGTGCGCGTTGGTGCGCACGCTGATTTGCATTTTACCATTCTTTTTGCGCGCGTGTGTGTGCGTGCGGTTGTTGCCGCTCTGCCCCTCGGGGCGACAGCCGCGCGGGGCGAGCCGCGGCTTTGCCGCGAGCGCTTCGCGGCCGCGCCGTGCGCTCTTTTGTCGGCGCTGGCGCTGACCGCTCCAAGTTAAATGCTCCCTCGTCATTTCGTGGGGCATTTTCGGGTAGCCCTCGCTCCCTGCGGCGGGGCTCACGCGCCATCTACAGCCCGGCGGCGGCAGCGCCGCTCTGCCTTGCCGTAGCGGGGAGAGAGGAAGGACGCTCCCCTCCCGTGCGCAGCGCGTTACCTAACCTTTTGTTTGCGCTCGCGTTGCGCGCCCCGCGGGAGCGGCGGGCGCCGAGGCCCGGCCGCCGCGTTCCGCTCCGCGCCGCGCCGCGCTCCGCCGAGTGCCGCCGCGCCGCTCCGCTCCGCGCCGCCCCCGCGCGCCCGGCCGCCGCTCCGGCCCTGCGCGAGACAAAAGGCGCCGGCGCTGAAAGCTTCTCTCCCTGTGCCCAGGACGCGGCGCTGAGGCTGGTCCGGCGGCCGCCGCCGCTCGCCGTTCCGCTGCCGCGCTCCCGCCCGCGCCGCCCCCCGCAGCCACACAAAGGCAGCCGCAGCTGGACGGCCGGGGACTGCTCTGACCCCAGGGGTTTGGCGCGGCGTTTCGGTTGGTCTTCTCCATACTCATGAACATACAAAGGTCAACCCCTATCACGATAGCACGATATGGGAGACCTCGGAATAAAACCCAGGATTTTGAAGAGCTCTCGTCCATACGGTCCATCGAGCCAAGCCAGAGTTTTAGCCCGAATCTAGGCTCTCCGAGCCCGCCGGAGACTCCGAACTTGTCGCATTGCGTTTCTTGCATCGGGAAATACTTATTGTTGGAGCCTCTCGAGGGAGACCACGTTTTCCGAGCCATACATCTGCACAGTGGCGAGGAGCTGGTTTGCAAGGTAAAACGTCTCCTCGTTCTTATTAAATCGTATTAGCGTGCTGTAGCCTATTGATTTCCTGTGTCTTACGGGAGGGCCGAGTAGGACTGTGTAGTTCAATTATTAAACAGTTTAAAAACAAAAGGCAGCAAGGAAGAAATTAAAGGCGCATCCTGTAACTTTTCCCTCTCTCCAGACAATGGCCACGTTATAACGGTGGCCTGGAGCCAGTTCTGCCTCTCACCCAAGGGATATTGTTCTGGAAAGAACTGTCCTTTAAGTGGGTCTTAATGTGAGTTTAGATTCTGAGGAAACCTCATCTTCCCCACTCTCACTTTTCAAAATGGAGTAGGGAATCCCCAGCTATTTCTAAGGTGTTGGGACCTGCTGGCGTCCTTTATTGTCGCGCCCCTTGTTCTTTGTGAGTTGGGGTAAGGAAGGGGTTGATGCAGAAGGGAGAGGCTGCCATCAGCTTTGTCTTCAAAGTGATTTGAAAAAATGCACAAAGAATTAAGCAGCCTGAGCTCCCTCACTGTGGAGGTTGTTTGCAAACAGCATCCTCCCCCATTGTACAATTGAGCAAGACTAAAACCTGCACACCTACGTTTTTCAGAAGAGCAGACAAAATAGCTATCCCACTCTTTGTAGCCTGCCTGCTTTTCAGTGCCTCCTCCCATTTGCTCCTACTATTCAAAGGTGAGCTGTGGGGAAAAAGAAACCCACACGTGTGCCCCTCTGTCGAGGGATGTTTTTTCGGGCTGAGGGAATATTTTCCTTTGTTCCTAAATTGCAATTCTCATTGTCTGTAGCGAGCTAGACTTATCCCAACAAACTGAAGCAGTACCCAGTAGTAGTTTTTATAACTACGTAGCAGATTGCAACCTTGCAACACATGCTTCAGTGCTTTTATTGTTCTCAAAAAATGGAATTGTGCCATTTAGCTATCTTGGGCAAATTTCTGGTGTTGAACTTACTGTCTGTAAATTGAAAAGTAGACATATTAAAATATTCACGTTCCGGGGATTAATGATAGTATTGCTGACTGTTTCATACTTCTGTACTTAATTCATAACAAGTTATGGACTAGCGAGTAGTGGGGAAGTTAAAATTAATTCCTCCCATTTGCTATTTATAAAGATTTGAGTTCAGAGGGCGATTTAAATATACTCTCTGATTGAGTTATAAAACCTGATGTTGAGGCAGCCTAGGACTTTGTGTGATTATTTGGGGGAAAAAAAGGGCTCCTGACTTTGCAAAGGACTGATATTGCATGCTGAAGTGAATGCTTTGTTACTAAACTGAAACAGAACATGAGAATTTCTAGAATGAAAGCCCTGCTCGTTGCAGTAGTACAGTGCTGCACTCTAGGACATTGGCATCTTTTCATGAAACAAACAGATCCCACAAAGCTGCTGCTCTGCATGAAATTATAGGTAAACTTGCATAGCAAGTAGAAACTTGGGGACTAGGCTCTTCTTTGTTTCCCCTTTGATTTGCAGGATTAGGGTACTGTTTTGATAACAGTATGAGCAGCATAAGTGCAGTTCACAGAGAGTGGACTTTTATTTTTTTTCCTCCCTTTAAGCTGTATGTTTTTAAACTGATCCTGATGTTTGAATTATATCAGTTTTTCCATACGCATGAGGCACTGCTTCTAGCTGAGCTTCAAAAATACAATCTTAGCTTGAATTGCTAGTTCATGAACACGCAGTTGTCAGTCCTAAACTCATCTTAATTTAATGCAGGCTTTAAAATGCCTGTGGTATCATAACTACTATTTGTCAAGTAGCCTTCCGGCTAAGAGACCTGCTATCTGGTATCTTATTGAAGATGCTCTTAGAGATTGCTTGCACAAACATTGGTTTGGATAACAGACACATGCTGATGATTCTCAAGATTCATTTGGCTGCACCCGCTGCCTGTACAGATGCTGTTATTTGCTTCAAGGCTCTGTGGCATCCAAACAATGGTAACATCTCACTTCCAATTCCTAGCAAGAACTAAATCGAACTGCAGCTTATTGGACATTTGCTGAATTGAGGCCAGGGACCTTAAACACTGGGACACAAAGAAACCCTTTTTAAAAGGTATTTGAGACTGTAGCAATATGATAGTACTTCCCATCTCCCCCCTTTTAAACCTAGTTGCTGATACATATCAGACCTACTTACTTAACACAGTCTGAAAAGCACAGAATGTAACTAATTTATATCAGGATAATCCAGTTAAAATTCTGGAAATGTTTTTTTTCGGATGAGGATTTGAGCTACGTGAATGTTCCTTCTTAAATTTTATTTTATAGCAGCTGCTTTGTCGAAGAAACATTCACTTACAATGCAGTAGTTATGAGTTTTGAGATCCAAATGTCAATGAATTTTTCTCTGGAATGAATTGCACGCTAGGGATTGCAGCAACACCCCCTCCCCACCCCAGCTCCGCTTCTGTGGTTCACCATGTCACCAGAATGCCTCCGTGCTAATCTACCCCTTGCAAAATGTGTTGGATTGGGTTGGCAGTCTGCCTTTAAGGTTGTTTTTGCCAGTGCTGGAGTATAGCAGCACAGGTAGGGGGTGGGGTGGAAAGAGGTGTGAAAGAAGTGAAAGGGACAGGGAGAAATCGGATGCCGCAATTTCTTGGTGTTTGGGTCCTTTTCTGGGGAGGGAGTTTGTTAGGATTGTGCTCTGAAGCATTAAATGACTCACGTTTTGGAGCTTCAGGTAAATTTTGATTGAACCATGTCATGCACTTTCAGTTTTGAAAGCTTTTTAAAGCTTCAGAGAAAGCAAGGAAGATTGCTTCTTGGAGAGGATACAAATACGCAGTACTATAATACAAATACTAGAATAGAAAATGTAAAAAAAACAAAAAAACAAAAAAACAAACCAAAAAAACCCCAAACCAAACACAATTGCAGTTTAAACCATTTGGCTTAAGACCTGTACCAGTTCTTCATTTTTATGTCAATTGTTTCCTAGAGTGAGGCATGGCTACCTTAAATTCTTTTTACCAAAGTAACAATACACACAAGAGTATGTTATATATTAATAGAATTTTTATGCTGGTGGAAATGCTAATCCCTTGCTTTGTAGTACATCTGGAGCAGGTATAATTAAAGTAAAAATCACTCCTATCAATACTTTGCTTATATTCCCTTTCAGCACACTGACTTCTGTTATTCTCAATGAAGTCTTTCTTCTTCGAATGTGGGCATTTCTCAATTGACTCAAATACCGATTCATTCGTCATCACTAGATTATAGTAACTTTTTATATTTGGGTTTCCCAGCAGCCTTTTTAATTCTTACAGCTCATTCATAAGATCAGTGATAACATACTCACTATTAAAGGGACACTTGGCTTTTAATGGAGCACTCGATTGAAATGCCAAGAGTTCGGAGTGGTTTTGTCTTGGCCTTTTGAAGGCAGCTAGCCGGCGCTCCAGCAGGCAGGGAGATTTCCCCGCCTGTCCTCTGAGCTCATAAACAGCCATTGTAAACCCAGACTTTGAAAGTGAAACCGACTTTACTGTCTGTCAGAGATGAGAGAAATGCAGGAAGTAAATATGAATGGTGACAAAGTGTATTTTAAACCTGAAAGTACTTAAAGTTTCAATGAGTTAATAACAGAGGGAGAGATTTGTGGGTCAGGGTGTATTTAATTTGACCGCTTCTCTCAGTAGAAAGCTACTGGCCATATTCTCTGTGAGTTTATTTGGATTTCCTTAAAATAGAAGATAAACAAGTTTCCTTCTGAGGACTGTTATCTGCTTCTGTGTGTCACTGGTCTCTTAATCTTAATTCAGATTGCATTCTAAATTTGATCAGCTGTTAGGTACTACTGAAAATGCAAGTTAGTAAAGTGTTAGCTACGAGTCTTGAAGACTAGCCTTCCCTGCCTGGGTTATCCATGTCTTCTGTGTGGGGTTGTATAGTCTGTTTTGTCTTGTCTTTAGTGCCATGAGCTTTTGACATCCTGTTTGCATCAGTACAGCTTCAGGAACAGCATAAGGCGTGCTTAGAGATGGTTCTGTTAACAGAGTTAGGTTTATCATAGCATGGATGTTCCTCATGTCGCTAACCCTGGCTTCACTGTCATTGTTCCTGCAGGTGTTTGATATTGGCTGCTACCAGGAATTATTAGCACCATGTTTTTGTCTGCCTGCACATAAAAATATCAACCAAATTACTGAAATAATTCTTGGGGAGACAAAAGCGTATGTGTTCTTTGAAAGGAGCTATGGGGACATGCATTCGTTTGTTCGTACCTGCAAGAAGCTCAAAGAGGAGGAGGCAGCCAAACTCTTCTATCAAATAGCTTCTGCTGTTGCACACTGCCATGATGGTGGACTGGTACTGCGAGATCTCAAGCTGCGAAAGTTTATTTTCAAGGATGAAGAAAGGTAAGAGTCTCCCTTGCTTCACAAGTGGGGGTATCAGATTCAGGGTTACAGTACACTGTGTCCTTCTCTGTCACCATACCGCTCCCTGTGAGTTTGTGGTACCCAAGGCTTTTTCACTTTCCTTACCCTCTTCTACACCTGGATCATGGGATGGATGTGCTGTTTTATCTTCTGGCTTAGGCTTTGGAATAAAGTAAGCATAGAGTACAGTTTGCATCAATGCCTGGGTTCTGCATCTTCACTCAGAGGAGCACCTCATTCCTAATGAGGCTATGCCTCCTGGAGAGGAGACCACTTCTGCATAGGTTTCTGGTGTAAGAGCTCTGTTAACATAAATACAGCTGATGTTTAAAGAAGGAGGGAGCTGGAAGGATCTGGAGGTTGGTTCTAAATGTGTTATGTGGCAGTAATCATAATAGGGCTAGAAACTGCAGTGCTGTGTGGGTAGCCTGTTTTTAGTATCAGAGAGCTGTTGTGGTACTTGGAGAACTACCCCCCCCCCTTTTTTTTTCTTCCCCATTTCCTCCCCACATGCACACCTCTTTCAGTCATTGGTGGTAAATGATTTTGGGAGGACAGGGAAAGGAGTAACACTGGATGCTCTATGTAAGCTATTGAGGTGCTGTCCCTGATGCTGAGCCATAACTGTACTGTTGAAGCTCTGGAAACTTCACATCTCTGTCCTTGTGGTTACCAGTTGTCATTAATTATATTACACCATGTATTCGCTTGCAACTTCCACATACAGCACCAGAGTAATGAACACTGCCAGAGTAGTGTCAGGCTTCCACAGAGGGATTAAACTGGAAGATGACCTTCAGAAAAAACCTGAAACGGAGGCATAGCCTGCCTTTTTGCTTCTTCATGGCTTGATGAAGGATGGGGAGCTGTTTTTTCCCTTTTAGTTCAATTCTATAAATTGTCCGAAACCTTGTTTAAACTGCTACAGGGTGAAATTGATGTTCTGGAGAGCTTCATTTAAAAATAACCGATGCATTTTAATTCTGTTTTGGGGCTCTTTGGGGAAGCTATAAGCAACAGCAGAGGTACATCAGTTGTCTAGAGGCTCAGTAAATCCATGAGAATACAAGAATTGTATTTGCGTCCCTGAGAATACAAAAAACTAATACACAATTCAGTCATTAAAGGGAAATTTCTGACCTTATAATAAAAATGACAGCCATCTAGCCCGTCTGAAATGTTGTCTGTTTAAATTTTGTTCAAAGTTCAATTTTGCAAAATGACCTTCTCCTTTCAATCTCCTTTCAAAGTGTAAAATAAAAGACAATCTTTTCGCTTCTTAATTCAATTCACACAATTCTCTACCAGGCAAATAGCTATTTCCTATTTTTCTACCACAGTCCCAATATATATGACTGTCTTTTCCTCCTCTTCAAATAAAAAAGCCAAAAATGAAACTAGTTAAATCTCCATTCAGAGAGAAATGAAAAGCAGAAATATGCAAACTGAACTTTCACAACTTTTACTCAGAGTTTAATAATTAAACACCATAATAGCACCTTCTGTGTGGATGACGAAGAAACTTGTACAAAATAGCTGAGGGAGAGATTGTTTTCTATTGTAGCTGATAATGTCCTAATTGCTACACATCAAAATGCATTTTTCATGGGGATATATGTAAACTTTGGTGGTTTTATATGAAGGGCAGGACTTGAAAAAGCACTAGGGATCACCCTAACTTTCTGCTGTAAGTGAAGTCAGCGTGAGTTTAGAGCACTGTAATGAGCAGAGACGTAGGCCCACACCGGCTACTTTTGAACTCCCACCCTGGCGTGTACCGAGTGCTGAGTGCATCACAAGACCAACAGCCTTTAGCCACCCAAGAAGAGTGGTAGGTACCATAGCAGCACTGTTTACTTTTATGGATGTTTTTAACATTAACTGTAGCCTGCAAAATCACACAGTTACTCACTTTTGAACAGTGCTTCTAATTATAAAATACTACACC
Source organism: Apteryx mantelli (assembly GCF_036417845.1). Classification (NCBI taxonomy): domain Eukaryota; kingdom Metazoa; phylum Chordata; class Aves; order Apterygiformes; family Apterygidae; genus Apteryx; species Apteryx mantelli. The sequence goes on from NC_089980.1 coordinate 124,475,759, forward strand.
TTAAAGGTCAAATATGATTCGCTGGTTATTTTTAAGATAGTCATAATGTGGTTTGCTTCTGGAGGTGATGTTGATCTGTAAGTAGGAAGGTATTGTAATCACTTCTCTGATAAGTAAATGGTGATGCACTTGAACTGAACCAGCGCAAGATGGAAATAGAAGAACCAAGCAGTGACTGTCTCTCTTTCGTGTGCTCAGCTCATCGGACAGTAATCAGTCATCACTTTCAATCTGCTGCAGTGTTTATGCTGCAAATCCTTCCCGGTGCTTCCGGGTTCACGGAGGTGTTTGTGCATTGCTGCACACCCCTCCGAGCTTGCTGTGCTGCTCGGGCTGGCGGCGCCCGCCTGCTGAGCCAGCCGCGCTTCCAAAACTGGCAGTCTGCACCGACGCCTGTGATCCGGATCTTGCAAGCTGTATTGCTCTTTGATACCTGTAATGAACCACGGAGGAAGAAAAGAGGTGAAAATGGTGTTTTGAGAAATGTGTGTGAACTCTGCTGCTGTTTGTCTCCTGTTCTTCAGTGGAGCTCTTTCCCAGGAGTTCTCCTAACTGCTTCTTCAAGTCTTTTTTTTTTTTTTTTTGCAGTTCACCTTTAGTACACACTTCTTTGAAACTTTCTCTTTTTGAAGACTACCCCAGTTTTATCTTGCTAGCAGAAAAGACTGGAAATCTAGCATGCAGGCAGCACATAATGGAAAACTTTTTTTTTTTTTTTTTTTTGAATTTGTCTGCCCTTAGCTGAGAGCTGCACCACTGACTGCAGGAGCCAGAGAGAATGTAAAAGATAGATGAAAGCAGTTCCATTTGTTTAAAAAAAGAAAAATCAGTTAAAGCGTATCTTAGTCCATATTCCTTCCTGTGACCCTGATGATATCCTGGTAGCCTGTTATGAAGTCACGGCTCCTGGAATTTTAGACAGGTACATACACTATGGGAGCTCTTTTTTACCTTGTTCCTGTTATCTAAACTACAGCTGGAATTTATAGAGATTCAAGATCTTGATCTAGCAGTGTCATGAGTGCTCTTGCTCTTACTAATGTCACTGCTAAGAACGTATGCTATTTTAGGTGTGGCAAATTGCAGTGCCTTCGTCTGTAATGAACCAGGAAGTACGAAGGTGATTAAAAAAAATCATGTTGGAGACTGGTGGTGCTGAGCACTTTGTAGGGGTCCTAATCTTACTAATGACATTCTCTTGCTATGCAAAATCAAAGCTAAACTGTGGTGGTGTGTTATATCTTACTATTGCATGTATGTAAACACATGAGTGCTTAAAATGAAATGAGCCCCCAATCCAAAATTTCACAGTGTGGAAACAAAAAAATCCATCTGTGCTTTAAGGTACTTTAGCTTCCTGTAATCCTGAACTGCAGAAATTTTGAAGATACTGTAAACTGCATTACATGAAATAGATGTATGATGTTGCCAAGCGCCTTAGGTTTTTAATGGTTTTCCTTTCCTTTTGTTTTATATAAAGTTGGATAGCTGTGTTTGTGAAGGGTTTTGTGGCTTTTTTCCATTTGTAAACCACAGGTGAAATAGCCAGTGCTTTAGTAGTGAAATTTCAAAGTTAAGCTTCTTAAACCTGCACCTGATCCTGATGAAGCAGAACTTCTAAGATGTTAAAGCATGGCAGGAAATGTCTTGTGAGACTGAGTTAGCAGGCAGCACCACCAGTAAATGAGGGCAGTGACTTTCAGACTACTGAGAATATGGAAAACAACACTTAATTGCCATGCTGGGTCTCACCAGACTTTTTAAGGGACCTGTAAGGTTCTTGAATATTTAAAGGATTGGTCCTTAAACTTCTAAATAAAATGGAATCCAAAACATTGGAGATGGCTAGGTTAAAACACTAGCTTTTGCATGTTTTCTGTACCAGTGCATGTCACTTTTTTTGGCCTGGATATTGAGCCAGGTCAGTGTTGTTGTTCATGGTTGTGGGGCTCTTGGTTTTGGTTGTTTTTACTGTGTTCTTGTCATATGGTATTTACAGTTTTCCTTGTACAGTATGTCCTCATAATAGGCCCTTGGGCAGAGCAACTGTGCCCTTCTCCTAGCTGGTGTCCCATAATGATGTTGCAGAATGGGCAGGGCTTTTTGGGTTGTGCTAAAAATAGCACTGCACAGTGTTACTAATAAAGCAGTTCATCAGTCTGATATATAGCAGATGCTCTGAGAAAGAGCCACCTCCAAGATCTCAGAATTAAATCAAGCATTTCTGTGTTGCTTGTTCCAGTGGTTTTCTTTAATACAAGCACATTTCTGCTGTCAGGGAATTATTAATTTCTTTAGTGCATTTTTAAGCCTTTAATTATATTAAAATATTAGCTGTCGTAGTATTCGAAGCTTAAAGACCTTGTAAATTCATCATACTTGTTGAAGGGAAAATTAAAATAATTTTGGTATCTTAGATATTGTAATTCTCCCTTATTCTTTGAGTAAATATGAGAAATAGTAGGCAGGTGGGAGTCAATAAAAATAAATATAATTTGACACTTTTTGCTCTGCGCCAGGGGAGTACAGCCAGTGCAATCCACTAATTTAGAAAACCTGTGTTAGCCTGACATATTTATTTGATGCTCTTTGAATGTTTTTTTTTCTTTCTTTTCTTTTCTTCCTCTAGAATTTCTCAGCTTTGAGTGGATGATGCTTTAAAATGACCTAGTTATGTTGTTTAGAATCCTGGTGATACAAACCTGATCCCACAAAAAATACAGAACACATATACCGACCTGTTTCCAAGTGGACATTTTCTCTTCGTTTAGTTAGTAGTAGGTTTTCTCCCCTGTGCATTTGTCAAATTGTGTAACAGTCAGCTGACTTTTCCCATGGTGTTAGAACTTGCTGCTTTACTTTAGATTCAGTAGAGAACAGGCAGATAAGTTAATGCTTTCCCTATTCCCCAAATCCTAGAAGGAGAGTCCTAAAAGTGAAAGGAAGTTAAATAAAACAGGACTACTCTTAAAATACAAAAAGATGAACAAAGCCAGTCATTTGATTTGTCATTCCCCGTGACCCTGAATGGAGAGGAAAGATGCCACAGCATCAAATAGCATCACTTTAATAGTGGACAGTCTAAGCATAGATTAGACTTAAATCCAGAAATTATTATTATTTTGTATTTTACTAGAGTATGGGGAGGAAGGGGAGTTTCTTTCCAGGCAGCAAACCTCTGATGTCAGACATCAGATAGAAGATGAAACAGTTACACAACTGTTTTCTGCAGAAAGGCTCAGGCTCCCTTTTGCCTTCATGTGATTTGGTTTCTAAGCCTGCTTTTTGATCGCAGCGTTCCAGGGAGTAATGCATTCTGTTTGTTATGGATGCAGTCCCCTTCCCAGTGGAGCCTGGGAGGCTAGCTGCAGATGTTGAGCATCACGCCATCCCTGTGAAGTGCTTAAATCCCCTCCCGAGGGCATATGTAGTCATGGAGGTTAAGTGCTGTGCCTAAGGTCATGAAAGAGGTTGGCAGGTGGTGAGCTGGCCCCAGGAGCTCCAAACAGACCTGAAGTCAGGTCTAGGTCTTTCAGGAACACCATGAGTGGGAGGAGCCGTTTGAGGGTGTCTGGAGTTTCCAGCAGGTTCTGCCCTTGGACCCTGCTGTCTTTTGGCATTTGGCTCATAGTTTGAGGCTTTACACTGAGCTGCTGTCGCTGCAGATCATCTCTGTAGGCAGTGTCCTGCTGGCCTGCCTGGGCCGGGCACTCGCCCACTGGGCTCCCTTGCAGCGTGCAGAGGTGGTTTTTGTAGGCAAACGCCCAAATGAATGCTGCATTTCTGACGACTGCTCAGCACTTTGTTTGAATTGGAGCCGGTCACGTTCTTACAGTCGCCAGCTTTCTGGCAGGCTCTTTTTGTGGTGGTTGTCCCATTTTTCTCTCCCTGTGGACTGCATGCTCGCTTTCTGGACTCTTGTATGACTTTTGGAAAGGTGCCTCTGAATGCTGTACGTTATGTGTTGGGCAGGTGTGATTGGCATGTTCAGATGCCTGTCATGAGATGCCCATCACAGATTTGATCCCTGAGAAGGTGGGTACTCTGCAACCCCTGGAAGTAGATGTCTCGCAAGACATCTTGCACTAGGAGTTCAACAGTTGGTCTTTTTGAAGACTTAAAAATGTCCTCTGTAGAGTTGGTGCAAAAATATTCCATGTTTATTTTTGAGCTGAGACTGAGAAAGTCTACTTAATTCTGAGCTGGGGAACCAGGAGGGGGGGGGGAGCAAACCCAGCTAGCATGAGTAGCAGCTGCAACAAATAGTCATGGTGAACTTCTCTCTCTGCTGCCTTTTCTTTTAATTGTCCTCATTATCACACTGTGAGATTACTTCAGGCTTGGGAGGGAAAGGAAAGAAGGAGAGTCTGTAAACAGGAGCCAACCTGGGGCATACTTAGTCTTAAGCACCTGCTTTTTAGTAGATGTTTATTGCTTGGAGACAGGTTATAGGCATCTAAGCCAAAGGTTTCTAAATTGGGTTGTGAAATAAGGGGCCTCCTTTTATCTTAGAGGTGCTGAGCACCAACCGCAGGCTGCTTGCTTGGTAGTTGTAACCTAGCACCAGACTCGGAAAATGTAGGGCTTTGGGATTTTTTTTTCCTGCTGTATGCAGTTATGTTAACAAAATCAAATTTTAGCCTCCTTTCCCTGTGGAGCTTTACCATGCATCATATGAAAAGATCTAGAGAGCATGGTGAACACAGGCTGATAGTAGAGCCTTTTAAAACTGTGACTTTTAATGTGATCTAGAAAGATAAAAGTGAGGTGAAGTAGCGTCTGTGAGCCTGATGCTTATCAAATAATGGGCTTCTCACAGTATTGTAACCGAGACCCTCAGTGAAAGGGTCTTTGCTGGATTTGATAGTCCTCGCCCTCCCCCCACACCACGCGCACACCCATTTTTTGGAACATGCTGTGTCGTTAAGCAATGAAGGCATGGAGGAAATTAAGTACGTGGCATGCAGGATGGGCTGTTCCCGGCAATCCTGCTCAAATGTTGTAAGGCTGAGGTCTTTGGGGTCCCAGCCCTACCTGGGGTGTATGAAGTGTATTTTTTTTCTTGGTGCGTTTTTTAGTGGAAGTCCGTAGAAAAGTGCCAACTCAAAGCAAGTTAAAGGCCCTAGGCTCCTGGGTCATGCCAGGAGGAGGGCGCAGGGGAAGGCATTAGGGTGCTGGCAGGATCCCTTCTGAGGAAGGGTGGGGATATATAATTTTTACAGGCTTCCTCATTCCACGGAAGTAACAGTGAGGGAATCTTCCCTTAGGAGCAAGGTTCATCCTGTGAACCTTTGCTGCCTGAAAGTCCCAGTCGCCTTTTGAAACATATCCTTGAGCCTGTTTTATTATGCAAGAGGCTGTTTGTCTGGCAGCCTTTGTGCAGGTTTTTCTCTGAAGTTGCGTAGGCTGTTGTGCGGTGAACTCCCAGGCTGTGTGCTGTTACGCATTGGAAGGGATCTTACAGTGAAAGGAGCAGGATTTAAATTGATGGCACAACATTTCCTCTCTGATCTTCCCGTGCCTCCCTGCCCCTGGAGGAGATAGGGGAGTTCTGAGTTCAGGATGAACCTTTGCACCAAGCAACAAATCATCTGTGCAGGATTTCGTTAGCAGACTTCCCCATTTCACTGTCTCCGTGAAGGCAGCATACTTCTGCATTATTGAGGAGAGATTCCCAAAGGTAAAATAATCGATGAGCAAAAGAGGATTGTCTCCGGTGTTGAGCTTCCCTTTTGTTTTTGTTTTTCCCTTCCTTGTCGGTCTGATGGCGTAATTGCATTCATGCTTGTCTCGCCGTTATGAGGGGTGCTAGTTACTGACCTTGATTAAATGACCTGTAAGTTATTAGCCGCACAGGAGCAATCCCTGATCTCTTGGGTAGTAACAGTTCTTGCTGATGGCTTGAGTTCCTCCACCTAGGGAAAGGCTTATCATGTCCTCAGTCAGTACAATGCTGAAATATGAGATAACACTGCTTGGGTGCCTTCATATTTATGTGTGGTCTAACTTAGAGGGGAATGCTGTGAGGCACCTCTTCCCTTTAGAAGCTGCCATTTTATATTTGTCTGCAGTCATGTCAATAAAATGGCAATTTGGATGACAATGAAAGTTATTTTCTGGTCTCTGGAGATATGGGGCTGCAATATAAAATCTGTAAATCCGGATCATCCTGTTTGGACACCGCCTGAGCAGCAAGTGAATAGTGTACCTGTCGTGCCTGGTGCAGGATGGCTCCTTTCATCTTCTCCTGGAGCAGCTGATGTGGCCCCTGCCGGAGGGAGGATGCTGGATCTCTAGTCCAGTCTGCAGTTAAAGTGTTCCTAAAACAGTAACAGCAGCTCAGCTGTAGTTCAGGTGTTATTTTTTGTACAGATAGCTTTGGGGACAGACACGAAGCAACTGCTTTATTTCAAGCTTGGGCTCCTTTACTACTGACTGTTTATTCAGAGCAGTGGAGATGTTTTCTTCTGAAACACTGAGAGCTTCAGTCAGTATTTCTGCTTTAAATGTTCCAGTTTTTCTTTTCTTCCCCCCCCCCCCCTTTCCCTGCCTCATGGTAAGAGTGAGTTTAGTGCCCTCTGAGTAATTCCACTGATTCAGGTATGGAAACTGTGTTTGCTTTTGGAGAATAAGAGTGGAGCTGGAGTGTGAAGGCAGGGTTCCTGGGGCCCTGCCTTCTGTGGTAAAAGGCAGTGCAGTAATTTGCCAGTAACCCCGAAGCCCAGCAGGGAGGAATAAAGTGAATCACTCCGAAAAAAGTGTAGGATGTGCAAGAAAGCTGTCTGCCAGAAACGGGTGCTGCTAACTCAGGAGATTGCACTGAAGAATCTTCCAGAAGACATTTAATTGATTAGGTTTTGTTACATTACTGAAGAGCAAAGTCTGAATGCAGTCAAGTAATGAATGGCATATTGATAAGAAATTCAGAGTCGTATTGTTTTTCATGGGTTTCCCTGACGGTTTCTATGGGGACAAAGACGCATTTCCCGTCTGAGTGCTGCTGCTGCCCTCTGATTGCACTTCTGTGGTTTCATTCACCAGTAATGGGAAAGCATTCATAGGCAGAATAGCTTCCCCTTTTTAAATAGCCATGATTCAGGGTTGTATTTTTTTTTTTTGTGCATTAGACTAATGCAGTGTTTTATCAATGATCTGATAGATGCATAATGCTCTTTTTCCAAGTGCTTATTCAGTGTCTGCATTAAAACTTGAAATTATGTACTGTAATTACGTAAGCCTTGACAAAAGTCTTTGTTGCGCTGCAGTATGTGTACAAAGTGATTCTCATCCGGCTTTGGCAGCAGCTTACATTTGAACTTTAGGGATTAATTTTGTTGCAACCATTTGAATGGTAGAACTGAAATGCTGATGCTTTTGGAAAACTTTTTTCTCTTGTAGAGGTCCTTCAGTTGACTGATGGGAGTTCATTTATGTAGAGAATCAGAGGTTTTTAGAAATGTGACTTAAAAAAAAAAAGATTTTTGTTTGTCTTTTTTCTGCTTTGTGATGGGAAGCATTTCAAAGCTGATTGTGATTTCGCGTTTCAGTGTTTGATTTTGAGTCTGTCCCTTGCCTGCCAAGTGCCGAATTTAGGGTTGTCTGTTTACTCTGCAACTGGATGCACTTCCCACCCTTTGCTGCAGAGGTTCTGTATTTTCAGAGGTTGCTTGAAATTTCGAAGGTCTGTTTGTTGTTGTTGGTTTTGGGTGGCTCCCCCCCCCCCTTGACCCCCTTGACAATTAAACTTCAATGCTTCCTTGCAAGGGAGGGGGTGTAGAGATTGCTTTTCTTCCAGGGGGTGTGTGTGTGTGTGTGTGTGTGTGTGTGTGTTTAGGCCTCCCTCTTTCCTGCCCCCCCCCACCAAAAACAAACAAACAACCAAAAACCCAAAGTTCTCCCCAGACGTACTGAAAACAGAGCTCTTTTAAGCAATGCTTGAAATGTGGAGGAAAGGAAGGCCAGCCGGAGCTGGAAGCCAGGGATAGCTGTTTCTTGCAGAGATGAGGAGCTGCACACAGGGAAATAGCAGCTCCTGAGCCAGGCTGCTCCTTTCGGATTGCCTGAAAAACAGCGTAAAATAAATAAATAAAATAAAGGCAGAGATGTACAGTTTACAGTGGCATATTACACTGAAAACAGTGTTCAAGGGGCGGATTGTAGTCTGTATGTAAAACTGAGGTATTTAAAGCCATCTGTCACTTAGGAGAAGGTAGACTAGAACGAGTCTCCCCCACGCGCCGGCGCTTGGTCGCGGAGAGGACAGCGGGGAAGTCCGAGTGGGGCCTTCGTTCGCTGCTTCTGCGCGTCGGCTCCGCCGAAGCGGGCGAGCGGCCGTACGACAGGGCCACTCTCCTCGCTCCTGCTCATCGCCGAAAACCTGCGTTGCCGCAGAGCAGCCCGATGTTAGAAAACCAAGTCAGATGCCTGAGTTGTTAGCGGTGGTAAGCGTGAGGAAAAGGCCGTAGCATGCGTGCTGCGTGCCTGGCAGGTGGGCGCTGGAGAGAGGGGAAATGCGTCTGCTTTGGGCGGCAGGTCCAGCAACCACACCTGCACGGGGGCAGGACCCTGCCCCAGGAGGGGCCTTTCCTTGCTCTCACCTCCTACAAAAAGGTGCTGGGGGCTGAGGGTTTGGGGGCTGAAGGTTGTGTCTTTTGTTTCGTTTGGGACCTTTTGTTTCCTCAAGCCCTGTCAACTCAGCAGGATGGAAAACCTGGTTGCTTCATTTGGCCGCAGCTGATGAAGGAGCGGCATTCAAATAATTTTCTGTAATATAAAAGCTTCTCGGTGAACTGTTTCTCTCTTTAAATTCTGCGGCAGCTCTTGGAAACGTTAAAAAAGGGGGGGGGGGTAGGAGCGTAACCAGCGTTTCCCTGTGCTGTTGACACGCCGATGGTAAGAGAGCATGTGCGGGGGTGAATTCCCTCCTGTAAGTTGTTTATAAATAGCATACTCTTCCCCATTCCCGGTGTGTGTGTTCCACTTCTGCTAGCTAGCCTGAGGGAGTCGATGCCTTCCTGTCTGGCAGTTTAGTGACTTCAGGCGAGTCTGAGTAGCTGGCCTCACTGGTTTATTGCTACACATGCTTCTCTGTGGAAAAACTGAGGTGGGCGATGCAAATGGAACCGCAGCTCATGTCTCTGCCTTCCCTTTCATTTCCTCCTCGCTGTTCTCAGCCCTCCTCGGTGACTCCTCGGTGAGCGCTTCTCCTTGCTGCTCTCGGTGCTGTGCAGGTACAAGAAGCTTGCTAAGCTGAGCATCGCGAAAGGGCTCTCCCTGGTCTGTCTCTCAATTCGGACTGCGAGCTGCGGACAGGCGGAAATTGCTGTGATCTTTGTAATTGCAGCTAGTTTCTCCCTGCAGCTGGCTTCCTGTGTGAGGTATTGCTGCTGTAAAGTATTGCTTGAGTGCTAACGAGTGGTTGCCCATTGCCAGGAGAGGTGCCGTTAAGCTGGCAATGGGTAATTAATCAGGAAGCAGGTGTGTTGTGCAAACCCCATCAGCATCCACACGGGAGGAGAAAACACTGGCCTATTTAATGAGAGAACGAGCTGCCTGGACACACGGTACTTGGGAGCCAGGTATTCCGAATTCTGCATTTATGACTTCCTGATTCGAGGCATGTTGCCAAAGGGGCTTTCACCTCTGCTAGTAAACGTCTCTAGCTGCTGAAAAGGTCCAAGTGTCATTAGGAGAGTTTATGGCACAGTTGCCTCTGGAGTATTCCACGGAGTAAAATGCTCTTCTGTTGGTTCAAAGAAGATAGCACTGAGCTGCCCTGGAAGCAAGTCTGAAGCCAAAGCTGGTCCAGCTGTCTTTTGCAACTCAAGCCCAAGCAATGTTGTCTTCAGTAAACATTTAAGAAACAGGGCTCTCCTTGTCTGTTTTAATGCCTGTTTCATGATGTGCTTTAGTTGAGAGCCATGAGTTCTGCTTTCTGGGTTGAAATTCAGTCCCTGTCTATGAAAGTCTGCAGTATCAGAATATGGCCATGACATGGGGCTAAGAGTGACCATGTAGTCCAATGAGGCGGTGGGGCTAGGACAGTAATGCCCAAAGTTTGCCTTGAAAGGAAAGTGTGCTGCTGATAGGTCGCTCTTCCATCCAAATGCACTGGACAAATTCTGTTGCACTGTACTAATTCTGCTCTTAAAGCCAGCCATTCTGGCACATAGCCTAAGGGGTAATTGGTAATCCTTTTGGACGCCTTTAGAAGGGACAGATTTTTAAATACTAGTTACAGGTGATTGCAATCAGAGTTAAAAGGAAAGAAAGGTTATGTTAATACAGTTCTATGACAAGGAACTTTGGTGTCTTCGTTTTTTTTTTTTTTTTCCTCTCCTGCCTGCTATATATAAGGGAAGAAATTCTGTTGCAGAGGCATTTACTTCAGTGCAATAAGTTCACGGCACTTTGCAGGCAAAAAGTTTGCAGTCTAGATAAGGCATTTCTGTCAGCACACTGCAAGCCCTTTGCTAGCCTCTCCATTCGTTCCAATGCAGAGTTATTCTGATTCCTCTGGGTAGATAAACTTGTCTTTAATCTTGCAGTTTGGCTCACCTGATATCCCTTTGCCCAAAAGTCTGTTTAGGGAGGTCTGTTAAACTTGCTCTTTCTGAATGTATGGGGATAAAGAAACAAGTTGGCTGGTCAGAGGGTTCATATAGGATCAGAGTGACAATTTTATTCCTGTTGAACTTGGTGGAATTACAGGTGCAAATAAACGTTCACCAGTGTGAAGTTGTCAAAATAGCCTCTTCTAGTTAGGGCAAGACTTGGATTTGGGCATGAGTTCTAAACACGTACATAAAAGGGCAGCCAACAGAATAATCTTGAGGTTTGTATCTTCTTTTGGAAGTCATGTCCACATGAACTTTACCAAACACATGAAAATTCTCCATTTGAAAACTACATTGGCAATAAAGAACTGTTTAGATTCTTTTACTGTTCAGGAGAGCCTGTACAGACTCCCAGTAGAATGGTTATTTACCCTCTGCAGGCAAAATGCTGCCATAACCCACACAATATGAAATCCTGATATTGAAAGGGGAAGGATCAGTGCCACAATTATTCTGAAGTCTAAAGTTCCCAAGTTGTAGGGGTGGATGCTGAAGAAAGTGTTAAACAGTACCTAGCCCCCCTCCAAAATACCCCTTCCCCCACCCCCCAAAAAAAAACAAAAAAACCCCCCAACAAATCTGTTGGATATATTGTCCAAATTAGAATTCTAGAATTGGTTGAAAATTGAAAGAGAAATGAACTGAAATTTGCAGTTTTTTTTTTTTTTTTTTTGCAGCACCAATGAATATGGCAATTACTCTTATTTTCTTTTAAGACCTTACTAGTGAGCTTACTGAACATAACTGTAATTGAAATCTGGTAGTTGTGTGCATGGCAATACCCATGCTTATTCCCTACATGTCCATCTTAATTTCTCTAACTGGCAATGTCAGTTATTTATAGCTTAAGTGCCATGAGTGAGAATTTAAACTGAGGTACTTCTACAGTTGTTGAATTTCGTAGGATTTTATTATGATGATCATGTAACTGTAGTGGCCTGGAATTTGTGTTCTAATGTTCGCTTATCCCGTTTCTTTGTATTTTCTATTGCCCACAGGACTAGAGTGAAATTGGAAAGCCTAGAAGATGCTTATATTTTAAGAGGAAATGATGACTCTCTTTCTGATAAGCATGGATGCCCAGCCTATGTGAGTCCAGAGATCTTGAACACAAATGGCAGCTACTCTGGCAAAGCAGCGGACGTATGGAGTCTAGGTGTCATGCTTTATACCATGCTAGTTGGACGCTATCCTTTCCATGACATTGAGCCTAGTTCCCTCTTCAGCAAGATCCGTCGTGGGCAATTTAACATTCCAGAAACTCTATCCCCCAAGGCAAAATGCCTCATACGTAGCATACTGCGTCGGGAGCCATCGGAAAGGCTGACTTCACAGGAAATTCTGGACCATCCATGGTTTTCTACAGATTTTAATGTATCGAATTCAGGATATGGTGCTAAGGAAGTATCAGATCAGCTCGTGCCTGATGTCAACATGGAAGAAGACTTGGACCCATTCTTTAACTGAGCACAAAGACTGGTGTTCAGAAGGTACACGACCTGGAGATGGACACATGAAGGAGCCCTTCCTGACCGTGTTAAATCACATCCTGCATCAGCCTAGCTTGGTAGCAAAAGACACTTGGAGATCCTTGGATTGAGAAGGAATCTCCACAAGGAGCTAATATAACAAATGTAGCATGGGGACAGATTGGGGGTGGGGTGGGGGGGAGCTTGCTATCAGGTTAGATTGATTTGGAGGAAAAAAGGCAGCATGGAGCAATTGTAGCTTCTCACCTTTTTGGAGCCAAGGAGACTGCACATGCCAGTTTTGGTGCAGCTGTATCACTCCTGTTTCTGTTCCATTAAAAATAGTTGTAATTCACAACAAATAGACACTTTTTTGCCTCAACTCACATCTTGGCATCGCACTGTTAGATATTTAACTTCAGCCATTATTCAGGGAAAGTACAATTGGCTAACATTTTTTTTAATCGGATGTCTAATAATTGATGGGATTAATTTAAGAAAAAAATTAGGTGCACAAAGACGGACATGAAAAGTGGGTGCTAAAAACAAACAAAATTTCAGTTCATGTCTCTTGATAGCTATTTTCAACTCATTTCTTCTAAATAAACTACTTAATATTCTTGTCAGGAAATGACATTTTAATGCTTTGTTCCCTTAAGGGGAAGTAACTGTCATTTAACAAGCTGTTCTGTTTTGTGTCAAATGGTTTGTTGCAGGAAGCTATTATAACTCGAACTTCCAGATGCATTACTGCTATAATAGAAAAAAGAAGAAAATTATATAATTTTTTTTTTTTAAAGATATGAGATACTGGCTTCCATATCTGCCGTGCTGCACGTATATGACTAGAGAGGGCAGAAGGCCCTTAACCATGTCTTTATCTGAGAACCGATCTCTTCTTTAACTGACTTGCCCACGTGTAAATAGAGGGCTCTTTATTATTGAAGAAGAGTGTTTGGTTTTTTTTTTCTTTGAATTCCTCTCAACTTGGGAAAAGAATTGTTTGGGTTTGATTTTTGTTTATGTCCAGAATAAGAAATAAGAGGGTATTAATAAGCTGAACATTTATATTACAGATATTCCTCTTGAAACATACACAGTAATATGCACCTTTTGTATTGTCAAGACTTATTCTATTTATTGAAGAAAATGTCACAGTAGTGATGTATTAAGCCAGTACTTCAATTACGGGTTGACTTGGGATGACATGTTACATGCTGTAGTTAACACACTTCTTTTCTGTTCAGGTATTTCTGTCCCTAAATAACTTTTTATTTAGCTTTTTTTTCTAGATAGCTTTATTTGATTTAGACTGGCAAATGTTTTTATTACTGCTTTTATATTGCTGTATGATATTGAAATCTCTTGGCATAAATATTTGTGTTTCCAGTACCTCAGTTGTTCTGATATTACTGCCTGTATACGTTTTGTGAAGTGGTCATGTTTTTTGGGTAGGTACACGTGGACTCTGTAGTATGTAAATGTTACTTGAATTTGTGCTTAATTATAGTATGTGGCATGTGCGTACAGCTACTTGGCATTTGACGTATGGATGCTATTTGCCTGCCCTGCAGGAAAGTTATGGTCCCACTCTCAAGAGGATGTTTCACAGTTCTTTATCAAGAGACAAAGCTAGCTGCAGCTGACCTGCCTTGGTTCTATTTTGGTAACTAAGAATATAAAGGAGTAATGTTTTTACACTCTGAAGATGGTGCTGTGTCAAGAAGGACTTTTTTTTTTTTTTTTTTTTTTTTTTTTTTTTTTGATTAAGTACCTTATAGGAGGAAAGATTGGTGATGTGCATGGTGGGGTTTTACTGCCTCTGGTGCTTTGTCATGTATTTGGTTTAATGTTTTTGTCCTAATCTCTTCAATAAATAAAATTGTGCATATTTAACTAAATTTCAATTGTGAACAATGTTCTTTTGAAGGTCTGAGGTGCTGTAGGAGTTTTCTCCTTGAGGAACATTCATCTTCTGTACTGCTCACAAGCCAGACCTGTGAGCTAAGAAAGCTTAGGACTTGCATTTACAAGGTCATGCTGTGAGCCTTTTCATCTAAAATTTTACAATCTTCTACAAATGAAACTGGCTTTTGTTTTATTTTCTTTTGATGTGTCACTGCTACTTGTCAAGCCTATTTTCCTTTTTAATGGAGTATATTCAAATGCAGTGGGAACTATCTTTCTGTTGATGGCAGGCTCTTCTGTTGATGGAAAGTGATACAAAAGCAGAGCAAGCTAGTACTTCCATTTTTCAAAGTCCTAGAGAAATGTGAATCTTGCATTTAATCCCTCCACTCCAGAAAAGATGGATCTGAAATAGCACCTCCTAATTTACTGTCTTGTTTAAGGCTGGAGTCTGCTACTGTCATTCATCTTGAATAATAATTAATAGAGCCACCAAGTGAGATCACCTAGAAGAGAGTGTGGAATAATAAGGTGCTCTGTCATCATGAGTCAAGATAGATTAACCTTGGTCCAGTTAAAAAAGACCATTTGAATGGGACTTTAGTATGAACCAGGATGCAATCTACTTTTGTCAGTTCTGTGGCACAAAAAAGCCATAGCAGCCAATGATCACCCCTAAACAAACAAAAGCCCCCAACCCCTCCGCTTCAAAATAACCAAATGTTGCACCAAAAATGCTAGCACTGGGTTTACTGTCAGGCTGGCTAATATTGTACTACATGTTTTTTTCCTAGGTTAATTCTTGGCATGTGTTGAATATTTTTGTTGGTAGATTGAAAACTAAAATTCTTACTTATAAGACCAACCAAAATTGTCATTAATATGTAGAAACACTTCAAGATTAGTTTTTAAATGATCTGTGTGCCTGCAGCCAAAGTTTAAATTACTTGAAACTCTTTCAAATCAAACTCCCACAATAAATGTGCTTTATAGAAAAAAGCAGATTGTAATCAGTCATAGAGAGAAGGGGAGGGAGGAGCGCCGAGAGGATTTCCCTCTCCCCCACTAAAACTTATGTGAACGGCTTCTGTTCTGTTTGGGTGGAAGCAGTTAGACCTTATTTTACAGCAACCTGCATACTTGCTTTTTCACTGCCAGTAATTATATGAAAAATGTGGCTGACTAATGATTGCTCGTTTGCAGTGAATTTTATATTCAAGGCAAAAGCTTCCTTGGTGTGACTTTGGAGGAATCCTTTGGCAGCTGAAGTGAGCTGCTTTATAAAATGCTGAAGGGGTTTTCCGAGCTTCCTGGTTCCTAAAGTGAAGCCTGAGAAGGGGGAATGTGTGATTCAAGCAGCTCATTTCTGGCTCTTTCTAATTACTGCTTTATGGGCGCTGTTAGTGAAGTACTTGTAGGGGACCACATGCTGTGGAAACCCCTCAGCAGCTTTCTAAACACTGCTCGGCCCTCTTTTTTGGTAGCAACTGCAGTCAGATTTAGGATCCTGCCGAGCGGAGGCGGTCATCTGGGTTCAGCTGGCTCCCGGTTTTGTTGAATGGACTGACGTTCTCCTAATGAATGAAGAGGAAAAGCTGTGTCCATAAATGAAACCACTTGGCACAACATGACCCTATGACAGGCTTCTGGAGTGTGAAACTGTCCCCCCCAACCCTCCCTCTCTCCTCCACCCCTCCCCCCCCCCAAAAAATGTCCACAGTATTTCATTATTTACAATGACATTTACTTTTTTCCAATGCAGTACTACTTGCGATTTCGAGCTACAGGCTCTTCTTCAGGAGTGTACAAACAAGTAACAATTATTCCTTTGGTACCATGATGTCATATAACCCGATCCCTTACTGAGGTGTGAATGTTTTATGGAAATAAGTCAATTAAAACTACATTCTCTTAGAGAAGAAAAAAAACCTTAGTAAAACCTGTGCTTCTTAAAAAAAAAAAAAAAAAAAAAGAACCCAACCCCCCTCAAAACACCAAACCACTCTTTCCTGGCAGGCAGAAAGGAAGGGTATGAAATGCAATGCCAATGAAAAATTATTGGGAAGGGGGAAAAAGTAATACTCCTCATCCTGAAATGATTATGTTGAAACTTGGAAATGTATGAGTGAGCGCTGTGACTAATAGCATAATGAATACCAAAAGAATTAGTAATGATCAGTTCTTTATTCTTTTAGTTTTCTCTAAGGTTTCTATGAAAAGCTTGCTAATTTAATAAGTGACAGTACAGCTAACAACTTAACTAACTTGTAGCTTTTCTATTCTTTCACTAGAAGCAAATGTTGAAAATTGGTAATATGATGAGACAAATTGAAATCAAAGTGTAGGTAAAGCAGGGTATAAATGACCTGTAATATGGCATAATTGCACTGGAACATGAAGAATGACTGAGGAGAGTTTATTAAAAAAAAAAAAAGAAGCTTAAAAGGGGTTAATTTTGACTTTGACTTTTGCCTTTCCCATAGCCCTTGTTAGTTACATTCTCAGTACCAGTTTCCATGTCTCTGTTTCTGCTTTTTCTGACTTCTGATTTAAGCCAATTTAGCCTATTTGCTTGAAATTTTGACCCTCCTGAAATGAGATAATATTTTTCCCCAGTTGTTTCTATAAGACTGTGGGACTCTAGGCCATATTTGGCTTGTGAAACTTTTAAGTATATTGGTTAGTGTATGTAAATGTGAGGAAAATAATTGTATTTAGAGTGATAGTGGTGTAAATCCTTAGAAATTCATTTGATATTATTTGTGTGGATGTAAATGAGCCTGGAAGTAATTTCTTAAGGGCTTAAATAAGCCTGACCTGTGTGCTGAGAGATGTCATTTATTCTAGTTATTGTTCGATTTAAATTCATTTAAACTCCTTAGTAAAAGAAGTGGCTCAGCCCAGCCTTAGTACAGGAGTAGATCACATCATTGTTCTGGCTCTCCTGCCTCCTTAGCACAACATCCATAGCCTGCAGGGAAAAAATAAAATAATCTTGGTGTGGCAGCTTGTGGAAAGAAATAGGTTAGTTGCTGCATTTATTTCTGCTCAGGAGATTAAAGTGTAGTTGCAAATCTGGTGCTGACATCATTCCAAGCACACAAATACAGCTGACGTCAGTTATACAGTATATTGCAAGGTGTTTATCTTCATCTGATTAGGTTAGCAAAATGCATACTGCAAAGCCGGCACACAAAGAAGGAAACAGTGTATTTGCCCATGCTTCTCATTTGTCCTCTGACAGGGTGGTTGGTCCTAGAAAGACTAAAACACTGTGTGCTTAATAAGAGTCTTGTAAGAATCTGTGCAGCTCCCATTGGGCTTGACTTTTTCCCATGTTAATCTCCAAACATCAGTGTTAAGGCATACACTTCGCCTGATTTGGATGCTGGGCAGCCCCTCCTTGCAGGGAAGTCCACACCTGACCTTCTGGTCTCCACAAATCCAACTGAAGTGACAAGCTGGAAAGGTACATCATGACATAACAGTGCAAATAATTGTTATTTTAAGAATTGTTTATTTAAGTGTGTATGTTTATTAGCTTGTTTATTTAAGTGTGTATAATAGGACAGCAAGGAACCCAGGAGGGAGGCAGCCAGCGGACTGGTAGCAGTGTGGTGCTACAGTCTCAGTACATTGTCCAGAGTAACCAAGCAGTAGTGTGTGCTGCTAAAGGGGTCGGAGTTACAGTTTCTTGGTTCTCCCTGTGTGCAGGCATTTACCCGAGATGTGGAAGACAGCAACAGAAAAGTCAGGTGTCTAGTTTCTCCTTTCCTGACAAGATATCATTGTGCCTTTACATACCCTCAAAAAGTCACTTCTGCCTGTAACAATAAATATCTGCACTAAGACGACACCTACAAATAGTGGGCTTTATGGATCATTCCTATTATAGCATCAAGCTACAATTTTTCAAGGTATGGGGTAGAGGTGGTCAAGTGTCTGACTTCTGCTCATACCAACTCTAGGAACCCAAGTCAATAACCCACGTGTTGTGCTGTATGAAAATTGAATTAAATATATGCTTATGATGTCCTATGTTTAAACTTAACAGGACAATTCCAGGATTTCCTGTGAGTATGTGACTTGGACACTTGTGTGTGCTTCTAGAGGAGGAATCTCATTGCTGCACATGGACCACTAGTCACAACTATTGACTAGTTGAATGTTGCAATCCAATGTTTATTTCAATCTTATTTTTTCTTCCAAGTTGGTTGCATCCATTGTTTCTCTCGTAACAGTTTATGATTAAAATTTGATGTAATTTAGTGACTGGATATCAGGATAAAATTTAGGCATATGTTTAAGTCAGAATTTGAATATCATGGGCCTAAATGTTTAAGTTCCACTTTATGCAGTTACCATTTAATTTTGAAAGTTCAATATTAACCTGCTAGGAAGAAGGGAATTCATGCATACTGGCTACCAAGGGGCTAATCGACCTGTTGTTACTTCATATTTTGTTGTATTCTATTCCTTCCTATGTATAATCACTGTAACCACAGATTATCTGTACTTTCTAAGTGTTTATAATTGCTAATTAAGAGTGTTAGCTTTCACATTAGAAAGAAACGTGCCTGAACCTTCTGGATAGCCTTTAGAGTAGTTATAAGATAGAATGTATTTACAGATAAAAATTTCAGCTCTTTTGGCTATGGAGTTACTTACAGGGCTCCAATTGCATTGGGGTAAAATGGTTGTACCACATACAAACTTTTAATTCAACTATTCCTTGTTTTAAAAATTACATATCTGCTCTCTTTGGTAACTCAAATCAAGGCCAATCAAATCAGCATGCTCAAGATGAGCAATACATGCATATTTTACCAGTTGTTACTTTTTACAAACTCCATAATTCAGTCAAAGGTACATATCTTGGAAGAGCAATAGCACAATTACAACAGAGACTTTATGGCTGAGAAGTAAAAATCTTTTTTTTTTTCTTTCTTTTCAAAGTGATGAGCAATGTTGACAAATCCTTTTTCTTGGTACTGTGTAGAATACCCAGCCCTTGCTCTGAAAAGCCGGTAACATGAATAACCACTGATCTCATGTAACCTCAGAACAGCAGTGAGATTTGTCAGAAAGTTAGCAATGTGCTGTCTTTAATTTAAAAAAGTAATATAAGACAGCATGAAATGCATGATTCAGAGAAATCCACGGACATTTTGCTATTGACTGCAGTTGATGAAACTGGAGTAGTCAGAATCTTCTAGTTTGATCACTACTGATTGATCAGGCCATGAATATAACCAGAATTTTACCACAGGATGAAGTTTAGCTGGAAGATATTTAGCTGTGTGTAGGGAGCCAGCACAAGGTCAAGGCTGCATTTTTGTCCCTCAGAGTATAGGAGATGAAGAGTGATGGTGCCTTTCTTTCAAAGTAGTCTATAAGCATAAGTAAAGGTAAGGATAATACCCCTTACCCCTTATAGAGGAGAAATGCTGCTAGGACATTCCAGAATGACTCTGCTTACTGACTTGGACTGAGAAGAGCTAAATTGTATTTTGGGCTCTTCTACTCATTTGCTAGTTGAGCAAGGGGAAATCTGAGCCTCATTTTTTTTCCACCAGCTAAACTGGGATTGTGAGATTTTGCAAAGTGCTTTGAAATCTATTGATAAAATATCCTATGATTTAACAAGCATATTGTTCTGCTCCTTCTTCTGCAGTTCTCTTTCAACATCCTCATTGATCTTTTGTAGTTGGAATATTCAGACCAGTAAGTTTTGGGGTTTTGGACAGTAGTGCCTAGGTAAGCCACAAAGACGATAGAAGCAGCAACCAGATACATGGTATTTTATGCAACCAGTCACAGACTTTTGATAATCTGTTTTCCTAAACTGCAGAACAAAGAAAGAAATCCCTTGATCATTTTGTTTAAACAGTTTCATTTCCTGACTTTGTCTACCCTGCCAATACACTTTGCTTTTGTTTAAGACAACAGTAATTTTAAGTGACGCTTGTTACTTTGGGGTTCATACTGCCAGGTCACTCAGAGTGCATTCAGAGGCCCACATGGTGAGCACATCATAAAAGTAGGGGAAAGATGCATATATTATATCCAAAGGCTATCTCAGAAGCACGAGACTTTTCAAAAGGGTAGAAGGCTTCTCATCTTCTTTCTAATGGTATATGGAATTAAGTGACTCTGAATATTACTGTTCCCATCCATAAGTAATATTTCTAACATTGTATCTGTTGGATGCCAATTGTTCAAAGTGGAAAAAAGTGTCTATATTTCAATATTTCTTCACAACTTCTTGACACCATCCATTTACTCTGCAGTCCAGTCAGCTGAATCATTAAGAGATATAATCCCTAGAGATCCAGGAAGTAACTTCTCTAATGAGGTTAGTAGATAGGCTGTAGGCTTCATTGTCCGAGGTGAAATCATCATATTTTTGCTGCAGTAGAGGACTGAAGACTGTGATATTTAGGACAGTTTCGAAGCTTGTTCCAAGATTGTTTTCACAATAAAGGTTACTCTGTCAGAGCACGGCAGGGGAGGCTGACCTCAGCTCTGGAGTCAGGATAGACAAGCACAAGCTTTGTTCTGCCTCTTGTCTCTTAAATCAAGCTCCATGCAGAGTGGCAGAACAACCCAACGCCAACTGTATATACACAGGGAGGAAGAATACAAGATTCAGACCATCTAATTCTATTCAAGCTGGGAGTTATGGCTTACCCAAGTGGAATTCAGGGGTGGGATTTATCTGGCTAAATGTTGACATATATTTCTCTCCACTGACAGTAAAAGGATTTCAGTGTGACTAGCTCAGATATAGGTGTCTAAAGTTAGATGGGATTAATCCTCCCTGAATTCCAGGTCCCTGATTCATTTGCACGCACATAAATGTATAGGTCTTTTTGAGATGACCCAGGTATCCAAGACCTCTGCACAAGGCTTGCAGATATTACACAGGCCCTTGTGAAGAGGCAGCTGGAGATCTGGTGAGGTGCCTTCAGGCATCTCAGATAGCACTAGGTGACATGGGCACCTACGTACCCTGTATTCAACAGAGTGGTCCAGATGACCTTAACTCCTGAAGGTCTAAAGCTCACAAAGCTATTCTCTCATTAGGTTGAGAGTTTCCTCGATGTCAACATCTGGATACCTGTCAATGTGTAAAAAAACCACGTATAGTTTGGGTAGGAGAATGCTCCCCTTCCCCCTTCAGAAACAGTCACTGTGAAACAAGATTGCAAATGTTGTTGGCCCAGAACAGTTTCAGACCAAAGGAAGCCTGGTCCTTGTGTGATATATGAGTAAGCACTCAGATAGGCACAAGGGTGCATGGGCTAGTTTAAGATTTTTATGTGAAGCAGTCACTGGACAAAAAAACAGAAATAAACCTGAAAGTAGAAAGAGCATAAATCATCATAATAAAAAGCACTAATGATGAATGCTGAGGTATCAAAAGATATTGAGAAATTAAATAAAAGATGGAGAGCAAAATGTATTTATTTACTTTTTATAGCTTGTCATTATTTTATTTTCCTCTTGTTCCACCTCAGTGTAGTGTGTACACCTAGTAAAACTGAAAATTACCACCTGCTAAGTAGAGAAATTAAATGCCTTGGAAGAGCATTTCCGGTTTCTTTCCTCTAGTGTCCACCAGAGGATGTGTTCTCTGGCTGCAGAAGCTGCTGGTATAACTCAAATAGCTCATAAAGGTGCCCTGTGATCCTTTCCATTGTATGCATGGCACTTCAACCTGTTTGCTCGGAGACTTTTCCCCCATAACTGCCTGCAAAAACAAGTAACTTTTTATTTGAGAGAAAAATTTACATGTTGTCAGAAAGGAGGATTCAAATTGGGCACAGCACAATAAACACGCCACTTGCAAATCTCTTTGTTTTTAGGCAGTAGGAAAATGAGTTCTTAGCATTCGCTAATACTTCTCCAGACAAGTGTGTTAAACAATGTTAATGTTTTTCTTTTCTTAAAAGCCAGGCTATGGTACGAGTCAGCCTTGTGTTCAGCAGTTGCTCACTGAGTAAAAATCCTATGGCAACCAATAAACCAAAAAATGTTGCAATATTATTTTAGAGGACTCATCTGCTTATTTTTACAGTTAGCCTTGCATAACCTTCTGTATTTTTGGACTCTGCCTTATGTAGAATATTTCTTAAAGTTTCCATTTATTTCAATTGTACACTGCACATTAGGAACACTCACTTATAAATGACTCACAAATACTTTCCCTTTATGATGTTATTCTGCCCTTCTATAACCCATTTATGTATTGTCTTTACATAGTATTTATTTGGTGTTACAGTTTTGCTGAAGGTCTAACACCAATTTTTCAGTCTGCAAAGCAAAGATGAAAATAATATTATTAAGGTAGCTTGAAATGCATCTGCTTCCTGGGATTTAAACATGTGGACACAAAAAATGAGGAGTGGGGTTCCCAGCTGACAATCAGAGCCAGGCTTGCAGCTTGAGCCATCCCGTATTAATCACAAGAGGGTGTGGGGTCTGGGCTGGGTCTTTTTTTCTTTTTCTTTCATTGTTTTGGGGGAAATACATGTTTGTAAACAGTGAAGAAAAGTCTAATGGCAGATTTAAAATGGCATATGAAAAATTCCTTTTCATATCAGCACAGCTCAGGCGTTTGATATACACCCATCTCTGTATTACACAGATGCTATTAACTATTGTCTTCATCAGAGTATCAGAGGTTACATCTGTGGGATTCGGCCTTGATACTGACATGATGTCTGAGCAATGACATATTTCATTCTCTCACCCCACAAAAATAACAACAAAATTCTGACAGTCTGTTCATCTTCAGCCAGCGGTATTGCAGTGCATGAACTGCTTCAAGCCAGCTTTCTATAGATTGGCTGGTTCATGCCTGATGTTGCAATCCCATCACCCATGACGAATTACACATGTAACTATTGCAAAATTGTATTCTGAATAAATAAAAGGCCCAGGACTTTTTTTTCTTTCTTCAGCAAACAGAATCTTACGTAAAACTGGAGATGGATGAGTTTGTACGCCTGCAAGCGTGCATCGGGGTGCGCGCGCACATGCATAAATGAACAATCCTAAATTAGAGAGGGGGTGGGGACTGCACAGCTTTGCTTATCAAATATCTCTGCACCAAGCTGTATAAGAGGCTGGAGATGGAAATAGTGATGTATTCCTCAGTTGCTTCAGAATATCACAGCTTATTTCTTCAGAAAGAAGTGTCATTGAGAGCTGGGGAAAGGTTTGGCCCTTCTGTAGCCATTGCTATTTTTTATGAAGCGAAATGATGGGATGTGCCAAGACCCTTTTCTTTCCCGTTTCAGTATAGCCTTCCCTGAGCAAATATACAAGTTTTCTAATTAAAGATTTGTGTTACCTTGTGCATATGTAACCCATAACAGGGACCTGATCAGTTCAGTCCTTTGATTCCATAAATACCTTGGGTGGGATTGAGCGCCCTTAGCTTTAGGTTTCTGCAAGAAAGGTGTCTTGGTTCCTGTTATGGTTGGTGGACCCTAGTCAGCACAGCCTGTGGAGTCTACAGAGTGAATAATCTCATCCTAAAGTAGACACAGATATTTGAGCACCATAGACCCACTGACTGGGAAATCATTTTTTATTTTTAACAAGAGCCTAGACATCTAGCTCAAATATAGTTACAGTGCAGACACCTGGAATTAGGAGTGCTGCATCTGCTTCTAGACTGACACAGAGTCTAGGAAAATCGATATAATAATTTCCATTCCTACTGGCTTACGTGCGCCTTGAATGAGAACGTTAAGCACAGGAAATATGGGAAATATATAGAGAGACATTATTATAAATATATATATATGTGTATGCATATATATGCATTTTCATACAATAATATAAAGTATAACTATTCATATGACAATCCTATTAAAATGAGTACTTAGATTGAAAGTTCTTTGGGACTAGGACATGGTTTTTGCTCTATTTTTGTTTATACCAGCATAATGAAATCTGGATGCGCTTAGGACGAGGTATCCTTCTGACTATTGAAGTAAAACTGATATATGAGAATGGTTGAATAGTTTCAGGATCAAGCATAATATGTCCTGTCTGATGAGACCAGTAGTCCCTCTATTTTTCAGAAATGCATCTGCTCTGTTCTAATTGATTTTTTTTTCTTTTTTGTGCACAGGGAATAAATTTTATTGTGAACTTTAGCTGCAACCGACTCAATATTGCAAAACCCATTTCTCACAGAACCTAAGCAGGTTTTAACCCAGCTTTTGAAAGGAAAAAAAAAATCTACTTCAGCAACTGTACTCAGAAGATAATCTATTAAGGGTAAATGAAAACAATGGAATAATTTTCTTTTTATGGCCTTTCTCTGAGAAAAGGTCACATAAAAATCTCATAAGCTGAGGTCTTGTTTGTCATTTTAGATGTTCCCCGTATGCCTTAAAATATTAGTGCAAGAGATAGCATCCAATATATTTTCTGAAGGTCTTTTAAAGCAATAATATTTTTAGTTATATACAATGCTATATTACATGACATATTGTATTACTATACTTATGAGCAAGCAATCATCTTCAGAGTTATGAGAAAAAAGAGAAATAACAAAAGATTTTTGAGAAGTTTAAATTTACCAGTTTGATAAATATGGTTCATTGGTTTA
This sequence comes from Apteryx mantelli, assembly GCF_036417845.1. Taxonomy (NCBI): domain Eukaryota; kingdom Metazoa; phylum Chordata; class Aves; order Apterygiformes; family Apterygidae; genus Apteryx; species Apteryx mantelli. Next base: position 124,500,382 of record NC_089980.1, read on the forward strand.
TAAAACTGAGCAAGGTATGACAGCGTCAACAGCAATCCTTTCGGATACAACCTCATGTTTCGTGGAGTTCTGTTAGGTTTACTGCTGTAGTTTACTTTGTTAATATACTCATTTATCCTCATTTCTGGCTGGTGGTGGAAATAGTGTCAGGAACAAGGCTTTTGTCATGATAGTCATGGTCACGCATGGATTCCTGAGCTTTCCACAGCATGGCTGCAACGTGACTTGCTGGTGCTTTCTTAAGGATCTGCCCACGTAGATTCACGTCTGAGGTGTGGATCCAGTTTCACATGCGTGTGTCCTGCTGGCTACAGTCAGCCTGCAAAGCCCCTGCAGGTGGTCTCAAAAAGTCTTTTCAGCTGCAGCCAGCACTGGCAGAGCCAGGTGGACCTCCAGCTGGAGTTGCCATGGGGGTCTCCATAGCTCCACTGAGACTGTGGCAAAAGTCAGTGTGTGCAGGGATGTTCAGTTTAGGAGTGCTCTGAGCAGCAGTGTTTCAGTGGAGCTTAATTTTGTTATGTGCTCAATTCAACCTTTAAATAGGTTTATGTGAAAGAAATTTGGGGAGGCCATACTTAAAATTTTCATAAGGGAATGTATGCCACCCTCTCATTCATAAACCAGTATGGCATTTCTTGCAAAAGGAAATGATATTGTAAAGGAATTTGGTTGCATATTGCCTTCAATAGTTAATGGAATACAGATTTACTGATATACTGATATACTAATTATGGTAGGTTGATTATTATATACATAGGAATTTTTTAGGCTTCTGCAGTTTCTTTCACCTCATATTTCTACTATGAATGAACACCATTCATGAAGGGGATGATGAGAATAAGGTGGGAAGAGTAGAGGTAGCTTTATTAAAAACACATAATTTTTATTTTAAAGTAAAATGTGAAATTAGAGGAAAAGCATGCAGAGCACGCTCTCTCCTCCTTTCTCACAGCTGGATATGTGCCACTGTTCCATTTTTTTGTTGTTACTGCGTCACTTCTCCCACCTCCCACAGCAATGCACAACTCCCAGGCAGTGGTGAACGCTTACAAGAGTTTCATAGACACATGCATGACATCTTTCCAGCTTGTATTGCAGTGCTATCTCCTCTCATCTTTTATCAAAAGTTTTATGGTTTTAATTTTTTCTTTTTCTATAAGACTTCAGATTCTGGATTTTTTTATCTCCAGCTTAAAATTTACATTTCTGTGTCTTATGATTCTACAAAGAAGCTAAAGTGACAGAAAAAGCATAAAATGTCCTCATGTGTATAATTTTTTAAAGGTTCACATTTTTCAAACAACATGTATGTGTTTGGAGTCCTCTTGCCTCCTCATTGACACTCTGAAGGGGATATACCACCACCTCCTGTTTCCTCTCCCCCAGAAATGTTTGAGGACTCTCACAGAAACTGAGGACAGAAGACAATTTTTAATTTTTTGTGACTGCCTCAGGTCAGTTAAGGCTTTGTGCTATACTGCACCCAGTATGCCCACTTTGTATTATAATCAATCAAACTTGAATGTGCTCAAACAGAATTTCCTTTAGGTTTTGTAAGGTTTGGCCTCTTGAAATCAGCATAAATTATAATGTTCCAGTCAACAGCTTGTCCAGCAGACAGCAAGTCACTTGATTTTGCTTTAGTATGTCTCAATCTGTGAAACAATAAGGCTTTTCTTTTCTCAAGTAGTACTGGGGTGCATGCAGCAAGAATAAGCTCATTCTAACAGTTTTGCTTTGTTTTTTTTTTTTTTTGTTTGTTTTCTATAGCAAGCGATAGTTTGTAAATAAAAGGTATTAAAGCATGCTTAGTAACAACATGTGAACTAGGCAGCTAAAAGAGTTGGCCCAAACAACTCAACCTCAATCTAACAAGATCAAAACTTATTAGGGAATTTTTGTTTTTTGCAGTTTATTGTTTCACAGCTGCTTGTTTCTAAGCACAACTGAAAACAGGAAAAATGCTGTATGAAAGGGAATTCTTATAATATTTTACTATCTCAGCATAAGCCAGAAAGCTTGCAAGAAAGACTGGTTTTGTCTTTCCTGGCCAATATGTATATTGAAAACCTGGTTAAATAAGAACATTTTAATATGGTCATCTAAATCAAATGTTGCTAATTACAAATCACCATCAGGAAAGGAGCTAAATATGAAGACGTACATACTCAAGATATGTTTCAGCTGATATTATCTTTTTATATCTTGATTTTGTCACTCTGTTTCAAGATCTTCTGGACTAGATGCTATAATGGAATACACAGTTTAAAACAGAAACTATCTTTGACACAAAGCTTCCTTCTTAAACCAAGATCAGGGTATCTCAAGTATTCCAGATTAAAATCAGGACAAATGCTCTATTTTTAGAAGAATTTTCTGTGACTTACTCTTTTATATGTCTTACATACAGTAATATGGCACTTAAAAAAAATCAACTTGCTAATATAAGCAAGTCATATGCAGATATTCTCCCTCTTCTCCCTAGTTAATTCTAACAGGTTAGATACTTTCTGAGAACTAAAGACTGTTTTGTTTCAATATGATAAGTGAATATTCCCAAGTATTGACTAATATTGCAAAAAACTGGAGCTGAATCTGTCTTCTAGGCTTTACAAGGACTTCTGAAAAGTTCTATGGTTGAAACCTTGAACCTCCTGGTGTGAATAAGAGCCTGCTTGTTGTCCTCATTGGGATCAGAATCTCATTATAGATGCTCTGTAAGTCCACTGAATGACCTTTGTTTCCAATTCCTAAATAAAGTAAAAGGAAAGTAAAAACTTTAAAACTATTTGTTGTTTATTAAAAGGAATGACCATCTGCTCTCTCAGAACTTAGGTCCCTGTTAATCAAAGTAATTGGATTGAATCTTTTGGGCTTTTACAGGGAAAATAAAAACCAAGAGGGTAGTAATAATTAGCTAATTGTCTTTCTATGTGGCTTGCCATACCTTGTTCCCTTTGAATACACTGGTATGTGTAGGTATGTGCTTTAGTCCTCAAGATGCCATTCTTTTAGTGTCCGTGGATCCTGGGATGAGATACTTCATATTCAGCATAAGATTTGCTTGCGTTTACTATTGTCCCACACTCTTATTCATACCCATTTGGCATAAGGTGGGTCTTTGCAAACCGGGACTTCTCTCCTTTTTTTTTTTTTTTTTTTTTTTTTAAGAGAACAATGAGTGGAAGAATGGTCCTGTTTTCTTATCTGTCATTTCTGAAGGGAAATTAAATAATAGCCATGGCGCTACATTATGTCCTTGCTTTCTGTCTTGCTTTTTTAGTCATCTTTTTCTGGTTCCTGTTATACTTAGTTCCTGAACTCTCAGCACAATAAATGTTATTGTTCATTGGGAGAATGAGTTGTATAAATGTCAAGTCATCAACAATCAGCCGGGCAATTGCCTGAAGCCTTTTTCTGTTTTCTTCATGGGACATATCTGCAATACTTATTCATATGAATAATTCTTACACACCTAATTAGACCTGTTGACAACAGTGGTGAATTGAGTGAAAAAGGGTTGCACGACACTGTCTTGTAAACTTAAGACTGAAGTTCTAGTTGTCACAAATCTTTAGCTGACAGTATGAATTCACTTGCTTCTGGCAACATGTACAACCCCATATGCCATCTTTACTTTTTAAAAAGGGGGATAGAAGAAATCAAATTGAGAAGTAGAAAATTGTTATGCAAGTAATTTCAAAGCAAGAATGATGTGGTTAGGACAGTACCAGGTAGAGACACTTAAAACATTTTAAAATTGTTATTCAAAATGTAAAGTTGGATCTGTCTAATGCTATTAGCGTCTCATTGAGTGTTGATCTCTTTTGAAAGCATGTACCAGTGTAGAGAAATCTTTCTCTCACTTGATACAGCAAACTCCAAACCCGAGACTATGAAAGACAGACATGACAAAACTGACAATGTTCACATTGTCTAAAGATGAGCAAGAAAGCTAAAAAGTAAAACCTAGTAATTAAAGAACAATCTAATGGAAGGCAATATTATGCTTCTTGCTGTAGCAGGAACAAACATTATTTTTCATTTGTTCAATAATAACACCTAGAAACACTAGTAATAAATTTTGTTTACAATTTTTTTAAGCAAAGTACTCTAGGCATCTCAAAATCAAACTACAGAGTAGGTAAAAACACTTTGAAATTGCTTGAAGTTGAATTTTTAGGCAATAATTATATCTTTTGCAATGCAACAAGATCACAGCAGGGTAATTATCAGCATCAAGTAGCTGGTATCTGCGAAGTTTCATGTGCTGACCGCAGAATTTACTTTTGTGAAGGTTCGTCTGCCTGTTGACACACTGCCTTACATAGCTGTCATTACACAGGCTGCCTCCCCATCTTCTTTGACATGATATGTTCCCTTTCTCCTGCATAATACGGGTGCCTCTTGGCTTCAGGGTCCCTTTCTGGAGCCATTCAGCAACAACTATGTTTCTCACCCAGGATGGGATTCAGTTGCCTAAACATGGATGTCTGGCACTATATGGAACAACTTGGGCTAGCCTGCCTAGCCTCCAGCTGCTGGTTGAGAAAGTGCGGGTCTTCTGTAAGGTCTGTGCCCTGTCTGTCACACCTGTACATCCTGTGCATCTCAAATGTCATAAGACATCTATGTTTAGGTGACTGAATTGAGCCTTGAGTAGGTGTCTACATGTGAGCTAGGCATCTAGGCTACTATTGCATTTAACAGAGTCTGAAGATCTGTTCATTTCATCCTGGACACCTCCATGTGGTCAGATGAACTGCACCATTAACGCCACTGACTTCTTTATCTTCCTTGACTACAGTGGGAGCTTAGACACCTAGCTCCCCTGTAGATGCCTATATTGTAGACACCAAAAGTAGGTGAACTGAAACCCAGCCATGCTGCTCCATCCCCCTGTGCTCTCTCTCTGCCTTTCTGATGTAAAGTCAGAATCCCTCATCTGCTTTTTGTGACTTATTTACATTAGGGACACTGTAAGAAGTCTGTGGGGTAACTGAAACTATGTGAACCTAGAACAGAGAATTTGTTTCCCAAAAGTTAACTTGACATTTCCTCATTTTGTCATCTTGTTGTTTAGCTTTGGTGTGTTCTCAAGAATATATTCTTCTTCTTCTAGCAACTGGAACTGGTAGCTACTTCTCATAGATGGGATTCTTTTTCCCTTTACATCCTCTTTCAAGGTGACTTTTAATAACATCTAATATGATATGAACAACTAGTTTCACTTATTGTAGTATATAGTAAAATATTTCTGCCCTTTTAAATTAAAAAAAGGAAAGAATACTGTCAGGAAAATCTTATTCTTTTTTTTCCACAGTGGAAACTGTGAATTATTTATACCAGTAGTTTGATTATATTAAAAAGCACAATCCCAAGTCTGCAGTACATTACTGGCTCCATTCCTTGCCTAAGAACAGGCGTGTTTATATTTTTCCTCAGTAAATATGTGATAATTAAATGCAAATAGACCATATTTTTCAAACGAATTCCCAACCCTGGAAACTTGGATGATGATAATCTTGCCTAATGAATGCACAACGGCAAGTGAAATCAAAGTTTACTGAAGCAGAACATTCTTAGCAGTCAGTAGCAGTCTCCACTTAGTTAAAAAAAAAAAAAAAAATACTGGATTCATATAGACACCTCACTGAAAAATGGGTAGCCCTAAGCTATTTTATAATCATGGTATATACCTAAGTATTAATTGAAAACACTGTGCACTCTTTATGGAATGTTCTCAGATAATCCATTCCTGTAAATTATTAGTGTATATTGAAGACATGCCTAAGGCTGTCATCAGTTCTCCTGCATGTTCCCCGTTGTGTGCATTATTCCTGCTTCCAGGTCAGCTCTTCAGCCTTTTTCCTTCCCCTTGTGAAAACAAGCAGTCTCTTTCCTACATATTTTCTTTCTGAAAAAAGATGCTCCTCCTCTCATATTCCTTGGTTGGCAATACCTGGGGTTCTCCTGCTCCCTTATGACCTCAAGTCCTAAGTCATTTGTCCATTCAGGGTAATGGATGGGACTTCACTTCCCTTTACTTGTTGCACCCCAGTGAGTGGCTTTGCTTTTTGATGGATGGAGTGTCCTCTCCTCTCTCCCAGTCTTCTGGGGTAGAAGAAGTGGGAATAGAGAGTCCCGGAAAGATAGCATTAAAGAGGGAGGTGTCTCCAGTCCAGCTTGCTGTCAGAAACTGAAACCTCCTCTCCAACCCTCCCCATCCCCTCCTCCTTCATTCTCCTCTCATTCTCCCAGTATGCACCGCTACTAGCTGTTTTCTACTGTCTGGAAATAAATTAACTTACCACGTGTCCCTAAGAAGGGCCTTAAAATATTGGATCTTTCTTGTTACAGTGTTAGGATGCTGGCAAGAAGCCAAGCATTGTCTTTGTATTACCTGGCTGGCTGCCCTCCCCAGCCCTGATAACTCAGGTTCCTTGCTTTATTCCTGTAGTCACACCCCCAAGACCGTATTCCTGAGATGTTTGGAAAGAGGCCTAAAACTATCTTTCCTTTCTTCCCCATAACTTCCTACAAAAATTTTTTTTTCCTCCTTTCACATTACTGGTTAGAGGAAGAGGCTGCATTTTGTTCACTCTTGAAGACCCTATGGATGGAGAAGAATATTGTAAGGCCAATAGGAAGCACATATTTAAGGTCTGATGGCTATTCCTTGCGTAGCTCTAGCCTTTTTTTGTTAATGTTTTCTTGCTTGAACCTGGAGAAAGAGAGCAATTGTAGGGGAGGAAAAGGCAGTTTCCTGGAAGTAGCTGACAGGATGTTGCTTTTGTTGGACAAGATCTGTCCTGTTGACAACAGGGAGGACCAAATAAGACTGAGAGTTAGCTACCAACCAAGCAGCATGTTGCCAATCAGAGCTAGGAGGCCAAACTTTCATTTTTCTTGCCAAGAAAAGACATTTAAATAGGGACTGAAGTATGATCCCAATTTCATTTGAGTTTAATGCAGACAGCAGAAAAACACAGTGACTCACAATACATTTTTGCCCCCACAATAAATGAAATTTCCTCTCAGAAGTCTGCAGTCTTGCTTTGGTACAGAGGCAGAGGCATGGTGAGTTGGTCCTAGGAGGTCCACAACACACCAGCTGGGTTTTTGTTCTATGAAAGGCCCAAAAATGAACATGTTGGAAGCCTAAGAGAAAGGCTGCAACTTAGATAAATATTCTTTTTTTCCTTAAAAGGCACAGGAATCAGTGCTTCTTATCAAAATATTAAAGGGCAATAGCTAATCCTGTTCCCACAGCTATAAATCTTAAAGCAAACAGTATCCGCCCCAAATCAGCCACCTCCCTACCCCTGTATCTCGTACTTCCCTCCACGGTGTGTGGTGAAGGGAGGAAGTTAAGGGGGACACCTGAACAATGGTCTACCACAAGCAAGGCTGTAAAAGTGAAGTTCCCCTGTAAACTACAAGTTTACTTCACAGTTATTGCTACAGTAAAACAGTGATAGGTAGGGGAGATTTTTCCTTTCTCTGCCCTCCCCTGCTTATGACCTTAATGTCTGGTCAGCTTCTCACTCAGATATCCAGACACGGATGACCCCCAAAATGTTGGCCAATCTTTTGGCCGGTGGCGTGGTTTGTTCTTTCCCTGTCTCTGAAGGTGACCAGGAGATATGACCGACAGTTTAATTTCGGGTTTGAGATGCAAGCCTGAGGTTTTCACTTTACGTAATGCTTTCTGAAATGTCCTGAAAAGAACTGAAGAGTAGGGCTGAAGTCCAGGAAAGGAAATGAATGACAGAAAAGATACAAAATCTCCCCTGACATCCTGTTAATACGGTCTTGTGCTTAGCCTATGAGCTCTGCCTTGCAGAGCTGGCAGTGCCAATAACCTCCTGCCGACAGGGGTAACTCGTGGCCTGCCCTGGCTCGCTGTGTCCTGAACCCTTGGCCACAGTCTGTGATCCCTGGTCCTGCCCCGAGGCCAGGCTGAGGAAGCTGTACCCAGCACCTTGTGTCCTGTTCTCTAATGCTGACTTTCTCTCTGCTTTGGCACTCAGTGGCCCAGACTGGCGTGCATTCAGGTAATTTTGGCTCGTCCCTTTTCTCAGGCATTTAGAGCCTCATTCAAAGTCCGTTAAATGCAAAGGAAAGATTTTAACTGACGTCAGGAAGTTTTGATCAAGCCCTTGGGGAAGAGCTGGGCTGAAGGACATGAAGTACAATTTAATGTTTTTTCCAAATTATTATTTATTTATGAATATATTTATTGACTTCTTTGATATTTTAATCATTGTGGAAGCACCCCTAGCAACTTGATGGATCCCTATTAACATACATTTAAATAAAAAAAAGGGCAGTTTATTTTTCAGCAGTTTGAGCACCTGCAATTCACATTAACTTCAGCTGGAATTCTGTGTGCTCAGCAAATTAAACCTTCAATAAACAACATTATAACAGCATCGACTTTAAGATGAAATCATAAATGCATGAAAACAGAATGAAGCCTATAGCTATTTGCAGCTATATTCAATCTGTTATGCCTCTTGGCCTGGAATAGGAGGCTGGAAAAGATCTCAGCTGCAGTGAGTTAGCTCATCTCCACAGCAATACCACCTGAGAAGATAAGAGCTGGTACTTTGGTTATATTAGAAAACCAACCCAAAATTGTCATGTAAAAGGAGTATTAACATTTTTATCACAATACCAAAACCAAATTCAACTCAGAGCTGAATCAGTCTGATTTGCTGAGTCCTGTAGGCCACTGCTTTCTCACTGATATGCAGAGACTACTGCTTCTCCATGTCTGATGGGGAGAATCCAGAGGGCATGATTTTGTGCAACCTCAATGAATGCTACTTCTCATTTTGCTTCTGTAATATGCTATTTCCCAGAGATTCCCATTAGTGGTCTTTACCATCCAACTTCCATGCATTTGTAGTAAAATCATGATGGAAACAAGAGCAGATATTCTTAATAAAAGATTTTAAGCAAAGTGCCTTGCATAGAGTGAGTAATTTGATACACTGTTGGGTAAGCTGGTCATTAAGAGAGACCCAAGGATGGCACTGGCCCTGTTTCCAGGCTAGTACCAGAGCACAGTAACCTACCTTGGAAATCCTGGGAGCCGTGGCAGATCACCAATGAATACATGAACTAAGGGCAATCAGAGAGCTTAGAGTGTGCCAGAGAGGAAACAAAGAGAGTTTTCTATCTGCTGGGGTAAGATATTACTGATTCAAGAGATTATACAGTCCAGGAAAGGGATTTTGACTCCTGCTCTAGGAAATTCCCCCAAACAGGAAAAGCCTACATCCTTCCTTGGATCTACAAGAAGTTGTGAGAAAATCCCATCGTGGTACCTGCCTTTCTTGCCTTGTACAGAGAGTACCAGCCAGTAATCAGAATTACTGCAGTGTACTGACTGAGGTCTCTGCCTTTTTGGGTGAATTACAGAGCTGTAGGATAAGAGATGGGGACAGAAAGCAACCAATTTGGAGCCCTCTGCTCTTTTGTTTCCTACACAAACAAATACACCAAGATCTTTCTCTTTTGCTAAGAAGCTTTCCACAGCAATTGACTTTGGGGCAAAGAGGAAATGAAAATGCCTGGACCTGCTCAGGTATCAAGTCTGATAAAGCTGGAAAGCCTCCAGAGAAGTAAGGAGGGTAGAGGGGTAGGGTTCAAAACTGTGCAAGTTTGTAGAAGTTGATGACACAAACTTGGAGATGGGGACAAGGGTAGGTAAAATATTGACTGGCCTGTGACAGAATAGCTTGGTCAGGCTCAAGGCGAAGCCCTTCCCTTTCCCTTCTCAGCGGAGGCCTGGGGGGCATTTACACTCCTCGCTGAATGAAAGGCAGCTCCTCCTACATTGGAAGCAATCAGTTTGTTTACCCAGTGCCTGGAGCACTTGCTGTCACATCTCTTTCAAAGGAAATTTTTCTGACTCATGAAAATTTAGGGAAGTGCTTAAATGAAGCTATTTACTATTTATTATGGGTGCCTCCCTTACAGCACCCTGCTGCAGGGTAGGAGCTCATTTCTCTTTTGCAATCTCTTTTCTAATGCGTCTTTCAATAAACAACAGCTGATCCTTGTAAGTGTGTGGAGCTGCCTGGCCTCAGGCCCTCTCATATATAAAAGGGTAAGTTGTGCTGTGGCACAGACATATGCATATTTTTTAGTATGTTTTATTTTTGTTGGGGGAGGGAAGGGGTTGTAGTCTGAGGCAGAGGAAAATCTCATGACACTGGAATCAGATAATTCTTCAATCTTTGCAACTGGCAATGTTGCTAGTATTTCTCCGCCCCATGAAAGGGTCTTGCTGGGATTTTTGAGGAACCAGGAGTGAGGGTCAAAGCGACAGGCTGTGTGTTTTGTACGCAGAAAACAACAGAGAGGAAAATCTGCAGAGTGATAACTGCTTGTAATTCACCTCTACTTCATAGGAAATAGAAGTTTTGAGACCTTCAACTCTTTAGCTTGGCTTTCTGCACTGCAGAGCTTGAGGTGATTATCTACTTGGAAAAGGGAAAAGCGGATGTTGCAGAGTCTGCCTGATCTTCCACCAAAGAAAGGAAGACAATGACCACACATGATGCTGGATAAATTAGGCACTGATGTGTCATTAGATAACTCCCTGGCTTTGGAGCTACAATGATGTGTTTATTATTTACAAGTTCTGTTATTTGCATAATGCTTGCCCAAGGCCTTTGTGGCCAGGTTTGAATCTTTTTTTTTTTCCTTTACTTCCTCCCACTGAGCAGTGGTTTATTTTGTTACAAGTCATTTACATACCTCATGTGAAATGGATGTTGGTGTTTGGTTGTTTGTCTTTATTTGAGATTTGGATGGGCATCCTAAGTCTGTTCACAAATCCTGCAGAGCAGATTCTGTTACCCAAAATGGGGACTCTCCAGAAAAAGGCACTGATAAAAGTTTCATATCATAGATTGTTAGTTAGGATTGTCTCTAAATAAATTGTAATTTTTCAGGGATCATCACGTAACTGAACTGTTATTTTGAATATTAATGTCCAATTTGATTGTTATGTGAGCTATTTCTTGTACAGGCAAATTCCTTAGGTTTGTATTTGAACAGATCTTTGAAATGCTCAAAACAAAATCCTGTAGCAGTTAATAGGGACAAAAGAAATATTAGAACACTGGAAGTGATATAAGCAGTTTGGGGACTACATTTACCTGCTACAGATTTTCAGAAACAGGTTTTAAATTTTTGTGGAAACAATGTTATGGTTTACTAAATTATATAGGATCTTCTTGCAAAAGGCTTAAAGTCTTGTCTTTTTGATCAGTGTGCATCTGCACTATTGTATAAAGCTTGCTGAAGTAGTGTGTGTGATTCCTGGGGACCCTGCTACTAACCTGGCCCAGGTCTTGCATTTAAGCGTGACAGGGCCTTGGCAGAGCCCCACAGACTTCTGTGTGGTTTCAAAGGAAATTCACTGGTATATTGGTCAGCACTGGTAGGCCTGCTGCAGGACTGACGCCTCAGTCAAAAATATCCTTCAACAGTTCAGCATGTTGCTCAAATCTGTGGTCTGAGCCACTAATGCTAGAAGTTAAAATGTGTTTAGTATCTTTTGGTATGTGCAAGATGAGCAAGAATGTATGAACTAGGCACAAGTAAGATGAGAGTAAGCTCTATATGTGAATATATATATATGCATATATTTCTTTATATATGACTTTAATGGTGCTAATGCATTTTAAAAGTACTCCTAGGTGAACTAATTTAACCTTATTTTGTAGGTAAGAACTAAGCCTCTCTTGCCCTCTTTTCTTAGCCTCTATTTTTTTTGTGTGTTTTAAACTCTCTCATATAATTTAGTGCTGGAGACTGGGGAGAAATCAGTAAGTTCTCAAAAAAAAATCAAAAATATTAAGATGTAGGTGATGCTTGGTCCTCCTGTAAGTCTGTATGGAAAAACATACCTGAATATGGAGAGCAATTACAGCTTTAATGTGGCTGTATATGGTATTACATTTTTGCGTATATGTTTTATCTGTCAGTGTCTGTGACAAAGGAATTTATATCAGCGTGAAGAGAGTACATGCTTAGAAGGTTAAAGTGATACAGCTCCATAGATGTGCACGCAAAACAGGTTTGGTATTTTGGTCTTCATTTTTAGGACCTATGAACATTAGGTCTGTTTGAGAAGATAGATACCCTCTTTCACTAGGCTCTTTTTTCCCCATCCAGGCCAGGTTCTAAATTGGCTTGTCAGTGGTGGTATGATAAGCTTTTTTTGTGGTTGATGTGCTGGATGAGATGTGTCACAGGAGTGTCTTCATCCTTGTTATTGGGGATCCTTTAGCTTGTACCACATATGCAGCACAGGCAGGGCCAGTTACAGGCTCTTCTGTTAAAAAGCTTCGGCTGTAATCTGAAGGAATACACCATGAATTAGAAGGTTTTTAAATCTCCATATTCAATTGTCTTGTCTACTTAGAGCCTGGTAAGGGTCCTGCCAGTGACCAAGGACTGCCCGTGTCTGAATTAAAGACGCTGGACGCTGTACATATACAGGACTTTGAGTGATGATTATTGACAAATGAAATTCCTGTAGCATAAAAACATGTCATCTAGGAGTGATGCTGAATCAAGATGACTCATGAGAATAATCTGGGCCACTTCACAGATAGCTCAGCCAAGACTTTTCAGCTCAATTTGAAGTCAAGATCAGAAACACAAACATAGTTAGCCAGCTCATTTTTTACACAATCCGCATGGAGAACACTACAGTACTCTTACGTAAATCAGTAGTGTCCTCATCTGCAATTAATATGCAGTGAAGATTATTGCCTTCTGAAGAAAATATTTTGAATAGCTAGAGAATTCTGACATATACTGACAGCATTCAAGAAACTTGGAAACAGACAACTCATAGCAGGAGATGGACATGATAAAGGCGTGTAAAGTAACAAATAATACAGGGATAAGAGGAAATACTTTTTCATCCAGCCTGTAGTTAGTCTGTAGAAGTCATTGCTACAGGGAGTTAAGGGCAAGAATGTGATTAGATTCAAAAAGGGATTGAAAATATATATTGATACGATTAATTAAGATTCTGGGTAGTCTTGTTGCAGGGATATTAAACTTTGCTCTTCCCCCTGGCGGGATGGCGTTTTTGCAGAAGGCCAAGAACTGTTGGGCAGGAAACAGCCCTTAGGTAGTCTGCAAGGCACAAGCAACACTCCTGAGGAAGAAACAAAGGTGCCGTTATAGTATTAAGCTGCACAGTCAGTAAGGTGCTGGGTGGTCTGTGTGTATGGAAGACTGACACAATAACGACTTAGACTAATACTCAAACATACAGTCACGGGCACCAGATGGTCACCAGCTGGGAGACAACTCTTTCCATTTCTGAATTGTACATCCCTTGTAAAATATCTTTATCAGCCTCTGTAAACTTTATTTTAACACTCTGTTGCATTGGCTTAGTTTAACAGTATACTAAGTATGGCAATTATTGATACTGAGGTAAATCTAGCTAAGTCACAACTGGAAAGATTTTCAAGGGCAACTATTATAATTTGTTTACTTAAACTAAGAGGCTACTGTGTATGCAAAGACCACATGGAGAAAAGCTCTCTGATATTCCACATTCAACATTCAGAGATATGATGCAAGTCTAGGCAGCATTTTGGAGTTGATAATGTTTTATCGGGGGTTACTCTGTCCTTTCTTATCACAGAGGAAAACAGCTAATGTTTCCCTGACTGCTTAAATATACAGCTCAGTAGCTAACACGTTAGGAAAAACAAAGTAATCAGGAATTGGGTGGTGCAATCCCAAAAGTAAAATAAAGCCTACAGTGGAATATTAATAAGCCATGTGATGGAAATACTAAAGGTTAGAAATGCTGCTGCAAATGGGGGAAAGTAATTTAGTGCAACTTGCATAGTTGGCAGAAGGGAGTTGAAATTGGATTTGCCGTGGAAGGTCAAGAACAGTCAGATGATATCACCTGACCAGGTTACTTGTTGCTGTTAGCTACATTCAGTACCAGCACAGATGGGCTCAGCCTCCTGGGGATTTGCTCTGTCCAAGGGTAGTTTTGACCCAGAGGACCTAATATAGAGATATAAAAGGTATTGATCAAAAGAATGCGAGCCTGTAGCTGAGGTAATAGACACAGGCACAGACTTTCTATTTATCAGCTATTCCACTCAGCCAATGAAGTGGTGGCTATGGAGAGGTCAGCTTGCCTCTCCAGTTAGAAACTGGTTGTAGCAGTTATTATGAAGGAGAGTTGGAGAGGAAGGCAGTGGAAATAGGTGAGTGATGGGTCTGTTTTCCGAGATATGCATGAGGAGTGAACTCTTGCTAAATGTATCAGTTTCTGCAAGAGGAAAGTTCAGTTGTTGTCACTCTTTTTCTCCTCCTTTTAGGTCTGTGAAACAACAGCGCCACTCTTTCTGTTCTTCCTTCAGCCTTGTAGTAAGATGTCCAGGATTTGAGACTTCAAGGGAAGCTCTGTGACCAGTGTGACCTAGTTAACTTTGTTCTGGTAACATGCTAAGAACAATGATGACCCAAAGAATTGAATACTTCTCCATCCCTGGAGGTCTTTTCACAGGGATGATCCCCTGACCTCCTCTGGTGGGCTTGCTGAAATTTAGGGATACTTTAGCATGTTTGATGGTTGTTTTGGGTGGAACTTCAGCTTTGCCAAAATAAGATTTTATTATTATTATTATTTTGTCAGGAAACTGTGGAAAAAATATTAGGTAGTCTCTGAATAGTTCTGCCTCCTTCTTTGTATTTTCCATGTATAGTAGAGCAATTGTAATTCATAAAATTAGGTATTTGAATAGAGACCTTCTGTACTGGCTTAGCATGTTGAAATCTAGGTTAAGTTGTGAATGAATCAAGTCTGACTGCAGTTATTTGTCCATATTGCAGTATAGTCCCAGCTCATAAAAAGTCTGTTAGTAAGATAGAAGAGTTATTGCATAGCAGTGCAGAAATATATTGGTAAAACTGTGAAGAACCTAATATCTGCTTTCACTAGCAGTATAGCCTTGAACCACACTTGTTATCAGGAAGCTAGAAAGCTTTGTGTCTCAGGGGTAAAATGTATGTACTAACAAAGCACAGACAGATAAAATGCTTCGGTCTCATCTTGTCTTTGGAATAATTACTTTCCATCAATGACCACCAAGTGAATACTAGACTAGAGTGTGTTTTACCCATTATGGATCTGAGTTACAACCTCCAGCTTCTCCCCTTTAAGGAACCACTGCAAAAGAGAGTCATGCATGAACGTGGACTTCCACAGATCAGATTTTTAGTGTGAAGTACTGCAGTTTTCTTCTATACAAGATTGGCTTGCTTTATAATCTGTTTCTTACTTCCAGACAAAAAATTATCTCCCTGAACTCTGCTTAAAAAAAAAAAAAAAAAAAAAAGATTAAGGAAAACTTAGGTTCTTTCCCAAATGATTGTTTTCTGAACTTCCTTTCCAACCCCTTCCTGTATCTGCAGAGAACATGGTATGTGTTTTGCATCTCCTCATTTACAGAAAAATGTTATTTTTGACAGAAACTTGAATATCTAATATTTTGATTTTGACATAGATTGGCATAGATAAAATAGGGGATGTTTGTCAGAACACCTGTTTTATCAAAATCAAACTGATATGATTTCTTTCTTCAACAGTGGCCTGAGCTTTTGCAGTACTAATTCCTAATTAACACCAGTTGGAGTGGCCAGTGGCCAGTGACTCACTAAATTGCATCCTCATTTGTTCTAAACTCAATTGAAGAGGGATCTGCTTCCTCCTCCCACTCTATCTCAGGCCCCAAGCGGACCTTCAGTTAATTTGACATAATAGGAAAAAAATGTAGAATTGCTAAATGTATCTTTTGCTCACCCGCTTTTTTCCTCCCAGTCACAGAGGGAAAATTTTAGGGATATGTGGAGTTGAGGGAATAAAGTGTTAGAGTTAGCAGTCCTGGTTCTGGTGACAGAAGTATAAAATTCCACTAGCAGCACTGGCATAAATTTGGGCCTCCTGTTACAGCTTGTGCAGTTCTAGCAAAGTACAGCTATTGCTTAAATCCTCCCTGAGCAATCAGATGTCCTCCTCTGTGCATGCTGCTCTGGGAGAGATATGCATATCTCATGTGTTTTGCTTAGCACTGATTAAAGTAAGGACATGCAAGTTCATTGCTTTCCTGGCTACCCAGTCTCAAATGTACCATGCATTAGGAGAAATCTTTTAATTCTATTGTTAAGTTCTAGGCCAGAGCGCCTGGGATCCAGGCTTTATCACTGAGAAAAGCAACTCGCTAATGACATGGTGAGAATCCCACACTCACTGAAAGCCACCAGCTCCTTACCAGACCAAGGAAACCAGAAAGCATATCTTAATCTTTCTGGCACAACCTTGACTCAGGATGCAAAAGAATAGTTAAAATAGTTTTGCAACTTGTGCTTCCAAGTTGTTTGTTTCTTTGCAGACCAGATTAAAAAGCATATGCTAGACAGATGTTGCACTGAATCTGATAAGTTTGCATATGGTATTGATGATCTGTAGATATCAGAAAATTCTTGGATTTATGTAAGTAGATATGTCCAAGTAAAGTCTCTGAATATTAAGGAAGTATAATTCAGAACTGATGCAGCGTATGTAACTGGAATATTAATATTCTGCTTTAGGGTTCAAATATGTAGGCTATCAACAAAAAATAATTATTTTGTCTGTATCTTTTTAGACATCTCATTAGGACACATCAATTAAGCCCTGTTTTCAGCAACATTTTTACGACAAAGTCAAGAATTTTAAAAATATCTAATTTCTTCAGATTTTTTTTTATTAATTACAGTGTTAAAATAATTTCTTTTGTTTGGGATTGTATTTTACAGGATTTTGGGCCAGGGAGTTGAAGAGTTCAACATATAATTTTAAATTTTTCTTTTAGAAGTATGAGTCCCAGTACCAACAAGACACCTATTCTTCTGGTCTTCTGGAGGACAGGACAGTAACAGTTCCATCTCTAAATATAAAGAAGAAAATCTCTGTAGGAAGTCTTTCAGTATGCTTCTTGGAGATCTCTCACATTACAATGTCTTGCAGTCTGAACAGCATGCAGAAATCCAATGTGGGAGTATGGGAATTAGTTCATGTATGGATTTGATTACCTTCTAGCACTATAATGTTTCCTCTATTTTTATTTATTACAAAAATGTGATAAGAGTTAGCACATTTTAAGTTTGTTTTGAAAACATCCCACTCCCTTTTGGTTATGTTAAAGCTGAAAGAATGCCTTGCTCTTAACTACTAGAGTTTTCCCCCCAATAACTTGTAATAATGGTGAGCAAAACCTGAAGTACAGTCTGTGTGCAGAGTAACTTCTTTTAAACCATGCCTGCCACTTCAAACAGAAGACATGGAAGTGTGTCTGATTCTCATGGTTTGACAGAATATGTAAAACTGAGGTAAATAATAATAATTAAATAATAGCATCCTCATCTTACAGATGGGGACAGGAAACCTACCAAGTGCTGGGGATCGGATATCTAACAGATGCTTGGGACCTATGGGCTTCTGAGAAGCCTGACCTGAGCAACTTGCCAAGACCTCGCAGGATGTTTGGAGCAGAATATATTTGACTAAGAGTTCGGAGGTACCCACTTGTTCCTCAGCAGTCTTGAAGTTCTCACCAGGCTAAAATCTCAGTTGCATCCAGCTTTGGAAGAGTGGGGTGCTGTAGCTACAAATCTCTGGTGTTCATTACTCTTTAAGGATATGAAGCAGCTCTGTAATGTGGCTCAGCTGTTGACGGCTGGCTGCAGAGTGTCCAGCCGCGGCTGCAGGAATGTGCTGTGCTAAAGCAGTGGTTGGAGCTTTGAGACTTTCCAGTCTCTGACCTGCCTGTCCAGGGTTTCTGCCATAAAGCTGCTGCTGCTGCACATAGGCTGGCTGTGCATGTGTGTGAAGCACCCCGCTTCATTTTAACAAATGCAAAAAGCATTGGTCCTTAAAACATGCAGCTCAGTGCTCTTTAAGGTGTTTTCCTTGACTTTCACCCATATCGAGAAATTCCTCAGGCTGCTTTTATTTTATTATTGTGGTTTTACACCTCTACCCAGCAGCAGTGAAATTAAAAAACAATTAAAATAGAAATGTTGAGAGGGGTGAATAATTCCTGATGAAAGATGGACCTGCCAAAATTAGTCTGTACCTCTGTTCATGGAAAGTCTGCAGGCTGGTTGTAATTTCCAAATATGTATTTATGACTCTGGTTTGCCTGATATTCTCATGAGAGTTTATTTTTATGCTATAGGAGGTATCACAAAGGATTTGCTTCAAGTACTTGAACTGAAAAGCTGAGCTGTGTTGGTTAATTGTGGCTGGTCATATACAGTTACATGAGATGGCAGGAGTGGTAGTCACTGTAAGCAGGAAAAGATTGCCTTGGGATGAATTCTTTCTGGGAGGGGCTGCTGAACGGTGTACATGGGATTATTTTAAATTTTCTAAAAACTGTTTACTCTGTGCAAAATGTAGGCTTTACCTACTGTATAATGAGGAAAGGACTAGACTATTGCAAAATCTATTGGCTACATACAGAGTGTAAATGCAACTTTCTGTAGTTATATTTCCATGAAGTAATTCTATTTATATGGGAAGTCTTAGTCTCCCTAATGGATATTTTTGTAGGGTACTGAGTTTAACTGCTTTTAAGCCAGGGCTATCATAAGATGCTTTGGGGACTCCTCCCTGTTGTCTCAGGTGAAAGTGCATCTAAGGAAAATTAATTTTTACATTTATGCAAATCCCTGTCAAACATATTTGGGAGTATTTGCTTAGCTTCTCTGTTTTTCTTACAGGAGGAACACTTGCCTCATATGTTACTGCCACTGATTCCTATTTGAGGCCAAATTATTTTTAGTGGAAATAAATCTTTTATGGAACTAATTTTTTTATTAGTCTAAATACAAAATATTTATGTTCCATTACATATTTAAAATCCTATTCATGAAAAAATAATGGTCATCCTAAAGCAATATTTTCGTGGGAATTATTATAAAAGACTATTCCACCGCAACTTTCTTCCCTACAGGGAATGAAACCCTTGTGTGTAAGAATCTATGCAAGGCAGATAGTGAGCAATAGATATATGCTTGTCACCTTTGAGTCCTGCTTTGAAATTCATGATTAGTCAGACATGATTATAATGATGAACTTTGATGCTTTGGGTAAAGACTTTTTCCTAGAGTTCTTCACCAGAAAATTTTTAAGAAAAATAGTTACCACTTGCTATTCTGTGTCTACTGTTGCTGTGAAACCGGTGCTAAATTCTGTACCATACCAACCTTCAAATATCTGCAGCATTGCGTTAGGGGTTGAGCCAAATTAACTTCTGGAGCAATCCTATTGAAATCCTGGCCCATAAGCCAAGCAAAGCACATAAACAAGTGTTCAAGCAGCAAGGGTCATCCTGGGAATTCAACAGGACTATTTACATGCTGCAAGTTAAATATGTACTTACTTTGCTGAACAGGGGCCATAGTGTACCTCAATGCGCAGCATCTAAGGGCCTGATCCAAAGCCAGTTGAAGTTGATAGAAGGACAGTATCTGACTTTGAGAGGTTGTTGAGGCAGTCCGTGAATGACTTGGTGTCTAGTGGATCACGGCAAAAGACTTGATTGGATCACAAATGGTGCCCAAAATCTGCAAATTGCCTTTCTGTCTCTACCTCACCTTTCATCACTGGACAGTGCTCCTTGCCTGTGGCTACTACTCTCAGATCACCCTGTTCAGCTTGAGAGATTGACCTCTCTCTCAAATTGAGTTTAGTAGTCTCAGTTTAGTTTTCCATGTAGTGCATGTTTCTGTGTAGCACAAAATGGCTGTCTGGACTGCAGGAAGTTTCTGAGCATGACTTTTTTCTGTTTTGGGTAGGAAGCGTATGAGGTAAACCTTTTCTTTGTCATTGCTATTTGCCCTCTTTCAAACAGCTAGTTTCTTAAAGGAGTTCTTCTTGACCAGAATTGGTAATAACATTTTTTTATAATGCATCCATGAAATTCTTTGTCAAGCAATTGCTTCCTGTTTTAAATTAAAGATGCAGGCCAGAAAACCAAAAAACAACAATAAAAAAAAAAGAGAGATTTGCTTAGGGTGCTGGAGGGGAGAGAAAAGGGGTTGGGCTGAATATGTTCTGTGGCAAGTTTCCCAGATCATTTCTGCATCTGAACTGGCAAGGATTTCTTTTAATCTGATGTCAAGTCTTGAGTTCTGTTTCTCTTTTGCATACCACTGAGATATAGCATAAAACCATTACACTGGTACAGTGTAAGGGGACTATGTAAATGCATGCATAAGGATGCATTCAGAGCTTCCTGGCAACATGCTTTCAGAGCATTTTCCTCTTAACTGGAATTTGGAGTGTACGATTTCCTGAAAATTCACCTAATCACGTTGGACCTGGAACCACATACATACCATTCACCTGAGAGATTTGCAATAAACTTACAATCCTTTCTAACTAGGGAGAAATGACTCCAAGATGCTTTTGTTCTGAACCTCCTTCAAGCACAGGAAGTTGAGTTGTTATTGTTTGGAACTACAGGACTGTAGGTAGTGTCCTTATGTTCTCAGTGGTATCCATATGATTCTAACTTTTTTTGTTGTTGTTGTGTCAGAATGAGAGCAGAAAAGGGGTCAGGCCTCCTGTGATATGACTGTTTTTTTTTTTCCAAGTGAGGTACATACATGTAGCCTCTATATCTAATTTAAACCATGAGATGTTCATTGTCTTTTGGATTTCCTAGAATATCTTGCCTTCCATATGTCTGTGCTTTCTCTTGGGACACCACAGCTAACTACTTACAGCCTTCTATAACAGGTTAATTTGTTCTCATAAAGGAATAGCATAGACTAGAGTCCTCTTTGAAAGAGCAGCAAACAGAATTGAGGAGGAGGTGAGGGGAAGACAGGTGATAATTGCTCTCTTTTGCAGCGTAAAACAACTCTCAAAACCTAGTTTTAAGAAGTGTCAGTCTTGTAGAAAGTCTGTTTGAATTCTTTTTTAGATACACTCCCTAAATTACCTGAGGACATGAGGCTATAGGGAACAGGAGGCAATTAAGGATGCTTGGATCTAGGCTGTTCAACGAAAAAGTCTTATCTGGGACAGACTTAGGAATATCACTTGTGGGCTTTGAGAAAGCTAAGATTGTGCTGGGTTCATGTGATCCCCAGCACTCGGGAAGGACAATATGGTTCACTTGGGTTATTGGAAGAGTCCTACAGAAAGTGAGAGGAGGGTACAGGATTTAGGAATTGCTTGGAACTGGGGAACCTGAGAGAGTTCAGCTTCATTTAATAGGCAGGAGATTGCCTCCATGCAACACAATAGTTAATAATAAAATAGTTGTGAAAGTCTCGTAAGGACACCATCCAATGGTCCCCACCAACCAGACCTGTCAACCCTTTTCAGTCTTTCATTCCCACAGTTTCTTCCCCATCAGGTTCCTCTCCCACTTAGATAAGCTTGTATCTTTAGTACCAAGACCTCTCTGCTGGTCTGTGAGACTCCGGTGGGCACAGCTGGTCAATCTGATCTGTGAAGTGCTGCAACTACCTCAACATGTACAGTCATGGGGTGTGAAGCTATGGCTCAAACTGTTCTCATGAAAAGGCAGCCTGTAGCTCTTCCTCATCAAATGACTCAATTCTGTCATTCCTTTCCTATATTACTCACCAAGCCAGATGCATCTTCCTGTTATGTGGTCTGACCCAGCACCTCCCTACTCATCAGGAAACAGGTTACCTGAGAAAGGTCCCCATGGCAGAAACGTGTGCAGAGCTGTATTGCACTGTGAAAGATGTGTTTTGGAAAGAAGTTTCCTATGAAGATCCCCTGTTAAATTTTCCTTCAGGTTCTCCCAGAACCTTGGACTATTTCTTATAGAATTCCCTTTCTTGAGATTTGAGCTTATTAAAATGTTGCCTGAGACACCAGTTATTGTCTTGGTCTTTGCTGTAGGGCCTTTTGTCTTGTCCCTGCTGAGGCTTTCAAGCAGTATAATTTTTCTTTTTAACTCGAGGCTTTCTATCCCTGAGCTATTCTCTTCACCTCCAGCCCTTTTTGGAGCAAATCCCTGGTCTTTCTACCTGTAGTCAGCTAACAGCTGAGTTTTGTATTCTCATCAGGAAGAAGCAGTGTGATTAATTTTCTAGCGTCTTTGCTGTTCCTTCTGAGCCCTGTTCCCTTAAGAGGGGATTTGTAAAAGAACAGGGAGGGAGCCAGCCCTGAGCTCCCTTTTTCCTAAAATAGACATGTCACCTGTTCTACCTTCACATCATGGAATAAGTAAAGATCAGAATAAAAAATGCAGTGTTCTCTCATCATTGACTTGCAGTCTTGCTTTGTCTTCTTTCAAAAATTGTCTTCTTCTGTAGTAAAGATGTGATTCAAGAGAGATGTGGGCAAAATACTACAATTAGACAGGAAAAAACAGCTGTACAAATATGCCTTACGAGGCAGCATTCCTTGAAAAGATTTTGGGATTACAGTGTGTCAGAAAGGAAATGCAAATTAAGACTTTTGGAGGTGGATGCCCCTTACTACAGACGGGGAGACGTTCACAATATGTGGTAGTGAGTGTATGCACCACATCCAGTAGCACTTATGGGAGGTTATTTTCCCCCTTAATGTCTTGATAAATCTAAGTACCATACCCTCATGGGTGGGAGCAAGAGTTGGAGGAGCTGCAAAGTACCTATTTCTCTCCATTGTCTATGGAGGAAAGCTGAACTGAGGAATCTCCTGCCTCCATCAAGTGTCTGAAGGTTAAGTGGGACTTATTCAGGCCAGGAGGGGGCAAGGGGAGAGAAGCCACCAGAGCATGGTTGTCTTCTCCAACTTCTCCTTGTCCCTGATTTGTGCCTGGGGATTCAGACCTACATCTCTTGCACTGTCTGTTAACATGATTTGTGGCTTGGAAACAACTGTTATACGAGAAAGGTTAGAACCTCTCAGGGCCATTAGGTCCCTGTTCAGAAAGAATAAGTCCTTGCACCTTCAACATTTGTTCTGTGGGTTTTCACGCTTAGATCTGCGATTCCCAAACTGAAAATCCACATAACACAGAGAAGCTGGCAATATTGTAAAGGAATTGCATTATATGCCCTTAACTAAAGGAGAATGATCTTACTGCAAGAAACATTTCATTTTCTCCAGCTGGCAACAAAAGTTAAGAGGCTTGCCTTCTGATTCAGAACAGATGATATGCAGGCTCTGGGAATGCAAGTGATATGGTTTGAACTCACTATATATATATATTTGCCTCTCTGGAAGGTGTGCGTTTGTATTTATTGTCAGTTAACTTCACAGAGAAAAAGTGTTAGAATGGTCCTGGCTTTTCCTTTGACAAGACCTTCTATCTGTACTTACTTTGAGAACTGACAAATTGCTGTGCGTAGAAGGTCATTACATTGTAAAGGTGGAAACTTGGTGCTCAACTATACCTTTAAGCTGAAATAAATGTAGTGAGTCAGAACATCTGTCAGTTCAGGAAGATCTTAGCAATGACCAAGAATGCTATCGTATAAAAGTTGTCCCAGTTCTCAGTGTGGACTGTGGTAGGCTTGTGCAGTGACAAAGGATGCCAGAGGTTCTGTGCTCTTTTTCTTTTATTCCCTAAATAGTGCAAATGCTTTATTGTCTCCAATAAAGTTTTTTGGGTTTTGTTTTTTCAGTTTTTGATTTCTTCAGAGCTTGTTGCTGCAAACGCTTATGCACATTCTTATCCTTACCTTCATTACTGTGTGTTTTGGAGCAACTCATCAAGAATGTGTTTCTCTAGGTCTGGAATTTTAGACAAATACTTACCGAATGTGCATTTCTTCAGAGGCTGAGTAGTTCTAAAAAGATCAGTAGATCTGTATGATAGAGATGTGGCCTTTTCAAGGTTGAAGTAATATTGCCAGTCAACATGAGTGTCTGGATTATGTGATGTATGGAAGTAAAAGACACTCCCCCCCCCCCCCCCGCAAGAATCCTGTCTTTCAAACTTCAGGACTGTACAAAAGACCGGTTATAAAACATTAATAACTTCATGAAGACTTTTCATTGTACACTAGGTAAAATCAAAGAAAAGTTCCTGATGACTATCTGCATAAGTATTTTTGAATATTCTATACATACATGCTGCTCCTTACTTCATTTCGAACATGTACCATGTGCAAAAATATGTGGTTATTGTAATTTTAAAATTACACCTAAAAAAATTTTTTTTTAATTTTATTTAAGAAATCTACCATTGAGGAAATGACTGTATCACTGAGTTTAAAATAGAATCTTGGCAGTATGGAGATGAATTAAACTTCTTACCAGAGAACAGGTCTGTAGCAGTCACAGTATAATATGCTATTCTTTTTTATGATACAACAAGTGATTAAATGGCTTAATATATAGCTAAAATGAATATTTACTTGAATAGTTCTATACTCAAATGTTTGTGCCAAAGATTTAATCTAGTCTGGGATGCTTTTGTATAAAAGTGACTTTTTTGCTTTCTCTAGCACATTTCTGCTCTTTTATGTGAAGTTTTACATGTGTGGAGCATTAAAATCATTGCCGTGTTTTTGGAAAATAATGAATATTAAAAACCCTGAAGAAACTGGGTCATTAGAGAAAAGCATGTTACGTAGGGATACAAGCTATGAAAATAAAAGTATGTAACTGAGAAGATAAACAGGATAGTGTATTTCTTTACCAGCTCCTTCTAATGAGGGAGCTTCAGGATGCTAAGAATTTATAGGCCTTTATTTTTAGTTTTAACTGTGGTCCTGTTTTAATATATATATTTTTTTCATTATTTTTCCATAATGATTTGAAATGCTACTAATCCCTTTACTTCCCTTAACTGAAATCCCTCTATTCTTACCTCAGATGAATGAACTAGCAATGCAGTTGATTTTCAAAACTGATAAAGATAAGGAAAATGATAATACAATGCAACATACTTTGCAGGAAAAGACTATACTTAGCAGCAAAAATAACCTCTCCAGGTGTCTCATTGACATCTCTACAGCCAGGATTTCTTCCTTGGAATTTGTTTTTAGCCCCAATTCGTGGTGCAAAAAATTCCCTTTAACATCTGTACTTTGCAGGATTAGTCCCTCTGTTTTCCTCATCATTCTAAAACACGTTCATTTATTGGTCACATTTATTCTGGGCTTGGCAGCAGTCCAAAATATCACCTAAACCCATATGCAATATTGCTTTTATTTGAGCGTGTGCATTTTGTTCAAATTGATTGTTCTTTTCACTTCCTGGATTCAGTCAGTTAGGCAAAAAAGTCCCCCCCCCCCCATAGATAAATATACCTATTTTTGTCAAGAAAACAGAAAACAAAGCTTGATGGTCCTCAAAACTAGTGGATAAAGAAGATGCTGTCAAATGTATTATTTAAAAAAATATATATATTTTTAAGCAAATCTTGTCACTTTGGGGGAAGGAGGTCGGGGAAAAGAATGGGCTGACTCATGATCTGAGTCCTGTATTAATAGCCTGAAGGAAGCATATTATAATCTCAGCAGGAAAACCTGTACTGTTATGTTAGCTCCATTGCATTTCCACAGTCTATCTGCTGCTTTCCACTCTGGCTCCACGCTGGAATGAAGTACTTGATCCTTCAGGCATACATTGGGAAAGATTTTTGTCAAAGGTTGAACTCGGCCCTTACAGGCAGTATGGGTGCAACGAGCATGGGTCATGTAGTATCCAAACTCAAGCTCACTGTCGGGCCTCATTAAGAAAAATGGCATAGAAAGGGCTCTTAAATCCTGCACATGTATTGTTTGAGGAAAGGATGTTAGGGTTGGCTATAACGAGCTCTTATGAGCCAGCTGGATCGCCTCTGAGCAGGAAAATGGATATGGAAATCTGCTCCTTTGAAACAGCACTGTAACCAGAACTAGTTTAGCCAACCAAAGTGTTTTAATCCTTTGTAAAATTACTAAAGAGATTGGACAAGAACATGAAAATTAAAAGCAATGTTGTCTAGTTGAAAACACAAGCTAATCTAATCTTTTTGGATAAGACAGATAAATCCCAGTACTTTAGCTATCATATTGGATATGTAATTATTGGCATCAGACTGTTGTACAATTAAATTAGGGCTTCGCTTCCTGCATTTTCCAGAATATTTGGTAATGAAGCTAAAGACAATTCATCTGTGACTGCCTCCCCTTATAATGAAGCCATACAAATCAACTATTTGGCTTTGTGATTAAATGGTTAGATGGGAAAAGGATGAAGATACTTGGTCTTATACACATTCCTTATTTCCTGCATCTTGGTTTACTTCATTAACACAAGCATATTTAAAGCACTAAGATTTTCCATCTGGTGTTTCAAAGCTGCAGCAAACCACTAACCGAATAGTGGGTTGCCCACTGTTCTGGCCCCTACGGATAACAGCCTTGTTTTCACCTATTCTCAATATACTCACCTTCTTTGTAAAGCACCAGATCTGTTCAATTAAGCATCCTTCTGGCCTGAGGTAAGAGTGGGGAGGAGAAGAAAAGTTAATTCTGGGTCAGCACAGCAAAACCCTTCCTCGGCAGGTCCCTGTGCTCCCGGCACATCAGTGTGCTGGTGGCCCTGGGTGCTGCATGATTCACAGGGGACAGCTGCTGCCTGGCAGGAGTTAGAGCAAACTCTGAACAGCACAAAGGATCCCAAAGCCTACCAGAGAGCTCAGTGCTTTCCTTTCCACTCTCTCCCCATAACTATATATTAGAAGTTGGGGAACTTCGTGCAACGTAGCACTGCTAATAAACTCCTAGTAGAGCTGCCTTTAGGCTTAGCTTTAAATTTGGCAGTTTTATTTCTTTGCTGCTGCTGCCTTGCCACCATCTGCTGTGTTTGTATTCAGTTGTCAACGGGGATGTGTGCATGTGCACACTGCAATCCTCTTGGCTTTGCGTAGCAGTTTGCATGCTAACGTAGGTGGAATAGTACTGCAATTCGTATAGCCCTTGTTTATTGTCCCAGTGGGCGGCACCTCATTGTTTGAAATTTAACTGAAGTAAAATCCCAGTGTTGAACAAAGAACTGTTTGCTCAGTCCTTTGGGTATATGCTGTAGACATTTGCTTCTTATTGTAAGTAGTGGTAATCTGTTTAAAAAGGGAATAGGACACTAAGACATCTCAGCTGTGATCAGTAAGACCCAGAGAAACTCTCTGTTCCTGCTTGCTGGATGACCTTTGGCAAATTGAGCTGGCCTTTTTACGGCCTAAGTTTTTCTGTCTATAAAATAGACAGTGAAACCTAGCCCTCTTTTCAACTCTAAAGTGTTGAAGCATTTTATATGAGAGCTTGATACTGTTTAATATTATGAACTATCACTTGCAAAAATACACTCAGCAATAGAGCAGACTCCTCACCCCCAAAAGGAAGGAAGGTGTTAAGAAACTCTGGGGCTGAAATGGAGTGAGAAGATGAGGGACTTGAGGAGGCATCAGTAAAAGCCTTTAGGAAAGGGGAAGAAAGAAGAGTTAGCTGTATCCTCTGCTGAAAGAAACCATAAAGCTTTTACTTATTCTGACCTCTGCTTGGGCAAAGAGAGCTCTGTCCTGACTCTATCCCCTTCTCTCTTTTCACGCTACTTAGGCTTGCCTGTGCAGGCTATGGTCACTTAAGATTAAAAGGGGGAAATGGGCTATGTACTATCTGACGCGGTAGGGTCAAGTGTGTTGATGTCTGAAGAGCACCAGGAGGCAGCTGTGCTAGGCAATGACAAGGACAGGGACAGTGGCTGCCCTCTCCCCATTCTGAGCAGCTTGTGACAGCCGGTGACCTAGAAAAGGACTGTAATCAGTGATGGGTACTGCACAACTCAGATGATCCTAGGACCCTTTCTTCCCCATTATGCGCATCTCTTGCACTGGAGGATATGATTTTTCATTCCCAGGGTGAGGAATGACACCTTTAAATCCTACTATAGTATAAATAGTTCTTGGTAATAGCAGTGCTGATCCAAATTCTCATTTAAGTAGTCCAGAAAATTCATAATCCCAATTTCAGCATGTTTGGCTCCAGAATGTGAGCTTGAGCTTTTCTCTATTTATTGCTCTCTAGAAGCACTCATGTCAGGATTTTACTAACAGAAGGAGGTAAGAATAAGAGCTGTTTAAATGGTCCTTTAGCACTACAGGAGCCCTGACTTTCTCATGGAGCAATTTAGAGCTTCCTCCCAATCTTCAAGGCTTGCTTACTGATGACATGCACTGGTTAATTTAGTGGGCAGTTGCTAATGTCAGGACATAAAACTACTGCCTACAAATGCTTTATGAATATTTCCACTTCTAATAGTCTTTACCGAACACACTGGGTGCAAAGTTTATAATGCAGTAGCTGCAAGTGTGATGGTCTGACACATCTATTACTTCTGCATCCATATGTTTTGTCATAGATGTTTACCAATAGCTCAAGCAGAGAAGCCAAAGAGTAGCAATTAAAATAATCCATCCTTGTAATTTAAAGCTTCCTGAGTAAGGAAGTGGAGGAGCATTATTGTCTCCGGATTTAAGCCTGTTGAAGACTTTCAGATTGTGAATTCAGGAACCTGAGGGAGGGTAGAAAATTTGAGTAAGCACATTACCACTTCCTCTGGAGGAGTTGGTTGCTGTTCCAGTGGTATTGCAACCACTAAATGTCACATTGATCTCTCTGGTCCAGCTCAGCACCACTCTGCAAGCTCATTTTTTTTACAGTCACTGACTCAGCTTTATGAGTAGCTGGTGTACCTTTTTTTGAGTTCAGTAGGAAACTCAGCTATATATTTAGGGTATTTTATAAATAACTTTCCGCCTTCGACACAACTGACACAAAAGGAGATTTTAATTTCACATTTTGGTAATGATTTACAGCTGTTGTTCCACTAGGCTTAAGAAATATATATATACACTTCAGTGTTTTATGTATATATGTTTATATATAAACAGTGGAGGATTACTTCTGAGAGTCACTTGCAAAATCACCACATTTTATGCAAAAAGCATTTCGTGCAGATATACTAAACGGGCCTTGCTGATATCACAATTAAGCAGACCAATTTTCCTTTTTCCCTCTCTCTCTCTTTCTCTCTCTCTCTCTCTCTCTATAAAAGTATATATTTATCTCATAATGAGGATACAGCTATGATTCAGGATGACAATTTTCGAACTGGAGAGCAATTTTTCAGAGGCTGATTTAGGGCCTGTGAAGGGCTGTTTATTGTGAAAAATGTTTAACTATATTTTCTTTTAGAAAAAAGTAAGATTGTACTGTGCTAGGAATATTTTTCTGATTTTAATTCAGATTTGCACAGTCCTTGGCAACACGCTTGGCCAGTCCTGTGAGTTTTTTGCTTCGTTATCATCAGATAATCCAGATTTGTTTTTTGTCTCAGCATTTTAAATGAGAAGCAAAAGGTGGATGAAGAGGCGAGAAACCCAGATGAAATTCAACCCTGTTTGAGCCAGGGCTGTGTTGAAGATCTGCTGTGTGAGCTGCAAGTCACTCTGCCTGTGCCTCAGTTTCCAGTCATTAAACTGGGAAATAAAACTGCTTTTCAGTGAGATGCTTTGAGATTTACATCTGAAAAGCACTAAGCATGATTACTATCCAAGCACGTGATGTCTGACATGCAAAAATACCATGTTGTTTAATCACTAGCGCCTTATGGTTGTACTTTGACATAAAGACAGCAGCTGGGTCTCTTCAAAACAATCCCCAAAAAATCTAATTGCTAATGATTTATTTGCTATTCACAAGAGGTGTTTTACACAAGT
Organism: Apteryx mantelli; assembly: GCF_036417845.1. Classification (NCBI taxonomy): domain Eukaryota; kingdom Metazoa; phylum Chordata; class Aves; order Apterygiformes; family Apterygidae; genus Apteryx; species Apteryx mantelli. The sequence goes on from NC_089980.1 coordinate 124,530,186, forward strand.
AATTATACGGGGACTAGGAATTTGAACAGCGAAGTGATCAAGATTCATCTGCATGATTGCAAACACTTTTAAGTTATTTTAACAAATATTTGCTATTTTAATGAAAATTGAATTAAAATTTCTTAAAGCCTACTATTTAAGATTATGATATTTTTGAAATGTCTGGTGAGAGTTAAAGGAAGTCTGGGAGTGTGGAATGCTGAGTATTAAAAAGAGGTAAAAATTGGCTTGTCCTTTTATTGCTTGTTCTTACATGGAGCAGCTGATGTGAGCAGTAACATCAGGGGATGAAGACAATCAGTTCGGTGAGTGTAGTATGTTTAGTTCTCCTTTGATTAAGAATTTCTCCTTGGTTGTGGATGCCTCCTTTCTCTTTAAAGGACTAGCTTTCTTTGCTGACCCTGGTTGTATTTTAAGCCCTACCTTTCTTGCTCACACATTTGCTGTTTTAGTATCCCCATCTATTCATGTGGGCCAAACAGAAAGGAAGATATTACAGTGAACTGTGTTATATTCTAGGCTTGCTAGTAACTTTGACAAAACAATTAATTAAGAAACTGATGTGCATATAGTTGAATAGGAAACTTGGGTTTGTTTATGTTGAATGACCCTGTTCAGGAAAGGATGTAAACATATGTATAGTTTAAAGCATATGTATAGCCTCATGGATGGCACTGAGTACCTGTAATTCTCCCTTTGCCTTCAGTGGAGCTACTTACCCACTTAAACTTCCGCACATGCTTAAGTGTGTGCTAGTGATACTGATATTCCTTATGATAGGATTAGGGTAGGTGCTTACTTTTTTTTTTTTTTTTCATTTTTGCCAGCTGCTCCAATTTTTCTTCTAAAACATTAGCATTCCCTACATTTTTTTGCCTTTCACTTTATCCTCTTCCCCAGTCCTCATGCAGTCCCTGAGCGAGGAGCACCTCCTTTCAACCTGACTTCCGTTTCAGCTCAGCAGGCACCGCAATCTTTTTCTTGGCTCCTAGTATCTCATCTAATCAGACACCATGCTTTTATGCTGGCTCCCTGCATCTGCGCTAGGTATTTTGTTAGACTATCAGGCAGAACTAAAAGCTTCCAGCTTTCCTACCTTCTTGTCTGCCAAACTGGAGAAAAGGGAGGAGAGAAGGGAGAGGGGGGAGCGAGAGAGACAGTGAGAGCCCTTTAGTGTGAGTCATCTGTAGCTTCAGTCCTTTCTCTACTCCTATGGAAGTGTTACTTGATATCTTTAGTGTGCATGAAGATTCAGCACTTCGCCCTGCACAGCAAGAATTCCCAGACTCTTTGATAATATCCTGTTCTTAAATCACAGATATACCTTAACGATGAACTGCAAGCAGTTTAAAAAAGAAAAGGAGGAAGGGGGGGAAAAAAACCCAAACTGTCTTACCAGGCTGGGTATATATAGCTCTTGTAGTTAATATCAAAACAGTAGAGGAAAGACAACTTCATCTCTACAATAACATTCTATTTTAGTAAGGTAGTCTGATGGTTTAGTAATATAGGGAAAGGATCACAAATTTCGATTGCATTTATGTTCCACTTTTCACTACTGTATATTTAGTTTCAGTTACTACATACTGGAACAGCAAAAAGTTCTCACACCACTCTGATAGCTTAGGATCTTCTAAGTTGCGTAGAATAACTCAAAATGGCAATCAAGTTACCATTCTGCACTCAGTGAGGGTACTGGTCAGTGTGTGGCTGCAGAGAATAAAGTGATTAGGGGCCATATTTCAATGTAGAGAGATGAAGACAACGGGTGACGGTGTGATGCTCATGTAGAATTAATGATAGGACCTAAACTAGAACATGGGTTTAGTTCTAACTGCTGAGTCCCCAAAATAGCATAGCGAAAGTATAGAAACTAAATGGTGAACAGTGAAGAGAACATACACTGGGTCCAAGCTCGATCTGATGGAGAGAATTAGAGGATTTACTGTATGTTTTGCTTCAGTCATTCCTCTCTTTTCTCCCTCCCCTTCATTACCACTGCCCTGCGCAGCATGCTTTCGGGGTTGTGTACCAGGGAGGCAGCGCTGCTGAACCGTCCTCCCTTTCTCACCGTGGCTGCACCCGCTTTCCGTGCTTGCACATAGAGAGGGGAGACGGGAGTTTATTGGGAAGAGTTACAGTTTGGAGCAGCCATCACATGAAATCACATCATGTGAAACACTTGAAAGCCACAAGAGACTGTTTTCTGTTGGGTGCTGCCATCTCAAATTCTTTACCCCACAGCTGCAATTACGCATAGTTAAAATAAGCCGCTGATCAGCTCATAAAACACATGAAAGCTGCTGAAACATGGTCTGGGGTGATATACATCACCCACTGATTTGCTTAGGATAGTATAGGTCAACAACATGGGTTTAGTTTTATCTGTTTTGGAGTTTCATTTTTTAAAAATATTTTAAAGAAGATAAAGAGCATTCCTTAGTTTAAGTCTGAGTCTTTCAGAGCTCGTGCTGAAATGCACACTGCAAGTTACATAATTCCCTGACCCTTTGCTATCTGCTAGCTATGGTTGAGGTGAATAAGTCAAACTCTAATGTGATTATGTGGTTGGATAATAATGCAGAGCTCTTCATCCGATTAAATTGCTCTGCAAGGTGTGTAGTATCTGATAAGCCACAAACCCTACAGCAAAGAAAGAAGGCCTTGTTTTCTCTTTCCTTTTTTTGTTCTCTGTCAGTTGGCCTTTGTTTCCATTTTATGTCATGGGATTATGTTAAGCAGTTTACGCCCCTTGCTTATTTTTGCTGGGAAACCACCGCTTAATCCTCTATCCTATTCTGTGTGCATGTTTGTTACTGCATTAGACCTTTGCACTTCCCTTGTATGCACTGCAGTGTTTCAGATCAGTTTTTTCTTCAGTTTTTTCACGTGGTGCCAAGTGCAGTACTACTTTCTTTCCTGAGCAACCTGGTAAGCCTGATTTCCTCTTACCCTTGTATAAATCAGGAGTCTTTCAAGTACAGGCAGTGAACCTGAGCCAGAGCAGAACAATATAGGTACTGGTACGGTGGGATTATGGAAAGTATAAATCAACATAAAATGTGGCCTTTGTCATCATATGGCAGCTATAAACGTGTAGTCACAATGAAGTCATTCAGAATACCCAGATTGTATTTGCTGCAGATTTAATGTGACCAGGAACCAACTTTCCTATTGCTTTCAATAGTAATATATGGTGTTTTCTTCATGCAAGTCCAGCACCTGGCACAAGGTCATCAATAATGGACTTCATTCTGATAGACTTCTGGCCTAGAGACTTGATGGTTGCCTATGTACAGGTGACTGTTTTCTACCCTGTTTTACTTTGTCCAAATAGGATATAGCACAAGCTGTAATTAATGTAACTGAAGCTTTTAAAATTGACAGTTTCCCTAAACTTGAAATGATTGTTGGAGTAGGTGAGGATATCTTCATGTGGAAAGTGTTAAAAATTGCTGGGGAGACTAGTTTACAGCCTTCCTTCCAAGAATCTAAGAAGTGATGATTACTTAAATTCCCCCAAATTATGCTGCTTTAATAGTAATCTGATTAAAAGACAGATGAAAGCACTGATGGGTTTGAAGACACTGATAGAACACTGATAGAAAAAAGCACATCAGGAAATAAAACCATTGTTAGATACTTTTATATTCCTATTTAAAGCATTAATAACAAATCTGCAGAAGACAACATGTGGTAAATCTTGAGGAGAATATAATGGTACAGGGTGCTGTGAGTTACCTCCTTAGATGTTTGCAGGCTGTCAGCCAAATGTGATACAACTGGGAAAACAGAGTGGAGATAATATTAGTAGATTATATCCATTGATGGATATACATTGTATTGATGTGCATTGATAGATGTACACTGTACTGATGTACTTTATATCTTTATATACTTTTTTTTTTTTCCTCTGAGTCAGTAACGGAGAATGAGACCTTCATGGGTAACAACTTCTGAGTTCTGTGTTCAAGATTTGTTTTGAAGGACTAATGTTGTCTATGGATGTATAGACAAGAAAATATTAAGTAAGAGGAAACTGATCTTGTCTCTATGTAGCATAGGGGTGGTGGGGGAGCACAAAAGGATACTGGTGCTCAATCCAGGTGTCAGGTGAGGGTGAATAAGTAGTGGAAAGACTGATTTGAAGTAATGTTGGGCTCTCTGCTTGTCATTGTTAAAATGAGATTTACATATATTTCTATTTTCGAATTCAACTCTAGGCAAAATTCTGTCATCCATTGTGCTAAATATTAGACTAGACATCTTTTTTTTTTGTATGTAGACAACATAATTTCCCCAGTTCTTTCCTTCATTTACTTTGAAACCATTACTTATCCTCTTTACTGTTTTCTCCCTTTGCAACTGCAGTAGACCCAGCTCTTCTTTCACAGTAATATTTCACATCTGAGCCTTCTCTACTGCTGCTCTACTCTTGAGCAACCCTGTGGAAATCACTGGGTCTCATTTAAGGGACAGGAGGTTAAGAATTGCCTTAGGAATGCCCACAGCACTTGCAGCTCTAAATAAAGATATGGTTATTATCAAATCTTATGCTTCAGGGCTTCTTATGGCTGCCTGTAAGAATTGAGAAGAATCTTTTTCTTTTATTTTATTTTCCTTCTTTTTTTTTTTTCTCCTTCTTTAAGCACAATTGACCATTTTTATTTCAGTTTTGCTTTGCTTGTCCCTTGCGGTCCCTGCAAGGACTGGTGAGGACAGCCACTTGCTGAGGATGAAAGTGGTACAAGAGCAGGCAGAGGCCAGGGTAGAAGAGGGGAGCCCGGTCTGGAGGTGATGTCCTGCTGAGATTCCCTCACATGCTTGAAGTCTAGTCAAACACCAGCTCTTGGGAAAAATATAGATTTTTCACCTGGGAAGGACAGCTGTTACAATGGTTCTTGGTTTTGTTTTTCTGCCAGTGGTGTGGGTTAATATCATCTGGGCATGCCTTCAGTTAAGAACAGAAGTCTTGTCTTCCCTGCCCTCTGCCTGCGTAGCAGAAGAATTTATTCCCCTGAGGACTGAAATAATCCTATCCTTAAGCCTCACAGTACAGTTTAATGATAGAGTTAATGCAGGTTTTCATGCAATTAGCTATTGTAATGGTTTAGCTGTACCTGAAAAGGTAAACTAAGTCTTAAAGGAGGAGGAACTGAGTGAAATGCAATAGCCTCTGTTCAGGCTATTCCTTCCTGCATTCAGGAAGTCAAAATAAATGATACAAAGGTCTCTCCTGTCTTTAAGCTCCATGAAATCAAGAAATGGCAAGTCTTCCCTCAATTTTTTCCACGGTTTCCAAATATACTTAATTTTGTCTTTAACCCTGAATAGGCTCATCTATTAATTCTTTTTCAGTCTCGCAGTTTGTATGGTTGGCTCTTTCTTTTTCAGCCTGTTCCTTTTACTAAGTGCATGTCCATATTACTCTTTCATGCCTCATTTAATGTGGCTTGCTGTACGAAGATATCAAGTGTTTAGTTAGCTCGTTTTCTCATCCTGCTGCACTGCAGGTTTTCTGAGGCTCTTCACACTGATTCTGTGCTTGTTTCCTTTTGTTTCACTGCAGTGTCATGTATGTTGTCTTGACTGAACACAGTCCTTTCATCAAATCATTTTGATCTTTCCATTTAGCATTTATATGGTAAGTGACGTGGTTTAAAAATGAATAAACAGGGGGGAAAGAAAACCAAACAAAAAAGCCCCCAACCCCCCATTTCTTTCAGATCAGAAGACATGGCTGTTAAGGATCAGTATTAGGATTATCAGTCTTTACCAGAAAGGCTATCAAGCATAGGGACATGATGGTACCTATGTCTAGTGATGGCAGGGGAGCACCGACCAGGTCCCTGAGGGTCCCTTTGCAGCCAGTGCAGAGCAGCAAGCCATGCAATCCCCCACCCCTGGGGCTGGGGCAAGCTAAATATCCCCTGCCTATGCCCCTCATTTTCCTTTGACTGCTGTAGGCTAGATACCTGACTTTTAGATGGTTAAGATGTGCCCCACCTCAGTGGATCAGGTCTGATATAGGGACCTGAGGTTATACTTTTCCTCTCTTCCGAGGCCTGGCCCAGTGCAAATGCTTCACGTTCATCTCCTTTATGTCTTCTTTTGAATTTTGATGCAGCTTATTATGCCTCTCCCTCAGGGTTGTTTTGTTTCTTAAGTACAACTTCCTTTATAATTACTTCAGTTCTGTCTTTCCCTCGCTGTACGACTAAGGAAAGCACGGGGGTGATGGGTAGCTTGTGCACTTTGAGGCAGGGATGTTATCCTTCTGCGTGAGCGAGCTCGGAAGGAGCAATCTGGGACACGAGCACGCCGAGGTCTGCTGAGGAGGTCCTGCCTCTCGGAGGGCCTGGTTAGCTCAGTCAGAGCTAGCTCATCTAACCTCTCCAGGATTTAACTTAGTGGTGTAGAGAGGGATTTCTTATCCCCCACCCCTGACCCTTCATTTGCACATCTGATCCCAAACCTGAGTTTTCAGGTTCTGATATTTGCAGAATTACGAGGAAGATCTCCTGCCATTTGGGGATCTTGCATCCAAGGAGAGTCACATTACATCAGCTCTAGGTTGGTCTTAATCTAGTTTTGGCAGCTGTTATAGATTTATAAATCCTGCCATTTCACACAATGTAAGAAACAAAACAAGCTGCTGCTTGGTTCAAGTGAAGGGAGTGGGCATGTTTCAACATGCAAAATGAATCACCAGACTCTATGAACCAGTCAAGTATTGCAGAGTATAAAAATGAAGTTTTTTTCTTAAGTCAATTACCTTCCAGGGTGATGGAAAAACCTTATACTTTGGAGAAGTCCAGATGTTTAATTTCCAGTAACTCTTCACTCCCTTTCCAACATGTTTTTCTATTAAAGATCTTTTAAAATTGATTGAGAGTTAGCTGCTGTTGTATGTGTGGGTGGAGAATCAACTCTTAGCTCAACAGGAAAAAAAAATAAAACAGATGCAAATCAGAGGTAGTGTTTTATTTTTAGGAAACTTGAGTGTGTGTGTCAGGGGGAGATGGGGAATATAAGCCATGCATTTATAGTAAGTTAAACTTATTTTAAATTGTACAGGTTGAAGTCAGGAGCATTAATATCTTTTTCCTTGGTAACTTTAGGATGCTTATTCCAGAAGACAGCTACAGCCAAAAAAGAAAAAAAATAAATAAACACCAAACCAAAGAAACCTTAAGGTTTCTAGCAGTGTGTTCCAAAAATGTGAGTTTAATTTTTTATTGTTTAATTAAAATTAAACTTTCCTTTCAACGGTGAAAGAAAACACTTGCTAATAGTAACATTTTAGCACTTGCAGAAAGTGATTATTTAATCTCAGAAGCTTGCTTGTTGCTTATCTTTATTAGTTGGGTATGAGCATTATTAGAACGGTACAATAAACTTTGTTTGCCTTAATAAAAATTCCTTGCTAAAATAACAAATAACCATGTTTTGACTCAATTGGCAAGAGATATACTCCATTTAGTTGATTTCTAAGGTGATAATCCTTTTGAATTATTTGGTTTTAAGTGGATACTTATTGAATTTCTTCCTCTGACATCATGCTGACCCTCAGTCCTCCCTTTCCCTGAGGTGCGGGTATGAAGGGTCTTCCATAGGTATAAATGAATTGCTCTGTGCAGAACACGAGATACTGATGGTCTTCAGTGTCTTTGCTTCCCTGTATTTTGCAGTGAGGAAGGGAAAACTTGTTGTTTCCTGTCCAAACTGACTAAATTCACAGGGAAAATATACTGCATTTCCAGGCTATATCAGTGTTTGCATTCATCAGCCACCCTCTGTGGAGGAGACTAAGGGGATTCTCTCAGTGTGGCTTCAGCAGATCTAGGCTTGGTGGAGAAAGATTCAAGACCACTAGTAAAACAAAGGTGTGCTGAGCATCCCTGAGGTTCCCCAGTGTCACATGAAACTTGAGGTGTGTGCAATGTGTTTGGAGTGCAGCTACGAAATCATTTCCTGACAGAGATTCTACAACACTTTTCTGTCATCAAGGAAATCCGTTACCCTGGTAAAACAGGTTATTGCAAGGGACAGGATTATGAGGCCCTCTGCCTCTTTTTTCTTTTTTTCTCATAAGTTTTCCCTGAGGCTGCTGGAAGACAAGTATCAAGGTGATAGAAGAAATATAGGATATACATAAGCAATTTTCTGTTCGGTTCAGAAGTAAACACGCAGCTAATCAGCGTCACAGGGCATGGTGATATGAAGCCTTCAGGTTGCAAATCCCTACACTCACTGTGGAATAGCTCCTTAAAAAGTGGAGTCTGGTCTGGATGGAAAACCCAGGTAAGTTTTACCTGGACTTGCCGCAATTGCAAATATGGAATTGCTTTCCCAGATGCTTTTGGAGGCCCCATATTTCTTATTGTCTCTTTAGGGTTTCTGGGGCTATTTGTGATACAACACTATGACACTGTTCTTCCCAGTCTGAAGATACTGCATATCTGATCTGGCAAATTGGAGCAAGCTCATTGCTTGCTGCCAAGATGACCTTGGGAAAAGTATCCAGGGTGCCTCTGCAGACATTAACTGAGTAGCTGCTCTCTGTAGCCTGCACTCGGTTCCTGGTGCCTGGAATTACAGCAGGATTGCCTCAGGATGGCAAGCTGCTTGTCTGCACTCTTCAGTGGGACGGAGAGGTGAAAGCCCTGGGCTGTTATCAGCAGAACCAGCCCTAAAACCAGCAGAGGAACATCCGCTAGCTATGGCCGTCTGCTGTGACTACAGCACTTCTCTGACCTATGCCCTCATTTTTGTATATTGCCCTCAGCTGGCACTACCTCAGAGACTTTGGGCCTCTCCATTTTTCCATATAATTACAGTCAGAGGAGTGTCTGACAAAGAAAAGACGCTTATCAGAAAGAAGGAAGGGCAGACACATGGTCATGGGGAGAAGGAAAGATGAAATTCTGATCCCTGTTTTTATAGAAATTTTGACGGTCTTCTGACTTATTTTGATGTAAAATCAGTGTAATTGCAGTACCCCTAAGAGACATATTGTTTGTACTGATGTGGAGAAGGGAACTTACACTGTGAGTGCATACTCAAAGAAGCTACTCTGACTCTGTGACTATTTTAACAACAGATAGGTTGTCATCTGTGTCTTGGTTCTTCCTCCTTTCATTACTTTTGGATTAAGGGTGAGCCTGTTATTCTGTATTTCTTGTTTCTCCCCCCCCCCCAAAAAAAAAAAAAAAAGAAGAAGAAGAAGAAGAGGAGGATTACATTGAGGATGGTAGAAGAAATGTGTGTTAAGGAGATAGACCAGTAAGGCATTTCTTGCAAGTTCTTGATTTGTCAGGGCTCTAGGACTATATTTGAGACATGTCCATGATGAATATTCTCTTTTCAAAAATTTTTGGAACTGGTGATAAAACTTATATGGGCAACTCTAAAACAGAAAGACTGGGCTGGCTGGTCATTTTAATTGACTCTTTGTTTTGAAACTCTGATTTGCACTGAAAGGTGAAGAAAAATGCAAATGTCAAAACTGAAAGCAAACAGTTTCAGGTTATTGAAAAAAAATATGAATTGAACTGATTCAAATTGTTTTCAGAGGAACAGCTTGCAAAGCAGTAACAAAATTTCAATTTTTTTTTTTTTGCTATGATCAGAAATAACTTCAAAAATCGAAATTCTCCTGTAACAGGAAAACTCGTTCCCAAAAGTATACCACACCCACTCTTCCAGCAGCATTTTGGAGCCAAGGATTGCAGCAGGCATCCGTTAAAGGGAGCTCAGTGAGGGCTGGAGCATGTTTACTGTTTAAACACTGATAGTGCAAGCAGCAAAGCCTGCCTTCTCCATCCTGGCTAGTACAGAGATGCATCACCCATTCCTGTTCCGATACGGAGCACAGCTTTTCGTGAAAGAGGTCCCAACATGATTAAAAATTATTAAAAAAGGACATGCTACTATGCATAGACTTCTAGTACTTCCTTCTCATTGAGAAGGTAAATGCTGCTCCTTCCTCTAAAAAGAAAGTCTCCTCTTGTCTGTTTTATACAGATTCGCTTTGCCTAGCTAAATTATACAGCCATGGTACTGAGGAAATGTACCTTTTTATGAGTGGTTCTTGGCTACCTTGGTATTTCTGTTTTGTGTATTCTTTGGCCTTTCTGAGGCCCCTGTGACTGGCTTACTGTATGTGTTTTTGCAATCATTTTCTGCTCTCTTATCTGATTGGGTTCATTTTGAGCTATTTGTAGGCAGTACAAAAAGAGACCAGATTAAAATCAATGCAGACATTGTGTTCCCACACATGCCCTGTATTCCTAGGTATTAGAAATGGGAATGAGTCATCCAGCAATACAGTTAAGTACTGACAAATGGTTGTCTAAAGCTCTGATAAGTAAAATCTCTATGACTTATTGCATATTTTCTGTCTCCACATACTGCTGGTACAAATCTAAAAGAAAATCTACTCTTTGCCTCTCCAAGGACAGAACTCGCAGTCTTTGCTCAGGTATATTTTCCAGCAAAATGTGTAGGAGTTTTGGGGACTTGATCACTGGGACTAAATTTATGTCTTGGGATAGAGGAAAATAAAATAATCCTCCCTTACAGACAGCACTTGTTTGCATCAATGCAAATGTACATATGTCTCTGTTTGCAACCAGAGAGCAATGATACTTTTAAACCTCTCTCTCTGCTTGATGATGTTGCTTCTCTCCAACTCAAGGGATATCCCATTTTCTAAATCATTCTGAGCATACCAGGTTTTAGCTGTGTTGAAAAGTGAACAATAAAACAGAAAAGAGTGACAATTGTGATAGAAAGGATAATAAAATATCACCTGAAGATAACTGAATGTTTTATGTGCAGTGTTTATTTTAGGCATATTCCCTGAGAATGGGAATAGTTTAGCTGGAGGGCGGTAGGTAAACTCTTTTTACAACAGAGGAAGGACAGTTTACTAGGTATACTATTTATGTGAAGACTAGTATAGGAGTTAATTCTGAAGGCTGTGCTTAAGTGAGCAGCAGCAGGCACACAAGGTGATTATTTCAGAAGATGAAAACATTTCACTTATAAAAAAAAACAAAATAATTGTTTAGCAAGAACACATCTACTCAAGTCAAAGGCAGAATTCTCACTGGCTAAAACTGGGAGCTGGCTTCTCCTAGCTTTTTGCAGGAGTCTCATAAAAAGTCCCTCTTATTGACTGAATAGAGAAAGACCACATTAGTCCTACTTCTCCATGGTGCATTCAAAGCCCGCTTTAAGTTTAAATGGCAATTGTTTAATTCACAACAGATACAGCTCTCCACCTCATATTTTCACCAGCTGCAAGCGCCTAACAACTTTAATTTCTTTTGTCTCATTTTGCTTTAAGTACTTGTGGAGGAGACATTGGAGCATGTTGACATCGCCCTGAGCAGGACACCAGTAGCAGTGTGGGCAGCGAATGCGTAAACATCCTCTCACCAGTCTGCCACTGCTTCACTGCTGTACCCCTCTTGTTCTGGCTTTGCCCTGCTCTGGAGCAGAAGTTGCAGAGTGTGATGGCTCGGATGACAGGATATGGGAACTAGAATGATGCTCACACCTTCAAAAAAAAATTTTTTTTTTTTACTTGCAACAAGTAATGAAGGCTCTCAAAGATGCAAAAATAAAGCCTAATTCTGTGTTCCCAGCTCATGTGAGTAGCCGACTGTGCCTGTGCTCCCATTAGGTGCTCCCCTCCCTTCCCTTGCCCCTCGTGTCCCACCATCTGATTTACCAGTTCCTGGGCAGAATTGTTCAGTCCTCCCTCTCCCGAAGGGAGCCCTGGACTATGGTATCCTGTGTACTTACCATTCTTAGAGCAAGACATATTTCTTTGACTTTGCTAACATAAACAAATAGCACATGCATTTAGATTTCATTAAAAATAAATTCCAAAAGAAAACACTCTACTGAACACACATCTCTTCCCGAGGAGCGAAGCAGAGAGCACAAACGTTTGACAGATGTTAGTCATGTTGCTTAGTACACTACTGGAAGGAACTTCGACACTGTGGTGGTGAGAGCAGTACTAGAAATGGCAGGCAGAAGAACAGAATCAAGATTTGACAGGATATTTAATCTACTACACCTTGATACATTCCACCTTCCAGTTGTTGAAGGAATCTGTGGAAAGCTACAGTAAGAATAAATTGTGATTATGAAAAAGATTTTATTCCTAAACATGCTGTAAATGTTACTCTAGATGAAGGCTATGCTCCTGTTTCAAGGCCTCTCTACTTTGCATTTAAAGCTTTGATTAGGGGTTGTTTCACAAACTCCCTGCCTATGTAGCATACTATACCCTGTATGTAATGCACTTTGCTTCCCAACCATTCATATTCAGAATTAAAAAATAGAAATGGTCAAATGGAATTGACCCTTGTGTACTAAAATAGCGTAAGTTGTAAGTTCAGCCTCAGGAAATCTGGTCTTTTGGAACAAATACTAAGTGGATGCTGATATGCTTTAAAGCCTTTATTTCTCTGCCCAGAACGAAACTCTCTGCAGAGGGTTACACCCTTTCATATTCAGCTGCAGCTTCAGTTTTTCTTCTTGAATTCTACATTCTTTTATTTTATTTTTCAGTATCATGTTATCTTTCTAAAGTCTAAACATTTTGGCAAGCCTTGATGCATGAATCTTCCCTTTTTGAATAAATACTGTGTCAAGAGAGAAAAAAAAAAAAGAAATGGTCAGTTGGACACATTGCTGGGTCAGGAAAGCATAACTAAAGGTTTAACCACTTATTTACAGTGAAGCAGCTTCAGAAGAAGAAATCAGAAGCAACACAGACATGAATAAGCTAGTACCCAGTCAGAGAAGGTACTCGAAACAGGGCCCGTTACACTGCTGACGTGCAGACACCTTAGCTGTCTTAACAGGAGTCAGTTACTGATGCTCTCTGTGTTTTCCCCAACGTAGTAAAACCAACCAAACCAACTTGGAAAGCATCCTGTTTTCCTGGATGTAGAGTGAAAAACTCACATTTTTCATGTTCTATGAGAACTTCACTACTCAAGTACTTGGAGCTTTATTCAATATTACTGTATTACAAACTTGAATGTCTTTCACTGGTCCATAACCTAACAGTTGATCCATCCTAAAGCAGGTCAGAGACCAATGTCATGAATAGATAAGCCTGAAAAGGGGACTCGAACATGTCATACATTCAGTGAAAGACAGAAAGTAGGAGTGCTGTATAGGTGCTAGAAAAAAAAACTCTGAAATTCTGTTCTTTACCTGATCTGAAATTATTTTAAACATGCTCAATCACCCTCATTCTGAGGCAAGCTGTCAAACAGAGTATAGGAATTTTATTTTTATTTTTTAGAAGTCACAACCTAGCAAAAAAGCCCAGTTATCAGAGAGTAATTCTCCCACTACAGTTCTTGAGATTTGACTCTTATTGGAGATTAAAATCAGGAAAAAAAAATCTTGTTGCTTCTTTTCCAGACTTTACGTAACCCAGACTAACTCCCCAGCTTGTCTTCCAAACTAAATCTTACTCCACATGCGAGGATTATTCCTAAGATTTGGAAAGAGAGTATGTAACAGCATCTCTTGTTGACATCTGTTGCAACAGTAGTTCTGTTAAAATGCAGTAATGAATTCAAGGAAAATTTCTGATGCTAATTGCAAGCTATCCTGTGATTGTGCAGACATTACTTCTCTAGATTATTTTGTTGCTTGCCTTACAATTTAATAATGATTTTAAGTCAAGACTACTTGCAAGTGTCTATTAGCCTTGCTCCTTGAGAAGCCTCTGCCTTCAAAAATTTCTTTCTTTTTTTTTCCTTAAAAAAAAAAACAACTTTGCAGATCATCACAATAATGCGTGAGACGTCACTGCACATGAGGCTCTGCTCACAAGGCCAATCTGAGATGACCAGTTTAGCTGCTCCATCTATTGTCAGATTCTTTGTTCTTATCAGAATTACCTTCTTATTTCTGGTCTATCAGCTACTCCTCTACTTTATCCTGGGATCCCCCAAAAAAGGAGCTGTTAATGAGTGTTCTTGAGGACTGACAAGAAAAACTCAGCCATTAAGTCAGTTTGTCTGAAAAGGGTGACTGAATGACCTTGTTGCTATAACCTTCAACTTCTCATTTTTTACAACTTCTTAGCCTCACTTACCACATTTGGTTAGTGTTAGATTATAATCTCTTTCTCTAGTGGACCCTGCATATTTTGAACGGCTGTAAAAACCAGTAAATAAATAAATGCAAATCCTGGCATGCCTGTTGCTTTTGATTTACTACATTTCCTCTCTTCCCATTCTGCCTGCTGAATCCCTCACAATATCATTTCTATTTGAGTTTCACCAGAGGTACTGAAACTTCTAATACACTTCTAAACTGTTTGTAGGATTTCACTCTGGTCACTGCTGTGATGAAGGTAGTAGTCTTAGCTGGGCAGGTGAATAGTCCAGGCATGTGCTGATCTGTGTGTCAATTCAGCTGGACAAGCTGCTTCACTGCTTCAGATAAGTTGCAGTCATTTACAGTTAGAATATCTTTTCCACTCTAAGATTTCCATTGACTTTGGTGGACTTTGGATCAGGCCCACGTAGAAATGCTGGGAAAAAACAGTGAAGTTAGATCATCAATGGCTAAGAAGAGACAGACATCACACAACCCCTTCCCCCTGGAAAAGAGGTTTTTAATGTGGGAGTCATGAGGAAATGTCAAGTTTGCAAATATTTTGCTCTTCTTACATTAATAAATAGAGACTTTCTTGCTCTCTAGCCTGAGCTAAGGAATGCTGCTCATGTCAGCTAGGCAGGCTGAAAGGTTTTTACCCCTTAAAAAGCAACTTGCAAAACACAGAAATTATAGCATTTGTGTTGAGGAGAGGTTCAGATATCTTAACTACTCCAGACTTTAGGAATATTCTGAATTGAAAGAGAAATTTGGGGCTGAGCCCCTGGATAATACATGTGAGCTCTCATTACCTAATAGCTTTGTGTGGAAAGGAAGATTGACTGAAACATTCAGGTAGCATGGGAGAAAATGACAACTCCTATTTACATTTCCATAAATACAGCTTATCTATATTTTTTCTAACTATAGAAGCAAGGAGGGGTTTCATTTTCTGTTGTTACTGGCTCTTTGTTTGAGATGACAAAGCATCAGTTATCATGAGAGCAGTGTGGGTTGAAAATTAATCTCTCTCTTATACAGCCTACCTTCCTCATATGAATGTTACCTGTTTTTTCCAAAGGAGACGTGGCAGAACCAAAAGTCCCTGTCCATTGCATGTGACAAGGTTTTGTTTCATTAAAAGGAGGGTGGTTGCCCTAAGCCACCATATGGCAGTCTCAACAGCTGTTTGCAGCCCAGCAGTATTATATTGCATGCAGGAAAGGAATGTGGTGATAGTATAGTCCAGATCTTCAGCTGGTATAAATCTGCATAGCTGTCTCAACTCAAAACAGATCTCTGTTGTTTTATGCATTCTGAGGACACATCAGTTCTGCAAAATGAAGTGTTTTGCAGAAATCACTGAAGAGGAAATCTGTGTCAATAAGTCCACATGACATGGTACAGTCCTTCATGAAATGATCTGCTAAGCTTCATAATCAGGATAGTCCTGGTCTCACTAAACCCAGCTTAGTTAATAAGATTGACCCAGCTGTAGTGTATTATGAATGTGGCTATCAGGCTTCAATGCTGAGCTTTTCCTCAAATAAGTGTTTTGATACGACAGTCCCCAACATTTTCAGATGCAAGGTTAGCACATGTAGAGTTTGGGCCTTGCTTTTGTCAGTATGCATTGGAATAGATATATACTCAGTTGCTGGCTTATGGGGTAAGATGACCATTGTTAAAATTAGTATAACTGAAATACTGTTCTTCCTTTTAAATGGTGAGTTCTTCCTTTTAAATGGACCCCTCAAGGGTCCGTTCATTAGATTCTAGGTTCCTCATTGCAGCCCTTGTATATGAGATTTTACTGGTATCTTCTGTGCTCTTCATAATCTCCAGGCTGCCATAGTTGAAGATATAAGAGAGAACCACAAGCATCACTGAGGACCTTCTTAACTTTGTTGCAGGTTGGAGCAACAGTGGGGTTCATGTTCTCATAACACTGTCTTTTTCTTATCTGCTGAATTCCAGTTATAGTCATATTTTCCAAGTAGTTTTCATAGTTAGTTTCTGCTAAGTTGAGAAGAGGACGCTCTGGTTTTTCAGCTCTCCACCAGAGCAGACTCCGTAACACCTTGACTTAAGTCCTGCCCATCATGTGCTGTTTAACCCCTTCCTTTCTATATGAAGGTGTCACATTTCTTTAGACTTGAGGTTTATCTCATTCCAGTAGCCCTTTGCTCTGCTCAGGCTTCTGTTTTGATTTTCACACTGACCTTTACACTAGGCACTCAAACACTTTCCTTGATTTAGACTTTTCAAATCAAATACTGAGCCCAGATCCAGTTTTATTTTACCTGACAGCTTGAAAATTGGTCTACGAGAAGACCTCTTTAGGGCACATAATTTCTGGGGATGTTTCAGCAAAGCAAGAATATGACTCTACGTAATACCTGCAAGAAAATCATTCTTCTTCCAGTCTTGGGGACTAAGGGATAACTTCTACCATTCTCTGTTTCATTTCCAACTATTTTGGACTCTGCTGTAAAGAGTGGAGTCTGGATTCCACATCCCGCCTCCAGCAGTTCCTGGTAAGTGGAATTACTGCAGCTAAGGTTAACTGTTTTTGGCTGTGTGGCCCTCTGTACCCTGAGCTGTGGAAGTTAAGGGTTGAGACGTAGCCACAAAGGATATTGTTGCTCTGAATAATCTGATCTATTTTTTGTGGCCTTTGTGTCTGCTAAGAACAGACTCTACATGGGCAGCACACAGCCAAGAACCACAGCTACCACAGGATGATCTGTATGTCTGCTTCTGGCAGCAGCCATCCGGTTATGAGGGTCTGCTGGAAGGGTCCTGTGACTATTCTAGAGGTGATCAAGGTGCTTGGTACAGTTTGTGTTTCATTATTATGTCAGAGTTTTTGGAACAGGTGGGATTTATTTTCACAGGCAAATCATCAGCTAAGAGAAAACAGTTGTGCTCTATCCTTACGTATTTCTTGATGTTTTTCTGGCTCTCACTTGGAGTTGCCATACTGACATCACTGCAGCAAGCCATGGCTTCCTGCGGCAGCTGCCAATTAGAAACAGAAAGAATGCATCATTCCTCAAATGGAGGAAGTTAGCAACTGGCCTTTATTATTATGGAATTAAGTGAAGGATCTGGTATTGATCTTCAAAACCTTCCAAGCTCAAGCTATTTCTGGGACTGTCTTTCCTTCCCTAGCCAGTGACCACTGCCATCACTGCTTTCTGAAAGAAGCACAAAAGAAATTTGCTTGCTTAACTTGTTTTTCATAGCATCAATAATTCAACAGACTTGCAAGGCACAAGAAATGGGAAACAAACCTGACATATATAAGACACTTAAAAAAACACTAGCCAGCAACAATTTCTCAGGCACAAGAGACAAGAGAAAATTTAAGTAGGAATTCAGATGTAAACCACCCTGGGAAGGCTTTGCTCATAATGTTTTATATCCGTGCTATTTGTGTGTTACCTTGGTCTTTCTATCTGATGCACAGGGAGATAAGTTGTGCCCTCCTTCGCATTTGTACACCCCCCTGGGACTGTGGTGGATGTGCAGCGGAATAGGCTGGTGCTCTGTTTTCATTTTCTGCTGCTGAACTGCAACTCCTTCATGGCACTTGGGCACAGAATCATCTTTTCTATTTTTAGGCTCTCTGATTAACGGCCTACGAAGAGCAGCAATGCACTGGGCATGTTCAGTTTCATTTATTTATCTCTCATCACTTATTAATGGTGCATAACACATGTACATGTCATTTAGACTCCTGTATTTATCCTTCATATTTTTAAAATTATGTAATGAAGTCTCAGCAGGCCTGGGATGATTCTGTTTATGCTTTTTTTGTGCTGACTTGGTTCTGCTCCCTTTAAAAGTCAGCAGGAATTCTGCCACTGACTCCAGTGGAAATTGAAATGTTTCCTAAGTGAAATTTACACTCTGTGTTCCCCCATCTTCACCCCAATTTTCTATTCTGACAAGTATGACAGATATTTAAACACAACACTAGATTGCACCACTATCTGAAATACCCACAGGAGTCTATGTAGTCTTTTTGATTACATTATGAATGAAAGCTCCAAAAAAAAATCCCAAAACATGAAAAGACATTTTCCTGGTGTTAAAGACCTTAGAGGGAGTGGGTAGCTAAAGCTAAAATGATTTTTCTGTGTCCGTCTATATGACCCCAAATTCTACCCAATCTATATGATTGTTTCCCACTTTTAAAGCAATGACCCAAATCTCCGTTCTATTACGATCTTACAAGACCAAGCCTCAGTTCAAGATTTTCAGCTTTAGGTAGCCAAAATCATTCATCTGTACCTAAAAAAATGAATGAAAACCAGCTGGATTTCCAGTTACTGAGCACCAGTAATTATCACTGACTGTGGTGAAAACTGTGGCTGCTTGGCACTTTTGAAAATCAGGCCAGCCTACTTTGGTTCTTTATATATAGCAATGTAGTGACCTGATTTTCAAAACTGTTGAGTGCAAACACATTTCAGTAAGTCAGGGCCTCTGCAGGTGTTTCAAGAATTTAGATATTAAGCCAATACTTGCATAAAATTGGCCAGCATTTGCCAAAGTCTCCAGAAGTCCCCAGGGATAAAACAGAACATTATTTTAGTCTCTTGGGTTCATTCCATAACACAGGGCATGATTTATGCATGTAGATCCCAGAGTAACATTGTTAGGGTTTAACCACATCCTGAGCTTTCCTTTTAATCATTTTTCTCAATGAATGTTATAATATGCAGTAGCATTTTGGTACAGAAAGCAATGACACATCCTGTACCAGAATAGATACAACACTGATAATAGAACAGAGAGGTCTTTTTTCATCTGTTTTAAAACAACCAGCTACATTTGTAATCTCTTTCTTTGAAAAAACAAAAACAAAGACAAAACAAAACAAAACCTATTTTGTGCTTCATACACAGTATATAAGGAAATTGATTTGGATTTGAGGTAAAAATCAACATTTTTTCTCATGTTGCTCCAGAATCTGGGCAGATAAGTCTCTGCTCTCTAGTCCTGCTGCATATATGAGGGTTAGCCCACATGCCCATATAGAGTCCAGCAAAATTATTCTGCAAACTGGATGAAGAGTTAGTGAATGTGGTGGTTAACCTCTGCCTCTCCCCCTCTAAATTTGAAGGCTTTTCTAAAATACCAAAAAAATAAATAAATTCAGTCATCTTGTTCTGCAAAATCCTACACAAGAAATGCTCACTCTTCCTTTTCTCTGCAAAGTCTTTATATGTTTTAATGTATCCAAAATAAGTTGTATGGAACTTCCCCAGGTGCAAAGATTTTTCTAACTACCCTGACCTCTTTCATTAACAACACCTTTTTTCTTTTAGGAAAAATAAAAATACTCCTTTGGGATTTGCCCTAAATCAAGGAAAATGAGTACGTTTTTGTCTTGATATTTTATCACCCAAGCTTCTGGGCTGCAATCAATATTGTCATTTTGTCGGAAATCCACAGAGCTCAGAATTACTATTTTGCTTTCCTTAATATTTCATTTGATGCAATTTTGTTATTACTGTATTGGTCTTTGCTCTCCTATAGACCTGTTCTGCAGTAATCACAGTGATTTGGACAAAAACATCTAGTTTATTTGTCTGCTAAAATCTTTAAAACCAATAGAAAACACTGAGAAAGGGGGGGGGGTGTTTTTGCCACATTCTGTCTCTTCAAAAGCAGCATTCTGATATTGATTTTTAAAATTTAATCCAGTAATTAACTTAATGGAGTGGCTTTAGCTGGTTATATTAGCCATTTCAAGGTTGTTTCCTATAAGATTAAGAACATTCATTCTCTTTTATTTCCACTCTCAGGTAGTATGCAGGTCACATATTACATCTAAGCTATTCAGAAAGATTTTCTGTCTTCTGCAAAATGCTGCTTTTTGGTCTGTCTCAATATTGCTCTGGGTGCTTTACTGGGGTATAAGGGCATGGCTGTGCCTATGCCATTAGGGACTATTTAAAAACTTTTTGTTTACACTAATTAAAAAAACTTTTTTTTAACATTGTGAGACTATATATAACATAAGATGCCAACTGAATCCGCAAATTTGAAGTTTAGTCATTGACTTTACTGAGCTTTCAGTTAGGCCCTTGCTTAGAAGATAAAAGGAGAGCTGGGATAAATAGAGAATTTATGGTAAATGTGGGGGAGCTGTAGCATAATTTTTATGTGAGATTAGTATCTTTTAAAACTTGCCCTACTTGTTACCTGGTTAACTAAGGGGTTAACATCTTTCAGTGGATGAGAGTTGGAATGAGAGTCAGTGTTAGGCTAGTTTTAGTGAATAGAGTTATGCTGGGCTGGATGATTTTGGGTAGTCACTGGTATCCAGTAAAGCTCTCAAGAGGTTGCAATGGAAATGCTAGAAAGTGGCTGCACTGACAAACATGTTCCTCCAGGTGGGTACACAGCTGCGTGAAGTCATCTGCTGGGAGAGAGGTCCACAGACAGTCTTTGATGAGTTAGGGGGTCATGTGATGGGATGAGCCAAAATTATTGAAGGAGTGTCAACTGAAAGGCTAAGAGAGGGCCATGCTTTGTAGCAGAAGCCAGTGTGGATGAGAGTAGGATCTCAGCCCCTTTAGAAGACTCTGACCCAAAGTCAGATATTCTGAAGTGAGCCTCTACATTTTTACTGTTTTATCTGTAGTTAACTCCATTTTTGTCTTCCCAGGTGAATACTTATATTCCTGGGCATGCTGCCATGCTGTGTCTTGCTGTCTTCTTCTGGTCCTATGGATTTTTCATTTCTGTCTGCACAGCCACCCATCTTTCACAGGCAGGAGGGAAAGCTTGTAAATCTAGAGAAAAAAGGCAATTCCCACAGCCCCGACACTTTGCAGTGCCTGCAGGGTGGTGCTCCCTGTGGCTGGGGGAGGGTGGAAGCTCCCAGGGTTCTCCATCCTCCTCGGGTCTTCAGGCTGCGGGTGGGGAAATAGTTGGTCATGGCCACCACAGATGACTTCTGCAGGAACAGAGGGAGGCATCTCTCTCTCTCTGAGAAAGGAGTATCTTAAAGGACATATTTGGTGCTCAGATTCAGGATACAGCATACCCCAGCTACACCATATATATTTAAGGCTGTCATACATGGACCTTTTTTCACAGAGAGGAGAAGAGAGACACGCTTCTTCTCCCCTCCGCTTCCTCAGCCCTTTTTCTGCGGGCCAGTAAAGATGTTTTTTGCCATCACAAGTAGGTCAAAGGCTTTTAATTGACCTGACAGTGCAGGGATTAAGGACATGCCTGGACTTGTCTTGGCCTGAGCTGTTTTTAGCTTTTTTTTTTGCTGTGATAACAATTGCCTAGCAATCAGCTAACTATTGCCTAAATCTGTTTTAGTTTAGCTTTAATTTTTGGTGATAATAAGTAGTTATTTTCTGCAAACTGGCCTGCCTGTGACTCTAGACTAAAACGTGGTGTGGAAGAGTGTCGGTTCCTGTTCCCATCCACCCACGGCATTCTGACAGTGTTTGCCTCATCACGTGGTGGACTGAATCGGGGAACTAATTGTTGCAAAAATAGCCATTTTTGTCAGGCTTTTTTCCTTTCCAGCTACACACAGTTGAGATAACATTTTGCCCAGAGAATAACCACAGCTTCAGTTTGGAGGAAAGGTGAGTATTCAAACATACCTCTCTCTCTGGTATTTCCATCGCCTGCCCCATCCAAGCATCTGGTGATCTAACCCTAGGCTGAACTTCTGCTACAGGATTCAGGCACCTCAGTTCCTTTGTAGGTCCAGCCTGAAGGTAATTTTCTAAGGTCCCCAAACAAATTCTAGCAAAGTGAAGGCCAAATGGACTAACACCCTGACCGATAGGCTATAGTTTCCTTCTGTATTGTGTAATGTATTCTTTACAGTCTTTTTTATTCAGAGAACATTGGTTTGAGCAGTAGGCCTTTGCACAACTTTTATTTTAGAGGGAAAGTTTCAAAATATATTTGTTCTTACTATTTCAGAAGAACTTGCATTATGCTAGGAATAGTTGCTCAAAAAAGAAGGAAAAAAAAACCTGTCAGGAAGCCAAAACTTTGCTAGTTTTTCTTTGAATATAACCCCCACCCCAAATTATTCACACAGTTCTATTTCTAGACAGAATTTTAAAGCCTTGACTACTTCAAAAGGAAAATTCTGCAAAATTCTGCTAATAGGTTATCTCTGTGAAAGGGAAGAGACTGCTAATGAGTAACCTTTCTCTCTTTCTTTTGCTTTAGAACATTTTAATTGTGTTCCAATTACTTCAACATATTTAATATACTTCCAATATGTATTTATACAGTATGCAGGCAAACGATTTTCCAAAGCCTTATACAATATCGTGAGTCATAAATGATTGCTGTTCCTACTCCCCCCAATCAAGCGTGAGTCACAAAGTGGTAAAGTCTGTCTCCCCGGAGTGCTGAGTGAAATCCACCTGATTTCAGGCAGTCGGTACAAAGCTGACAGCCGAGTGGCATGCGGAGATCCCTTGGCTGAACGGCTGTGCATCTGCCTACACATCCCTACCTGCTGATAAAAAGGGGCATATCACATTCTGCTGGGGGGTGCCACGTAGCAACGGTTTGCGGATCCCAGCACGTCCTGCAGCCCAGTGTGCAGAGGCTCTGGCGACTGCCGCACTCCAGCTGTGCACCCCATCCCCGCGTTACGGGGGTGGATTTCCTAACCGCTCGTCATCTGGCACCACGATTTCCAAGTTTCTGGGCTCTGTGCACGGATGGATTCCAGTTTGACTCAGTACCTCCTCGCGGCAGAGTCACCCCCTCAGTTACGTCAATGGGGTGGCAGCAGTCTTCGAGTGGGTTTTGGCAAGTTGCTTTTAGCTGTGCATGCACACAGCCTTTCTTCCCCACAAACACATGCTACTTGAAGTCCCTTGAAATTAGATGCCTCAAGGTGGGTGGGATTCTTTTCCTTCCTTCCTTGGAAAAGTAAAGCTATTTTCTCTCCACAAAGGGAGAAAATACTCATGTTCTGTGATTTGATAGTGCAGAGAAAAGCATACCTTTTAATGGTCATTCCACAATCCATGTTAACCAGGGCACAAAATGGTCTTCAGGCCTATGAGACAAAAAAGTCCTTATCTTCTGTTGATAATGTTTACCAGAGTATTCTTGAAGAAACTTTTTTACTCTTGATAAGCCTGATACAAGTTTGTGTCAATAATCAACTATTTGAATGGCATCCCTGCAATCAGGAAACACCACAGATATTCCTGGTTGAAATTTTCAGGGTGCAAACGCATCATTATTCATTTTTGCTGATATATCAAAATAACAGGTTCTTCTTAATTTCACTACTCCCAAGCGCATCTATAACACAATTTTTAATAGCTGATATTTTCTTTTTTTCAGTCTGATTTTTATGAAGACTGACATTTTGGAACAGATTGGCCATCTCTAATAAGGAATTAAGGATCAGGTAGGGTAGCAAAAGTTATCTTTTAAAATACTTTGTAATGTATCTCTAAGTATTTCTGAGTTTGAGCTTTCTTACTTGCATTGCTTAATACGTTAGCAAAGAAATATCGGTCAGGGATCAAAGCTCTATTCCTCTAAACACATAACAGGCAAATAGCCTTTTCCATAAAAAGCTGAAAGTATAAACTCCTTATTATATCAATATTTTAGCATGTACGCAACTTTCTTCAGAGGAATAGTTGCCCTGGTTTTGGCATAACCATTCATGCACTTCAAATGTAACTTAGCTCACTTAATTTTTATCATTTAAATGTCAGATATCTAGCCTGAGCTACTTTCCTAGCTTCCCTGTACAGTCAATGGAGGGAGATATTCACCTTTAGCGGCGAATTCATATTTCCCATCTCAGACCTCTACCTCTCTCCACTGACAACAGAAGTGTAGCCTAGACAACAGTGTAGATTAGATTCCTACCTCTTCGGTTAGGTGAGATAAATCCTATTCTTGGTTACTTTTGTGCAGGAGAATTTACAGGATTGGAGTTAAGTTGTTAAAAAAAATAAAGTACCTGAGGGGGATGATAGACTAGCTGACTTATTTAGACTTATCTCCAAAAACTGAAAGTGCTAAAAAAAGAAAATCATCTGGTTCTCTGATGAAGAAAAAGAAAGACAAAATATAGAAAATATGTTTATATATTCCTTTCAAACATACAAATATGGTAGCAATAAAGAATAAAATGAAAAATATCTACACTGCGTAAATTGGTAACCATAAATTACAGTCAAGAGATAAATTTGATAAGTTTGCTTATGGTGTACCTCAAATATAGCCTTGAATTTGCAGCAGCACATGGCTTTAGCTACTTTTTAATACAGATGGGGCAGAATTCCTATCTCTTCACCTCCCAGATTTCTCTTTTCGGTGAGCCAGCTGTCTCCTGTCAGGCAACAGGCAGTGTGCAAACCAACAGGAGTGACCAACCTCCCGTATATCAAGAGCTGTGAAAATATAATGTACTATCAAGGGCCACAGGCTTTAAAATGTGCTCAGTTTAGCATTTTATAGATTTTTTTTTTACAGTGAATGCAGATTGAATTACCTAACCAAGGTTCTGATCTATGCATTGTCAGTCTTGATGATAAGCCAACAAAAGGAAAATGCATACAGACTAAAAAAAATCACATCCCTCAAATTCAATTGTTTTTCCTTCTACTGTCTCTTTTCCAGCCCTGGATCTCCCTCCTTCCTTCTTTCCTTAGTTATCCCCCCCTTCCCTTTCTGACTCTCTGACTCATTGATTTTCCTAGTTACCCCTACAGTTTCTGAGAGCAGACTTCATGCATTTGGAGTGGCTGAGCTAAAAGTTTGCCAACCCAAAAATCATTTGGCTGGGCAACCACTGTTTATTGTTTGGACAGAAAGATGCTGCAGCTGCTGCCCTTTCTCTTCCACCTTTTTTTTCATCTACTTAGCTGAAAAAAAATCTGCTAGTGGGGAATCTTTGCAGAGGTTGTCTTTAATGTAAGTCAGAAACGTTTGGCCTGCAAGATGCCATTTGACAACCATAGAACTGCATGACTATGGACTTTAGACTTGAATGCATGTACATAAAGTTAATGTGACAATATCATAAGAGACCCATCAATAAGGCTCCTAATCTGTGGACTCAACACAACTTAAAAATGCCACAGTTTTCTTCTTTAAATACTGAGGTGTGTGCCTTGCACCATGGATGATCATATCACCTATACAGACTTCTTTCATGGTATCCTGGCTGCTGAAGGGAAAGGGAAGCGATTTATACTCTTAGTTTCATACAAATCAATTCAGAGCAGCTCTTTTAGCTATGATGTGACTGAAGGCCTTGGCAAAGGGAAAAGTGCAACTGGGTTTTGTGATATTAATACAAAATGTGTAAATAAGCTGTGATTTACTCACTGTGATCATTCAGACCTTTGCTGCAAGGGTTCTGTGTATATCTACTGTATGTACAAATCATTTTGTAAGTCAGGAAGTCCACTTGATTTAGAGCTTGAAACATTTCAGCTCTGCCATGTAACCCAGTACAGAGGAGAGAGTATTCTGCTGTAGATCTCCACAGTTTTAGTGATTGCCCATCAAAGCCTTGCAAAGTGAAAAGAAATTTCCATTCTGTCTTTATTTTGAGGTAAAGGAAATCTTGTGTTTATTTTTTTGTAAGTATACTTGGTGTGTAATTGGGATATTTTAACAAAATTTAACAGTCCACTGAAAAAATTCCTTCAAACAGAATGCCAATTGAATATAGATTATCTTGCACTAAACTGCTTGGCTTAATTTTGACATTCACTTCAAATGCATGTCCTGCACCTTGGCCTTTATGCATGGTCAGGTTTTTAGTGAATTTTTATTCAGGCAAAATTTTAATTCACTCAAAATTTTTGAAAGAATAAACTGAATATTGTCCAGACAGGACATGAAATTCTTTTACTTTGAAATGAATTTGCATCCTAAAAAATGCATTAATTGCATATCTGGTATTTTAAAATTTTCCTGGCAATCAAAATCCCTAGACTCTACTTTCTCCAGACTTCTTTTCAGCATAAAATATGGTTTTCCTTCTTTCTCAGTCTTAATCTAAAAGGCAGTGTGTAACAAGATTAAGAGTGTATGTTATCTCTGATTTTGTTTGGGGAACAATAGTATAACTGGAGTAATTTGGAAAGCAAGGAGGAGAATTCATGCCAGCTGAACAGGCAGCTGCCGTGGGTCAGGAAGTCGCAACGCTTTAGTGCTCTTGGTCATTCCTTGCAGCTTCTTCTTTTGCTCTGTTTAGGGAGCTCAGTCTCCTAAATTAGGCAGTACAAGTATTGGGGCAGGTGGATGTGCCAGGACACCGTTAACTAGGTTGCCTTCCTATCAAATATCATTAGAGTCAGCTCACTTCCTTCAAAGGAATTTCTTATTTCTGCTACAGCTAATCATTAGGCCGACTGTGGAGTGTTTGATACATCTTTGTGTGCCACGAGTCTCAGCTAGTTGTCTTTGAGTCATGCTATTTCCTACCCAGAAGAGAGGGTGGATCCCTCTTCTGTTGATGAAAGAAGTGTGCTAGGAGTGTGGAAAGAACCACAACTTGAGATGACATGTCTTTTGCTGATATTTCTGCTTTAATCCTAGAGTTGTTAAGCTTCCTAAAAAAAGCAAGGGATCTGAAGAGGAAGGACTGTGAAGTGATTTGGGCACTGCTTTAGGGATCTGGGAGACACATGCTCGGTCACAACAGATCTGGCGATACAAGTCCTGGCTATTTCATCAGGGCACTAGTCTGTGCTGTCTGGAGATACCTAAGCTAGTTGTGCATCAGAAACCGAATAGCTGCATTAACACAAGCTAATAAATCTTGCTTCTTTGCTGAGCAAATTGCCTGGGTGGG
The DNA here is from genome assembly GCF_036417845.1 of Apteryx mantelli. Classification (NCBI taxonomy): domain Eukaryota; kingdom Metazoa; phylum Chordata; class Aves; order Apterygiformes; family Apterygidae; genus Apteryx; species Apteryx mantelli. The sequence continues at coordinate 124,557,184 of NC_089980.1, forward strand.
TGGAGTTCTGCTTAAATGCAACTATTTGCTTCTGGTACTCTGGTTAGCTATTTCAGAGATAATTTAGGTATTTCCACATTGGCACTTCTCTGTGTCAGTGTAGAAATAGACTGTTTAATTCTCTGTTGGTAGCATAAGAATAATGTGTACACATATAGGGGTGTGTGTGTATATATGTGCACACGCATATATACGTATGTTATAAATAAATATATATAATATAAAAATAAATATATGTAAATGTTGTGTGTTGATGTGTATATATAATTGTTGATGTGATGATCACTTCCTCCAGGCTCAAGAGCGGTGCATCCCTATGAGTAGGAAGTCAAGCAAAGGAGGCAGGAGACCTGCATGGATGAGCAAGGAGCTCCTGGCAAAACTCAACCAGAAGAAGGAAGTCTACAGAAAGTGGAAAGGGGGACAGGCCACTTGGGAGGAATATAGGAATGTTGTCAGAGTATGCAGGGATGCGACGAGGAAGGCTAAGGCCCGTTTGGAATTAAATCTGGCTAGAGATGTCAAGGACAACAAGAAGGGCTTCTTCAAATACATCAGCAGCAAGAGGAAGACTAGGGAAAATGTGGGCCCTTTGCTGAATGGAGTGGGTGCCCTGGTGACGAAGGATGCAGAGAAGGCAGAGTTACTGAATGCCTTCTTTGCTTCAGTCTTTACTGGTCAGGCCAACCCTCAGGAACCCCAGACCCTGGAGGCAAGAGAGAAAGTCTGGAGAGAGGAAGACTTTCCCTTGGTGGAGGAGGAGTGGGTTAGAGATCATTTAAGCAAACTTGACACCCACAAATCCATGGGCCCTGATGGGATGCACCCACGAGTGCTGAGGAAGCTGGCGGATGTTATTGCTAAGCCACTCTCCATCATCTTTGAAAGGTCATGGAGAACAGGAGAGGTGCCCGAGGACTGGAAGAAAGCCAATGTCACCCCAGTCTTCAAAAAGGGCAAGAAGGAGGACCCAGGGAACTACAGGCCAGTCAGCCTCACCTCCATCCCTGGAAAGGTGATGGAGCAGCTCATCCTGGAAGCCATCTCCACGCATGTGGAGGAAAAGAAGGTGATCAGGAGTAGTCAGCATGGCTTCACCAAGGGGAAATCATGCCTAACCAATCTGATAGCCTTCTCTGATGGAATGACTGGCTGGGTAGATGAGGGGAGAGCAGTGGATGTTGTCTACCTAGACTTCAGCAAGGCTTTTGACACTGTCTCCCATAGCATCCTCATAGACAAGCTCAGGAAGCGTGGGTTAGATGAGTGGACAGTGAGGTGGATTGAGAACTGGCTGAATGGCAGAGCTCAGAGAGTTGTGATCAGTGGCACAGAGTCTAGTTGGAGGCCTGTAGCTAGCGGTGTCCCCCAGGGGTCAGTACTGGGTCCAGTCTTGTTCAACTTCTTCATCAATGACCTGGATGAAGGCACAGAGTGCACACTCAGCAAGTTTGCTGATGATACCAAACTGGGAGGAGTGGCCGATACACCAGAGGGCTGTGCTGCCATTCAAAGAGAGTTGGACAGGCTGGAGAGGTGGGCAGAGAGGAACCTCATGAAATTCAACAAAGGGAAGTGCAGGGTCCTGCACCTGGGGAGGAATAACCCCATGCAGCAGTACAGGTTGGGGGTTGACCTGCTGGAAAGCAGCTCTGAAGAGAAGGACCTGGGAGTGCTGGTGGACACCAAGTTAAGCATGAGGCAGCAATGTGCCCTTGTGGCCAAGAAGGCCAATGGTATCCTGGGCTGCATCAGGAAGAGTGTTGCCAGCAGGTCGAGGGAGGTGATTCTCCCCCTCTACTCAGCCCTGGTGAGGCCACATCTGGAATACTGCGTCCAGTTCTGGGCTCCCCAGTACAAGAGGGATGTGGCACTACTGGAGCAAGTCCAGCGAAGGGCCACAAAGATGATTAGGGGACTGGAGCATCTCTCTTATGAGGAAAGGCTGAGAGAGCTTGGCCTGTTTAGCTTGGAGAAGAGAAGGCTGAGAGGAGATCTTATCAATGTGTACAAGTATGTGAAGGGAGGGTGTCGAGAGGATGGGACCAGACTCTTTTCAGTGGTGCCGAGCGACAGGACACGAGGCAATGGGCACAAACTGAAACACAGACACTTCCATCTGAACATGAGGAAAAACTTTTTCACTGTGAGGGTGACAGAGCACTGGAACAGGTTGCCCAGAGAGGTGGTGGAGTCTCCTTCTCTGGAGATATTCAAAAGCCGCCTGGATGCAATCCTGTGCAATGTGCTCTAGGTGACCCTGCTTGAGCAGGGGGGTTGGACTAGATGATCTCCAGAGGTCCCTTCCAACCTCAGTGATTCTGTGATTCTGTGATTCTGTGATGTGTGTGTTGATGTGCACGATTGTTGATGTGTCCCTGTTGGTAGCATAAGAATAATATGTCCATCTCCTACAAAGGGTCTGCAGGATGTATTAAAAATTGTGAGGGACTGTCATGGTGAGTATAACCATGCAAATAAATATAATCGTGATGTGAAATACATTATTTCTTTTTCCTATAGTTATTTTTTGTGATACTGCATATCTTTTCTTCTAACAGCTCCAAGGTAGAGGCAGAGTACTTCTAATATTAACATTGCATTTTTCCTCATAATGTTTGGATTAGTGAATTGCTTTTTCAAAAGTAAAATAATATGTCAGAAAAAGCTAAAAATGCTGAGAAATAAGAGTATGAATAGATGTTCAGGAAACATATGCACCATTGGAGAGATTCCAGAAGAGACCAGCAGGAATGATCAGAAGTCTAGAAAACATGACCTTTTGAGGAAAGATTGAAGAAATCAATGTTTTTTTAGTCTAGATAGTCCTCAAGGATGTAAAAGTTTACAGCACAGGGAAAGGGGATAAACTGTTTTCTGCTAGGAAATGTACACACAAAAATAGTTTAAACTCAAACAAGGGAGTCTGGACATTAGCAAATACTATCCTATGGTAAGAGTCTATTCTATGACTAAAGGCATAGCATAGACTGTCTTGGGAGGCTCCATCTCTGGAAGCCATAAAAATGGTTTAGAGAAAAAAAAATATTTGTCAGGAATGACTTCCAAATCTGTTTTTCTACCATCCTGAGGGGAAAAAAATCTTTAAAACAAACAAACAAACAAACTTTCTGTTTAGAGACAGAAATATTCTAATTTTGAAAAGTGAAACCTTTAAAGCACACCATTTCAGCTGCTGTCTTCAAAGGAGCTTCATTGAGATCAGTGCTGAATAAGCCAGACCAGCCAGACCTGTAAAGGTATTTCCATACACACCTCTTATGGATGCCAGGTCAGTGCCTGTCTATACATTTGTGCAGCTCAAATAAAAGAAATGGTTTTTTATGGTTTTTTTTTCAGTGTTGATTCTTTCTTGATGTAAATTTTATATTATTTATGGGAACACTTCTACTGTCATGACCATTTCATCTGTGAACTGTTCTGGCCAGATTTGACTATGAAACATTTGTGAATATTCATTCCTGTTCTGCCCAGATGTTTGCTTAGAAATGGAAGTTTATAGCATTCCCGCCCTTAAGCTTCCTGTTGGTTTCTCTGAAATATTTATACCTGCCTGTCTATATCTTTACTGACATTGTTACCTATAGATATATTTGTATATTAATACAGGCAGATTGTCTATGTACATAATGATATAAATAGATTTCCTTGGGATGAATATCTATTGTCTAAAATGTCAATAAGGAGATGTCCAGAACTATCACAGATGATTTCCTTTTTCATCTTTCACTATAAATTTTCCCCTTAGTACATGACAAGAGCTAAGTACATACAATAACAAATATATTTCAGCTTGATGAAAGGTTTTATCCACACTTTGGACACATATATGCAGATGTCGCTTATGATTACCTATCCTTTGTTTACATTAAAAATAGAAAAGTCAGTCCAGAGCTAATAAGTGACAGAGTCAGTATAATTTAATGATAAAACAGCTGAGGCACTATGACAGCTTTTTCCTACCCTTATGATTAATCATTTTTCTATTAAGGCTGTTGAGAGCAGCATAAAAGCAGTTCTCATCCTTTGTTACTGCTGATGTCACCAGCTTCAATTTAGCACTTTCAACAGATATCGTACTGTATACTTAGACTGAAAATGCAGCCTAAAGGCTGGTAGCAAAACTGATGCGAACCTGTTGTTAAATTCCCTTCTGGAAAGATGTCACAGTTTGTCATATTGATTTTAATAAAATCTCTTGGGTGCTGGGCAAAGTTTCCCTGAAATACCTGTTTCAAGTTGGAAAGTGCAGTTGTCAGCATGGTGTCAAAGCTGAAGCGAGCTGGGGAAGATTTCATATTCTAGCTCCTAATAGGCGGGGTGCTCCTCTGCTCGTGGGAATATATTTCTCTGCATGCCAACGCTTCCTGTGCACAGCCTGTCTCACACCCAGGCAAAGGAGCGCCTTTCCCATCTCCTCTTCACCCCTGCCCTCACTGAAGGCACCGCTCACACTGGTCTCCGGAGGTCCTCTCTCCTGGCTGAGTCCTTTCCCTCTGGTGCCCTCCTGCTCAGCTAATGCTCCTCTGACTGGGCCTTTGGTTTGTCAGCCGTCTTTACCACGGTGATGTTCATAGCCTGCTCTGCCTGAGATCTTATCCTCCCTCGGCTTTCAGCATGTCTGAGTGATAGCTGTCCTCATTCTCCCTCCATATTTCTCCATAGGTTCCAGATCTGATGCTGTACCCCAGAATTGCCTGAACTAAAATCTCATTCTGGCCTCTTTTTTTCCAGTCACATCATTTTCATGCTGTTCTGAGAAACTATCTGCTGTCTTTTTTCTGTCTGTCATAGCCAGGTCTCTTGTCTGTTTTTGTTAATTTTTCCGAGAAACGCTTCAGGACCATCACCCATGCTGCTTCTTATGCTTTCTTTATAAAGCTCTCCAAAGCTGATATCATTTTTATTTTCAAGTCTTCCCTGAAAATGGTTCTGTTTTAAGATTTCTACCACAGAGTTTACCAGAGACCACAACAACACACATGGGGAAAAATACTGTCTTACTGTACTTTCTCTGCTCGTCTCTGTCTAGCGGTTGCCTCTTCTATTCAGATCCTGACCTCTTTTGAGCAGGCACCACTTCTAATTAGTGTTTTGTATAAAGTTGAGCATTGCCATAACAATGGTATTTAATACTATAATGCTGGTATTTCATCATTATTCTTTGTGTACCAGCCAGAATATATTTGTATAGCACTTTCTTTGTCTAGCTGGATGGGAGTTCAGGGTGGACAATATAAAATGCTGGAAAAAAAATCCCACTGATAGAAATGATGCCTTCCTCTCAGGGAATGAGTTCTTTTAACCTGACTATGACATAAGAGTTAACAATTTTTTCCCTCTTTCCGTGTTCCTGAGAGGAGGAAGGAATAAGAGAATGAATGTGCTTTTTGTTGCTTGCTTCAGACAGCCAGAGGCAAATGAAGCTGACTTTCCTAATCACATAGATACAAAGCGGGTAGTTTCCCACACAAGAAAACCACCTACATGACTCAAAAGTGCTTTCTGTTAAAATGCTTCTATTATTGCTTGTTTGGATAAGTAGGAATTTCGGCAACATTGACTATGATTCACCCATAATAGGCAGAAGCGCAGGAACATTGCGGCCAGCTCTGTACAGTTCTGATGATGGTCACATCACATGGTGAGACATGTGGATTACAATGAATCCCGCTGTGATACCCAGCTCACATTGCCAGTGTGGAAGTTTGTGGGAGACTTAAGCCTCTGTGCAGGCTACCTCTTACTTTCAGTTCAGTTAGGGAACTAGGGTCTCAATACTGGAAAGTGCTGAGTTCCCTGGCTGTAGCCCAGACATGTACTAGGCATGTGTGAGTCAGACTATTTCTTTGGAATTGATGATGTGCTTAAAACTTAAGCACAGGCTTAAGCGATTTACTGAATTGGGACCAGAAAGCCTGGCAACTTGCAGGACTGAGTCCTAAACTAATCCAGGCATGTCTTTATTTTTAGTTAAAAAAAAAAAAAAAGTCTTCCCCTCTGACCACTCCTAGCCCCTATCTTATTTAATATAATTTCAGCTTTTTTTTTAAGAATTGCCTGGAATAAAAGTTTCCCTTTAAGGTTATAATTCAGAGTTTATTTATTTTTGGCCATGTTCTGCATATGCTACCAGATATCTTGCAAAAATTTTTTCTGAATAGCTTGCAGAAGCCATACCATATTATAGGTATAACTCAGAATAGGTTGGTAACATATGTAACTCAAGCCAAAAGACAGCAGATTAAAAGCACGAAGGACTTAGCTGCAGCTACCAAATTGAGAGAAGTCTTTCAGATTGCTACCTGACACTATATCTGGGTTTCTGTTTATCTCCTTGATTTCTATGCCCCTGTCAAAAAGCTTTGATATGAGCCTAAGTTACCTTCTATTATTACAATTAAAACAGAGGTTGTTAGGCTGACAGTAGTTTAACATTTAGAAATTCTGACACAATAGTATTTGATGCAAAGCATTTCAATGAGAATGGTTTCCATTCAGAGTATAGAGATAGTTTAGCTGCTACACGTCAAATTTGGAATGTTTAACTGAGAATTAGTAGAATATGAGCATATTCAATCAGTGTGTCAGTGGACTATGCTAAGAAATTTTCCCTGAGAATAACATTTCATTCCTTGTAGAATCATTTTGCAATGCAGGAAGAGAAGCACAGCTGAAATGATCCCTGCATATAGCATTATGCTTACTGGTCAGTGTCTGTTTGTCTGACTCTATTAATTCCCGTGGTAGCCTGAATTATCTGCACTGGGGTTTCATTTGTAAATGCTAAGGATAACAGGCATTTCTGGAAGGCTGACAAAATCATTTTATTGAAATCCATAGACTGTCCTTTGTATTGGAATTATGACGTAGAAGTAGAGTACATAATTTTATCTTTGAGTAAGTTATAGGACATAGTGTTTAGTATCAAATGCTAAGAAAAGATAACTCTTTCCAGAAAAATAAAGACCCTTTTGTTGCTTAGAGACAGTATAATTTTTCAAGAATGTATAGCATTAAGTAGTCTTGTGATATTATCTGATCCATTCTGTTGTCATAGCGTAATGACCACATATTGCTACATCTTTGAAGACAATATTCAGGCTTGGGAGTTAGTGCTGTGCAGAGTATCTTTACACCTGTATGAAGAGAATGAAATGAGTCTCTGCAAGGCGTAGCTCTGGGAATCTTTTTCCTTCGGTATCGGGGAACAATGAATGCCATAGTCTGAAGTAACTGGCCAGGTTTCATTTCATTACAAAGCTATAGAAATATCACCTGAGTACACATGCAGGAAATCTCTTGTCCTAAAGCCAGTTTCATTTGGATCTGTTTATTCAGTTTGAGTTAAAATGGAAACAACAGTATTGAGCAATCGAGTTTTCCTGTCATACTTTAGAGCTGAACTTTTCTCAAGTTGTGCAAGTGAGGTCCATTTAGCTGTCCTGGAACACTTACATTTTGTAAAGTTATGTGTTAGCTTGTCATGATCTGCAAACTACTGTGGCAATCAAAGGCCCTCTCCTAGACATTTCAGTTTCTAATACTTGCAAAAGCTGATTCACACAGTGAGATGAATAAAATCAAAGACTGGAGTCTTCGGTTGCTCAGCTTCTCACTTGCACAGCTCAGAAGGGGCTGGATGACACTCAAAGAGGACCTGGCAGACCTCAGTGAGTTTATAAAGACTGCTGAGTTGTTGTATCAATGAAAAGTTGTACAATCAGACTCTGAAGCTCTCTTGCCCTGGAGGCTCATAAAGCAAACCACGTTTCTTTCACACAGCATCTCTCTGCTGTGTGCTAGAAACTGTCACACATCTATTTGGCTGGGTGCCAGGCTTGCTACTGCACCTCGTCAGTCCTGCAAGTTAGAAACAAGTGCCTCTGGAAACGATGCTCCTACTTCTAGGAAACCTGGAGGCCATCCCTCCAGGCTTCCAGCACACACTGAAAACCTCATTTCTAAGCCATCTGTATGCATAAAATCTCCATGCTTATCCACAGCAAAAAAAAGTAGAACAACCTTTTGCTTTGAAATGTAGGTGACAAATGATGCCTGTTGCTAATGGGAAGGAAGAAGAGGATGTTGTAAAGGGTTGGCTGCTTTTTTAAGGATGGTTCTTTTGTTAGGTATGGGGTAGTTGTCTTTCCTGGGGTCTTATGGCATTATCTGTTATCAAAGTCAGTGATGCCTCCTTGCTTCCTTAGGTCAGACATATGAGACGTGAAGAGACAGAAGTAATACCCCACTTCATTTTTTTCTTTTTTCATCTTTTTTGAAGACAGGTGCAGTTTGTAGAAGCACCAGTCTCTGTGCTCTTTTGAGTTTTGGAACAGCCATGATCTTTGACCTCCACTATGGCTGTTAGCTTAAGAAACTTCCTCAGAGCTTTATCCTTCTTAGTGTTCAATACCCATCCAGCACAAAATCATCCAGAACAAGAAGACAATACTGAAAAAATCCTGTGTCCTGTGTCCCTTTCATACAAATTTCAGGATACATAATACCTGTAAATTGGAGAGCCTGGAAAGGTACCGCTGCACCAGATGCTGAAATTTGCAGGCTGCACAGAACAATACTCTTACAACATAGTGGTAAAGGTTTTGTGGGTATAACGTCAGATAGCTATAGTCTATTGACATGTATGGAGTTACACCATTTCACACTAAAAAAAAAACCCTAGGTCGGTTTCTTTTGCCACTGAATTCTGCCAAATATGATACAGAGGAAATCTGTACTCACAAATATGAATGTCATGAAAGTTTGACGAAAGAATGCAAAGTTTAAGGATCGATGGATGGTGCATGGAGGGTGTATATACTGATGTGGGACTTGAGACTTCAGCATGTGGCTACAAAAGCATTGGTGCTCAAAGGGAATTCCTTTCTTGTCCTTTCTTTTGAAGCATGCTATGGCTGCAAGAGAAAAATCACATCCTGCAATACCTACAAAGAGCCCGACTGTGCTATCCATTGCTCATGTCAAGTAGTACCTTACGTAAGAAGTCTCATTCACTTCAGCTGAAATTCTGATATAAATAAAGATTATCCAAAGCAAGCAAGGTCTGCAATAGCAGGCCATACAAACACACATGCAAATGAGTATAACAGTGGCTAAAGTATTAATTTACAACTAGCTATGTTATTTGAGAGAATTTTAAAGGGATGAAAAAAAAAAGTTTTCTCTAAGTGACAATTGAAGGGAAATATCCTTGAAGCTCTGAAGTAAAGCACTCTGGCACTGTATGTGAATCTGTATTTACACTGTATGTATTCACTGTATGTGAATTCAAATTTACAATAGATTCAAAGGCCAAGGATATTTTGAACCTATTGTAGAAGAACAGGAAAGCAGCTTTAGTGGGGAGCCTTAGATTTTTAGGCATTCTTGAAAATATTGAAAGTGGCAGCTTGGAGATGTTTTTAAGCTAAGTGGATCATGGCTTTCCTTGGAACAGAGACTTTACAAATTCCTTTTTGACTGTCATCTGCAAATCATTTGCCTCCTAGTAAACAGAACCCTCTATGTTGTCCTGATAACAAGGGAAAGGCTGGAAGTAAGGAATTCCACCCTTTAAGCTGTTAAAGTAAGTCTAAAATTGATGTCTAATGGATCAAAGGCTGGGATATTTTCCAGATGATCCTGTGTTTCTTCTGAGAAAATGAAAAAATACCCCAAAGCCCAAAATTCATTTCCAAGGTGTTAAACTTCAGTTGCTGAGCATGGGGATTCAATTTACAATTTTGTGCCCTGCTACGATGAGACCTAAATTTGCCAGTTAAAAAAAAAAAAAAGCAGGAAAAAAACCTTCAAATTGCTCACTTGTTCTTTTACTACAGATGAAACATTACAGTCCATCAACAGCTATAGATGTTTTGTTTAGAAGGAAGAATCAAATAAGAATACCAATTTAAATGATTTTTTTCCCTAATGTGTTTGTTTTACAGCATCCTTTTATGCTAAAATGACAAGGCCAGAGAAAGTTCCTAATTTAAAAGAGTCCTTACATTTTATTGTTGGAGTATGTAGAAGCTTTTACTATAGTCAGAGATGATACTTCTACAGAAGTATTAGTCATTACAGCTTTGGAATGTCAGCACAAATCAACATCCATTTAAATTTCAGTATATGGATGCCACAGAGGGAGATGTTGCTGGTATTTTCAGCTTCAGCCCCCTAAGAACTTATTGTAAATGTGGTGAGTTCATTGGCCTATGTAAAGCAAATGTTATGCTTAGATCTGGTCCTAGGAAGCAGTAACCACATTAAACAACAACAACAACAACAACAACAAACAACACCTTTACCAACAATGTTAACTTTTCTTCTGCCTCAATAAACTAGGCCAAGTATAGGATTATCATGGAGCAGGAACTATATTCTACCTTATGTGCAGTTCCTCCATATCAGTCTTAAACATAAATTAATACAGGAAAGCGGATGGCAGGGAGCATTATGCACAGCCCAGGGTGGTGTGCGCGCTCCTGGTTGTGTGACACAGGAGAGTGGAGAGGTGCCAGTTGATACGGCTGCACACCCCTCCACATCCTTGTTCACTGCGGGACAGCATCAGCTTCTTCAAGGGTGTTTGGGAGGCCTTTTTTGATTAAAAATAAGATTTTGGCCTGAACTTTTAACCTCGGTAGATGCCTAACTGTGATCAATAGATTTTCTGTTGTTCTTTAAAACTCCAGCTCTAGCTTCTCCCACTGGTCCTCTTTCCTCTCTCCTGTGCTTGTCTCTGGTCCATCTCCTCATCCCATCCAGCAGTTCCCTCCCCACAGTGTTCCCCTCCAGCAGGGGAGGAGTACTGAAGGCAGAGGAAAGGCAGCTGCCCTGCTCTTTGGAGAGTGCCTTGACTTTTTTCAGCGACTGACTTAGGGCTTGGCTTGTTTCGGATGGATTTTCATGGGAACAGCAAAGGAGACATGTCTTATAAAAAGCTGCTTTTCTATCACATTTCAAGTCTGTGCTCCAAAAATTAGGGCACTAGAGTTTATCAAAGAAAGGGTCACCAGAATTCTTTTTGTGTAGGTTAAATGATATATTTTGCCCACCATTATTTTTGGAAGGGGACACACAGATTTTTGGCTGAAACAATACATAATTCCTCAAATCCATAAATCCACTGAATCACACAGACTTCAATGAAAATGGCTAATTAGCAATAAAGGCAAAACAGAGCCTTTAGAATGGAATTGTTATTGAACCTTTACTATATATAGTGCTACCATCTTGTTTGTAATAATAGTATTTCCCATTATGGGTACTGTCTTAGAACCTACTCATGATACTTAAGTTATAATAAATTATATATTGAGAAGACTACCTTCTGTTACTAATCCTGCATATAATTATATTAGCAAAAGCAACCCCCCAACCTCAAACATCTAATAAAGATTTGGAACTGCAGCATACACTGCAGTGCTCAGTGAATCCAGAGAAAAAGGCCTTTCCAAGACGGGAAGTTTTTATCATTCATTCTGATAAGTTCACTCTTCACTGAAAACATGGGAAAAAAGGAATTAAGGACTCTAACAACCAGCCAGCAGGAAATACAAAAATAAATCTAAATTGATGGCTATGCTCTGCGTCTATATGGCTTCCTTTGCAGAGAGTATCTCAGCCTGTGAATTCTCCAAACTCATTAGTATGGAATACTAAATTCCAGTAAAATTTCCCCCTCCCATTTTGCTTGACCTCCTGCTACTGCTGACATACTGTAAAACTCATCTCAGGGCTAATTCTGAGCCAGATATAAGTGGGACAGAAATTCCTCAAATCTGCTACAACCACTGCCACCTCTTCCAATTTTAAATTCAAGCTGCCAGCACAGACAGTTGCAGATCTGTAGTTTCAAAATAAGTGTAGGTCATGCTCTTTCTCCTTATTGTCCTCAAGAGGGTAACAGTTATTTTCATAGTTATTCCCTGGAGTCCATTAGTAAATCTGAATATCTCTGTGTGGGGGTCATAGGAAAGATACAAACTGACATTCCTGACAAATGCGTCACCAGTGAGATCCAGTGTGTTTCTGAAAAGAATCTCATGACCAGTATTTAAGGTGATATTTCAGGACATTAGGTGTTGGCTAAACGTAGTGTGCTATTACTATGTTCTTTAACTGATTAAAAAAAATGCCTAAGCACTTTCTAAATGACCTAGGAACAGCTGCTGAGACTGTATTCCATATTACTATATGTTGTATTGCAGGAGGTTTGCTGAGCATCACATCTCCAGAAATTCTAATTACTGCATTATAAACCCCAGTGTTGATAGTGCTGTTTATAGCGGTGATATCATTCAATTCTCACTCTCAGATTCATGATGTTCTCAACATACACTTCTATTCTCTCTGAAGTCTGTTAACCCTTTTAATGAAAATATCTCATTTTGTTTTGTTCTTCAAGGGGAGGTCAAATCGTGGATTTCTGTTCAAAACTCAGTTCATATGATCCAGATTTGAACTTCATAGTTTCAGATAGATGTGGTCCTTTTCATTTCCTCTTAAGCTGGTGATATTTTTAAGCAGTAGTACGTCCCATGGTGAAGTTACATTAAAGATAAATATTTTTTCTATGATAGGAGACATAATTGTGACATTAAACATTGTATAAATTGTTGCAGCTAGTTTAAATGTAGTCCTTTTTGCAGAAGTGGCAAATGTGGTTTCAAATTGTGATATATATATTTTTTAACTCTGGTATGGTAATGATTATAGAGATTCTTCTTCCTCTTTAGAAAATGTTGTGAGTTTCAAACAGGCTAATAGTTTATTAGTAATTGATTTACTGTCCTCATTACTATATGGCATGTGACAGTCATTTTCCTGGCTGCTCATCCTGAACATTTAGGAGGATTAAGTACTAATAAATAAATAAATAAATAATCCATTTCCAGAACACTAATGATGATAAAAATCACTAATGTTTTATAAGACTTTTTTTTTTTTTTTCTGGCAGGTTTTCACATTCAGGCATGGGGAGTAAATCATATAAAATTAACAAATTGCAGTTGACAGTTTATTTCAACCAATCATGATTTACAAAGAGGAGCTCTAAGGAAATCCAAAATAATATTTTAAGCTATTACTCTACATCCTTCTGAAAAAAAACAAAACAAAACTCTGACTACATGCTTATGCAAGTCTTGCCATCATTGTGCGTGTGCGTGTGCGTGTGTGCGCGCGCGCGCATGTGTATGTATAAGAATGCATACTGGGCCTGATTGTCTGCTTTCTTCTTTCAGTTTTACCTCATAATCCCAAGGTGATTGCTGATTGAATATACGGGGTCATAGAGTTAGGTAAATTTTAGTGGTAAAGAAAGCTTTAAAAGAACAGCCTAATGTTATGCTTTTTCCTACCATGAGAACAAACACATCTGGCATATAAAGTACCTCACAAAGCACCAGCGACATATCATGTCTGGTTGATCGGGGTTCACGTTGTTTTGGCATATCATAAAGAATCGTCTCTCTCACTTCAGCTGTGAAAAAAAATTAAGGCCAGTATGTCTTGTCTTTCCCTGCGGAATGAAAATTCCCTTCTCCTCTAGCCTGTTCTCCTTTGTCAGACCCTACGTGTTCCTTATCGTTTTGGAAGGTTGCTTCCTTCTTCCTGCGGAGATGGGGGAGAAGGCACCTCCAAAGAAGCTGAACGGTGAAGAGGGTGTAACGGATATACCCTATAGATGTAGATACTAGCAATTTTTGGAGACTAAACATCAGGCAGAGAATATTAAAGAGAGACAATCAGAATCCAAAGCATCCAAAGCAAGGGATGGTGCCAGGCTTGGGCACCCAAGAAATAGCACAGAGTCATGATACTACAAACATGGGCAGAAGATGCCCTTTTCATGCATCTCTCTCAAAAAACAAACAAACAAACAAACAAAACCCCCCACATATCCAGGAATGGCCAGGGGACTGCCTAAGAACAAAAGCAACAGAAAAGAGAGAGCTTGATGAGGTGAAGGTAAAGCAGAGATGGGCAGCACACGGACAACATAGTTTCCCTTGGAAGAACAGAAACCAAATATTTCTGGCAGAAGCTTGAATTTATCACTGAATTTCCTGGTCGCAGAGTTTTGCTTATAAGTGAGAAAGCAGGTGGAAGGTAAGCACCACATAGCCATACTTCATTTCAAAAAAAAGTGAATTCACTCAATAATGGTATTTGTATTTAGTTTAAGGACCAGAAGTAATAGAAACAGCTGAACTATATTATCAAAATGTTTCAGCATTCTCAAAGCACTTTTGTTCCTTAGTTAATACCTGCAACAGCCTCGGAGGCTGGCAACCGTTTTTTAAATTTTTTGTTAATTATCTCATCTAGTGTTATCTATTTAAATTGGTGTCTATTTTAAGCTCTTTGTCAAGACTTCTCCTGTAGTCAGTGAAGAAAGACAGGTCTGTTGGCCTAGCTACTTTTCTCCAGTGACTACGGGGGAAGTTTAGATGACTAATTCTGACTAACTGTCTAACTTTCTGGTGAAGAAAATTCAGAGATAGAAATTGCACTCTTAGTAGCTGGTGAAGCATAAGAAGTTGAAAGGGAAGGTAATGAAGCTTTTCTGAAAAGGAGATTGGAGAACACATAGGTCAAGTTAAAAAAAATCTTACCTATTAGCTACTAAAGGAAAAAATTCAAAACTCAGTGAGGAAATAGATAATCTGAAAGGTAAAAACAATTATAAAGATCAGAAAAAAATGATGGACTTCTCTGGCTGTCACAAAAATTTAGATTCTACTAAGAGTCAAAGTGAAGGTGACTGAAATCTCAGCATCTTACATCAAACTCTGCTCTGAATTGCTTTCATTTAACATTACAGAAATTACAAGTACTACACAGGTGTGAAAAGAGAATTTGCATCTTGTGTAGTGCAGGGTGAGTTCCGACTCTTTCCCTGCCTAGAATCTCACATGATGGGAATAAAATTAGGTTAAACTGTGTGATTCCTAAAATTCTTGGAAAATCTGGAACATGGCTTTTCTTCAAGAGTTGTGCAATGTTTGCTTATTGGTAAAAGAAAAAAAAAGTGCTGAAATTCTCAAAGTTTCAATCAAAAGGCAAACAACTTTTACTGCATTTGGCAAAGGCTGTCTTTAACAGTTTAAAACAAAGTGCACATCCTTCTGTTTGGACATAGGGAATTGTCAGAACTGCAGAACTGAGTTTCCAGTCCTTGCTAGGACTCCTTGGATCTCAAAGTGCAGAAGCATCCTCTCCAGCAATTTTAATTCATTAGGAACTGTTGTTAGGTGCTAGACAAAGCTCTGATCTTCTTTCCAGTAAGTCAATAAGAGTTTAAATATTTTCACCAGGAGATGAAAGGTCTGGGTCCTTTCGCCCTGTGGGCAGTCTATGGGTCTTTATGTTCTTTTTATATCTTACTTCCATATTTTTTTCTCTCCTTCAAAAATCAACATTTCTCCTTTAAGCATTGGAATCCTGCTACCCATTACTATGGTTACAGTTCCTGAATCTTGACCCATTTCACTTTCTTTTGAATGTAGAAGTAATAACATTAGCAAATACCACTGTGCTGAGTTCTCATCAAACAGGATACAACATGCTAATTCTAGCTGGGCTGTAAGTGATATCTGTGCAATACCAGTAATTATTCTCTTTTAACGTATCTACAGTAACCAGTTGTGTCATTCATGGCACAATAAATGAGAAAAAATGTTTATTCAAACTGGGATGAAAAGTGTATTTCAGATAACACAGAATCTACAAGTCAGGTTAGCAACAAATTGACAAAAAGACATTTCTGTGTAGTTACTCACTATTTCTTCTCCAAACAAACTGCAAACTCTTAAGCACTTTTATTAGTATTAATAACAGACATATGTTATCTTTATTAGCAGTAAACAAAAAGAAGACATTTATATGAAAATGGCACCCAGTATTCCCAGACTAGAGCTGCACTGTACTGAGCAGGAAAACAAGCATTGGTTATCATATATTGCCATATATTTCACTTTTATATTAACTTTCACCAGAAGATCAGAGGACATGTATCAGGTGAAATGCACTTAACCATGGTGAGATGAATTAGACCAGTATAACACCTTTTTTCCATGAGTTTTAATTTCCTTTTACAGCCACAGAAAGAGCAGCGGGGTAGTTTGTAGGGCAATGATATGCAGTGCTCTGACTCAAATATTGTGAGACAAAAGCAGCACATATTCTGTTTTTGAATGGTAACACTTTGAAAGGCTCCTGCTTCACCCCACCAGTGCCCTCCCCTCCTTTTTAGTCCATGCTGTCCCTGGGCATTGTGCAGCAGGTATCCCCTACTGGAAGTGCTTCTGGTTTATGTGGCAAATCATCTCCATTCAACTGTATCGTGTCTTGAAGTGAAGTCTGACAACTGTGTGGAACATTAGATGATATTTTTTGACAAGAGTATTTTAGACTGTGAAAAAGATAAAAAGGTTTTTTATTTAAAGCTGTCATTTTATATGATAGTAGAGCACCCTGTTGTGTTTTCTTCTCTGTAGCATTTCCATCATCATTATTATTATAAAATAACGGCTTTTGTGGGAAGAAAATGGTTAAGCAAACATGCATGACAAAGTGCACTAAAGACCTTCATGTTTTACTCATAATTAACTTGTTGTCAGTTCTAAATTATGAGTGCAATAGGGTGCGCGTTTGTGTTGTCATAGTGGTGGAGGTAATACAGAGTTCTGTGATAAGATCTGCCCGCACGCTCCTAAAATATGTTGACAGTCCTGGATTCCTGCTCCGATAGCTTCTGTGACCAAGCGTAGCGCACCTTCTCACGGCTTTGCCCTGCTTTCTCATTGCAGTAGGTGTATTCTCACTTCAGTGACACAGTGTCATTTTCCTCCCTCTCCTCCCCTGTGCACTGCTGGGACTTTGCCAAGAGAGCAGGGAGGGAACGTGTGCGTACACAAGGGATTGATTAAAACACAGAGGCGTAAAGCTGCTAAATCAAGCATGTTACATGACTGCTCTGCCATCAGTGAGGTCTGGAAATGGGTCGATGAGAAGAAGCACAACAGGAAGGCTGGTCTGAAACCTTTTTTTGCTATAGCTGTGAGAAAAAAAGTGTTGCACATCTGCCCCACAGATGGCCAGTGCTGGAAGACCATTTCTAAGTGTGAAGTATGCATCACTGCTTCAATTTGGGATATAGGGAGGCTTCAGGTTGAAGTGTGATTGTAGCACGTGCAGATGTACCAAGCTGGTTTTAATCTAAATCTTCATACCATAGGATGCAGCTGCCAAGTAAGTATTCAGGCTTACGTGCAAGCATGCTTTGCTCACAGCAAAAGCAACACTCTGGTGGGTTTTCTGCCATCAGTATGGGAACGAAGTAGAATATGAGAATATTAGAGCTAGCCCAGTTATGTCCGTATGTGCACCAATCCTTCCTTCTGAATCCAGCATAGACCTAGCTTTACCTGTCTGTCAGCACACAATGTTGGGTTTTCCTAACCTGAACTTAACATGGAATATCCTCCAAACTGTATCAGTACGACATTAATGTTTATGTTGAGTGAACTCCGAGGAAACAAAGCAAAAGATTATTCCACAGTAAATTATTTCACAGAACGGCTTTCCAATGTACATGCATATAAAAAAAGAAAAAAAAAGAAAAAAAAAAACTTTTACAGCGTGATGTTACTCTTTCAAGTTACAATTCTAAGAGATGAACTTAGCAACCATGAAATCATGGACTAGGACATACTATCTATGTTAGCAAAATAAAAGATTGTCTTTGCTGTGAAAATAATACAGATATTGTTCTCAGGAAACAAGGGAACACTTTGTGGGTGCAAACTTTGGGGAGAGATAGGAGACACAATAGTGATAATCTATTATTGTGTTCCTGATGAACATACGTTTCCCTTATTTTTACTTTTGAACCGCTTAACAACATTTTCTATGCAACTCAGTATTTGATAGCCACATATTAAAGTGGATATTGACAGCAGAAGTATTATGCTGATGCAGGCATATTGTGTTCTTTCTCTAAGGTTATTCTAGTGAGACTTAGGGTTCCCTTTCCTTTACCTATTGCATGTGCATCGCAGTCATTTATAGGTACCTGACCAAAAAATCAAAGCCAACATTTTATCATAATTAAGGTTTCCCCTTGCTTCTCCTCTTTGTTTGGATATTGGAAACACTTAGTATAAGAAGAGTTAAGCAGTGGTACAGGCTTCATAAAGTAACTGAAGAATCCAATTTTTCTCCTAAAAAGAGAAATCCATTCCATTTCAGGAATGGGCTAGACAAACTTGTCATGGATAGCCTAAGCACATTTAATTTGTCTCAAAGCAAGCAGATGGACTACTTGCTCTTTGAAGTCTCTTCCAGCCCTAAGTTACTATGATTCCTTTATTTGTTTTTATTTCTACTGAAGGGATTAAGGCTGCTTTTGCTGAGCATTATACAGAATCTATAACAAAGAGGGATCTTTCTCTGATGGGTTAAGAGTTTGCCTGCCCTAAGGGTCTCAGAGTTCAACTACAGACAAGACTGCACAAACAAGAAAAGCATAAAAAAAGTTCATAATGACAATCACAGCACTCCATTTGGCTTTTCATAAGTATAATTTAAACATTTTTCTTTATCTCCTGTAAGGCCATCTCTCATTTAGCTACTGAAGGTGATTGTAACTGTAAGAAAACTATTATCCAGACTCTAAGATTAATGATCATTCTCATTGCATTTGGGACAAAATTTCATAACTTTGGCTGAAATGCTGAGTAACTTTTGTCCCCAGCATGAATCTCTCTCATTTTTATTTGATAACTACCATTGTACCTGTGAGTGTAATTGTTAATATAGGTCCTAGGAGGGAGAGCCCATTTTTTGAACATCACTTTGAATAGTTGAACTTCAGGGCTGGCCTCTCATTTTGATTTTGTATTGTAGGCCCGCCATCAGTCTCTGACCTATGGTCAACAGCACTGAACACAAAATGATGTACAGTCAACATTAAACCTTTTTCTCTCTGTCAGCTGATGAAACATGTAGAGAACAAAATACTGGACTGCAAGCAAAATCAGAACAGTTTATTTTCTGTGTAGCATGAAATGGGGATTAGCAGGGGTCAGGCGTTATTACAGACAGAGGGACATCCACTAGCAGAGGAGGACTGTGGGGATGCACTCTCGTCACTCGGTGCAGTAGCTACACATTGAAGCAGGCAGTGGTTGTGGAGACCCACGGCTCTAGTCCAGAGGGAGAATAGGATTGCTGCTATCCCTGAGCCATGTCACCTGAGGCCAGGGATGTTCGATTGGGGTGTAACCATCTGCCTGGCAGAAACTGAAGGAAAAAAAAGATTTTGCAACACTGGTACAGAGAGTTTCTTGGACTCCTACAGACAGATACAAGTTAAGAGTCCAAAAAAAAAGTAGATGTACCTCTGAGTATGAGTTATGGCATTTGACGGTTCCTCAGAATGTTTGCCCTTTCCTGCCGTCATCAAATCCATTTTGCTAAAATTTAGTTTTAGGTCATAGCTCTTCACTGACATTGTGTAGATATCTGCATTGGATATGAGGCTGGGTGTCCTCTACATTGATATGATTTGGAGACCTGCTTTTCTCCAGAGCTGTTTGTTACCTACGTCTTGTATAGAACAGAAAAAAGTACTGAACCTCAGCAAGACTCCCACACTTCCAGTTTTCTTGAAAATAGCAAGGAGATAGCATAGCTGAACTTATTCAATCTAAATTATTTTAAAATCTTAATAAAATTATTGTTGCAGTATAGTACACTCCACATGGTCACTTGCAACTTCCTTCCTGTGCTAGATTAGACATTGGGTTATTACGATATGAAGTGTTATGGCATGAAATATTGAATGAATACTAAATTAAAAATATATTCCCCTATGTAGATGAGCAAACTGATGTTTTGACAAAATATATTATGAGTTCAACTTGGCATCACTAAAACAGCCCCACCAACCCTTTTTCCTCTCATAGTCCCTTGAAATGCAAGAACACCTTATATTTTAGCTGTCATCTTAATGGTAGATATTATTATAGGGGAAAAAGAGCTAATATCAATTGCTTTTAATTTCGGCAGGATTTCTTTTGCATGAAGACAGAGAATTTTTCTTCTATAACCATTTTAACTGGAAGTCAGAGGGCCCTTGCCAAGGAGTTTCAATTATGCTTTTAAAATATAAATCCTAGGAGTCTTGAAATTACAGGGTGTGGGTAGCGATATGTTAAATGTTTTACAAGTGAGGAGAAATTAGTGCGTTTTGGCTTATCCTCAGTGCTGTTAAGAAACAAAACTGTTCTTTTGTTGTAGGTAAAAGCAGTTCCTTCCAAAGAAGTATGTAAAAACTGGAAAGCACTTTCACATAATTCTGTGAAAATGACACACAGATAAGTGCAGAATGTGGAAAATAAAGCCAGCCGCAGAGCCTCACCCAGGACACTGTTAAACAGGAGGACATGGTGTAAACACACCGTAGGATGTTTTGGCTGCTAGAGCAACCGTGGGATTATCTGGGGTGTGTTTTAACTCTACCCACCAAACACATTTCCCATATGGTATTAGGGTGGGGTAAGTGAAAAACTACCCCCATATCAAACTATTTCCTTTTTCAGTTTGAGGTTAAGGTGTATGCCTTGGTCGTTTGGGTGGAGAACACTGACAGCTTCACTGATACTTGAAGGAAAGTGCATTTCAGTTGAGGAAAGGGGGATCTCACCACATGAGCTTTTCATATCAATACTGATTGGGACAAGAGATGTTGTGTCATGAGATAGGAAGAGACAACTTATATAGCTGCCCTTTAGAGAAGTTGTTCTGCAGTTCTACTATCACTAATACTATGTTTATTAGTGATAAGTAATAAAAGAATTCCTATATGAAATAAATGTGATCCAGCTCAGCTGTGGACGGATGACTGTATTCCGGTCACCTTAGTCAGTGTATATTTTATTTCAGCATTATATCTTTATACCAGAAGTAGATGAACAAATGATATCAGTTCTGGTGTTAAGCTAGAATGGTGAAGATGACCAGTACCTACTCTGGTATAAAGTCTGCTGGTATGAAGCTAACCCTTCAACTATTTATGAACAAATTTGAATTAGTTGAATGAGATTATGTAGCATCAGCCTTTTGCATCATGTGGCTTTGGCTTTTTGAATTGGTACCGGGAGTCCTAAAGCCAAATTTTACTGCTTTGTGGAATTATGGCATCAAGTAGTAAAACATGTGCAGTTCCCAGTGTTCCATTATTATGGGTACAGAAATCAATGCATTTTAGGATGACTTAGAAATTTACCAGAAAAATATTGCAAAAGTCACACTGAGGAATGATATTGACACATGCTAAAATGGGAATACAAAATCTTTCAAATGTCTCAGTCCTTTGGGCTGGTCAATGAGTTTTTCACATTTCATTGCCTTTCACTGTTTAAGCAGAGCTTAAAAACAGAATGGATTAGAAAGGTCTAGCTCTTCATTTCAGTAAGCTTTCTACAAAAATTGTTTTGAATCTTTCACATATATTTAATTAATATTAGCAATAGTAATCCTTTAGTACTTTTCTAACCAAGGCTTTAGCCTTTGGGATGCTGTAAGAATGCAAGTGCTCCCGAGAGAGCAGGGGACAAATGGGAGCAGGGAACAAATTCCTGTTGCATTTCTGAACACTGAGAGCAAAATGGTCCATGACTGGGATTCCTGAGCACAACTGCAGAATAAAACAATTAGTAACAACTCTTAATACAGCCATAGCCTAATTAAAATTAGTACACAGTGGGCTACACTACTGACATGGGAGAAACTGATGAACAGTGACGTGGATAAAATCACCTTCTTCCATCAAACACAAATTATTGAGCTCAATTCAGGGATAATTTGGGGAAATGTTAGGCATCTGTGATAAACAGGAGATGAGGATCAGCTAATTTAGTGGTCTTTCCTCTCTGAATCTAGGACTGAGTAAAGAGGATGCGAGCTGGATACCTGAAAGTTTACACAATCATCCAAAGCACGATGTTGTTTTTCCTTAAGGTTTCTCTTTCACAGTGATGTTTTCTCATTGTTTATAGAAATTCTGGGAATTTACTGGCATGTGTTTTGATTGCCCTGTGAGGCTTAGCCAGCTCCCCTCCACAGTTCTAAGATTTGGTTGGAGTCAATGGGCTCTAGAAATGCCATGCACCACCCGTGAATTGAATGCAGACTGTGTCAAAGAGCAAAGCTCGTAATGCCAAATTTTCATCAGAGCTTCGGATTACCTTCTTTCCCCTCCCTCTCCCCAAGGTCTCTCAGAATTAGACTTCAGTGATTCCTGTTTCCTAATCTTCTGTTCAGTTCAGTAGGGCATGCAGTCTTGCTCTTAACATTTCACTATAATTCAACAGGTTATAACAGCTATTATAAAACCTAACAAATGAAATTTTAAAGTAACCTGAGAGATTTCTTTAACAGGTAAGATTCTGATCTTGCAATTTGTTTCACACAGCTAGGGCTCCGTCCAGGATACCACCCACAGGGAACAAAGGAGTAGAGTTCATTATTGAATATAAGAGCTGTAGGGTATTTAAGCATCACAGCTCTTCAGTATGTGACCCTTATCTTTTATCCCATTACATCTATTTTTGATATCTGGTAAGAATACCATGGTACTGACATAACAGAGTCATCCATCAATTGCATTCATGAGCCATTATCAGATTCTTAGAATCTAACACTTCAGAACACTCTTGATTTTGTTTTTTTCATACCGTGCCTGCTAAGCAAGGAACATCTGTGTGTGCTGAAAGCTGAGCTCATATTTAAGTATACAGCTAAGCAGGGGAATTAATTTTTCACTTCCTTTATGAAATGGTTCAGAATAAGTAAAGCTCAGTAATCCAGAAATAACCAGGATATAGAACTTGAAAACTTGGCCCAATTTGTTTTTAGGATATAATAGATAAACCTCTGAATCTGAAGTTGCTTCCCACCCTTCACAGATAAAAAGGTCAGGACACATCCGTTCATTCTGTAAACATGCTGATCCAAAGACAGAAATGCTTTAAAATTTAAAATTGAACCACTACTTTTCTTGGGTCGTACACCCAGTTTTTAGGAAGATTTAATGTCAGAATATTCAGATTATCTGACAAAAAAGTGGCACTCTTGCTGATGGAAAGAGTAATTTTATTCTGTCAGATGGCCAGTGTTATATCTTCCATTTTTCTGTTGACCTGTGATATATATATTTTTAAAATCAACAGAAGTCATTTATACATCAAGCGGATACTCTGTAGAGAATTTCAGCAAAAAGCTTTAGGGATTTATATTTAAGATTAGGGCATCAGTCTTATATTCTATTGAGGCTTCTTATCTTTATTCCACACTACCTACTAGCATATAAATCTATACTGGGAGAAGTACCACAGATGCTGTAGTTTACAATATCAAGAAGAAACAAGAGAGGCAGAGGAGACATAAAAGGATAATTTGCTTATACAAAATAGCAGCCTGAAAAATAAAACCAGGAAAACAAACAAGCAGATGGAGAAGGCGAAGTCTGCAAGACACAGCTGTGCAAAGTATTTAAATATCCAGATGCAAAGCAGTTTAAGGGTCAAGGACAAGGAAAGGACATAGAATGCTTTTAGCAGCTCCATGGCACTACTGAATAGCCCACTTTAAAAATTCAAACACATTGATGAATGTTGCTTGTCCAATTTTCTGTCAGTTTGAACAGGAATTTTAGATTTTGTTAGAAATCCTTTGAGATCCCTGAACGCCTTTTAGTATGGATTTGTTACTATTTACACAGGATCACAAAAATTAATGTGTAGGAAAAAAGCATTCTCAATTGGTCTTTACTCAATGCTCTTCTAGAAAAAGGAATAATAAAATACATTTTTTAGAGTAGTCAGAATTGTTTTCTGAAGCAGTCACTATTCATAATAATAATAATTTGCATATATATTGTATACTGACTTTCATCTAAAGGATTCAAGTGCTTTATGAATGTTAATTAGGCATCTGCAGGCATCTATTAGGCCCCACCAGTTGCTAGATGGTGATTTTGGTCTGTCATTAACTCAAAGGACTCCACCTGCTTATTTTGTTTAGTGCTCTCTAAAGGGGCCTGGGGGAAGTGTTGTATCTTTATTGTTTGCTTGATACTGAAATGTAGGAAAGGAGGTTCTTGCTCTAAAATGTAGCTGCAGTGGAAAGCGTTCACCTAAAATGAGTTCCTGAACAAGATTTTATTACTGTGTCGATTATTTCTCTGAGCTTCAGACTCCCTCCTGAGCTGGCATGTGTTCCCCTCACATCAGTGTCTCAAAGAGAGACTTTCATTCCTGCCCTCAGTCCTGTCTCAGGTTCTTCAGCTGTTTCAGGATCTCGTTCAAAGCTACAGATCCACTTCATAATCCCTCTACACACATTTTACAATCCTCTCAAATGCTTCCTCTCTTGCTTGCCCTTCCTTCCTCACCTCCTCTGGTGCCTTCGTGTTCAGCCTTCGTTCTGCTCCAGGTCTAGCAGGGCCATCAGCAGTGCTACGGGCCCCTCCAGTCCTGTGAGGTTCTACTCAGGCAGCTGCATTGCCTCCTTTGTGCACTGAATAACTCCGTTAAAATCAGCCTCATACTCACTGCATTTTTGATAAAGACTTCTAATCTCCATACAAGGAACTTCAGAAGCAAGGTAAATAAGAAAAAAGAGCCGGGGGCGATGAAAACTGAGCTAGTGAGTCACATGTGAGCAAGAGTCTAGTGTAAGCACTGTACTTAAACATACTGTAATAGTCTGCATCCCTCATAAGGGAGAACTGCAAAGCACAAAGAATATTGTTTTCCTAAATTGTGATTTCATAATTAAGGCAAGAAAGTGCATTTAGATTGTGAAAATCATATTTCCTATGACTAGAGAGACAGAAAAAGTAATATAAAATGACTTCGATAATGCTATATAAAGACAACTTTCTCATTACTAACTAGAAATTTTAAGGGGTTTTAAAAACCTTTTTCAGTGAGTTGCCTGGTTTTTGGTTGCAAGCTCTTTGTGTAGGACTCTTACATATCAGTTTCTGTTCACACACTCAGACGTTTACATTAAACAAAGAACTATATTTTCCAGTTTCCTATGGATTTTTTTTTCCATGCTGCCATTGCAGCAGATGGAAATAGCTGGACATTACAAATCTGATTCTGGCTTTTCAGGATCTTTCAGTACACAAAGATAGCAGCAAGCCCTGAGTCTCTGGTCACATCCTTTGGTCCTGACTCTCTAGAATTACCATCAACTTATACAAATAGTCCTATGATCAGTCATGATCCTGATTTATCACTAGACATGTTTGGTTTAGATGGGTTCAACAGAGTAGCATCATTGTACTGTGGATGATTGAATGGGTCATTTCATTAAAAATATTCATGTGTGTAACAGCTGCAGAATCAGACCCTGTTCTGTAGTTTTAAATAATGATTTTAAAACTTACAAACCTTGCTGGACTACAGGAGAGTATCTGTCGGTTCATCTTCAAGAGGCAGTACTAATGGTGTCTTAGAGGCATCAGCATAGCGGACGGACTGTCCCATATCTTGATAAGGGCAGCAGCTTCTGAATCTGTGCTGGTCTGTAGAGATTATGTTAAGGCTAAATACCAACAAATGCTATTCCAGAAAGCTGAAAGCTTCCTCCTCGTTTAACATGATACAGAGAGCCACTGCTATGTCTGCAGAGGAGAGCTGGTGGAGTGCACTGGACAGCTAGGACAAAGTGGTGCTGCTGTCACAAAATCTGCAATGAGTCCCCTGGTACCTGCTAGGGGCCAGGTTGGTCCTGGCTGGATCCTGCAGCATTACTCATCTGTCTTTGCACTGTACATGGCAACTTTCTGTGGCCTAACCTGCCCAGATGCTGGAGGTGACAGGCAGCGGCACAATCCAGAGCACTGGGGAGCACAGTGCTGCCGGCAGCTACTGCCACCACCTTTTTGTCCTTTCCCTAGCTCCAGATCACTGCCTTCTCTCTGTCCCTCTGCTTTGGGATTGCTCTGTGCCCTTCCTAAGGCTCCTGCTGCCTCCTCCTGACCCTCCTGCAGCCGTCGTGACCACCAGCTCCATGTCCAGTTGGCCTCAGCTGGGCTCATCTCATGGCACCTCAGTTCCTGGAGCGGGGCATGGGCATCCCAATTCTCCTGGCTACACGCACGCTTCCTGCTGCTGCTCGTGGTGGTACACAAGCAAATTAAATGCAAGAACCCCTGCTCTACATGTAGCAGCAGCATCATTTCCTTGTTATGAAATGAATCATGCTTTCATTCTTCTGACGGTTAGGAAAAAAAAAAAGGGAAAAGTGTGACTGTGAACTACATTCCTTTTTCCTTGCATTCAAGAATTGAGGGTAAAGCCAAAGCACTGTTGAACATGGAACCAATTATTGTATTATCAGCTACCCAAAGAAAATAAATTCACCAAGGAAAAAACACCCCTATATACTAGGCAAATCTACTTTAAAATCTGTAGAGTTCTTTTTAAATTCTGAAAATCCTTTAGATCCTACCTCTTTTTCTCCTGTTTCCTGTCATTGCTATAACAAACCTTTTTGGCGAGCAAACAAGATTTCTTTTGTTGCACTGAAAACTTCATGAGTGATTAATTTTTTTCTTAGAAAAAGCTTCAAGCCAAATATTGTTTTCAGAGCCTTTTCTTCCTACGTTCTCTCCCCTCCCCAAATCCTTTTCCTGAGGGACATCCTTGTTCATGGTAGCCTACTGTAAACAAAAGAAAGATGATATCAAAGTAATTGCTTGAAATATAATTGATGACAGACTTCTTCATGTGCAACACTTAGCAATGTATTTGCCTGAACATAATACATTTGCGCACTTTGCTAATGCTTGGAAACGAATCATCCTTTGGAGAAAAAAAAAAAAGAAAAAAGAAAAACAGGCGAGTTCATTACTTAAAAGGACTTGGAAGCTCATAAGGTACATCCGGTGCTTTTCCAAACATGGTCTGTGTCTGCATCTCGCCAGCTTCTTCCAGCAGATTTTGGTATCTCGTCCCTTACAGATTTTGTGTTTGAGAGGTTTTATCATCCACCTCTCCATATGCTATCACATATTTTCTGATAGCTTTTTTCACAGCATACCCAGAAGGCTGCTTGGGGGCCTCCTGTTTTTTGATCAATCTGTAATATGTTTTGCTTTCATCCATTCCTATTTGGAAGTCTGTTTTCTTGTTCATTTTTTTATTGTTTCTATTCAGGCTTTTTAAAATTGAAATAGGCTTTGTACGAATAGACAGTAAGGAGTATTTCATCAAGTCTGGACCCCTTCACCTTTCCCTCTCCCCATCCAGTTGGGATCCATTTTAGCCACCCACCCATCCAAATCTCCCCCAAGGGTAGGCCAACACAATTTGCAGTTACAGAAGAACTAGCTAACTTTAAACTAGATACTTTGGTTACTGCTGGTAGTCTAGCTGTAGCAAACGTAGACTGATTAATTTTGGTATATCATGCCAGAGAGGTATAATTCCGAAGATTTTTTCACAATTCAAGATTAGAAGTGGCAAAAGCAAACCAAGAAAAAGAGAAAAAAAGAACAGAAGGATTTTGAAACAATTTTGCTCGATATATTTTGGGATTTTTTTTGCAAAATGTGACTTGTGTAATTCTCCATTAATACTTTTACCTCCATTGCAATCTTTTTACCCTTGGCTAAAGTTTATGTCTCCTTTCTCCAAATCCTACTTGAACTCATTTTTCCATGATGTCACAAGGAAATCTTGGCCAGATAAGACTCAGCGAAGATTCCTATTATCTCTCAAATTATAGATCTATAATTTATGATGATTCATTGTGGAGAAAATAAATGATGATTTTTGCTTGAGTACATAATTTCATGGCTAATGTACATAGTCACTTGATGTTGCTATTGTACTTCTTCACTTCCCCTTTCTATGTGTTCTACTCACTCATATTCAGTCTTAAATTAAATGAAAGGCTCATGGTTTGAGACAGTGTTTATATAAGCCTCAGTGCAGTGAGATATCAACCTTGACCCAAATCCATGTGTTCTGGCTCACCACGAATAAATAATAGCAACAACAGTAGTTTAAAGACAGTGGGTGGGATCTTGACCATGTAGTTTAAGAATATAATTGCACTTTAATTATAGACTCTTAGGGTGGAATTTCATTTCACGTAAATTTAATTGTTTGCTACACAGATATCTATGTTGCAGCTATTTGTTGAGGCTTGCTCTCTTTATATTTATTGGAGAAAAAGAGACACTTAGAGGCACAATTCTGGTCTATTTTAGGATGAGATGCAGCACTCCTCTAAGGGAACAAAAGAAACTCTGTCATGATGTAATACAGAGGAGTTCAAGGGTTTCTGCCTCACTAAGATCATGTTATTTACAAATGGAAAACAAGTCTCTAGGAGAAATGGAGATACTCCTATGTGGCTAGTGCCTCAAATAGAGGTTTCAATCAGGTTATGAGAATGAACTTATTATCCATGATAACAATGGTTTTAGATACTGGTGGGAAGACTCTTATAAGCCTTTTGAGAAATCTTCCTGTGACTAGATCACAAACTTATGAGCTGGGGAATGGAAATTATTTAATAGATGCTAATGCTACTCTCAAAGAAATTGGTTTCTCTGAAATTCCTGGCAACACATAATCTAATACTTCTAGTAATGTTGAATGCAGAATGAATTATTTCATGACTAAAATAATTTTCCTTTGGAAATGTATGTCTTTCTTACATATCACTTTCTTCTGCTAGATAGGAGAGAGAGAACTTATAATGGGGAAAATCTTTGCAAGTCATCTATCTAAGCAGTATGTTGTGAAATGCAAAGAGAATGTATTAGGCTTGCATGAATTTTCTTTCCTCAGTGCAGAGGTCTGGCTCAAACATAAATGTGTAGTCGGATATCTGCAGAATCTGGGAAAATCGAAACTGTTGTGACCAAGGGGCATACATTTCTAGGAGAGATGCCTTTTGTCCTTCAGCCTTTTTCAGGGCTCTTGTTGCATTTGTGGCAAAGTGTGTATCAGCAGATACATCCAGAGGATCATTAATTATCCTTTATTCAACCTGTTCCTGGAATAACATCTTTGACTCTTCTTGGTCATGTTCATAGAATATGCAGAAGGTCATTTCAGAGTTGGAATATCAAGTCTACAATTTAGCTTCAGACTTGTAAGAATCAATTAAGCGTAAGTCTGTGAATTCAATAAAACCACACTATCATAAAAAACACTATAAGAGAAAAAAGAATTATTCATTGATTTTTTAAAAATATAAACATTAGAACTACCAATATTTTCACATTTGTGTGAATCTAAAATAAGCTATTTTGGATTCACACGCCTGCATGAAGGCCCTGCCTTCATTTAATCTGCTCCTAAATAACAGTGAATTGTCTGACTATATCTCTCCTTTTCCTAGAACTCCAAGAGTCTTGGTGGCTGCACTGCGGACCATGCAGAGCAACAGTTTCTTAAGGACTTCTTTCCTCTTATCTACAAGTGACACTAATTCCTTTTACTTATTAATGCATTTTCCTTTGACCGTTCATATATTATTTGGCACAAAGAAAGGAATATAGGAACACTGGTTGGAAAGATATAGTTTAATTACATCTAATATACTTAGAAGGGCACAATAGCCACATAAAGACAGAGAGTAAAAATCACACAAGAGAAGAAAGATACATGGCTTTGATTTCACCCTCTAATTAATTGCGTTGCCCAAAACCACAGCTGTATGCCATGAAAGAACGTCTAAAAGAGATTGTGTGATGACAGTTATGTAGCTATTACTCATTTATCCCAAAGCAGCAAACTTATGTTCTGCAACAGCTTTTTCTAATATATTTTTTATTATTTCTCTCTCTGTTATAAAACAAAATAAATACAATGGCAGCAAGTTCCAAAATATAAGTAAAAGCTTTAGAGCCATAATTTCTTGTCTCTTAAAAAAGAGTGCAGATGGTCTTTCTGCAATACTTCACTAATTCCAGGCCTGGTCAGAATTTGTCAAAGAAAAATTTAAAAAAAAAAGATTATTTACTAATTGTTTAAGAAATTATTTAAAGTGCTTTTTAGAAAAAATCTCAAATAAGAATGATTCATTCTGAAAATATTTCTTAGTTTGAAAACATAACTATAAAATATAAATGTTTGAATTGTTTTATTTATCTTTTTGTGAATCAACCTTATTTAGTACTGAGCATTTTGGATTTAGAACAGCTCAGATTTTTACAGACATACAGCTTTCATTCAAGGGGTTGAAACAATGTCAGATGTTTAGTAAAATGTTTAATAAGCTCCTCAGAGTCAATGAAAAAGAGTGGTAAAACAGGCAATTCCTTCCTTATTTGGGATCTGTGAAATGGAGCACATTTCCTGTTCAGAGCGGTCAGGCTGAATATTGGAGATGTGCATCTAAACAGCATCCTAGGCATACCCCTTATTTCTGGAAATAGGTGATAAATTATGTGTACTAGTCGCCCTGTGACTTCAAAGGTAAAGCCATTATACAGACTGCTTCTTCAGCTTTGCACATTTCCAGAGAAGTTGACCAAAAACTGCATATAAAGGGAGTCAGGTTAACCTTCAAAGATTAGGCTACAGCAAAGCATAAGTGAAGAAGAATTGGAGTCATTTAACATCATTCATATTTATAACTATATGTGCACATACGTTTATTAAGGTATTTGGCTACTTGTGCTCTTCTACAGTTTTCAGGAGACTGTTTATGGTGCTAAGGCAATTTCTGATGAAAGTAAACTATATAGGCCATTTAGTTGAATTATCCTTATTTTTTTCCCCTCTTATTTCTTTAATACTTAAACCACATAAGCAGTATGTAGTAGGTATCCCGAAAGAGACTAAACATAAAAAAGAGAGACAGAAAGCCAAGATAAGATTCATTCAGCAGACCCACTCAAAAGCAAACAACTCTTTTTGCAAAAAGTTTCCCTTTAGAGGTTTTTCATCAAAAGGTTTGACAAGGAGATATGAATTTTCTTTTCCTTTTCATCTTTTCCTTTTCCCCTCAAGGTTTCACATTTTATTTCCCTAATATTTTGCTGCAAAAATTTGATCATGTTTTTGACAGAAAAATCAATTCTACAAGATAGAATTTTTATTCGGCCAAGAATAAAGCCCTTAGATGAGGTGCCAAAACTGCGGAGCGTCCTTGCTCTAAGGCTTCCCTTTAAAAGCACGGGCAGCGGGGAGAGGGGAGCCAGGCAGCCAGCAGCTATCTCCAGAGGAGCAACCTGCCAGGGGCAAGTCAGCTCTGAGTGAGTCACCGTGGCTCCTGAGGAAGCTTATAGCAGCTGCGCTCCTAACTCTGCGACCTTGGCTACGCACTTGCAGTTCGGCAGGATGCACCTGAGCCTAGTGCCATCCTGCAGAGGAGTTAAATGCTACGGCTCCTTTTGTTTATAGCGCTTTGCTGGTGAATGAAAGTAACAAAAACTGCTTATGTACACATAATTAAAACACATACAGTATCTGACATAATGCTGGGTAAATCCTTCTAATCCTGTCTCATAACAAACATGTTGCACAGTCATGCTCAGTATTACTTTAGCAATGGATTCTGAATGCAAGTTCATATTCCTTCAAAATTTGTAAAGCTACAAAAGTTCAGAGGATTAGATTTGCAATTTAATCTGTTTACAGCTCAGTTAAAATGTACATCCATTCAAATTTGTTTGATGGAAATACTGAGAATGACTCACTAGTTCCATAATTTGTATTTTATTAAACCCTGTCAAAATACGATTTATGGCTAACCCAAGACAGCCTTGAGACATGAAAGCAGAAATCTTTTGTAGGTGTTATATGACAGATGTTAGTCTGAGTTTGTTTCTTGTGCTCACAATCCATAATTTGCATAAGAATAAGCACTCTGATTTCAGCTAATTGATACGTGCCTCTAACTGTCATGTCAATCTTCTCCCTGGCAAGGCGGATATCTTCGATAGTGTGCAAGCTATCCAAAAATAACATTCCTAATACGTGTCCATGCTCTAACCTGCTATCAGTTTCGGCCCACTGTTGAGGAAGTTTTAAATTAAAGGGTTCCCTTTTTATTCTCTCAGCCATTAGAATAACTGTGCTGACCTAAACATGAGCTAAATACTTCACAGTATTCCTGAACATAAGAACAGGGTTTGCTAAGATACGAATAGTAGGATGAAGCCTGAAAATAGAGAAGGTAGGATGTTCCAAATTCAGGTATTATTTGGTAGTGACAAAAGGACCTTTTTGAGCATCCAGGGAATCAGTCATCTCCAAAGTATACAACAAATGGTAGTCTGATTTTAATTACTGGTACTCTAGCTGTACAGCATTTGAAATTTTCTACATGTCGTTTTCTAAAAGCAGATTTCTGAAAGGATTATCCCTGTAAGTGCCATAAAGATCCAATTAGAAGCAATTGCTTGATATCAGAATCCTTTTGATCAATCTTCTGTAGTGGCCCACTTCTAAATTCCTCAGGAGCTTTCAGCTTCATTGGCACTCCAGAAATAATACCTCGGTAGGATGCAACTTTGGTGCTCTGAGCTCTGATACACCCTCTATTCAGGCACCTGCACTAGACATTATCATGTCGCAGCACGGTTCTTTTGCTAACAGCAATAACGCTGGCCAGCAAATAGGAGGACTGGAATTGTTAGGCACTTTTCAAAGCTTCAGCTTTTCAAAGGCAAACAGCTGAGTCCCATCTTCAGGTAATTATGTTGTCTCTCACTGAAATCAATAGAACGATCCCTTTTTTACCTTTTTGTACACTTAGGAGATTAAAACAAGCAGTATGCCAATGTAAGATAGATACAATTCTCTTTTAATAGGAACATACACAATAACCACCACACATCTTCCTAGAAGAATGTGATTTACATCATTATGTTAGAGAGGAGTGAGGAAAATTCTGCTTTACTTTTTAGCTATGAGGCAAACAGTGGGAATAATCAGAACATTCAGATGATAGAACCAGTCAATACAATATCTAGCAAAATGTTCTGCTGTGTTCACAAAATCCTATTTCTTACATTTTCATTATGTAGTTCTTTCCTTATTCTGAAAGAAAGTGGTGATAGAGAGGCTAGGAAAATACACAAAGTGTATAATCATGGTTTCAAATGGCAATATTGGGCTAAATATAGCAGCCCACAAATCATAAGAATTGCAAGACTTCTGCCCGTAGACCGACACTTTCTTCTACCTTCAGCTGATAAGACGATACTGCTTGCAGGATATTAAACACCCTCTAACTTTGATATAACACCTTCACTGCAACCTGCATTTTTTTTCCCCTTGCCCTATTTTACTGCTGACAAGTCAAACCAAAAATCTTGTTATTCTAAAGGTTTGGCAGGACTCCTCAAAGCCATAGTTCTTCAGCAAAATACGTTTTCAGCAATGTTTTCCTTCAGTTTTCGTTAAGTGTGAATGCAATACCATGTAAATTTGTGAGGTGCTTGTGAAATGTGTGTATTTAGTTGTTTCCCTTCTATAAAAGAATAGATTATTTTTACAGCTGATAGTAGCTTTGGTTTAAGGATGTTTTAGTTCCAATGGGAATGAAAGAACATGTTGGTCAGACAAATTAATGTTGTCAATATCCTTATAGCAACTGATTTTAATGGGGGAGCTCCTGCAGGATTAATAACAGTAATAAAATAAAATAGTTAACATTTATATAAGGCTTTACATCTTCAATGCCTGTGATAGCTAACCTACATCTGAATTCATGAAGATCCATGTAGATGAGAGGACCTATAGCAATTTGCATCATCTGAGAATCTCATAGCTATATTTTTAACTCACATTTATATAACAAAGATTATTTTGTGGGAAAATATTTCTAAATACAATCACAAAATGTAACGGAAACATACTTTTAGGAAAAAAAAGAAAAGAGTTAGAATAAAAGACTGGGTCAAAACCTTCTCTTTAAATCAGTCTATACTGGCTTATCCATCATATCTATAAAATATGTTTAAACATGGTTAGCCAGTCTTTAACAGCTTGGTCTTTCTTTGTGAACTAGTGGCAAACTAATGTTTAAAAATAGGCTGTGTTATAAACCAGCTTAACTTGATGAGTCACATACTATTGAATGTTGTTTTTAAATGCAACTACCAAGCTAATATGAATGGACCCTTCAACTACTCCCACAGGATGTTAAAATAGCTTGTCCCAATTCTTCTCTGATTTATATCAGTATAATCAAGAATAGTGCATTGCACAGGTGTAAAAATTGCTTAAATGAGGATGTAATCAAGGTAAAACTTTTTTTTTGGGGGGGGGGTGGGGAGTAGATAGAAATATTATCTTTTTCCTAATGCAGAATTTTAGTGCTTTGTTTTATTGTTGCTTGCATATTTCTAAGAAGAGAGGGAGTTTAATACTGAATATTGACACATGAAAAAATTACATCTATGTGAGACTCTGTTACATTTTATTTTTCCCATCTCAGTTCGCTTAGATCATCTCATCCCAAGCATTAAAAAAAAAAAAAAGGTCAGTAGAATTGTAGCGTGGTCTTTGTAGCAGAAAAGTACTGAAGCACATGAGTAGTCCCATTGATTCGAGGAAGATGATTTCCCTGAAGCCTTTTCCATTTTCAACGGGACTGCTTGTGTGTTTAAAATTATGCATGGATATAAGTGCTTTTCAAATCTGAGGTTTGAAATGTGTATTTTGTATTCTATAGACTGTGTCTACCATTTGAATATTTCAATGAAATTTCCTGGATTTGTTTGAAAAAAAGTTGTTTTCTCAGATTTTTTACAAGAGAAACCTGAGCCTGTTTCCTGCAGAGAAAAAAAAAAAAAAAAAAGCATCAATTAAAGGCTAGCTTCCCTACGGCAATACTATATTTGGTCAAGGTCCATGACTCATCTTTCCTAGAAATACTACAGTGATATCACAAAGTCTGTTTCCTTCTTGCTCCAAGTAGATTTAGTCTCCCAAGTATACAGGGAATTCAGTTTTCTGAAAGCCTTTTGATTTCTAATGCAGTAATATTTTATTATGCATGTAGCAAAGCAAGTGTTAGGCAGCTCTTCTCTCACTGTAGCGATTTTAAGACTGTATTTTCTTCCTTAGTTGAGCCAAAATTGTAATATCAACTCCAAAAATAGCTTATGTAACCTTTGTACAAAGCTCTAAAGTGAAATTGTGTGGAAAAAAACAATACATTTTTCTAACATCCTTTAAAGATATTTACATGAATCTGTTTCAGCTGTGTTTGTTTAAACATGTGTGATTTCTGCACCAAAAAAACTAACTTGGAGTTTGAGTTTTAATTTTTCATTCCATAATTCAATACAAACAGCTTAAGCTTTTATAATATGAGCATTCTGGGATAAAAAACAAGCCTCCTTGGTTTGTCCAGAACTGAGTATACAGGACTGCTAGCAGGAACAGGCTACTAAGCAGACTGTTTTCCAGGGAATAGAAAGCGTAGTCTCAAGAAATTTGATATTATTCCTTTCAATAGTTGGAAATCCTCTAGCAGGCTTTCCTTTTTTATTGAAAAAGCCATTGGACCTGCCTGGAGCAGTGGAGCACTTAGGAACTAACCTTTGTGAAATTAATAAAGACAATTATCTGTCTATATCTTTATAGTTTCCCCTTATGCTCAATTGCCGAAAGACAAAAAGACACAACAATCAGTGATGTTGATGAGAACTTCAACCAGGAATACAGTGAGTGACCTTGGAAACCTACTGGAAGTGCAATTAAAGATGCAGCCTGCAGCAATCAGACTGTAACATACTCTTAGAAGGGGGAAAAAAAGACTAAAGTCTGGCTGTTTGGCAGAACTTTTGTTTTTTTGCTGAAAGATTAGTCCATTGCTATGAAAGACAATATGTAATATTCACTGATAATTATGAGGCTGAAATGTACTACTTGTTGTACAACCAACAGATAAAGTATTTCCTGCAATTTTGAAAAGTATACAGAATAACCTCTTTTCAGTGCTACTGGTGAGTGAGGAATTTTTCTGTATCCACTGATGCACTCAGAATGAGAGCAAATGGATTTAGTAAGAGAAAGATACTGGAGATGTTAGCGTTGCAACAACCTCATGAAATCTGTGTGGCAAAAGGCTGGAGGTCAAACAAAAAGAACAGCTTGGACCACCATCAAAGGTTGAGTGCTTGTGTTCTGGGAAATAGGCTCATGATATTAACTGTTGTCAATTCTGTGATAAATATTGTGGAGTCTGCAAGAAGTTAGGGCTCTTAGAAGATGTGCAGGTCAATACAAAAAGCACAATCACTGTGATATAAGAGGAATGCCAGAGTATTTCACCGTCAACCATTTATAGATGACAACACAGAATTCACAGAGAATACAGTAGCAGCTGCATAGCTGTCAATAAATGGATTCTTCTCTCTTTACTGTGAGGGTAACAGAGCACTGGAACAGGTTGCCCAGAGAGGTGTGGAGTCTCCATCCTTGGAGATATTCAAAACATGTCTGGACACAGTCCTGGGCAATCTGCTCTAGCCAACCCTGCTTGAGCAGGGTGGTTGGACTAGATCATCTCCAGAAGTCCCTGTCAACCTTAACCATTCTGTGATTCTGTGTAAGGAGATCCTACCTAGATCAGTAATTAACTGGGATGCTGAAATCTTAGAAGATAAGGAAGACCAGAATACCTGCAGGTTTGGAAAAAAAAATTGGACACGGTAACTGATGTATTCTGAGTTTGAATTGAAACTTTTACACATGTGTAAACAAAATTTGAATATGAAGAGTGAATAATTGCTACATCAGTCTACAGAGGTATATCTGCTTTCACTTTTCATGTGTAAAGAAGATATCACGCTACTGAAATGCTGAACTACTGAAATAAAAAATAGATATTTAAGATGGGACCTAGTTTGGCTAATGCAGGCACTGCTTCACCAAACCCTCGTCTACCTTCGAAGAAAACAGGGACAATCTGATCTTCTTGTTAAATAACATAGTGAAGACAGGTAGAAAACTGTCCTCTGAAGAACTGTCATACACTTCAGATCGGTGAGCTTCACTTTCTATGGAATATAGACAATTTGAGAGGGCTGTCTAATCCACCTGAGTTAGTATTTAAGGAGTACAAGGACCATAGCATATTATCTATTCATGGTGCAACTCCATTTGCAATCAACTGAAGCTGGGATTACTCACAACTTCTTAAAATCTGGGTAGGCTTTTCCATGTCAAAAATCTGTGGCTTATACAACTTATCTGTCATTCTAGGCTGTAAGAACACATATAGAGATGCTCACATCAGGTCTGGTGCTGGAATCAGCACATTTGCTTAGCCTAACCAGTCCCGTGAGAATGGGGAAGGAGGATGTGTTAGTCCCTGTGAAGCGCCATGTTAACAGAGACATCTTGTTTCCAGAACTCAGGCTAGTGTGTCAGCACAACACTGCACTGTGTTGTGGATAAATACTAGCATATGAGCTAACTCAGGTATCCCTATATGGCATTCACTGCTCTACGTAAATGTATCTTCTCAATATGGCATAGAAACCTAGCAGGCAAAAGCAGGTACTGAACTTAGTCCTTCTCAGTGCTTTACGTAAATATA
This sequence comes from Apteryx mantelli, assembly GCF_036417845.1. Classification (NCBI taxonomy): domain Eukaryota; kingdom Metazoa; phylum Chordata; class Aves; order Apterygiformes; family Apterygidae; genus Apteryx; species Apteryx mantelli. The sequence goes on from NC_089980.1 coordinate 124,594,819, forward strand.
GACTGTTCTCTCTTCCTGCAGTTCTCTGCTTCATTCTCTCTATATTTCCCAGCTTCTTACAGGAATAAGGTTTGGGTCTTACAGCCAACATTCTCACCTGCAACACTTATTTTTTTCTCAGCTCACAGGCCAATGTGCTTTTTGAAATATATTTTCCCCAGCGTCATTTTTTTCAACAGCTGAACTATTTTAGCCATGGCTTCCTCCAAGAATTCTGAGACAGATATCTGGCCTAAAAACTTGAGCTTGAACTGCTGAGTTTGACAAGCGTACAAGGAATGAGAACAAGCACTTATAGTGAAATGCTGTCAAACAATTTTCCTCTAGTTGGAGCTGCTGGCTCTGCCTACTATATTTTTGTGGTTTATTGTAAGTCCTCTAATTTCTTCCATCTTGATAGAAAGCAATAATACAAGAGTTAAGAATTGTTCTCTGGCTCTAAACAGGTGTAGATTGAGTAAGTCACTTCTTTCTTAAAATTTTCTTTTTTTATTTTACAACTAATTAGTTTCTAATAGATGGCCTTTTCATTATAGAACCAATTCTCCCTACTTTCAGAGCACCCATCATATTTAATTCAGTTTTAAATAATTTTGTTCAGCCATGGTTAACCCTTGCCACCACAACATCTTAATTTCCTACCCTCCTCTGAACCACCCACTTGCTACAGCAAAAAGATTCTATGTGATTTTATCTTCATTTGCAAAAGCAGCTGGTCTCAACCTGTTCTTACGCTGAGCATTTCATTTCATGCTGAGAGTGTTGCTCTGCTTTTGTTTTATCATTCTAGGCTCTAAGAGGCTCCCAATAAACCGCAAAAAATTCCAGTAATGCAATGGAAGGAACTAACTTCTTAGAAGCAGTCTAAATGCCTTCAGAGGTCTGCTTTCGTCTGCAACCCAGTTTGAGACTTTAGAGAATTCTGGCAATTAAAACAATGCTGTTAAGGGACATTTCAGATAAAGACTGCCATGTCTTTGCTATCTGAGGCCTCATTACCTGAGCTGTTCAAAGCTGAGCATACTGAATGCTTTGAAGATGGGGGAGCCCAAGCATCCAATTACTGATCTACATATTTGAAGCATGATAAAGCTGGGTTTCCTTTAGCACCTCATTGAATCAGAAAAGCACTTTTTTTTAATTTATTTTCAAGATTTATAGTTTTCATATTAGCATTTTTCATCCTTCTCCAGTGGCAACATGACCTTTTTCATGTCTTTTGCCCAAATTGACAAACAAGTTAACTTACAAGGAAACTTAAGTTGGTGTCATGTCCAATGAGGAATGTATCCCCCTGCCTCAAGCTCCCCAGTAAGGGGTTCAGTCCCAGTAATTCCAATTTCTTGCTCACCTGCTTTAGTGTTGGACCAGTACAGACTCAGAGTGTGGCTTCAGTTCCCTTACATGTGGCGCATTAGGCTGAGAAGCCAGGAACAATGTTCCCAGCACTGCAGCAGGAGAAGGAGTTTGCTGATGGAGCAGTAAGTATGACAGTGTAGTAAATGAAATCCAACTGTGAAATGTAGAACTATGTTATGATGGTGAGTCAGAGTAGCAGATAAAATGTAATGTTATTAACTGAAGAATAACGAAATGTAATGTTATTAACTGAAGAATAATGTGCATGGGGTGAGCGAGGGGAAGAACAACCTAAACTATACATATTTGGTGATAGGCCCAGAACTAGCTATTATTACTACAAAAGGAGATCTTGCAGTAATTCTAGTGAGTTCGATGGAAATCTCAGATCAGTCATCAGTAGCATTCAGGAGCAAATTGCATGATAGGAAGTATTAGGAACAAGGAACAAAACTGAAGATGTCGTTAGACCACCATATGCATCTATGATTTGTCTACATCTAGATATTCCAGGTAATTCCTCTCCTTTCCCTGTCCTCACCTCTTCCTCTCCCTTTTCCTCCCCCGACCCACTGTCTCTCCTTCTCCCTATTCCTCTCCCACTCCCTCTGCCTCATGCATTATAGTCAAATGAGAAAATAACTGCAAAAAGAACAGTAAAGACTAAGAAGGGCACAGGACAACTGCCATATCCAGCAAAAAGCGACTAAATAGATTAAGACTGCATAGTTGGAAAATGCATGACTGAAGAGGGGTATGATAGACATCTGTAAATGGCACAGAGAAAAGTTCTTCAGGGTTCTTATAATACCAAAAGTAGGGGGAACTATATGAAGTTACCAAGTGGCAAGAACAAAAGAAAAAGGTTCTTGTTCACACTACATTATATTAAAATTATATTGTGGAACAAATTGCTCTGGAACAGCATGATTGTGAAACTTTACAGAGCTTTAAAAGCAACCATTAAACGTGGGATAGCAGCTCTGGATCTGGGAGTCCTTGAGCTGCCGGTTGCTGCAAGCTGCTCGGTGGACTGAGGAAACGCTGCTATATGATTGCCCATGTCTCACACATTCTTACAGGGATTGCTAGCAAGACAAAAGTTTGTTTGTTTGTTTTTTTCGGTCTGGCCCGGAATAATTGTTCAGCCATTTACTCTAGCAATATATTCTATTTCTGGCATGTGTGCCATGGATATGACATCTCTCCTTTTTTTTTTTTTTTTTTTTTAATCGGGATATTAAGATCTAATATGAAGAGATACAGAATGCCAGAAGGTGGCAAATTTATGGGTCAGGAAAAAAAAAAGTTCTTTTCTACTGTGGGACTGAAAAAAGATAATGTTAGATACTGATTACTACTGCAGTCTTTCTTTTAACAAATGCTGTTGTTTTCAGTTCTAAAGGTCTCTCGTCAAATCGCAATAGTGACAAGTAACTTATTAGCACTACATCAGCCACTCAGCTCATACAAAGTTGTTATCTCATTTTTTTTCAAGGGTTCATCCATTTGTGTCATTTCCAATATCATTTAAAAGCTTTTTTTTTTTTTTTTTGGAATGGACAAAATGGCTTATGACCTGCAGAGAAAGTATGGGACATTACTGAGTAAGAAATGATTTTCATCTGTGTTAAAGGCCCACAATCTATAACTCTTATTCACAGGTAGCTCTTATTCACAGTGCCATTGCCCTTAGCAAACAATTTGAGAGGAAAGGATGGTTAAAATGCTGGACATTCAATAGGCTGGGCTTAATCCTCTACTTTGTCATAGACTTCTTGTCTGTTGTTTCCTAGCTGAGAAAAGAGGATACCACTTTATCTTTCACCTCATTTTCAAAAATTTCTTTCTCCAGGTAGTCAAGACTCATTCATCTGTTGAGACAAAGTCCTGGTCTTGTTTGAGGTTCTTAGGTATTGCTATAATACCACTAATGTGAATAATAAAACTAAGTAATAATTTGGCTTTAGTAGCTTTGTATTTCAAATGTATTAATTGAAAATTTCTGTGCTGTAGAACAGAATATCTGAGAACTGGAATTCTCTATCAGATGTACAGTACTGCAAAAAATACACAGACCGGCTGAGCACAAACATCTAAAATTTATCAGAAATCCATTCAGCCATGTTTTTTGTTACAGTGGGGGAACAATGCAATTGAGCAGTTCTGTAATTTCATCAGCCTCTTGGATATAATCTAATTTAAAAGTTATTGTACTGAGAAATATTTATTCAAAGATTCAGGAAAACAATACAGAATGCAAACCATTAAAGCCACCCTCAGGTTATATCTTTATATTCTATTAACTTTGTACAATGACTCCAGGTTTTATCTGTTTTAGCTTAATTTGAATAAAGGAATGAAATGCAGCTATTTTGTTCTGTAAGCTTTGAGAGAACAGAAGCAATAAAGTATATAATCAAGCAGTATAATGCAGAGATTTCTCTTTTGATTTTATGTGTTTACTTTATTTTTATGCAGTTTTGCAATAACAACTTCATGTATTTTTCAATGTTCTCTAGCAATGATTTAGCTCCCAGTTCTCTAAAAGCCTTGACTAGAGGGACCTGATGAGTCCCACTGAAGTCAGTCTAAGACATGTTTAAGGATAAGCAAGCCTGCTATAAATCTATGCAGTCCATCCCTCTCATAAGTACCTTCCTCCTTTGCTCTTCAGTGAATCATGACTGTCTATATGCCTCACTGAGCATGCGGTCCTTAAAGCTGCAATACTGAACTGCTGCAGTCCAGCCTTCATCAAGCAGACTTCTTTCTGTATTTCCTGATGTGACTGTTTCCACAGCAGCTCATGTGTCTTGCTTCTGCTGAACTTTGTCTTCTTTCCGCTGCCTCTTTTGATGCCTATCTTAGCAGCTTCTTGCCTGCTTTCCTCCAGCACCTGCAGACTTTACCCTGTTCCTGCAGTGCTTGTTGCCATCAGGTCCAGCTAAGCTTTCTGCAAATCTTGTACCTGCTTCCCCCCTTCTAATTTACAGCCCAGACCAACATCTTCCTCAGTAGTTGTTCTCCTGTGCCTCCTCCCATACCTCTCTGTCTCCATGGCTCCTTTCCATTGCCCTTTTGCTCTGCGAATAGCCCTTTTCCTCCAGTCACAGGTGGCTCCTTTCTTCCTTCCAGGAGCTCCCGATGGTAATATGGGAAGCAGGCATTGCTGTAGGTCTATCCGTGGCAACGCCTTGCATTGTCAGAAGCTCTGTTCCAATATCAACATGTTTGTCATAAACTATACAGAGTCTGGACAAGAGTATTTTGGGCCTGATCCACTCTCCATTGAAGTCAATGGAAGTTTTTGCTCCAAGTTTAATGAGTGCTGGATGAGGTTCTGATGATTGGTGACTAATGCTCTTTTCTATGGTTCTGTATATTTCATAATGTAAATATCCACCGTGGAGCATGACCCAGAGAAATATGAGGTACTTATTTTTCAATATTCATCTTCAAATCTTGGCAACAGCAGTCTAACGCAAATATTGTTTTTAATGCTATCTAAAGATCTTGTTTATCTCTATTCTTCACCTAGCAGCCTAGAAAAACAAACTTCCAGTTTAGAAATCTGTTTGACTACGGTGACATTTATATGAAAACAGACTCATTGAATCTTTGTTAAAATAAAATATATGTTATCTTTGACTGCCAAGTTGAAAGTCTTTGCTACCTGGGCTCCCTTCCTGTTTACATTAAAGCTGTCACTAGCAATATGCAGGACCATCACTTTCCTGGGGATAAAACATTTACTCTGGACTGCATCTTAACCTTAGCTGTGCAAACATGCATATTTGTTACATTAATCTCTACACTTGCAATCTGAAATTAAGGTATTATCTTGACCAAAATAAATAGCAGTTAGAAAGCTATTTGCATTTTTTCTTCCTCTTGCAGGCATATTCCTTATCTAATTTGGGGTGTGTACAGAGGAAATCATTAACAATTCAAGTTAGTATCAACTACTCCCATTAATAATATAGATGTTTTCCATCCTTACAACTTTACTTTAAAGAGAGAAATACTCAGCTGTTCTACAGTAGGATGCAACAGGTGAATATGAATGTAAAATCTACAGCCACTTTAGTAAAATGCATAATAAAGATAGAAAAAATAACTCAGACCCTCCATACACTTAGATTTAGCCTAAAGTAATTGGCAGCTAATATCTTCAACAATTTCATCTCTACTGAAGATGCTTCTGGCCCTTACAGGTTATTAAAAAAGAAAAGAAATAATTATGTCTCAATCTTTGTCTCCTCAGTTCTCTATCTATAAAATGGGAATAATATTGCGGTCTAATCTTATATCGATACTGTAGAAATAAGTGGATGAACATATTTGTGAAGTACCCACACTTAATGGCAAGGACATATCTAGCATATAATTGATACATTTGTCTATATTGAAGGCTTTGGGTTAGGCATGCTAATAAAACTAAGCATAGAATAGGTAAGTACCAATAAATAATGGATGTCTCACTTTTCACTGTATAGTGGAAAAATAGGATTTTGAAGTGTGATAGTATTATGATCCATTTCATCATGAAGATTAAATTAACACTTATTTGCCAAGCTAGTCGCATGTTTTATATTTCATGAGTGCTTGCTTTGTATTCTTAATATCCTTTTATCTTCCAGTGGAGTTGCTCAAATTATAGGCTGGAGAGAGGCCCTCGGAAGATTTCACTGGGCCTGTCCCTTGATGCCTTGCTTTCTCGAGTGGCATGAGCTGCTGCGTCAGCTGTGACCCACTTTCCCGAGGGCCTCACAGGTAAACGTGTGCCCACGGTGCAGGTCTGGTGTCTTCCTGCACTCAAACATGTTTAATGGCTTTGTTTTATCAGGCCATAAAAGCAGATTTTTTGGGCAAAATAATGGCAGCATTTACTGAATTTTATTACTTATGAATAGTCCAGTCTTTTGAAAAATGATATAATCTTGTAAATATATATATTAGCATTTAAATTAAATAAGGAAAATATTGGTGTTAAAAACAATATTTGGATTGTGTGCATATGTCTTTGAAGTATTACAGCAGCCTTAACTATGTAAATTTCAACAATATCTGTGCTATGCCAAAGTATAATATTCTAGTATAAAAAATAATAAAATTGTAAGATGGGTCTGTTTTCTCTTTATAAATTATCTTTATTGATATAAATTCATGCTAGCATGTTTTGTTAGCCTTTTTCGTGAGAATAAGATTTGTGTTGTCTAATTTATTACATTGATTACACAATGATGAACTGCTTTGGCCTTTTCAATATGCTGTTATGGGACTGGTTATCTATTCCAGTTCATTACTGTAAGCTGGTATGGTTTAAACGTGAAAGTGGAAAAGCCAGCCAATTAAACGACATAGCTGCAGAAATGTTAAAGAACTATGAAGCATTCTACTAAAACTGACAGGCATTAAAGTTTGGAAATCTCATTCTTGTGACAAAGATGGTAATGAGAAGAGAAGACAGCAGTATATAATCCATTTTTTTGACAGTGATTGTAATTAAATTAGAAAGGATATAAAAGCAACCTGTTCTTATTATAATTTATATATCCTTATCTTATGGGTCTTCCTCAAGTCTTCCAATTTAGAGTCAGCATACCAGGATAACCTTTGGACAGTGAATCTTTGGGAAACATGCAGGACTATATGCATGGAGTACAGTGTTACAAAGTGGTTTATATGTTTCCAGAGAGATTCATATCTTCTGATATTAATATTCTAGACAAGAAAAGGAGTAGCTAAAAGTACAGATACCAATTTTATTGCTTGATATTACCAAATGTGAGCACATAAGTCATCTGAATCTTTTGTGAATTGTTATTCACAGCATTTAATAGGATTTATCTTCCCTTTGGAGTGACCAATGATTCTGGAATCAGGAGTCTCTGTCTTCCATTAACCAAGACATTAAATTTTCTCAAGAAAATGGAAGATAAAAGTGAAGTGAAATGATATGTATCAATCATTTTTATCAGTATGATAATATAAAGAAACCCACTTCCTACAGAACTGTATGAAAATGTAGGACTGACTAAATATTTCACTGTGGAAAATCAGGTTTGATGAAATTAAGGCTTTCAAAAAAAAAAAAAGGCACAAAAGATTTAAGGTTGCAATTAAGTCTATCATTGTGTACTACATATTGGCATGAACTTTATTTTTCATAGACTAAACACAGGTCATGTTTGGCCAAGTTTTTTCTTTTCTTTAAAGGTGTCCTGAGAAGTAATGGCTGACTGGCTATCATTTAAAACACCAGTTATGCAAACCTTTTAAACATATGCTCACCTTTAATCATAGGTACCCAAGGTTTACCATGCTGAATTAGCTCAGCTCAGCATCCTGCAGTAACCAGAAGTGGAGGCTCATGGAAGAGCACAAGGAATGTCTATGCAAGTACAAGAAATGTCTGTGGCATGAAATGCCAAACACAAATGGAATTTGAGAATGGCCTTGGACACTGATACAGATAAATTTAAAGGGTCCCTGCTGTTCCCAGACATACAGCACAGCACATAGCTTCTCCCCTCAAAGGATGTGGATCACGCTCTGTTTATACCAGGCCAGGCCTCGGCCTAGTGTTGCTGCTGTTGCACTTTGCTCCGCAAGTTTTTACCACTTTTGTACATTACTGTATGAGGATCTACCACGTTGACTGGAAACATTCTAGGAGAAGAGCAGTTTCATTTTTATCTAATATTTTAATGTACTTATCTTGTATTTAGTCTTGCACATTGCAGTGTTTGGGTTGCAAACAGAGATATATTAATTATCATTTCTCTATTTTTTTATTTTAAAAGGGAACATTTCCTTTAAAAGATTCCTACTGGTAAATATTTGTCATGATAAAAAGCATGCATGTCTGTGTATCACTAAAAAAGTAAACAGATTTGTGATTCATTTTTAAGTTCTGATCAAAGCATTTTTTATCCCAGCTGGGGTCACCTCATTGTTTCTCATACTGTAACAATACTGTATATATTTGAAAGGTTAGCACAAACACTTTTAGTTTGCAGGGTGTAACAGACAATAACCATTTTATCAACTCTTTGTCTATTTTATTCTTTTATAAAGGTCTCTGAGATGACTGAGGTTCACTTTGTCTGGGACAGGAGGAGTTTCCTGAGGGAAGCTGTGCTCTTTCAAAACCATTGCACACACTCAGGATGCAGGACAGAAATATGTCATACAGGGATATGTGAAAATGTGGTGAACAGGGAAACGCAACACACCAGAGTCTGGGAAACTTTGAAGAAGAGCATGAAGCATGTCTGTGTATGGCTAAGTTCCTGATAGGATGGAAAGAGGTTTTCTAAGACCTTGAAAGAGACTGTATAGAGTTTGTTGCAACACAGAAAGCTGCTGAGTTGCTGGTCTAAAATCAAGCCTGGTGGAAAGAGCCCTCCTGCATGAAAGCAATGGGTGGGTAAGGTCTGTTTGAGAGCCCTGTTGGTTGTTTTGGGGTAGCTTACAATAATGAAAAGTCCTCCTCAAAGCTCTGGCCTGACCAGGCTTTTTCAGGTCAAGTAGTATAAGCTTGTGCTTTGGGATCCCAAGGCTGAAGCACCTGCAGGTGATGACCCATGCAGAGAATTAATGATGACACATGCCCCCCCAGGGGTATGTGAATCAAAGAGCACTCTGAACTTGGTATGGGCTTTTGCAGGGGGAGAGGGGAGGCTACAACTCCTGTGCATGCATTTTGGTACTGTGGAGTCTGAGGCAGTTTTGGATAAGAGATCTAACTTCCAGCCATAATAATAGCACGCCATGGTTTAACTTGAAATTCCAGGTTCAGTTCCTGCAGGTGATGACTTATTCCTCTAATAATGAGGCTGGAGATATAATGCTGTTGGGATATACTCGCTAACTGCACCATTACTATAATGATTTGCAATTAGATGTTAATCACCATATAAAATGCTAATAGAATAAATGCGCTTTTTTTTTATTTTTTTTTAATGCTCCTGGCAAAAGTCCTCTAGGCATGTCTTGTTCTCAAGAGCGTACTGTGCAAAAGCAGTCTGAACGGAAGAGTTTGGGCATGGCAGTCACCCTCAGCTATTGCTTTTCTGTTGAATGGCAATAACTAGCAGTTTGATGATCATTTTAAGGTGATGTGTTAGGTGCCATTTTATTCCCAGTCCTTCCCTGTGTGTCCTGCTGCCTTCCTGGTGCCTGCAGTAGCGTTAGCTATGGGCTACGGCTCTGCTTTGTCAGGAAAATGATCCAGGTGAAAACTGATAGTATTTTCTTATTGCCAAATTACATTTTATTCTGACTAGGCTTGCTTTGTGGCAGGAACAAGCAGCTAGTGTGAAGATTTGGGGAATGACTCAGGGAAAAAGGCAAGATACCTCTTTTGGCAATGGCCTTCACTTATGTCAGCTTAATTGTCAACCATAATCTGACTTAGGAGACCAAAGCAGGACAATTGAAAACCTTCTGCTTCTCATGGTGTATGGCTACCAGACTTTGTCACTGCTGTTTTGTGCAGGATACTGGCTCTTTCCATGTGCGCCTCTGTGATTTGAAAAAGACCAGTATGTGTAGGTCACTGTGGCCTTTCTCTACCCTGCTTGTCTGCATGCACCCATATGCTAGCATGTGCACCTGTGTATACTCCGTTTCGCTGCTTGATGTCTGGATACTTGTGCATGAGGGCTGAGTTCTCATACAAACTCTCTCTCTAAATAAACCATAGAACTATTCAGTTTCTTATCCCACATTTTGATCTATTCCTTTTGTGAATATGTAGGTCAGCAATCTCCCAGAGTACAGAAAGTTTATATAGCTTTGGATGGTTTCCACGTCAGTTAGAAGCCCTGTGTCATATGTCTGCCTAGTAAGATGAAGAAGGATGCTTTACCTTATCTGGCCATTCTTCACATCTGGGGTTGATGAGATGACCAACTGGCTTATTCAATTCTTAGTCTGACACTGGAGAAGATAAAAGGAACAATATTTGTAGGAAGAAGTGATGTCCTTTATTTAATCAGCTGTGCTATTTAGGCTGATTTCTTTTTTTCCTCATGCTGTGTAGTCTTAATTTCAAATGGCAAGCATAGTTACTCCTAGTTAAAACAGAAATGGTGTTGTAACAGACACATTGTTTGTGGATACGAGAAGCAAGGTAGGAAAAGATAAGTCACATCCCAGCATCTTTCCCTTTAAACCTGTGGTTAAACTACCACAGCTGCTATTATACCTGGAGTATATAGAGCAGTACAAGATCAGTGTCACGTCAGTAATCTTGTGATAGCTGATATTTGTATAATGTATCTGAATTTTTGTCATTAGATTATTAATTAATTCTTTCATGGCTCTGGAAATATACAAGGACGTAAGGCTTGCTATAATATGTGCTCCGTAATGGTTTGCTGAATCTCAAGACATTAAAACCTCTGTAAATAATTTGAAAGGGATAGAGTTGCACACTCATCTGAATATCATAAAGAGTTTGACCATACTTGGTGTGAGACTGAATATCTTTTATTTTAGTACTCCCAGACCTGTAGAAACTCAGCAAAAGATTTTCTTGGACATACTAGCAATAACATGCCACCAGCATAAATTGTTATGTAGTGACATCACTTTTTCGCTTATGTGAATTGTAAGGTTACAATAAATCATCTATACAAAAAATGTGAAAGTTAAGATTAAGTAATAGGGATAAGAGAAAGTCAACATTTTGTTAGCACTTTTGCTTCTCTCTGTATTACTAATAACTCATGATTTTCATGAGGCACATATCACTGATAGCTATTACTGGCTTGCAGGAGTTCTGATTATTGGTTTTAGTGGTAACAGCAGATGCTGTGCCACAGTACAGGTGGAATGAGGTTTTAAACAGATAAGATTCACAGGTGTATAGAAACTTCTCAGTTCTAAGTGTTTGTTTTCTGTTTTGGCGTAAGTTGGGATAGATGAAGACTGAGATTTTAAAAAGCATTCGGGACTGCGAGTCTTAATGTCTAGGCAGCTGGCCCTCCCTTGGAATCCACACTTCCGCATTGTTTCCCTACACAAGCAATGTAGAAAGTTGGACCCCTGAAAATTAATGCCCAAACATCAGCAGGCTGAGCAAGACTTAAACTAGACAAGTAAAGCATCATGAAGTCTAAAATTCCCTGGGCCCTAGGTGCCTTAGTGTCAGCAGAAAGACCTCTCCCACCCATGATCCATAGCTTGGCCTTGTTTCCTAATCCTTGTCACCATCCCAGGTTAGCCAATAGCCTGATGGTCAGGGCACTTCCTTGGAAGATGTGATTTCTGAATCCTCTCTGGCAGTGGGAAGGACCAAACCATGCTCTCCTGCATTGTGCATGAGCGCTCTAACTATTGAACTATTGAAGTGTTAGAGGGCAACTGCAGCTGCTGCCAATACCAACATCATCAAAGAAAGCAGTAGTCAGGGTTGTGTCCTCTAAGCAGCCTGATTCTACTAGATTGAGGTGAGATATCTCAACTACTTTAGTGCTTGGGCTGTTGTGTACAAGTGTGGAAACCGAATTTTAGCTTTCTTATGTATATATGGACTTTGGACATCTTCAGGGATAGGCAAAAGAGACTGAGGCTCACAGTTTTGGATGCAATTGACTCTATTCTTTTTCATTTGTTTTTTTTGTTTTGATCTTGTCCTAAATCTCATTTTTCAATGGGAATTAGAATACTAATGATTATAACTGTTCAAAAAACGTGTTGTGACCATTTTGTTTTTTTCTTGAAAACAACAATCAACAAAAATAAGGCTGTTACCTCTGTCTGTGGTTGAAAAAAAAAAAAAGTTGAATCATTCTGACAAATCCAAATAATTGTGTATCTCAGAGTTATTCTGATGGTTAATTGCTGTATTTGAAATATCTGTAATTGTTGTGAGGTTTTCAGATACGTGATGAACAACACACAAATGGCTGCAGTTTCAACCTATTGCAAGCTCTTTAGCAAGAGCTAACTGTAGTTACAAGATTCAGTCTGCTAAAAAGACTAATATGCTGAACTACAATAGTAAAAGTATATACAGCTATGCACAAATCATGGCTGATATTGCCCTCTAATGTAGAATTAACAAATGGACAGTTAATCTAAATGCTACATATTCTTTTTGTTACCTTCTTACTTGGATTGCATGAATTTGCAGAGAATTTTTAGAGTTTTATTTAACACCCACAGAAGATAATGTCAGACTTTCCATTTACTTTGAAGGTAGGTGGACTTATTAGTCATTCTAGCAAAACCCAGTGATTTTCCTGAGAGCTTTGGGATACTAGTGACTGTAGACTGTTCTAAGAGACATTATGAAAGATGTAAAATGCTGGAAGTTGTTTGAGAGTTATAAAATGTGTGTTGGAAAATTTTAAAAAGCTATCTATGAAATCATGACTTTTTATAAATAGATAACCTACAGGATTACTTATATGGAGAAAACTGTATAATTTCCAAACCACTGCTTTCATTGCCAATGAAATATAGCAGTAAGATAATAGATTAGGGAGTAACAATAAAATCTCGCAATATAATGTATTTCAGAAATTGGTAGCTTTCAGATAATATGCATATATTGTAAACTGTTTTGCTTGTGTTTCTTTTTATCTTGTGTTTTCTGAAGCTTTACAGAGTTTTGCAGCATTAATAATAATAATAATAATAATAGCTATTAATTGTTAATCTAAAATAAAACATATGGGAAGAACAACAAATCTCCATTCCATCTGTAATGGATTAATGTAGCACGCAGACTTCTGTACCTGTGTGGTTATACCCAGTAAAAAAGAAAAGAGAGAAACTGCTACCAGAGTTTATAGGAAACATCATAGATTTTACTTGTTGTGGCATCAGATCTGTCAACATGTTTCTCCTTTAAATAGGTTTTCTCACATGTGAACATATGAGATGGGTTCAGCTCACTGAGCTTATACACTTCTTGAAGCTTTGAAATCAATCAATCAATCAAATGTGGTTTGCAAAGTTATCACTTTACAAACCAAAATATGACATCCAACTGTCTATAGAGCTTCAATTTGTTCAGTCAACAAGTCATGAAACATGGATTAACACAATATTAAAGAAAAAATAAAAAAACATTTTTAGGATGAGTTAAATGTACTGATGTAATGTTTTTTCTAACGTGCTGTTAAACAAGGGGTTCTGTCATGATGTGCTAGCCACTGACACTATCACATGGAAAATTAACTTCAGATCAAATGCTTCCAGATAAGATATTATAGGGTTACATTTAATTTGTGAATTGTCTCAGTGGCGTCTCTTTCAGATGTAGATCTTCAGATGTCTTGATTTCAGTCAGTTCAGTGATTACAGTTCAGTTACACCCAGGATTACTTTGTTGGGTTGCTTTAAATATTTCTCTTGCTCCGTCAGAAAGCATCTGATCATTCCAGTTCTTGTTATTATGGGTATAGCAACATGGCATGGCCATGTTTGCTAAAATTAGCTCTAAAAGAGGACTAATTACAAATGTCAAGCTAAACTTATCTGGACTGGTGAGCCTGGTTACACTGTTTCTGATACCCAACTGACCTGTGTATCTCTGCCCAGTCTTGTATGGTTCTGTTTGCATATACCCATAATAACCAAGGGTGGCAAAAGGATCTGAAATTTTAGAGTTTAAAAAGTGTCTTGAGAGAAGTCTATTAAATCAAACTTTGATATGGCACAGCAATGGCCAGACGTTTCCTTTTATCATCTAGTGGTTGTATTATAGTAGCTAGGAAGATCAGCCAATGTAAGCTGAGCAAATCTGTAGTGAGGAAATAACATCTTTTATTAGACAATCAGAAGCAGAAAAAGTAGACAAGCTCATCAGTGTAAAGAGAATATCAGTCAGATTTTCACTTTCTCAGTCCTGACTTTAAAATGGTCAGTGTAAATAGGGACAGATCAAACTTTCTTAAACTTTTTTTTTTTTTTTTTTTTAAATCAAGAGCTTGGTGCCTGAGTTCCACTTAAGTCTCAGACAGCAGCCAGACCATCTATTCGCTAGCCCTGCCTTACCTCGTACATGCAACACTGGTTGGACTGGATGCCTAAAGCTAGGTACCCACACATAGTTCAGATTACCTTGCTTTGCAGAAGGAAGAGGGGATAGCTTTGCCTTTTTGTATAATGGTCTAGATGTTAATGAGGAGCTGGAAGGGATTCTGGGCCTTCCTTGTTCTGTCAAAGGTGAGCTTGCATCTCCGGAGCGCTGTAGTTCCTGCTTTGGATATTCCACTCTATCTGCCTGTGCCATTTGGTCCATCATGCAGACAGGAACACAAGAATCATAGGGTAGGAAAAGCAACCTGATTCTAGCCTAATTTAACAATTAGAGAACTCATTTGACAGACAGTGTGCTGAGGTTCAGTTTCATATTCCCAGGACTTCATAAAAGTGAAAACAGTTATGGTCTAATAAACAATGTCTATATATATTCCAAAGAGCTGGATCTGAAACACTGCTTGTAGCAGACTTTTCTGTGCTCTGCCTCAGGACTCATGACTTTGTGTGTCTGATTACATGGCATTCCCTCTTCAATGACAAGGGTAGAAACAGCCTAGCTCCTCATCCCTTCACCTGCTTTTCCCCCTTCCTTGAACTGTGGTTAGGGCCCTCTTCTACGATCCTTCTTAGACTGGGTGGAGGAAGTTTCAGGACCCAGATCTCCTGGTTTCTTGGCCAAACGGGCCAAACTAAGGCCATTTTGCAAGATGGTGAACAATAGGAGAGAAAAACAATCTCCCCACCACCTTTGTTTTTATAAAGGACTCTGTGAGTCACCTTTGTGGTGGCCTGGGTGACAGGATGGAGGTGCTCAGCATTTCTTATTGGCTCCTTATACATTCACTGGAGAAAAAGAGCCTCATTTAGGTGTCCTTACAGTGCCCTCCGGAGGTCTTCAGGGCCATCTACAAGTCGCCTTGACTCTGTAGAGAGCTTGTGCCTTCTTAAGGAGCATTAGGTCACTCCTCCAGAGAGAGGAACCTAAGCATTAGGCACAGCTGTCCTCCAGTTAGTGGAACTGGGTGTGCACTCCATGTCTAATACTAGTAAGAAACCTAGAAATTGAGGACTGTGTTCAGAATACCATATAGAGTCAGGAACATTCAAAGGAAGAAGAAGGAAAAAAAAAAGAAAGATAGCAGGACAGCAGAAAGAGGAAGAGATGGTCCAGAGAAAGCTGTGCTCCCATCTGAGCACAGAGGCTCTGAATGGGGTTTGGAGGGGAAGAGGGGTCAGAATGATGGGGAGCGTGGAGATAAGTGAGACGTGGAGTGAGGGGAGAGGAGACATGGGGAATGAATTGGAGGTAGAGCACTGGAAGAGGAACTCTGGGCAACGGTGAAGTGAGGAGAGAGTCCTCATTATCTACATGGGGTCATTAAGGTGCTACTGTCTTACAGGCATAATAGTAACTTGCTGATGAATGCTTTCTATACAAATCAGTAGTTTGATTTACTCTACAGATGTTTTATATTTTCCAATCTGCTAGTGTCTGGCTATATTAAGTAGTTCACTGTCCTCTCTTATAAGGTAAACCTAACTCTTAATGAGAGCAGCATGTCCAATTAAATGGTCTGACTTAGGATTTGCCATTGTTATGACTAATTTCTCCAAGGTGATCAATCTTAGTAGCCAACTCAAACAAATAAGAAAAATAGTAAGTCTTAAGGTTGAAATTATTTAGAATTTAATCAATGAATAATGATTCCCAGATGAGACTTGTATGCTTTCCTACAAAGTTCTGCAGTATGTTTGTTAACCATGGCACAGTTTGCCCATCTTTTTCTAGGAGAAACGATAACATTTTTCATACAGGGAAAAGCATCTCACAAAACCAACTGAAAAGCCATTCAGCTTATCCAAGCCAGAGTAGGGATTTGATGTCTCCTTCAAATCTAATTTATATCATACTAGTTGCATTAGTACTGGGGAACTGAATAAGTAAGAAATAGGGTGGATGGATAGTGATTCCCAATAGCACAAATGGAAGCGAGGGACACCATGTGCAGAGAATATGCTGAGATTCAGGTGCCTACCTCTCTTTTGGGTTTTTGAAAGCCTTCCTTTAAGCCCTTGTTCTTCTTTGGGCTTTCCAAGAAAGCTTTATCAACAATCTGAAAACTTAGTTGCGTTGTAAAGTGTAGCCAAGTTGGTGCAGCTCTGTTGATGACAAAAGAGCTATGACAATTTCTTTGTGATGCATCTCCTTGAGCTTTTCTGGTTGTACTTTTGTTAGTCGTGGTGGGATATGTGTTTTTTTCTTTTTTCCTTCATTAGGAAACCTGCAATATACTTCATATATTTAACAGCTACCCTTAAAAACAATGGATTGATTTTTGTTCTTAGCTACACTAGTCTAAATTGAGAGAAATAGCCAAAATGATTAATTCACTTACATTGCAAATTCAGAACATTTGGTAATCTACTTAGCTGAGGGAAGTATTAACACTATAATTTTTCCTGCCGCATGTGAGGCTTCTGCTAGTTCCTCCACCGCTGCACACAGTTGCTTGTGATTTCTCTTATTTTGACATCGCTTCATACTTCTTCAGTGAAATGAGTTTCATTTTATACCAAAGGAAAGCAAAAGGAAGGCCTCTTTCACTATCCTTGGGGAAGGCAATGTGTATTTGCAGAGAAAACACATGGAGAAAGAGGAGGAGTAATTTGTTTATTTGGCTGTCTTCACACAAACACTTTCATAAATACAATTGAGAAGGAAGGCATTGCTTTTGGCAAACAAACTTCTAGCAAGTTCAAGTGTCTGGAAAAGTTTATGTTTTTTGCCCGATCTATCTATTTAGGAAGCTTTCATGGTACAGGCCAGTGCAAACATGAGTTTCAAGGGGCTAAGAACAGAGAGCACAGAGTACATGATAGAGAGCAGAGCATGTGCTGTGACAGAAAAATTCATTGGAAACACTGGCCATGAACTGCCGTTCAAGAGAGAAGAGAAATGTTGCTTAGACATATGCTTGCACTCCTAGGGGACATTGCTAGAGAGGAGAATTCAACAACAAATGAACTCATCCAAAATGAAGGAAATTGTTGTCTTCTGCTTTTTTTGTTCTTTTTGCTAAAGAAAAATGTACATTTCTTAGATTAGAGCTCTTGAGTGTTTTCTACATCTTGATGAACAAGTTTGCCCATCTTCTTCCTAACATCAGTTTGTTGGGCCATTGCTTTTCTCTTTGTCAGTCCATCCTGAGACTGAGAAAACTATCTCTGTGGCAGCTGCTGGCATTGTTTGGATTGAAAAGTAATATCCTGAATAATAGTCATGTATTTTTAGCTGCCTTTTAATATGATTTAGCAGGTGGAACCAGGAAGGTTATCATCATGTGAACCAACACATGCTGTGCAGGCCAGGGACAGTCTCTGGATCACAGCATGTGAATTGTTAGCCTAAAGGGCTTTCACTGGAGTTCAAGGGGAACAGCAAACAGAGGGTGACTGGGACATCTAGGCTGTAGCATGGATTACGGGTAGGTGCTTATCTCTAGGAGAAGCACAGAAGCGCTCTTTCTCTCTGAGCTGCTAGGTATGCAGTGGCTGTGCCTTCACAAGCAATTATTTGCAAGGTATAGCCTACCTGCTGATGTGGAAACGTGGGTGAAGGAAGCTGAATCACAGCCTTCTCTCTTCCCTGCTTTCCCAGGGAGACAGAGCTGTAATTTTGACTGATCCCTATGCAGGCCCCAGTGAAAGAGGGAGAAAGTATTTTCCCCCTTTGTTAAGCACCTCTTTATAACAGCCCACTCATGAAGGTGCAATTATAAAACAGAGGGACTATAGCTTATTTTCTAGCATGTTCTATACACTGCATTTAGCAAAAGTCCTGTGGGGAAAAAATATATAAAATAATATATATAACAGGACTGGGGAAAGAAAAGAAGTTTTTTCAGCACAATGTTGAAGCTTATTTTCATTTCGGTTTGGAACATAATCCAAACTATTCTTCCTGAAATAGATATCTAATAAATTGGTTACAGATCATACAAGGCATTTCAGTTCTGCAAGACTAAAATGCTTCATTCTGATTCCTACTTTTCATTCAAGGAAATTCTATATAATGGAGTTAAAATAATTAGAATTTGGTCTTAAAGGGAAAAACAAAAGAGATACTTTGACATTGGTAGGCTCTTTTTTCTTGGGAATGAAATGATTGAATGGGAATAAAGTGACCAAAGTGATTGAATTTTGAAGTATTTAATTTTGACAGAATTTTATTTTCTGTTGGAGAACCACTGAGCTGAAGTTATTCTGCTAGCCTAAAATTGTGTCACTTTAGTAAATAGTGTTGAGGAAATAAATTACTCACTTGAGTAAACAGACTAACTGTTGGCATTAGTGGGCAGTTCTTCCCTTTAGAGGAGAAAAACTTTCTTTTTGCATTGTCTTCCAGCTAATTTATGACAGCAGAAGGATAACAAGGTTCAGAGCACCAAGATCCAGAGAAAAAATGTCTTGAATTGATGATAGTTTTGTTCTTATTCATTCAGTTTTCTGCTCTTCTGCTCTACTTCTATCCAGTCATACCTGTCATCCTATCCATCCCTGTTTTCTCCTGCAGTATTTCTTCTCATATGTAGTAGCACTCTTCACTGCTCTGCATTTCTAACTAAGCAGTGAGTTTCTGGCCGACTATAATATCCATGTTCTCAGTTCCCTTGTCCACTGCCACAGCAGAAAGAAGAGCAAGAAGCCCATATGGTCCCCAAAAGCAGAGTGTGCCCATCGCAGGAAAAAAAATTAAGCCAACTTGCTGCTAAATGAACAGGGTTTTTTTCTTTTTTTTTTCAGCTTCTGTAAACAGAAACTTTCAAGGAATCATATTCTCACCATGTTCTGATCAGTATCTCAATAGAAAACAAAAGGTATATGGCTGGCTCAACAATGTGTTTTTGTCAGCTGAAAAGTTTGGGGTATTGGTGTATATTAACTAAATGGGAGTTGCCTCTGAAAAAAAAAAACAAAAAAAACCCACAAGACCAAGCAACTTACTTTTTCCTATGCTGCCTTTGAGGGGAGACAAAAGATTGCAGTATGGGACAACTACCAAATTTGCAAAAGTCCAAAGTTAAGTAGAAAAACTGAAAAGCAACTGAAAACTGAGATGTCCAATAAAAAGTGTGAACATACATTTATTATCTGCATCATTACTGAGTAACTCAAAATTTTCATAGCTTCAGGTTACAAAGGCTACATGAAGAAAATCTGCAGCTTTCTGTAAGTTCTGTACCACTGATGGGATATTTACTTACACAAGTGACATCATTCAAGTCACAGTTAGGCCCTAAGAAAATGAGGCAGGGCAAATAATTCTTTATATTCAGCAAAATGCAGATGGAGGAAATAATTACTCATGTATTTCCACCTTGTGAACAGTTTCTTTGTACTCCAGTAAGGAATGTCACCTTGCAAATTAGTCACTCAGTCTGTCATTTCTGATCCGTAATGGTAAAATGACTGTCCAACTAAACAATTTGTAGAACACTTGAAAAACGTTGTGCTATTATTGACTGCACATGAGTCAGATTTGCAATTGATTGCTTAATCAATCTGCATCTGGGATCCTGCATGCCATACCTGCTCTGTTTAAATGAAGCAGCTAGATAGCAAAGCCTGATGTGCATGGTCTTCTCTGGGGTTCTGTGTTTCTCACAGCTTTTTTTTTTTTTTTTTTCCCAGCTGATTTCTTGAGTTTCTGTTCTCTAATCACCTTCTCTGTAATAGGAAAGCTTGCGACCTAGCTGACTGATTTGTGTTCTTCTCCTGCGCTTTTATCAAAATCTTCTTCCATTTAAATGTAGCTAACTCCTTTCTTGGTTCATGCTTCTCATCAGAAAAGGGTTAGTTAATGAAATGAAGATATTTTCTTAAAGTATAGTAGTGGAAGTTCAAATGATGGAATCACTTAAGATATTCTGCTTTCATAACTGAATGTGCCTGTCTTTTGTTTGTACAATGCCTAAACTTGATTCTTCTCTAGAAATAATTTGGCACAAGTTATGTGGTCTCCTATGAATAAAAGGAACAATAGTTGGGTCTTACACTAAGAGTAGATCGCTGGGTGCGGATAGGTGAAAGACTACAATAGGTCAGACTAAAGAAATGGACAGTCCTAGCATAATAATATTCCCAGGTGAAATGTATATTTGCAGCAAGGAATCCTCTTTTAGGGGATGCTGGGAATAAAGGAATCCTTTCTACACTGAAGAAGAACTGAGTCTTCCTACAATTGGGAAAATAGGGAGCTGACCGTATACAGCTTTGGATGATCCATCTGTTCCCCATCGCAAGGTTGTTTCACCATGATAATCTTGCATTGTGGTAATGTTGTGTATGTGGTTGAATAATATTTACAATCAAGATTATCACGTTGTAACAAAGTATATGGGTACTCAAAGACCTTGAGAAAACAGCTGTGTGTGCTGTGTTAGAGAAAAGTTTGCAGGCGTACAATATTAGTTGGTGCAGGAAGTATAGTACATTCTAATTTGTGGTCTGTTAATTTAGGTGAGGAGAGACCTGTAAATTACTTTTAAACAAGCCCTGAAATGTCATTAAAACCTAGGATTTGTTCTGCTAGCCCCATAATGTAAAGAGCTCTGTATCCTCACTGAAAAATCTTCTATTAAATTTCTTCACAAGTTGGAAGAATATGAACACACACTAACCTGATGTTGAATGAGAAGAAAGACTGGGAGATTCTGCACATCCCTAAACTGAAGAGTAGGTGCTTAAAGACTTGGGTGCCCTATTTGTCTACATACTAAAAATAAAGCTACTTCCAGAGGCTGCTAAGCAGTGCAGTCAATGCGGTCCTCCTCTGTGGCTGGGGACAGCAGCATGCACTCACCCTTCCCTTGGTTTGAAACTCCTACAGTGGTTTTGTCCTGCCACCTCGTGGTCTTCTAAGGAATCCAGCAGATACCGCTGCCTGTAAAAACTGAGCTGGTGTAACAGCTTTGTAGAGTTAGTAAATAGGTGGGTTGCCCAGATTAAGTAATGATTTCTGCAAAATTTTAGGGATATTCCATTGCTTGGTTGTTATCTTCAGGCCATGGCAGTTCAGCTTCAATTGCTTTAGGGTATTTTGAAGTTATGGTTGCTTTATATAACCTTTAAGTTTTGAGATGAATTTCACCTAGTTTTCAATCTGTCAAAACAGCATTGCACCCAGAAAATAGTAGAAGGTACTTAGGTGAACAGCTATCCATAAAAAAAAAATAAATAAAAATAAGTAATAATAATAAAAATAAATAAATCACTGCAAAACTATTTTTGTTTTTTAAAAATGTTATTACATTTCTATAAACTTAAATTAATATATGAACTCCTATCTCTGCTTAGCCACATTTTCATCTTTTGGATAGAATAATTCAAGACAGAATAATTTTATAAGCGCATAACTCTGTCAGTTGCAGCCATATAAGACCGAAATGGAAGGATGAAAACATGCTAAGTCACCTGAGACAGTGCCTAGAACTCCTAGTTTAGACTACAAATTTGATTTCAGTAGAGAAGATAATGCTCTTTGTTTCCTCGTTCTACTTTGTGCTAAATGGAAAGTGCAAGTCATATTGTCGATTTTGCCACCCCTAAGAGCGGGAAAAGAGATGAAGATGGGGGAATGTGCTGAGAAGATCCATGGTAGAACATACCGAGGGAAGAGTCGGACAGGGCACCTCTATCTCTCGGTCTGTTCTTCCCTCCCTACTGGCAGAGCTGCCCACTGCCTTGAACCTACTGTTTGGTAATTATCTGAGTTGGGAATTGTGCCATAACTTTCATAACTTTCTTGAAAATTGGGATGAACTATTGATTCTTCACTGGAAAGTTTATTCCATGAAAACAATATTCCTGATATTTGCTTCCAGTTTACAAACTGCATGGTACAGTTTTGTGAGTTGTATCTACCAGAGCTCATCCAGAGGACACTGGCTGGGATTTTCAAGAAGTGTAAGGAAATTAGAAGCAATCCTTCTGGATTCTATTCATAAGAACAGCCAACATAATTTGTAGTACTACCATTTATTGTCAGAGGGAATCACTGATGCACAGCTGAGAGGACTCCATATCATTTTGCATGAAGAAAGCTTAGCATAGTTTCAGTAAAGTTTGGAATGCATTTTGGGAAGATAAAGGCATGAAGCTACCCCACCTCCCCCCCCCCAAAAAAAAAAAAAAAAAAAAAAAGTAGTCCTGGCATTTTTCTAGCTTTTTGTGTTGTCTTTGTTAATGTTCTAAGTAATGAAGACACTAACGATGATACAACTATGGAAGAAATGGACTTAATATATTCTGTATATTGTAGGAGTGGACCTGCAAATCAACTTTTCCTGGTGCTTAACTTATTCTCTTCTGTGTTTTGCTTGTCTCTGTCTCTTCTCTTTCCTTGTGGGGCACATATGTTTTTGATCATACATGCCTTTGTTACTGATCTTTTTTACTATAAAACTGTGTTCTTTCTTTTTCTATTTTCCTGCTTTGTTCTTCCTGAGAGACATTGTTATCCATACAAAGACAAACAAGGCAGTTCCCTAAGAGTTATCAGTACCAAAAAATATATATCTGGAAGAGGCAGAAAATGGCTGAAGAACATGAGAAAAAGATAGATCTAGCTTGGTAAAACTCATCATAAAGGTCAAAAGATATTAGAATACTCAGCTGCATCACTTGGAAATTAATATGTAAAGAATGCATCACCTGGAAATTAATACATAGGGAAGAACAGAAGTTATACGAATGTCAGAGCATATGTGCTCTAAGAGCATATGTGGAAGACAAAATTGTAGGAAATACAAGCATCGTATGGAGATCTGAGGAAGTTTGCTGATAAATAAAGTTAATATAAAAACTCCCCATAGCTGATAAAGACTAAATATATTTAATTCCTTCTAGTCTTTGCTAATTAATATCTTAAGTTTACATTGCTCACTCAAAAATCAAGACTGGACGTAATAAAGACTATTCATACTATCATAGCTCTAACCTTTGTGATGTGACTTATCATGATATTTTGGAAACAAATATGTTCTATATCCTAATATTCATTTCCACGTGAACATGGATTTTTCAGAGATGGAGGAGTTTCTAGCCTGGGTTCCAATGCTTTGTTGATTATGATCCAACCCCTAAAAAGCGGGAGAGAGAAGAAAATAGACAAAACCATTGCTTGAACAACACACCAAATGTTAGCCTCCAACACCTGGAAACCTCTGTCTCATTCTTTTTGAAAACAATAGTATAATTGCAAGACATTGCCACAAAACAAGTGCAAGACTTGTGACACTGTTTTTGTACATTATTTTCATTGTCATCATATCTTTGTCTTAGGTGAATGTATAGTAAACATTTATTGCTGTAGTATATACTTCAATTTCATTAGTTTTTGAAATGAATGTTCTCACCTATAATAACATGCAAAGTTTTTCTATAGGTACTGACTTTACTTGCTCACTCCAAAGCAGTAACAAGATTGATTTTTTTGCTGATATCATCTCTGGGCTTACACTGTAATTGTGAGCAATTGCTGAACACTTTAGCTCCTTCACTTCTTGCTGAAACAAGTGGAGGTCAAGTCCCCAGTTTAGGAAACCATTAATGCATATGTTATTTTCTTAAGAAGCTAAATGACATGAAATAAGTGCTGGAAAATATGCTCTCCTGTTGTAGTTGGACTTGCATGTAAATATAACAGTCAAAACCAGCCAATGGTAACTATTGTGCCTATCCATTGTTGCCTTTAAATTCAATAGCTTTACTATTGACTTCAGTGGGAACAGTTAGGTGTATATGAAATACTTTTAAGAGTTACCTCTTAAATAATATTTAATAATATAATTTATAAATATACACATAATTTATAATATTAATTATAAAGATATTAAATAATATTAAATATTATATGATTATATAGGTCCTATACTGGTCTTCTCCTGGTTACACTGACTGATGTTTCAGAATTACCAGGTATGAATGCTTAGATTCATCTAGCTTCATTACCAAAAGTGCTATCAAATTTCTAATACGGAGCATGTTTGAGTCTCTAAAATAAGAAGAACTTGTAAAAAAAAAAACTACAACACAGTAACTTCTGGATGATTTTTTTTGGCTAAACTACTATTGAATCATGGAGGAATTAGCCCTGATAAGGGATTTAAATCTTGATTCTAACAACTTAACTTTTCTCTACACATCAAGATCACACTTGACTCTTGGTGGCCTTCTGGGCTAGAAAAAGAGATGACAAAAACTGCTGGAACTCTGGGCAGATTGTTCTGCCAACTCATGATTCCCAGAGCAAGCCATACGCAGGTAAAGCGGGTCATTACGTCAATAATTAGCTTGAATTTTCCAGGAAGGAAAAGTCATGTTCATGTTATCAGGTCTAAATATGCAATGGGAACAAAATTCTGCTGCTATGCCAAAACTAACAAGTGATTGAAATAGAGCTCTATATTTAAGACAAATGGGACTGTTTAATACCCTCATTCAACATATGATCCCGCTTATCTTTTGATAAGTTTTTTTTTTATTCAGCTTACACATGGTTTTAATTTTCTCCCATTTTAAACATATCCCTTACTTCTGTCATATTATTTTCAACCTCTCTTTCCACTTGCACTACATATGCTTTTTAAATACATTTTTCTATTCCTGCTTTCTCCTTGTTAAACTGGATGCTGCTTTATTGCATTTTATCCAGATAGATTATATATACAGTAGTATGAGGAAGAAATGTTGCGACAGAAGGAAGTGAGGTTTAGTATTGCTCTCTTTGCATTTTGTTCCAATACCACAGTAGCATTTAAAATGAAAAGTACGCCTGAATTTCTTTTGTTAATCCCAGTTGCTTTATTCCTGGCACACACACTACAGCAAAATCTAAGATTGCTGAAGATTGTGTTCATCAGAAAATGTGAAAGCAAAGGCTTCTGATACCACAGAGCAATTCTTCTTAGGATCCCTAGTCACATTTGCAAACCGTAATTCAATTCTTCAGTCAACCATCCTTTGTAATGAGACCTGAGCTGGAACTTTCCATATTGATTTGTGTGAACTCTCTTCCTCTTGGGACTTATTTGTTCTCTTTCCCCCTACTCCACTCTCTATGTCTATTGTTTCTCTGTTCTTTATATCTCCCTATTTTTTGTACTGCTGTATTTTTCCCCTGCTGCTCACTGTGATAAGAACTGAGATGTTAATTTCTTATTTTCTAGCTGTCTGTGTGAAAAGACCTCTCTTCTATTCTAAGGTTTTCTTCATGCATAAATATCTTTACATTGGGGTAAATCTAAAAGGAGGAAGCAGTTCATATTTATACATGATGAGGGAACCAAAGAACACTTAGAAATTTTTTTTTTATGCTGTATTAGAGAATTGTAGAATAAATTTAAAAATATATCTTTTTTTTTTCAGCCTGTCCCTAACAGTGTGAGGTTATTCAGTTCTGACAAGTATATTTAATGTGAAAATTGGTAAAGTCTTTCTGGTTCTATTTTTCCATCCAAAATGGCATTATTAAATATGGATTTTTTTTTTTGAAAAAATATATCAGGTATCTCAGGATTCTTTATATTTATGAGAGTCCATTTAAAAGAAAATTGTCTTTTTCATTTAAAAGATTGATAAAATAATTTCTTACCTTGAAAGTGAAAACTTGCAATAATATCATTTTTGGGCAAAATGTTAAATGAGCAATGTCATTACAGCATTTGTGAATGCCTTCAGAACTGTCAAGAATCTCTGTCAGTTTTTTTCTGTTCTGCTGAACATGTACAAATCCAAAGTGCAGCCTCTGAGATATCAGCAGGAATGATCCAGCTCTAGGGCTGGCGAGAGGGAGAAGCCATAGGGAGTACTATAATCTGAAGAGAGGTCTCACTGAGAACCAGGACCGTCAGACAGATGAAGGTTCCTATGCAACCTCAGCTTCTGTTCCTTTGTGCCCTCCAGTTCTGTGATGCATTTTCAAATTCTAGATGCTTTGTATGCATAGTCATTAAAAGACAGGTTATTCTCAAATCTGTGCATTCCAGAAATAGTGGATTAGGAGCTCATTGTGGTAGGACCCCTTCAAACACACCACAAAAACATGTTTTTTTTTCCCCAAAACTTTATACTATGTCCATTACTATGACTAATGCATGACAAACATGCTCATATCATTCAGCACAGATTTTTTTTGTTCCACCCTCATCAAGAGATGATCCTACTTCTGGTGGATTATAAATTGAGTCTCTAGAAAAGATCGAGCCACTTTGACCGCAGTACAGGGACGATGCCCCTATTTTCATGCTGAGTGCTTGTTTGCTGGCTTATCTGTGGGCCAGCATGGGAAGAAAGCAGAGCAATGTCTAAAACTGTGAAGGAACAGGAGTAGGAGAACACATTATTAAGGAGCAGTTAAGAGGAATTGCATCTTCTGAGGTTTAAAGAACAGACCTGTGAACAGATTCTAGGAGTTAATCATGGATTAACACTGCTGGGACTGAGGGAGTCAGCTAAGACTCAGTGAAGCTTCTGTTGGGTAGTGTTTAAAGGCATTATCTTATGAAAGATAGGTATTGCCAAAGAAAATGTAAGCAAGGACTGCAATTATTTGCTTTGAGGTAGCATGACTAATCCACAGGTTTTGCTGATCTGGGGTAGGACTGAAGCTCCCAGTCTGATGCTAGGAAGGGCTTGCGTGCATTTCCTTCTCATGTGCGTCATTTCCAGTTGTCCCCAAGGCTTGTGCTGCATGACTTCTTTATTTGCAGAGAGTAAAGCAAAGGGCTTGGATGTACACCCCTGAGATGATCCTAATGTATTATGAAGGATTATATAACTGGGAAGGAAGCTGGGTCTCCTATCAACTCACTTTCCTACATGACTGTACTTGACCCTTTTCAAAATGTTTAGAACTGTTAACTTACAATAAAGTTTTACATGGAAAGAAGATTCTGTTGAAACGTGATTTTTTAATTTTTAACCTATGGTTTTATTATGAATCTGTCTAACTCATAAATATTTTTCCAGTGAAGGCAGTTTTTGAATACTAGCTAAATTAATCAAGCGGCAGTGCAGTGGTTTCGCTTTTATCTGTGCGTGAATGCTTCACTTCTGAGTTTTAGGTTAACTCCTGAACATAGCTAAAGGATTCAGAAACATTATATTTCTGTCAGATGCTCTGTATTGGAGTGAAATCCTGTCTTCTACCTCCCCACTGTATACCCTCAGGTTCTACCTCATGCTACTGGCAATAGTTCTCAATACATATAAATTCTGTGAGACTTACACATGAGCGCGCACACACACACACACACACACACACATATTACACACACACACAAACAAACCCCACCAACAAAAAAAGCCCTGGTAACACAATCATTTCTAGGAGGTATGTGTTGAATTGGCTTCTACTAACATTTCAGAGGTATGATACAGCATAGCTCCCAAGTATTCTTTATTTTTATTTTTTTACTAGCAATTTTGGATTTCTATAGGTTTGTGATAGCAAAAAGTGGCCAGACGAGAAAGATCCTTTTACTGCAAATGAACAAAATGTTTTATCTAAGCAATTAGTTCTTTGATGGATTTGAGACTCTTCTATTTTCTGCATTTATTTATTTATTTTCCAATAGAACAGTGGAATACAGGGGGCCTGGCTAATGCTGGAATTTCTCCCAGCTCTGAGTAGCTGATGCTCCATCTGAAGTAACTATAGGAGACAGAAAAGATAAAGAGTAGGAAATCCGTCTGTCTTAGCGTAGGCATCTATAAGTTAGTTATCTAACTCAGGGCTAGCTGTGCTACATTCCCTTCAGAGGCACATCCTGGGAATGATTCATCTCTGTATAAAAGAGATAAACAGCTCCAAGGTTAGATGAGATGAGTCTCATGCTGAAGAAAGAATTTTGTTGTTTGCTATTCAGCTCCCAAGTTTTACTGTAGTAGTGATGGCTAAAATAACTTTATTTCCCTTTCTCTCCACCCCCTCTGTTCCCAGTACGTATCTGCTGAGAAAAGGCACAGCCACTTCTTTTG
This sequence comes from Apteryx mantelli, assembly GCF_036417845.1. Lineage (NCBI taxonomy): Eukaryota > Metazoa > Chordata > Aves > Apterygiformes > Apterygidae > Apteryx > Apteryx mantelli. The sequence goes on from NC_089980.1 coordinate 124,623,226, forward strand.
AATGTCAATCCTGTTGCATTTTTGACCTTGACATTTGTTAATTGCTGCAATGTCCACATGGCCATAGGCAATGTGGAATATGTCTGTTTGTGGTGCCAGGAGCACAGCCTGGTGTCCTGTGGCCTATACCGAGTTTTAAGAGCATCTTCTCTGCAAGTCCATGTTCTCTTCTGTGTAGTGCTGTTATGACTTTACTGAGTGGAAATGTTATTTTTTCACACAGTATTTTTCACACAGTCACATTATATCCTTTTGTCCGTGATCCATACTTTACATTGTATTTCTCTGCATGGTCTTTTAGCTCTTGCATAAAGTAGCTACTCCTTAACACGCCATCTCTGAAGTATTTATACTCTGATGCTATTATATGCTGTGGCTGGTGTGTGTGGCGATGCCAATATGGCAGAGATTTTATATCTAAAATACACTGTGACAAAGTGTGGCACCAATGGCCTAATTGTTTTTTTTGTTGTAATCTACAAGTTAGTAAGAAAAAGTAGGTCAAGACTCAGTAGTTTGTTTTTATTTTATTTATTGTGTATGAATTTTTACAGTACAGTCCTGTTATTGAAGAGGTGAGGTGCAACAGAATTAGAATATAAATCAAAGGTAGTATAACAGAGCATAAAAGCATTACGATTTTATCACACTAAACAGGTGTTTATTGTACTGTCCTCATCACCACAGGTATATGAACCCCTACAGTGCTAGCTGATGTTTATGACCTTTGTAATAAATTAGAGAAAACAAGAGGGGGGATTGTAAAATAAATTGCATGAATTTCTCAATGTTCTCCCAGAAGGAATTTTTCTAAATGTGTTTCATTCTTCACTTCCTTTCCTCCCTGCCTATTTCAATTCTTCCCCCCCCCCCCCCATACAGGGATTCTTTCTCATTACACTAGCAACTCTGATTAAAAACGCATTGGGTGAGGATGATATCTCACTTCTCGGCAAAGGGGAACACATGCGGAGCTGTGCCGTCTCTGATTAGCATTGTGGTAGCCTCCAGCTGTCTATCAGTTTCCTTTGTTTAGTCATTGAGCTCAGCAGGATTACTAGGGTGCTTAAAGTTAAACAAAAATGCAAATGTTTGAAGGGTCAAGGCCCAGGAGGCTTTTAAGAGCAAACCATGTTGTTACTTGCTTCTGCAAGAGAGAATAATTTTGAGCACTCGCTTACTTTTCAATGCTAGAAGGATAATCCCCTCTTCCCTCATTATAACCAGTAATAACAATCAGGAGAATCTGTTAGTTCAAGGACACTATAGCTTGAAAGTCCCAGGCTTTGCCCTTCAGTTTGTAATTTAGTACTTAACCAAGATATTAGATTCACGTTTCTTTGCATTATTCTGTCCAGAGGGTCATTAAGCAGATTCCTGGCAATGCCACTCTCCAGAATTATGTGAACAGTCAATCTTCACTTGCCCATGTTTCATGTCTTGAAGAGACCTGTGTCTGTGTAAATGGAACTGTGTTTTTGTTTTTGCTTTATTATTATCTTTTATTTTTTTTGAAGTCCTTGTTTGACTTGCCCTATTTCCCTTTGTGATGAAGCAACTGCTATTTGTACTGTTTTATGCTGATCTCTATCTTATTTCAAATTACATAGATGAATTAATTTGTGGTGAATATTTTCTTCTTTACAGATTTTGTAACTAGATACTAACAAATTAATTCTGTGTACTCTGTATACCGACCTTTCTCATTCCTAAACTTAACTGGGATGCTACAATGTACTAGAAAATAACTAAAAGAGAACTGTTAGCATAACAATAGTATTTACCTGCATACAAAGTTTGTGGTTTCTGTGAATCTTTTCACAGTATACTTCAGGATAACATATTGATGCAGTATTCAGTGAAAATAAGGTAAAGAACAAAGTGGAGATCATTACTTCAGGAATTATGAAAAAATGATCTTTGTTTGGAGTTGAAAATTGGAAGCAAGACATAAAGCAGAATTTTCAGAGATAAAATGTTCAAAAGGGTGTTAAGATGTATGTCACTATCATAAAAATAAGTCAGAGAGTAAAGAAACATCCAAAAATTCTGAAAGAGATATTCTTCTCTACACCTATAGAAACATTAACCAACTGCTTAGATCAACTAAGCCTCCTTTTCTTCTCTCTTCATCCAGTTAGTTTAGTAAATAGAGAAATTCTAAAGATTTGTGGGTTCAGCCCCCTTCCACATCTGTTCTGAGTTAAGGATATTCCTGGGGTATCTGAACGGGGCCCACTGTACTCAATCATTCATGTATAGTGGTGGATTAGGTGACCTAGAAACTCTCAGACCTATTAAAATATGTTGTATATCTCAGAGCAGTCTTTCTAGCGATATTTAAAGTTTTTCCTTTCAAAACTCATAGAGAGCAGAATCAGTCTCTTGCTGCCCAGTGCAGAAACTTTCATAGTCTTTAGGGGGGTCTCAATCTGGCCACTGTTAGATCCAGAGATGAGCCTCTGGCTTAAATCAGAATAGTTCTTTCTTTGTTTCAGTGAAGCTTATAGAAGCTATTATTTTCCCAGTTGGGACAGAAATACAGTGAGAGGATCCTTGTGTGATTTTTCTGAATGTATAATGATACTTGATGAAGCTAAGATGAGCTCTTTAGGAAGCAGCACAGAGGCATTTCAATCATACACACTTACCTCACTGATGACTGAGCTCACATTTTTGCTCAGCAAAAACATTGCCTTTGCCTGCAAATTAGTTCTAAATTCTATAACAGAACTGAATCCTGTTTCCAACATTAAAGCGTCATAAGATAGTGAGATGATAATTCTGTAAAATTGCTTTTTTAATCTATACTATTTATTTTAACATCTCAGTAAACTGAAAAATAAAGAAAATACATAGGTTAGATCTATTTTTTTCCCCCCTATCTTTCTCCTGCTTTTGGTTGTGTTATACACAGGCAGGAACTCCAGTCAGGCCAGTGCTATTGTGCAATATATACAAAAGGGTGGTACCGACCCAAGGTTTATGAACTTTAAATATAGGATAATAGGCTAGAGATACAGAAAAAGAGAATGCTGGAGAGTTCATGAAATAATGGGACGTCACTGGTCTCCAACATCGCAAGGGGAATGGAAATTGCCTGCATGTCTTCATAGAGAAGAGCTAGCTCCTGTGCCACGCTGTTCTCCCTCTGCACGGCTCCTGGGGCAGCACAGGGCAGGGACGCACGGACGCTGCCCAGAGTCGGAAGTGGACCTGGCAGCACGCAGAGGAGCCCCCAGGTCATTCTGGACTCTGCAGGGGTCACGATTACTGCAGAACCACCCTTCAGTTTCTAGAGCTTTGACTCCCTTCTAACTCTAATGTAAGCAAACAGCATGTTCTTGGAAGTGATTAAAATTCAGGTCATATTTCTAACACCGTTGGTTGTAGTTTCCTAGCTAAATTATAGCACAAGAAAATACAGCTTGGCCTACCTGCGTTCACCTGTGGTTACAAGAGGATGAAGTGGCCTTCATTTCTATCTTCATATATCACATAGTGTTCCTGGCAATGGTAGATGAGTGCTGCTTTCCAACCCAGAGGGGTTTATATTTCAGCATGAGTGCAGTGATCCATATACTGTTATTATCACACCACACCATGCAGTCTCTAAAGCACCTTGGGGTCCATCTCTCTTGGATGAAAGGCATTATAAAAATGAAAGGTATGTTCATAATGGTTTGCAGTAGAATACTGCATTACTCTCATTGGGCTACAGTGATGGATTAAGAGGAACCATTGCCCTCAAGATAAAAAGGCTTGAGTGAGTTATGTACTTCCTTCTCAATGCATTCAGAGTGTGAATATATTAAGAGTAGTTTTGGCAGACCCTGGCAGAAGGCTGAAAGAAAGTGGGGAGGCGACCAACTTTTGATAATAACTCATTAACGTATCTGTCATACTCATAACTCTCTTTAAAGTACAGGCAAAGATGGCTATTCACTGCTGTGCAGAGGAGAAAATGAAGAGACAGTGTAAGAAATGAAACACTATTTTTAAAGTACCTGTCTAAAGGAAACTTTGAAGAGGCTTGGCCTCCTAAGTTATTCACGTTTTTGAGAAATCTTTAAATGACTTACAAGAAGTCACAGTTTGAACACGGGACAGAACTAAGAATATCAATACTATCTTTAGCCTCACAGCCTATTACTTTATTCCCAGCTGACAACAGCGATTGTTTTTTCTGAAATAAAGTTTCCTGTGGGACTAAACTAGCTGCAGCAAAGCTTCCACTTGGAGGGTTTCTTGAAGATGGACACAGACAAGTTCCCCTCTAAAATGTGCTGCTGGTCAGCCTGCAGACTAGGGAGATGGAAGAGCCTGGCTACGCCGTTCTCTGCTCTGATTCAGAAAAAGTCAGTGTGTCCTAGACGAGTTTCATAAATACTGTTTCCTCTTTATCTCGTTAGAAGAACTGAGGAGTCTTGGCTTTGGTCCAGCCCAGAAGTGAGGATGTTTTTGTGACCCCAGAAAGTTCTCCAAAGCAGGAAAGGTTTCCTGTTCCACTTTACTGTTCCCAATGTTGTTCTGGGGTAGAGGCATATTTATATTGTCAGTATATGTAAAAAGTATCTAACTGTTCCATGGGGGGGTTGCTTTTTAATATTAGACTTCCTTGTTCCTGATTCAGAAACTGCTTTTTCCAAAAATATGAACAACTGAAATTTGCCTTTGCAGAGCACAGGAAAGTGCTTTCGGAGGCATTCAGAAAGCAACCAGATTGTGCTGGAGTCCATCTGCATCCCAGACTCATCTTGTTTTAGGAGGAAGTATCTTTCAAAAAGCTCCACCTACATCCCTGACACAGCTGTCTTGGATGATGTTGTAAGTGGAAGAAAGTCAGGTTTGTGACCTTCTGCTCCTTCCCTTCCACATGGAGTCAGGAAACTGTTCTTGCCCTGCTCACCTCTCTGTGGCACCGGCAGCCAGCAAAGTGGGAGTAAGAAATATCTTAAACCTTCCAGCACCCACATCCGGATGTGTAGATCAGAAGCTGGCCTGTTACAAGGAAAGAAAGAGCTCAGCGAATTAAGTGAATTAAGGAAGTATAATTTTTTTCCCTAGCTGTATATCCTTGCAGTTTGAGGTTCAATAGTTATCTGCCAGTTCTTTTTATTTTCTTCTCATATTCTAGAACTTTTGTATTTAAATCATAACGTGCGGCCTACGTGTCATCCTCCAGCTCCACATGATGCATCTGTTGTTTCATTTTCATTTGTTCCTCCTGTTCCTCTACCTTTGACTCTTGTCACTGATTTTGTAACATTCGGTTAATATTTCAGGATATTGTTAGTTTGTGTGACATTTTACAGTCCATGCAGTTGCAACACAACTGGCTAGCATAGGCCTATTGAAATTACCAGCTATGTAGTCAAATAGTTAATTCAAGTTTCATGAGGGAAACTGGCAGAAACATAACACAGAAGATTTCCATATTGTGGAAGTAATCACCTCTGAGTCTCCCGAATAATTCAAGGGAGGTTCACTTTTTTAAAGTTAGTTAGGTGTGTAGCTTTTCTCAAAAACAACTGCTATATGTTATCTACATATTTAGCTGTCTATATAACTGAAACTTGGTATGTATTTGTATCCCGGCAAGGGAGCTAGGCACTGTGGTAGTTTACTGATGCAGGGACTGTTAGCATTAGATCAGTGTGTTTCCCCGGGCTTTCACCAACAGGCTTCCTGCTGGTAAAGCAGCATTTGGTCACTTCTACCTCCATGAGGAGGAAGGGGCGAATATAAATTAGGGAAATTTTTAATTGCAAGTTTTGTACAGCAGAGACAATCCTATGGGACAACTAAGGTAATCCGTTCTTGGTTTTTGCATTGTGAGATAGTGGTTATTGCCTGATATTTTTAGACCAGTGGCACAGGAACATGTCATCTTGAACGCACCCTTTCAGCATGCAACAAAAGATGAATATAGCACATAACCAATGCATATATCTGTCCTTTCAAGTAAAGAAGAATTTGTTAGGCCAACCCTGCTCCTGTGCACTATATCCCATACTACCTTTCACACTTATGAAGAACTGGATGCTTATTGCTCATAGCTTGGCTCCCACACAAGCAATATATAAAACTGCATTATATTATACAGCAGCTCCACGCACATATAAAATTACTTATGCATAAATGCCTGAAGGAGAGGGATTTTGATTTCCAATGTTAATGTCCAATTCACAAAAGCTGATGTTTTCCTCCCTTTTGCCAGTAGATGGCAATATGTTATAGACTTGTGGAAAGTGCAACATTAAACTTGCTGTTTTTCGAAGAGGCTTTTCAAAACACTAATCGATCCACAGAAATACTAAATGCAGGAAACCTAGCCAAAATTTATTTCAAAATATCCCTGTTTTTGTTGGTTTTGGTTGTTTGTCTTTTTTTTTTTGAGGAGGAGGAGGGGGAGTTGTTGAGAAGGGGGTTGCTTTGTTTGTGTGTGTGAGGGTGTGAGGATATATTGCAGGGAAGGCTGAATGAAACAACTCTGTCCAGGATGCAGCATTACATATAAATTTTAAGTAGAACAGAATAATTACAACATAGTTCTTGCCTACATGAGATTATAATTACCTGCCTGTAATATAATCATTGAATGCACACATAAGGGCATTACAGTAAAGTGAACTTTTAAAAATGAGAGGGAAGAGTGACATGAGAAAAAGAATAATATTATGGCTGTGGAGGGAAGGACCCAGCTCTCAGCCAAATATTCTCTAACAAGTTATCTTCTCTAATAAAGTGAGCCTTTAACTAGGTTTTAAAAATAATAGGATGGCTACTAAATTAGTTATTACTGAATAGCAAAAAAAAAAAAAAAAAGTCTTTCTGATTCCCTTATTTTGGCATGACCTTCACTGGTTCTTCAGCCTTGCCTCATCTTCACTGATTTGCCTTTTGCTTGCAGACTTCGGGAGAAAGCAGGCTAAGAGCTCTACGCCCACTAGTGACTCTTTCACAGTACTGGAAATCTGCTAGGGGAAGTGTAGTGGCTTTCTGCATATTTTGTGGAAATGCAGCTGCCCAAGCGTATTGGAATGGACACAAAGCTGCACAAGAGAACTGAGTCTTTTGTGTATTAAAATGCTGCTTTCTGTCTTAGTTTCAATGTTGCTATAAAAGCTATAAACAACAGCTTTGTAAGTTAAAGGACAAAAATATTCAAAGACCAAAACCAACTCAATCTCCTGGAATAGCTCAGTTGGTTATAAACTCTCTTCATCGTAGTAGCATTTATTTTTTGTTTTAATGGAACAAAAAACAGTGAGGTGGAATAAAGATCAGCATGATATCTGGTTAAATAATCAGGGGAAATCTGGTTTGCGAAGGAAATAAAGCATGAGATGAAACTACTGCAGACATTCCCCTACATTGGGAAATAACTTTTACACATACAATAATTGTATTTATTTCAATAAGATTACTTATCTGAGTTGCAATTGCTGGGATTTCATGGGATCTATATTTTACACTGTTTGGGATGTTTTGTAGTAGACAGGATTATTAAAAAAAAAATCACTATTTGTAGATTTATTTGGAAGTACATGGAAGTATGAATTGAACTTAAAAAGCCCACAGTCAGTTAAAAATCCATTTTTAACAGCTTTTAATTATAACTGTCATATCAAATTTGGTCAATTTAAAGGTTTTTCTAAACAGTTTACACTGAAAAGTAGATAAAATCTACTATCTGAAGAGCATGGCTCTGCTCTTTTTACTTTGCAAGGTGTCTCCAGAAGCAGAGATTACAGAATTGGAATTCATCTGACAGATTTGCTAATGATGCATAACATGAAATAAAGGAAAAAGAGGCTCTCTCTATTAATAACATACTGACTTTATAGAGCAGTCAGCTGGAGGTATTCTGGCAATATTTGGCAAGTCTAGAGGTTTGGAGCAGACTCATTTAAGAATTATTTTTGTTATTCAAAGCTGTTTAAAATGACCACAACTATTTGGGCTTAGAGAATTTAAGTAGAATCTAGAGATTAGGAGGTGTTTGGTGACACTTGAGATATATTGGTACCATAATTTGTGACAGTCTAAAAATATTCAGATCTGAAAATATCAACAATGAGAAATAATTACGAAGTCCACATTTTTTTAACTCCAAAGATGTCTTGATTCTTCTTTTTTTACATTTTTAGTTAAAAATGTACCATAATTTGGAAGATTCTGCAGTATCTAGAATTGCAATCCTTAATTTTTTCCCTTAAATTGTGGGTGGGGAAAACACTTAAGAAAAACTACTTAGAAGTCACTAATGGAAAACAAAACTACATTTAAAAAAAATTATGAAGAAACAAGGCTAATAAAAGTCAGTTGCAAATGCAACTTTCAAGAATCTGGTCCTTATCTTAGAGTAGCACAGAAAAGTCCTGTTGAGTTAGCTGTCTTCTCTTCAATTTGGAGATAAGACATATGATTCACTCTTCCCTCTAAAACTACTCATCTAGGATTTTGTCCTCTCAAACAATAGAGCTTTGTACATCGACATAACCCTAAGTGATAGAGATTTGTTTGTTGAATGTTTCATTTTGTCTTACATGTCCACTTTCAGACACATCCTCCTTTTTCTCCCTGTACCCTCAGCATTAACTGTAGGATGTCTGGGGAAGGTGAAGAGAAGAAAAAACTGAAACTGAAATTTTGAGGCTGCAGATAGTAAATAAATAGTGCAATTATGCTCTCTTGGCCAATAGAAATGGAAACCAGAGAGGAGAGGGAGAGGGGAAACGGGGATTCCCATTCTACCTGGGAACTTAATCTGTTCTTCAAGACTGAGCCCTGAAAGACACCCTGACTCCAATCAGCAAATCATTTACACGCATTTCCCCCAGGAATACTTGCATGCTTAAACTTAGTTAATCATGACACATGATATTTCCGTGATTCTTGTAGTAAAAATACTCTTCACCAGTGGATGTCACTGTGAGCTCCTGGGCAGAGCAGCTGAATGATGCTGCAGATGAATCCTTGCAGAGGAAAAAAAGGATCTGTTGGTGATTTAAATTGGAATTCTCTTGCCATACACTGAAAGATAGGAGTATCCTGCTTTTGAGAGGTTTCTTAAAAAAAAAAAAAAAAAAAAAAAAAGTACAGTAATTAAGCTTGAATTTTTTTCAGTGGTTTAGCATCCAAACATGTATCTCCATTTTTTTTCTAGCTAGAACAAGCAAAATAAAAATAACAAATACACAGTTAAAGCAGTGATAAATATTGCTGTGTCTATAAAGTTTCTAGTTGTGTTGTTACGGGCAGGAGAGCTGATAAATTGGGAAATCCCTGAAGCATCATTTAGTACCCAACACTGAAAATTTTATTTATGTAGATAAATAACACTCCTTTAATGCAGCAAATCTGTTAGAGTGAAGTCTGTATGGTTTTGTATTTATAATGTGAGCATTTCAGAAGCATAAGTACCAGTTTATGCAAATAAGTCCCAAACTCATCAGTTTTACCTACCTTATTATTGATATCTATCTTCATTGAAGCCATGTACTGAGTACACTTCATTAAGGCTGACAAGCCAAAGGCTGCTGCTTCTCCCTGGGAATTGCCATCTTCTTTACAATGCAAAAGCCATTAAATAAGCCTTACACAGTAAGTCAACTCTTTCTCTCTCTCTCTCTCCTTCAAAAGGCTTTTTTTTTTTTTTACTCCACAAATCCTTCTTAGAGAGACAAGGAAAGATTCCTTACAGTGAAAATCTTGCACCTTTGCCCTTTTCCAGAGGTATGTTTGCCATAGATTCCCCAGCGTCCTAACCACACAATAAGATATTAATCATGACCTTGCAGTTAAAGTTGTATATATACATTTTTTTGAAGTGCATTTCAAACAAATGTTGTCTCTACGTCGCCTCTAAATATGTTTTAGTCTTCTTTACAACATTTTGTAACACATCTGTCATATGGTGAAAATTAAAGGTAAAACCAATGTTACAAAAAACAAATCATACTTCTTTGTATACAATGCTCTGGATAGAGCTGCTGAATGAGGGAGATCTTACTCACAAGCCTGATGTTTGCGTAAGCTTTGCTAGAGCCTTTTCACATAGGTTTCTTCCTAGACCGCTTACTGTGTGGTCACGTGTGAGAGAGGGAATATCCTGACTCCTCTCCAAGGCCAGTTCAATTCCTTGCTGCACAGAGAAGGACTTCTTCTGAGAGGGTGTTAACAAAAAAATCCTGCTGTGGTTCGTGAGGTCCCACTTGCTAATATATGCCCATTTCCCTGTTGTACAAGCCAGGCCCTTACCTTAAAAAATCCACTCCTGCTCTTGCTTTGTGTCACATATATACTTCTCTACTTTCTTCTAAATATATGGCAGTTTCTGAGGTTGTATGGTGCCACATCAGTAGCTAGGGTTGGGATAAGTTATTGAGGTTTGATTATTTTTTTAAGAATGATTTTTATAAAAGCATCCCCAAATTTTTAATAATTGCCTTCTTCCTTACTTGCGGCTCAAGGCCAACTCTCCCTGTTACTTCTTAGGCTGACAACATAACAGTAGGTTTTCAATGGGATGTTTTCAGAGTTGGCTTTTACTGCTATTCTTTATCCTTAGCAGGAAGCTGTCTGCAGACTCAAGCTGACATCACTGCAATCAGCTTATGTTCAGCTTTTTGACTTTTTTTTTTCCTAAACCCTAGGATTATGGGATCTGTTTTACCTTTTACCTAAAATAAAAATAAGGATTCACTTGGGATCTAGGGCTTAAGACGTATGTCTATTGTGCATGCACGTTATAGGCCAGTGACCTGTGATTTGGGAAAACTGATGTTCAAGGATTTCACCATGAGGAAGAAGTCCCATTTCTTTGGAATTAGCTTGCCCTGCCCCTAACGTAAGGATGTATATGAGCCTGGGGATGGAGCTGCACTCAGAATATCTCCCCACTCCGTGGTTTATTATTGTTCCTTTTTACACACTGACACGGAGGGGGTGATCTTAAAGTTCTGCAAATCTATGAACTTCCTGCAAAATGTTTTGAGTCAAATCCTGACTGTCTTTACTAGTAATCATGAGGTAGAACTGTCTGAATGAAGAAAACCTCTTTCAAACATGTGGGTAAATGTGAGCACAAATATCAAGAGAGCTTGCAAATTCATCAGCACTAGTTTTCATGAGGATCCCATGTTGTATTTTATTGTTATTCTGAGCAGTTGGGTCCTCAAGGAAGCATGTGGAAGAATAATTTATGGCCTCAATAGCTCTAGTTCATATAAGCCAAGTTTAATGCATATTGACTAGAAATTTGGATAACCTACAAATGACTGCCTCTTTGTTATTAAGGTAGCAGGTTTACAGAGGGTTTGACTTAGTGGGCACGTCTTTTTGTAACACAGTACTGTTGAATGCAGAGTTTTCTTCCCTCCCTAATTGGGCTGATTTTTGAAGCACCTCTTCTGAGCAGAAAATTCTGTTTTGTAGGACTTCCTGAGTTGGATAATTGACAGTTGGCGAATTTCACTGGTTAAAAGACTGAGTCATAATACTGCTCAAAATGCATAGGTTAAGCTCCCAACAGATCACGAATATCAGTGGTGTCTCAGCAGAGTTTAAGCAATCACTTCTGAAGGATCTCAATCAGCCAGGGCCTCCTTCTGTCACTGTTGCAAGGTAGAAGCCTAAACTCTGCTCTCTCCAAAATCTGTTTGAATAATAAGCTTTTCACTCTTCACAGAAATTCAAATTCAAGCTGTTTTGACACAGGCAATTAAAAGAAAAGTTGAAGGTCCTGCAGCCCTAACAGTGCCCTCTTCTTGACAATCGAGGGTTTCCAGATTTAAATTGTCACTGACTGCAATAAGAGCTGGTGACAGAGCCTGGGCCTCTGACATTTTGTTATTTGACCTGCCACTGTAATGGCATGTCCCAGCTGGGACCATGGACAGAACTTGACTGGAGCACCAGTAATTTTTCACCTTGCATTGAGAAGAAACCTTTCTATTTTCCCATTTAGGACTAAACAAATAAACCTACAACAATTGCTTTTGGAGCAATTTTTCACGGGTTATTTTCCATTGCATCTTTTTAGAAAGAGCAAAATTAGTCGAAAATTACAATGCCCTTTTTCATATTTGTTCCTGTCAGACTCTCCAGCAGTCACATGTCCTTTACTCCTGAGTTCTCTCTCCTTGCTTACTGGGATTAAATACTCCCAGGGAAGATGTGATTGTTGCCCTAATGAGTCAATTATTACAAAGTCATTGTTAGGGGGGGGGGGAAAGTTTTTTTTTTTTGCTATTGTTGCAAAAAAATCCAGAGATGAAAGCACAGGATGGTGTTTGAAGCAGTCTGAGGTGTAAAAAACAACTCCAGTGTTTCAGTTGGTTAAATTCTAGGTGAATGGTTTATTTATCCTCTAGGCTTGCGCTGTGTAGGCAAATAGGAGATATGGCTTTTGTGTCTTTTTTTCAGTGTCAAAGAGCTTTTTAGGAAGATTTCCTATGCAAGAAAAATAGAAGACAGTATCTTAAATTTCTTCTAAGTCATCAGGGAAATCAGATTTTAGACATGCATCAGTAGCTAAATTGGGTGTGGGATTATCCTGATATGATAAACCACTGTATCTGAAAGTCTTTCATTTTTTGTAATGAAATGATGAGTGTTTAATGAGGGTATGGTTTCCTGATTGCCTAGATTAAAACTGTCTAATCACTACTTTGTATGCCTATATATTTAATTCCTATAGAATAATCCCTTAGTTTAGGAAGAAGCTGCCCTATTTTCTATGGGTTTTCTATTGAGATAGTCATCTTTATGTGCAGATAATATTAACTGATACTCACTTTATGGAATATTTTGGTTAGAAGAATAGAGTCCTTAATGGAGCAAAGCATTGTTCATACAGTCAAAGGAATATATATTTCCAGAAAGCAGATTTTCCTTTCTTTGCATCATTATGATCACCACATTTAGGGCAGAATAACGAAGTGTATTATATCTACCTGGATCTGAGATTAAAATTTTAACCATCAGGATCAGCACCACTGTTACCTGGGAAATACATTCTTGGGCTCAACTCCTGCTTGCGTTAAAATAATGTGCAATCATATTTTGTTATTTCAGTAGCCAATGTGGAAAAAACACCATAATTTGCATTCTTTCGTCAAACGATACTTCTGGAGAAGTCAGTGGCACTAGTCATATGTTTAACTGCTATCCAGCACTTAAGAATGACTAATGAAATACATTACTGAATAGGTAAATCAGATGTGATTATAAGTCTTTGCACTTATTTAATTATTTTTCAAAATCTTGGAGTCTATCTGTAGGAATAACAACTCCATGTGAACAATGCAGTACAATGCAACTTTTATTTTGACTCTTTTCTATGAACAGTATTTAAAATGTTATTAAGTATTACAGTCACAAACTGGAAGTAAGATGAAAGAAAAACAGAGACCTGTAAGTTAGGAAGCTAATATGAGGGGAAAAAAAGAATATTTTCAATTCTTACCTCAAAACAGATGGAAAGTAGAAGTCCCCTGGCAAGAGAAGATACAACTTCAAGTGCATGATATAAAGACGTTCCAGTATTCATGAATGCTCACATCTGAAATTTTTCTTATTGTTTTGCTGAAAATAATGTTTTTTGCTTGCTGCTTTTCCATAACTGGTAAATAATATTGTCTTTAGCTAAAAATTTGCACGTTCATTTTCCTTCAGAAGCTTTTCTTGCTCTCATTATAATGCATGGTAGAACTGCCTGAAAAATAATATGGAAAATGATGGGATTTAATATTTCAACTCCAATGATGAAAAGACAAAGACCTCATATTAAAATCATTATTAAGAATTATGGGATTACCCAGTTTGGAGAAACAGTTTAGTAACTTTGAGAAAGTAGTGATAATAATTTCTTTCTTTGTATTTAATTTAACATTTGTGATATTCCCAAGACTGGAGGCTGACATGATTTGTGTCTCACAAACCATTTCACACAACAATTCAGTATATGCAGTAGAAGGCAAATTTCCTTCCACCCTCTACAAAAGCATTTCCAGTTCGCATTATTATATTATTATCACATATTTTGTTTTGTTTTTGATAGATTTCATCATCATTTGGTCCTTGCTGCCTCTTTTATGATTGAGAAATGGGCTTTTATTTTTTGGGCTGTAGCATTTTGTCTTCTGCAGATCAAAGGAGGATAAATATAAGTCAATTATAGTAGTAAATATGCAGCTAATTGAAATACTGCTCATCCAATTCTTTGCTCTCTGCAGTTTTCCTACACTTCTCAACTTCAGGCAGACATTTGTGCAAGGACTACAACATCTATTTGGTTCCCTGTTTCTCCTCTTCCTTTCCTGCAGTCAGCTCTGGGATAGGAGCCAGCAGGAATGCTTCTGCTAGCTGTATGGGGAATTCTTTCAAGTCTTTGATGAGTGAAATGAATCTGTGTTCAATGAAATTTCTTGCTCTAGCAGTTTAGCACATGTATATGCACTAGCCTGGTCTTCTGAGAGTTCATCAACTGTGCTAAAGATGTAACTCTTCCAAATCTCTAAAATGGCAACTACATGTACTATTGTAGTTTTGAAATATAGGAAACAATTCCAAAGATTCCAGGATTTCAACCCTAGAATTTAGGGAGAAACAGCTGCATGTCATAAGGAAATTCAGTAAATGTCTGGGCAAACTGGTGTGAGGTATTTTTACAAGTATGGCATTAGAATTCTAAACTTGGAGCTACACTGTGGATGAAACTATCCTTGTGGAACTAGTTTGGCTCACACTGACCAAGGGCACTGGGTTGATATTTGAAACACGCATGTTGCAGATCTAGCTGTCAATTTTAGATCTCTGTAATTTGGTCTGTTTCTCGATGATATGAATAGGACCTTGTTAAGATCCCTATTCAGTAAAGGTCTTAAATATGAACTTGAAAATATGAAGCTTTCTTGCTTGATTTAAGCACTTTCCTAAATCAGGACTTAGATGGGTAATTCTTGAGGTCCTAATTAGATGACTGATAAATGTGCAAAAGCTTCCTTGGTGGTTAGTAGAATTCAGTTAAATTGTCGTGTGACAGGATAAGACTATTACTTGCTCTTGAAATGAGAGTATTAGTGATAAGCACTGGCATTGCTGTAAAACAAAAACAAACAAACAAAAAAAAGGTGACAGCTCTCTTGTTGCAAATGTGACCCTACTGGGAAAGGCAATCATAACTGTACTACTGCTCCTATGCACATTCGACAATTTTCTTGGGTTGCGTTATTGCCTAAAGTCTGGCACAATAGATTGTGATTATCCCCTTCTGAAAACGCTTTAGACCTTATCAAGGAGTATGTCTAATCCACCAGTTTTGGAAGTAAATATTACAAACTGTACTCACAGGGTGCAGTCTAATCCAAAGAATCTGAATGTAAAGAGGCTGAAAGCCTGAAAGAAGAATGGTTAACTATAATTAGCTTTCACTGCAGACTTCTGTTCCAGTACCTGAACTTGTCTATCATACCCTGTCACAGACTAGCTGATGCTTAATGAGCTTATTCAGTCCTTTACCTTCTCCTCCATGATGTCTGAAACAGCTTCCATTCATCTCAGTAAACTGCAGTCCTATACAAAAGCTCATTTGGTTAAATATTATGGAAAGAAATCATTCACCTCATTGATCGAGCATCCCTGCACTGTCTGTTAGTCTACTTGTACTTAAAGAAATAGGGAGTAAGGTATTGCAGTTCTGAGGAGCAGGCACCTGTTTTAGTGAGCAAATTCCCCAAAGAGATTATTACTCCAGAACACAACTGGAATTTCATTCCATGGCCATTATAAGAAAGCATAGGTATTTTCTGTTTAAGCAAGCTTGGGAAAACTTAAGATGGAATGTTTACCACAATTCTGGGGTTTTTGCTAAACAAATGACAGAAACCTCCCATTTTGAAGTACTATTTTTTTGTGTTTAATGTTACAGTCAAGTTTTGAACTACTGTGTAGAGTTACAGTGTCTTGTGAGCATTACAGAGCAAAGACACAGAAGCTTTTAGATATGGCCAGATTTGCTCATCTTTTGTGAAACCTCTGGGTTGTAATGGGCAGTCTCAGTAACTAGATGTAATTGCTAAAATATCATTCTAGAACTATCACTGTATTATCAGTTACATGAAATTAATATTTCTATTAATGAATCTTTGTTTTACAAGTGCAGAAAAAAAACCAGGAATATGTAACATCTTTCAGGAAGAAGATGAGAAAAAGCAAGTCATCACTAGTTATTGTAACTTTCTGGGTGTAGTTCTCCTCCTTGGTTGATTCACTCATTTTTTCCCAAGTGTAATTTCTTTCTCTGCCCCTTCCCAGTATGTTTTTTCCCCTCCTTTTTGACAGGACTTCCCTTAGGTCTTTTCATTCCTCTGTATCTCCTGCAATACCTGAATGTGGCTGGTCTAGGATCATATAAGGAAAGCAACATCCTTCAGGCTTATCTTTCAGCTGCAAAACTTAATGCAGCTGAAGGCTTTCAATTGCTGCGAGAGAAACTGAATATGAGGCAGAGATCTGAATACTCAACATGAGGAAATGTAATATTCTGTGGTAAGAAGAAAGAAGCATCCCAATTAAATTCCAAAACAACAAATTTAAAATATTTAAAAGAAATATATAAATTAACCAGGGCTACAAGATTTTTTTTATAGGCGTTTACAAATGGTCTTATGAATGATTAGGAAAACATCTCAGAATAATAAAAAATTTCATATTTTCAAAGTAACATTGTTCACTGATGTCCGATATAGTAGCTGTCTTAAGCTACCATATCGGCTAGCATTATGGTGCTGATCAGTCCCAGAGACAGGCAGTGATTCATTGGGAATTCACTTGCTTGTAACATCCCTTAGTCAGGCTAATTTTACTAATTGTTCATTTTCACTTTGCTGTTGATTTTTCTCCTGTATATTTTACAGGGAATATTTAAAGGTAGAACTCTTTGGGGTCAGGGAAAGTGTAAAGACTAGATGCAAGATGGGATCTGCTGATGTGAGAACTTGGCTAAAGCAGAGAGTGATTTGGAAATGAAACAAAATGATTAGTGAGAGCAACATCAAGATGGGAAAAGCAGCAAGAGGGTTAGAAAGGAAAAGTAAGTGAAGACTGATGGTATCAGAGGGGACTTAATTAAAAAAAAAGGGATTAATGAAATTAAGCATAAATCTCTCCAATATAGATATGCTTGATATGATGTTCAGGGTAGGTCAATAGGGACTTTGGAACTAATGGAAAACTTCTCAGCAAAATGAGGATTCCAGCCCTAGACCTCCTCAGCTGCAAAGACAACAAAACTTTTCATTCCCTAGCTAACATTGGCACTCATGGAACCTATTTTAAGTGGCCAAAATTAAGATTCCACTAAAGATTTTGGGGGGGGGGAGTGAGAGGAAAAAAGCTTGAATTCCATATACTATTGAATAATTGTTGGCATATCTCATTTTTTGCTTTTCTCCAGAACAATGTTGTAGTCATTCAACACATCAGAAAATAAATTTAATTGACGTAATGTTGCAAGTTTCCTCTATATTAAAGATTTTTTTTTCTTCTCTGTCAAATTTGGACAAACTTTATGTCATGTGTAAAGAAAGGCTAAGTACCTTTGCTCTTAATAGTTAAGATAATGTATGCAGGTGTCCATTCAAAATGACCACTACCCCCTAAAGGCTCTAAAGATTGCAAAATGTGAAGGAATCTTGTACAATTGATTATTGTGTCACTTCTGATTGGCCAAGAAGAGAGGGAATGTTCTTCTCTGTTATTGTACAGACATATCAAGGGCAAAGATATTTTATGAATGGTGTGGAACAACAGCCTGGCTAGATAATGTGATGCTGGAAGGTTAAAGGGAGGGAGGCAGGGAATGATAAATACAGTTGTAGAAAGGAAAAGTCATAGATGAACATGTGTAGCTGAACACTAACTCATACCCAGAAGTATGCTGAAGCCCACAAAATTGGCTAGAAGCAAATGACAGTTTAGAAAGAATGGGATAGAAAACCATACTTGCATAAAATGATGAGGGACAAAGAGAATAGAGGATCACAAGAAAGGTGATTAATTTTCCAGAAGCACAGAGAGTCATATATGCAAAGGGATTTAAACTACTATCTGCCTCTAGAGACAGGTAAATCCATTTCTTTGGTTCCACATGCATCCTAAAAGCAGTTCCTTATGGTGCAGACACAATGCCTGTCGTTTAGTAATCAGAAAGCTGTCAAAATATTGTGCAAAGGTCTGGAAAAACTGTTCACAAACTAAATGTAGTCCTGCTTATTTAAGCTGAGAAGACTGATTCTGGAGATATTCTCCAAGTTATGCATGGGTGATGCCTAGATAGCAGTCATAGTTTGTAGGATTAGAGGTAGCCAAGCTAGGTTTAAAAGGAAAACTTTAGGATAACAGTCGCAGTCTCATGGCAATGCAGAACTAAGCACAGGTTAATTTAGGCAGGCTTTCACTGGGATGAACTTTTGTGGGAGCTGCCAAGGGCAGAAGCTTACTTGAGATTTGGCAGAAGAGAGTCTACCACGCAGCAGACAGTGACAAAACCTCTTTAGATCTTGAGCTCTTCTCACAAAACAGCCCAAGCAGTTTTTCTTATACACCATGCCAAAATTATGTGGTACAGCATTCCCATGCACTGTAATAAAGCTGGTGGATTCCAAACAGGAGGCAGAACAGTTAAGTTTTCCTCACCTTTCCCTCAGCAGTAGCACTGCTGAGATCTCTCCCTATTGCAGTGCCACTGTCTCTTTGGTACCCAGTACTCTACTGAATTTCATTGCTTCTGGCTGACGGTTTAATCTTTGCTGAAGTCTTGCTCTTCTGACCAAATAAATCAGGGACCTGTTTGGATCATGCTACAACTTTCCCTGATCGCCTGTCCAAGCGTCTTTTTTTTATGGTAACCTTGGTGTGGTTTCATCCAGTCTTCCCCATGAGCGAGGAAAGTCCCACAGTGTAGTTTTAGCCAGAGGACATGGAAATGGGTTTTCCAGGTCTGTGTTCATTCTATTTAGAGGAAGAGGAAAGTAGCTACTGTAGCTGTTGCAAGTGTCTCACAGGTAAATATGTGCAGAGGGCTTGGTTTTAAAACTTAACAAGATGCTCAGTGAGGGTGTATTCAACATGTTGGTGTGTTGTAAAAAATCCCCACCATGTTTTGTTTTTTTTCAGTTGCTGTTATCTGGTCTAAAATTATTTATTGGGAAAAAAAAAGAAAAAAGTCTGCATCTCTGGGTTGTACTCCTAGAATTATGTATTTTTTTGTGCATAAATTGTGCATGCCCTGCTTTTCACACTCTATAACTACATATCATTAGCCCTAGCCTTACCCAGGAGATTAAGGACAAATGCTCTTTCTGTTATCTCTGTATGGCCTTTTCAGTGCTAATCCATCTCCTTGTTCCGCTGTTTTTCATTATTCTTTTTAATTATTTCTTTCCTGCCTGCAAGGTTCTGTGTGCCATTATCATAAAATATTAAGCCATTTTTAGCAAAGTACTTTTTCAATGTTCTGTACAACAATGTTCTGAGTATACTTGTTTACAATCCTACTAAATTATGTTTCCCTGTGTTGAAAGGCCAGCACATGTGTCCATATATGTATAGTAAGCTCATAAATATAGCACTCACTAAACACTATTCCTTAGAGAGGTTCTTTGCTTCCCAGTTGCCAAAGAACTAATTTTCTTAAAACCTTTGATACAGGTGCTAATTATTATTCATTTCCAGACTGGGGGGCACTAAGGAAAAGCAGGTGTTAAATGTATTGCTAAATTCTATGGCAGAATGGAGAATAGAGTGAGTGAATCATGGACCTCCATCCCGAGACTGCTTTTTTCTTATGTTATAGTTTGATGGAGGTATTGTGTATTATTTTTCCTTAGAAAACTAGGTGACAACCACACATTTTAGGAAGAAGAACAAGTAAATGAAAAAAAAAAAAGATAGGAAAGATAATGTAGTGGGATTTGTTCTGTGTGCAGTGGGACTAGCGAAGTTTATTTCTTTATGGATTTCTGTCATGTGCCTTCACTGCAATATCTTTACCATTCACCCACCCCACAATGTATCTAATTTTGCTTTGGACTGTCAGTGAGACAGAGACATCTTGGGCTGTAGCCAAAGTACATGAAAGCTGACTGGTCAGCTGGCTGCCACCAAGCACAGAGGATAACATCTGGATTTTTATCACACTTTCATCAATAGAGGCACTCTGAGGTCCTTCTGCTCTGTAGAGCTGCCATTTTTCACGAAACTTATAAGAACTCACTATCATCTTTTTTGCATTTAGCACTTGGTTGAATTTCATTGACAGTGACAACCAGCTGAAAAAAATTCTATGGAGAAATAACAATGAATGGACTAGGAGAAAGTATAGCTGCATAAAGCCTGTTGTCACTACAAAGCCATGCTAAATAATAATAATAATAATAATAATAATTTTAAATACATTGAGCAGATAATATTTTCTCCAGTTTTTAAACTGAGACAAGTAAAGACCTGTAACAGTAATTTCAACATGCTCGCTCCTAGCCATTTCCTCACAGAATCATAACAGAAGTATTTGAAAGTAGGTATTTTTATTATTATTATTATTCTTAGTTTTACTGCAGGAGTATTTAAAGGGCCTCAATAGAAATTAGGGCTCCATTGTACAAAGAACATCAAGATCTGGAAATTCACACTGAAGCAGTTAAACAGACAGTGATAGATTAATTAAGAGACAAATATGTGTGGTGATACTAGTAAGAATGTATTCATGGAGTCAGTTATCACAGTCTCAGTCGTGTATGTGTGGTAGCCATGTCCCAGCAGTAACACACATGTACCAGTTTCTTCAGATGGTGGATTTATGAACTTTGCCTTGCAATTAATTTTTTCTCACTTGAAGGTAGACTTTGGGATTCAAGTCAATTTCCAGATTTAGTCTCCTGTCACAGTCAGGTGAGGAACCACCTCGTGATGCCCTTTCTAAAACCACCAGCAGCAGACAGTGAATCTAAAACTGTATATGATGCAATGCATTTAGGGGCTTTCTCCATCTCAGGAGTATTTCTGTTGCTGAATATTAGTAATGAATATTTACTCTGCTACTACTGAGTTGCTGCTGGGGGGACAGGGAATTTCGCTGCTGTCAGTCTCTGATCTTGACTCTTGTTTGATGATACATGTTCTCTCCTGCCCTCTCATCCAACCTACATTTCCAACTGCGTGTGTTCCTTTCAATCCTTCAACTCCTTTCGGTCAAAAATAAATCTTAGCAGAAAATGATACAGCCCATCTCCAGAGCCTGCATGATGCAGACACTGACTACCAAAATCTTTTCATATTTTTTTCTCAGGTGCAACACAATGTGAGCAATCAGTTTGTGAACAATTAATTTGATGTTGGTTTCAACCTTTAGAAGTGTCTAATTCAGGATTGTGCTACTTAGTTCAGGGACAAAATTATTGTGTAGCTAACATAGTTAAGTCTTTTAACATCCATTATATCACTTTGAACAAATGCTCCTGCAATCTGGTATCTCAAGCATCCATACAGACAGATTAAATTAACTTGACTTTCCAATGGGAGAAGTCAAATTTAGGAAGAGCCTATGTTCAAGTTTCAATATATTGTTGAAGATACAGAGAAAGCTCCAGTTTTAGCTTTTCTTTATTTTTTTTTTCTTTGGACAAGCACCTTCTTTTATCTTAAAACAAACCAAAAAAGATAAACCCACACAGTCACCACTCCTTTCCTCTCTTCCCACTGCTACCCCCACCACAGATTTGCTATGATGTTTTGCAGTAAATGCCTGAATGTCGCAACTGCTTGAAGTTGTACACACAGAGAACAAAAATAGCTAGTGGCTCTTCCAAACAATTTAATTTTGGCAGTACTCATGACACTTCAGTCTTATTTCTCCACAAGTATTTATGGTTTGTTGACATAAAAAACAAACAAACAAAAAAACCCAAAAAACAAACAAACAAAAACCTCTACTGGTCTGGCTTATTGATCTAAAAGAATTTCCAAACAGTAATGCAAACTTACTCTGCTGCTTGGCTACCTAAGTCCATCTAGTCATTGGAAAAATAGAGGTATTTGAATAAGTATGTGCTTTGTGCTCATACAAATCATAAACATAATACAGTGCCTTCTCTAAGAAGCTTAAGTAAACATGCTTGTCAGGATCAAAATCTGTCTATCCAACTTTCTAAAAGAGAGAATTTGAGCCCAGGAGTTTCTCACTGCAAAAAAAACACCACAAAGGAGGAAGGTGATGGCTCAGCTTAACTTAGTTCCCTTTTCTGAGAGCAGTCCCAATGCTATGACTAATGGGTGCAGCAGCAGGGTGAGAGCTGTGTTGGGAACAAGGTTTCACTCGTGTTTTGGGACAAGGCTTATTGAACAAATGCAGAGCTCATGACTGGCTGAAGTCCTCTTGAGTTACCCAGACTATTTTTGCTAGGATACTGGAGTAAATTAAAAATCCACTCGTGTTCAATTCAGCCTTCACTTTAGTGAGTGTTGAACATATAATCAAACATGGGCTTCAAGTATAAAGCTGTGCAGCTCCAAGCAATGCATATGGCAGAAGAAATCTTTCACTGACGTAAAGAGATGTCACCCCTCTGAAGAGAGATAGGCAGCCTGATCCAGTGTCATCTCGTTCGACATGGTTAAAAAGGACAAGTTGTGAATAAAACAACCTTGGAAAGTTTTACAGAAAGCAGGATCTTGGGGAGTGTCTTTATTACTGTTTGGTGGCACGAACAGCTTCAAGGGATAGTAGAGTAACACTACTTTGCAGGTGTGACACTAGGTTGTAAAGTAGAAGTATTATTCCATACTTTTTGCCCTCAAATGCTATTATTTAGCTGAGCTAATACCAAGTTACATATTTCTAGAAATGCATGTGGGAAGAGCTCTCAGAATGTTCTGTTCTCTAGGAGTAAACAGAAAATGAATGTAATCTGCATTACTTTTATCTTGCTGGAATGACCTTCTACTGTACTGTCATAGCAGCAGTGGCAGAAACTATTTGCACAGTAGGTTTTTTTTGTTTGTTTTTTCCATTCATCAGAGTGTTCCTGTGTGGTTACTCTCAGACCATAAAAACTGCCCATGTAAATAGACACTTCTAAAAGGAAACTGTAAGATTTTTACTTACATAATAAATAAAAACTAGCCTGTAAACTTACCAAGACAAAGACTGACTGCTGGATAATTTTAAATTCCTTCAAATGCCTCAGTATGAATAGTGTCTAGAAAACAGAGAGAATGCGTGCTTCTTTTTACCTCATTTTGAAATATATGGGTTTCTTAGGGCAGGGTGACATACGCTGTGTCTGTTTTTTCTGCCTATTCACTCTCATATAACTGTATGTTTCCATTTGAACTTTTCTGCACCATCTTGAAAAAGTAGGGCTTTTTGAAGAGCTGAATCCTTCTTTTCATTAATATGAGATATATTGATGGTTATTTCTACCATCCTCAGCTCCCACAGGATATCCAGCTGCTAGACTCTCACCATGACCTCTCTTCTTCCTTGTCAAAAATTTTTAAAATACACTAAGCAATCAAAAGTGTTATGTACTCTCCATTAAGACTACACTACTACACTAAATGAACAAGTAACATCCTTAATATATGAATGATCTAGAATAGGAAAATACCAGGAAAAATTATTTATCATCTATTATTGGTAAAATACTGTGGTATTTGTGGAAATAGAGGAAGCTGATAAGAGACTAATTTGCTCATTTTTTATTTGGTCCTTTTTTTTTTCCCTACCATGCAAAAGAGTAATCTAAAAAGCTATTATGAATGTTATATGTGCTGATTTATCTTAAAGAATGAAAATGTGTCCTGAAAGCATAAAACAAAAAGTCTTCATTGCAGATAAAATCAAATGGAGTTCAATGATTGTAATGGAGCAGTTTGTACCTGAAGAAAGGATTAAGCTATAAAATAACTAAATTTAAAGGAAAGCAAAATGTTTGAGGGGCAGAAAAGGTCACTGCAAAGAAGTCAGCCAAAATCAGAAAGACTAAAATGGACTAACAGCATGAGCAAATAAATAGTTTGTTTTGATTTAGTGCACAAAAAGTAAGGCAATAAAGTAAGGAACCAAACACCTGAAAAAAGAATGTGCCCTGAAAAGGTAATATACCATCAAAAATGGACCAGAAAAAAAGGATTTAGGGATTATTATGAAAAGAAAACTAACATCTTCAGCATAATATTTAAAAAATCAAAGAGACTTTCTATATATATGATAAAAAGTAGATGCCAGGGGGACAAATGCCCCATCTTTAAGAAGATAAATACTCAAAGGAACACTTCCATAAATTGGATATTTAAAAGTACTCTTAAAAAAAAAATCTTTATAGCAGAAGATGAGAAACTAACTCCTATGTGGTGCAAAACTCCAATGTCATGTTCAGTATAACTGTATACTGCAGAATATCCTTTAAGCATGAAATAATGTCTGAATAGGTCTTATAATGTGAAGGATAACACAAAGAACATGTTTTTAAAAGTAGTTAGGTGATCAAAAATGTACATTAGGACCATTTAAGGACCAAATACATTTAACAGAACTTTACAAAAATGTTTGATTTATTTTGTTCTCAGCGTTTTCAAAAGAATATCTTTACAAATCTGGTCCTAAACTGGTCCTAAACCACTTCTTCAAAGAAATCGTTAATTTTGTCCTGAAGCCTACTATATTCATGACAGACCTTAAATTTGGTGTTGACACCTATCTAAATAGTTCCTTAACAGTATCAAGGAAAAACATTTCATTGTGAATCACGACCTGAGGCAGCTACATGGACATTATTCACACAGTTGGAAGATGTCTGCAGACAAATAGTGCTGTCTAATAGTATTGATTATTTGTATCTTTATATGTTAATTGAATGGTAGGCAGAAATGGAGCAATTGGGTGGTGTTAACTCTATTTCTGTTTGTTTATGGCATCTCCGAGTGCTTCCATGTTTGCAGCCATGAGGTATGTCAGCATTAAAGGAGGTATGGGCTCTGGAAGACCTTTCTATGTAAAGAGCACTGTTAAATTTATTGTTCAACTTTGTTATTAAATCATGCTCTTTGAACTGATGAGAAAATTAAACCCAAGTTGCTTCTTTCTGGACCACTTATGAAAAAGGAGGTAGCTGACCAAAAGTGAGTGTGGTGGTCCTAGTTTTCCTGAATTCACTGCTGCTGTTGTCTATTAGTCATAGTTTCAATACAGCTATAAAATCAGGGCTCTGGATGCTTTTCTGCTTCATAAGGAAACAGTCAGGAGCTAGCCACTCTACCTCTGTTATTCTGAGGGTGTTGAGTTCGTGCAGTGTAGGAATTGCCTCTGTATTCTCCAGTCTAGAGGGGCATCTGCACTGTGTAAACTATTAGTGCATTCTGGGCCACTGTGCTTGTTCACAGTTATGTATTTCTCTCTCCTGCAGTGCACTTTCTTATTTCACACCATTTGGGAATTTTTATTCATTACAGAGCATACACACAATGCATAAATATCACAGAGGCAGAAAATTCAAAGTGAAGAGAAAAAAGTTCTTTCATCTCTACCATATCAGATCTTACAGTCCAAAACGTTATACACAGCTTTTACTTTTTGCTAAGGCAAGCAATACTTCATCTGCTGAGAAAATTTCAACCAATGACACTTGAATGTTTAGGGATGTTTCTGCTTTGCGCCTTCCTTCTGAACTGTGGTAGATATAAGACAGTTGGATGACTCTTGTGGAAATATAGCCTCAAGACGTAGAATTGGTATTTCCGGAAATAATGACACCATTTCAGAAACAATAATTGCTGGTATTGTGATATTAACTGAGAGCTTACTGAAGCAATCTTACCTCTTGATTGCATTTCTGCAGAGTACCTCCATGAGCTCTTGTTCTTTGAGAAGTTTTCCTGCAATATACATTAGCTAGATGGATACGCTTGACAGGAAAATCTTTTGTGGCTGTAAACTAGGAAAATTTGTGTGAAGTCAATGACTCTGTATCCATTCTGACCAGATGGGATGTGATGCTATTATCTGAAGAAGTTGAATGCTTTGACCCAGATAATAGAAACTGTGTGTATGTGACTCTCTAGATGAACTCTAATTGAGGATATATTTTTCAAAACATTCCCTACTTTTGCTTATCTCTGAAATCACCTGAATTTAAGTGCAATAAACAGATTATTGCTTGTGAACCAGTAGAATTAATAAAGCCCAGCATTTATGAAGCATGAAAGGAACCAGGCTGCTAATATGCCAATAGCTAGTTAATATCTCTGGTGTTGAGCAACCCAGTTAAGATTGTTCCCTATGGACAAAATTTATATCATAACACTAATAGCCCTGAAAACTGGGACATATCACAAGTTCTAAGATTGAATGTTGTCTTTTACAAATAGAACAAAACTCCTTTTACCACTCCCCTACCAAGAGAAAAAAAATCAAAATGTATTTACACTCGAAATGGGGAAATAAGGCATCCATTGATGTACAAAGGCACTCTTCCTGTGACATTCTTTTGTCAGAAGGCCTGATACTAACAGAGAGGTACTTATACTATCTTCCAGAAATCACCACATCCTTTCTGATGTGGCTTGCAAATTTTTTGGGGAAATGACCATTATATATTTCACAAATTTGCTCAGAGTTGTATACATAATCTTGAAAAAAAAATAATTTAGATCTCATGTTTTTCTAGGAATTTTCTGAGTTAAAATATTCTTTTAAAAGGGTTTCTAAAAATTGTTCTCTTCTAGCATCCCCTTTTACTTCTCATGTGAGTGACCTCATAATTATATCCATGACTATTTATGGTTAGTTTCCCCTTGAAAGGAGATCCTGTTTATTCTTCTAATTTAAGTTGATTTTATTCTGCTTATGCCCTCAATATATTTATATCCACATCCATATCCTCATCCATATTGATACAGAGGTAGGTATAAATATATATCTATGTATCTATATGGATATAGATAGAGATATAAATATACATATATATTTGCAGAGTGAAGGGTAATTAAGTAAGAGCCAACAGATATTTTCTTTCACATTCTGTGAAAAATCAAGATTGAACATTAGTTGGAAAAGAAACAAAATATTCACCTAACTTATTTCAATTAACTGAATGCCAAAGGTCTTCAAAAATATTTTCCTGCATAACTGAATTACAAAGTGCTTGTTTCCCTTAATCTCAGTCCAAGAGGTCAAATCAAAATGTCTTTCCAATTACACAAAGTTTTTGGATATTGACAGCTTGCAAATATTTTTGTTTTGAATAATTCATAGAGAAAGTTATATTTTACTTTGTTTTTATAGTAGTAGGATCTCTTCAGGCAAGAGATCCTTGTGTAGAGAGGAATGTGATTAGACTGCTTTGAAAATGATGTAGAAGGACATGCTATTGATAAATAGATTTTGGTAAACTTAAGAATTTCATATTTCCTAAAACTGCTAGATATTTATCTATGTAGTTTTACTTTGTAACAAAATCTTATTTTATTTAAAAGCCATTTGGAATCAAATAGTGAAAGGAGCTAATTACTTATATATATATAAGAAGTCTGCATGACAAAACTATGTTTACATTAACATAATCTAGGAAGACCAAACGGTAGTGCAAATTGAATGTCAGTGATATGAAACATAATCCTTTTATTTTATGAGATCTTTTAATTTACCATTTTCATGCCTAATAGATATATTTGTTCTTGTTGTTGTTTTGTTTTCTTTTTTCAACATTGTTATCCATCAGGATGTTATCAGGATGTTATCCATCATAGCAGTTCTATTTTGCAGTTGTTGCTTCATACAAGAAGAGAAAAAGCAACTGTTAGAAAGAAGAACCCCATAGTGTGAGACACTACAGCCAAAGTGTAAGTGTACTACTAGTGGACTGAGTACAAAGGGAGAGAAAAATATTATTCTTGTATTGGATATTTTATCAGAGTTCAGATTATGAGATTGGATGGAAATCAGAACTGTGCTGCTCTGATTTGGAAGCTGAAATATGGGTATTGATTGTGGCTGTGTCAATAATTAGAGAAATCAATAGGCTGAAAGTTTCAATATGAAAGTCCTGCAGTGCAGATATAATTTTCTATTGTCAGTGATAACTGGTTTTTTGTTTTTTTTTCCCCTCCAGGTATTTGTTCAGTCTCCTCTCGAACCCATGTAAACAGTTTTCATCTAAAACATCCTTAAATAGTGAGTTTCTCAGGCTTACTACATACCTTGCACATAAAGAGCTAATTCTTGATTTGTATTTTGTAACTGTCTCATACTAGACTCATTTGATGCCCCATATTTCTTGCACTGGAAGAGGTGTGAACAATCTACTCCCTACATGTATCCCACTGTATTGTAGGTCTCTAACATCTCCCCTCAAGTTTTCTCTTTTACAGGCAAATTAGTCCTAGTTAACTCAATTGTCCCCTCTATGGAAACCATTCACTAACTTTAATCATCCTTGCTGCCCTTCTCTGGACTTTTCCCAAATCTAATATATTACTATTTCCCAATTCTACTTTCTGAAATAAAGGAACCAGAACTGCACACAAAATGTGGGAGAACCACAGATTTTTTTTTTCCTTCCAAAGGCATCATGCTATTCTGTGTTTTGTTCTTCTTATTTCTTGCTGATTCCTAATCCTTGTAGAACTCCACTGGTGATCATGAGTTTTCATCATTTTCTCCTATTTTCATTCTCTACCTTTGAAGCAGTTACTTATTCCTGGAAAGTTCTTCTTTCTTATGTCACGGTTCATGTTTTCTTATAAACCTGAGGGATCTTGTTAAAGGTCCTTTGGAAATCAAGGTAGACTATTTCAGTTAAACCAACTTTATCTACATTGATACTGATTCCTTAAAAAAACTCCAGATGGTTTCTAAGGTTAGAATTTATTATGCAATAGCCATGTTCACTCTTCCTAAGTATCCTCTAATTTTATTCTTTATTATAATTTCTATACTCATGATACAGATGTTAGTGTTACAGACCTCTAGTGCTCCCGATCTGCCCTGGAAACTTTTGACAGATGACTTTGCATAGGACTTCCTCCAGTGCCAGAGTAATTGTAATTAAGAGGTTGCATAACCATTAGCAATCTATCTATTTTATGCTGTAAAGTTTTTGGAGAATATTTTCTGGTTCTGGCTAATTGTTACTGATCATTTTGTCAGTTTGTTCTAAAATCTCTTCTACAGTTAATTTAATTTCAAACAAATCCTCTAATGATTCCCGGAATAGGAGGGTTCTGGCATGGAGATCTCCCAGATGTCTTCCACAGTGAACAACAATGCAAATAATTATATATATTTTTTTTTTTCTCAAGGTGCTTTTTTTTTTTTGGTGCAACTTCTTGCACCCTTAGTGATCTCCCTTATTTGCCTCTAAGCTGGTGTAAGTTCTCTATGCCTTTTCTCAAGCCTCTCTTGAAAAGCAGTATGCTTTGGGTCTGATTCCATTATTGTATCCTTCTTAAGGTTTTGATCTTTTTTTTTTTCCCTAGCATTTTATGGCTGAAGTGTTATAATACAGGGTACAATAACTAATATTTCCTGTGTTTAATCACTCTACCTGCTGACAAGTGTTGAGCCTGCTATGAATATTTGAATGGGCTCTGCTCACTTCCTGAGAGAGGTGACACATGACTGAGTATCTGG
Organism: Apteryx mantelli; assembly: GCF_036417845.1. NCBI lineage: Eukaryota > Metazoa > Chordata > Aves > Apterygiformes > Apterygidae > Apteryx > Apteryx mantelli. Next base: position 124,652,921 of record NC_089980.1, read on the forward strand.
AAGACAGCAGATGCAGACTAAGCAAGGAGACTCTAGTGTATGGGTAAAGTTGTCTAGAAATAAGAACTTTAGGAATAAACACATCTTGAGGCAAGTTCTGAAAACAAAATTTTTGCAACTAAATATCTATAGATCTATACAGCAGGGCATTAGAGATCACTGTGATGAGAGTGTTTAAAAGACTGAAAAATAGTCATTATCAAATTTCCATAGAACACTTGACTAGACTGACATTTACTAAGAATAGGCATTGCTAATGCTTAGTTTTTAATTGCTATCAGTCTAATGACTACGTTTCATATCACTACATTTTCAAACAATTATCCTAAATTATCTGTGAATATACATCACCACAGAGCTGAAGCCATTTAGCTAATGCTGATGGCTATGGTCCTTGATAGCCTTAGTCACCTGCGATCAAGGTGGCCAGTCCCAAGAGCTGTTCGACAAGTGAAGATGGAACTGAAATGGGCAGCTTTTTTTCTTTTCCATCTTTCTTCTCTCATCTTTGAAGTTTTATGCTCCTTGGCCCCCTCTCCAAAAGAAGAGGGTGTGATCTCATCTGCTTTTGACACAGATCATCTTATTTTGGGGACCAGAATTTGTTCTGGTTTCTCTAGCGTCTTTCTGGTGGATTAGTTTGGTTTCACCACATTTTTTTTTTTCTTCCCGATTTACATCCCTTATTCTTATCTTTTCAAATTTTACTGCTTGTATGTGTTTTTCTTTACCCAGTTTGGGCAAGTATAGCACAAGTCTCCATTTGTTCCTTTTGCAGTTCTAAGTTCTGTACATATTTATGCTTAACTGTGTTACAAAATGCTATTAATAGTATTACCATGTTATAAGATGATTATACGCTGTTGCCTTTTATGCTATTCTAGTGAGGTTATGTCTGGGTTAAGGAAAGCAAATATTAACTATATTTTGCCTAATCTGCTTCTAATTTATGGGTGTAAGAGGCCTCTGCTCTGGCTACAAAAATATCAAACCATTGAAAATGGATGCAGGAGGGGAACAAATGTCTGTACTATGAATGTATGTACAAGATCTGACTGACCCTCTTTCATGCACTGTTGTGACTTAGAGGGGTGCCTTTATGAGGTGTAATTCAGGGCCTCTGCCAGCTTATTAAGAAGGTTCATTGGCACCATATAGAGGACTAGCTTCTCTGCTTTGTGTGGCCTCCTGTGCTAGTCTAACTTCTTCATAGCTGTATCTTCAAAAGAATGATTCATAAATTACACAATTTTCCATTTGCATTAAAATACATTTTAATCTTTTATGTATTATACTCAATATCTTGGAAAAGAAAGATATTTATCTTTTTCACTTTTAATACCTGCTTCTTTCCTTCTGCTTTTGTATAGAGTCAGCAATAGCTGAGCACTTAATGTTTGCAATGAGCGATTCTATCAGATAATAGATGTGGCTCCACTTACATTCTAATTCCAGTGAGTGTGCTCCTATTAATACACTTTTTTTTTCACTTTTGTGCTGACAATAGCATTACATATACAGGTTCTGCAAAAATGGAAGTATATGGTTGTCTTAATTCCAAGATCCTTTTGAACAGTTGTATCCTTTAATTGTTTATTATCGGGATAGTGAATAGATCAGTCACGAAGAAGAGAATTCCTGCTCAAAACAAGGGTTGGGCTTGGGCTGTAAATGGATGCAAGAATAGCAGAGACAGCAAGAAGCTCTTTTTAAATTTTTGAGCATTTTACTCGGATATTGTCGTAATATCCATTCAACTTCACAGAATCGAAAGAATAACCACTTTTTGCCTTGCAAATGTAGTGGAGATGGATTAGAATGGCCTTGATTGTGAGCTAACTTATTGCTGATTAAGATCAACAGAAAATAATTTTCCCTCTCTCTCCCTAAGCCAAAGGACATGGAAGAGTAATTGTGGCTTAAGACCTCTAGGGTTACTGTGAGGATCATGCAACCTGGGCGGTGCCTCAAAACCTGCCCCCGTTTTGAACAACTTGTTTGAATTATGAACAAAATGTTTGAAAACATTTTGCATGCTTTATTATATACAATAATCTCACAAAACCATTTTTCACCGTAGTGATTCCTTCTGTTAAACAGTATTTCACAACCCAAGTTCTTCTATCATTTCCCTATTTTTAATAACATGTAAAGAGACTGAGAAAAACATTAAAGTTTTTGTATGTAATGCAGTAGTGAAGAGCTTTTTATAAAATATCATTAGTGCTTTTAAAAATAGAGGATAATTTTTGAACCAATAAATCAGAAAAAAACATATTTTCTGTTATGTGCTTGTATTTTCTCTGCCAGTTTCCATATGAGGTGAGTTATCTTTTGGCAAACATTACCCAAGGTTATTTTGTTTTAAATTCTCAATTTCTCTGTTTCTGTCCTCTCCATATTCTTTTTTAATGACAGCCCAGGTTATAGTATAGAAGGAGAACATATCTGAAGAAATAGCCCAAATTACTGACCACTATATCCCTATGGTTATTCCACTGATTCAGTCTTGTCAGTATATCCATGCTACAGTAGAACTTTGGTTAAGACTTAGTGGAACTCTGCATATATGCAGAGACTCTTACTTCTTTTTAAAAGACCTTTTTCATTCTCAAATAACTTCCCTGAATCTTCTCTCTTGTATAGTGGAATATTTACTGGATGGAGCTCTTTGGTGGTCAAAGACATGTTTTTACATTTTTTGAATGTTGCTCGATATTGGGCACTGTCTGGAATGAACAATTAGCTCAGTCAAAATGCTGTTTTTATTTCTGGCAGAGCAACCCTTAAGGTATCAGAGTACATATATGTACCAAAGGCCAAAAAGTCCTTTCTCTAATCTTCTTGGACAAAACATTTGAAGATTCAGTATAAGTTTTACTTGTGTAATGATTTACAGATTTGGACCTAGCATGAATAAATTGGGTAAATGATTCGATGACCATGTTAGCTTTCTAGATGCCCTTGAATGCTTATCTGACTCAATCTATATCCTCAATACTTTATTTTAAATATTGCAAAAGAGATTTATCTAACCGTAATTAAACATTTGCCCATATGCTAAAATGTAGCAGATGGCTGAACACAAGATATATTAATCTGCCCACACTAAGATATCTCATTTTTTAATAGTTGTTAAATGTTCTGATTTTAGAATAGGAACAGTTAATCTCTATCTTTGTGCCAATTTATTCCTATCTCTCAGATTACGTGTTAGAAATCATAAAATAGTCTATAAAAGTTCTGTTTCCAAGTAATGTTTCACTTATATCCTGTATGAAGTTTGAGAGAGAAGAAATCTGTATGTGAGCAAAGTGGATGAGCCCAAAGTAAAATACATAATTTTTATCTACCAATGGACTAAGATACTGGAAATGAGAGCAAACATCAGTTATAGCATTGTTTCCCACCAAACCTTAATAACATTTGTCACTTTTAAATGTCTTTTGGAGGATTTAGCATTTCTATCAAGCACTTCATCTAAGACCAAATTAAAGTCTCAAGCAGTTATGATGCACTCATTTGCTCAGAAACAAACACTATCATCTGGTTTGTTCAGCACAGTGGCCTGAAAGTGCACAGAGTGGGAAGCATCTCTCACAGTTACTACCTTGTGGTATAGGCTTCTGAACTATTTATTTGAAAAGAAAAAAAAAAAACAGGTCTTTATTAAAAAAATAGTACACTACTGAATTTTTTAATAGTAAAAAGTGGTGAAAGGAAGAAACTTTTCTCCTTCTCTGTTACTTTTAAATTTTATTTATGGCTAATGAATATTTGTATCCTTTTTTGAACCACTGTACAAGATTATACATACATATACATGTACAAGTAAGCATAGTAATTATTGTATATAATTACTATATACACTACATATACTATGACATTATAGTATATAATTATAGGTATATAATTAATATATTAATATCATTATAAAGTTATATTAAATATAGATTTAAGCAGTCTAATTTTCTAGAGAATCAAAGTTATTTACATTCCAAAGTATTAGTATATAACAGATAAAATCTCCTGAACACACCTCGTGGAGATGTTAAGATTACCGTAGGTAAAAAATAATTTTGCAGTGTAAACCTCTGGCTAAATTTCCTCCTTGAACTTGGACATAATGATTTCCAGATTTGGACCTAGCATGAATGAATTGAGTAGTGAAAAAAATGATTCAATAATTGCGTTAGCTTTTTAGATGCCCTTGCTTGCTTCTCTGACTCAATCTGTATCCTCAATACTTTATTTTAAATATTGTGAAGGAGATTTATCTAACCATAACTAAACATTTGCTCATATCCTAAAATGTAACAGATGGCTGAAGGGATGGCGCACTTCATATGTACCTTTCTCAAAGTAGTGCAGTCAGTTTAAAGTTTTCGCTGTTAGCAGTATTTCAGGCACTGTGCTCAGGCTTCTAAAGAGCAATTTGCTACGATTCAACATGCTATAAATATCTAGGCCTTAAAATAATTTTACAAAAATAGTAGGAGAATAAGAATGTGAGAAATAGCTAACTTACCATTATAAGAAATGAGAGAACTTTCAAAGTTGGACTCAGTTTGTTTTAAGAAATAGTTGGGTCTGCCAGTGGAGAGAGAGGCTTGTCATTTGTTTTAAGTGTCCCAAATCTGAGCATTTTCATACTCAGCAGGTATGAGGTATGGTAATGCACTCTTGGCCATGTAGGAAGTTTGGGCATGAGATAGGTATTGAGTTGCCCTGTCGTCTCAAGATTAAGAGTCTGTGGACTGGACACAAAAGCAGATGTCTAAGGCCATTATTAGCAAATATTTTGAGCCAGACAACAAGGAATAAGTTTTTTTCAGGATCATAGTTGTGAATATAGGTACCTAAAGTTCAGCTAAATCCCATTTGAGATATGAAGGTCTACTTAAACCATGGGAACTAAGAGTAAAAAATCTCTTGGTCTTAATCTTATTTCTAAACTCTTAAAATATATATATAGTGAAGATTATTTTGGTTTGGGGACTAGGGAAAAGTACTTGTCAAAAAGATTCCAGAATTTCTACTCTTTCAAGAGTCTTTATACTTCTGGTCTTTCTTAAAATAACTCCCTACAGCTATTAAGTTCTACTATATGCTGTGGATATATGTATGTTGACCTCTCTGTCCTAAACAAGGTTCTTAAGCCTGTTCATCATCAAAAGTTTAAACTATCTGAGAACCATTGGCTCTTTATTTGCCTTCCATCAATCATGACAAAAGGGTTATACAGGAACTACTCTACCCTACCTGCAATATCAATAAACTGAGACAAGCAAATGGAATTCTAAAACAATATTAAAGCTACTTACTACAAGACATCCAGACACTACATTATTGAGATGACAGCAAGAGAATTACACTTATGAAAGAATAAAATCTGATATATGGGAGACAGGCCAGTCAGAAGACACCAGAAGCGATAGAATTTGAAGAGTGCTCCTTAATACTTCTTAGTCTCATAATACAAGAGTAAAAAAAAACCCCTTTGGTCAGACATAAATGGGTTCACATGTGAAGGCAAAATATGAAACACTGATTCATTACCAAAGAAGTTCTTGGTAAGGCACAGCAATCAACCTCCTAGAATGGCATAGGGACGAGAGAAAACAACCCAAAACAACCCCAATCTCAAAGATGCAATTGAGACTCTATAAAGCATTAAAAACATAGCAGCATTTCATAAGTAGAGCTGTAAAGTAACAAAAGAATGAAGAAAGAGCCTGTAAGAGCCTGTAATAGTAGGAAGTCCAGAGTTAGAATGAAAAATCAGCCTGTTCTCATGGACAGATGCCTGTCTTAAAATTTAGGGGAATTTGTGTCCAAATCTGTATCCAAAAAGTGTAACCTAGGCTCATCTCTCACAGAAATTAATTCAAATTAAAAGTTTGCAGAGGAAAATCTATTTAAATTTACAGCGAGGAGGTACTGAATGCTCTCTGATTTATGTACATCCAAACTGTGCCATTCTTCATGTTCTTCATATTTGGCTGAATGGTGCACTTTAAATCACAACTCAAGCAAAAATAAATCATGGCCTTATGAGAGTTTCAATTTTTTTCAAAATGTATTTTGTCACAGTTAAAATAAGTTTCTTCTCTTGCTCCAATTTTATAACACTAAACTACCTATACTCAGTTTTACTGTAGCACAATTATAAGGTGTCATGGACTTCTGTAGTCGGTTTCTTGCATTTTTCTCATCCTTGTGCTAAGCATAATGAGTAGAAATACAAAAATGAACTTGTGACCAGGTCATTCACAACGTGTCCATCCATTCCATATAGCTCAATGGAGTACAGTGGTTAAAGGTGTATCAATATTGGAAACTAATAACAAAACTCCTTTTGCTTTCACTAAGACCAGAATGTCACTTCTTACATACAGTTTAAATACAAAGCTTTTGTCCGAATAGCTTTATTATCGCTAAAGTAATTTCTCTTAAGTAACACCTTTTCATATGAGTAAGACTCTTATATTAGTGAACCTCCTGACTACCAGAGAGTTTGGATTTTGATTAGTACATTGCTCTATCGTCTCAAATCTGTATCAGAGGGCTTTAATAATAAGGAAAGCTACTATGAAGATACTAATTAAAGAAATATCAAAATAAGCTGATTTTGGGAAAAATAATAATATTTGAGCTACTGAGCAGAATTAAATAGTTTTCAGATTCTGTAATATTCTATGGAAATTCTGACATCACTTTAGTCATTGAAACATTGGTACCTGAGCTAATAATTCGAAAAGATCTTTCATGTCCTTTGTTCTTTCATGCTGTCATCAGAGGGAGAAAACACATGCAGTGAAATATTGGTATATGTGGATTAAAATAAACAAAAACCCTGTTGATTTTACTACCTATCTGCACTGGAGGACAAAAGATTAAAAAATGTTCCTGGTATATGTATTAGGAGATAGTAATGGTCTTCAGTTCCTGGAACAGACAATTTGTACTCAAACTTGTCCTGATAAAAATGTCCTGCTGGCAAGACAAGCTGTTCCTTTTTTCCATTCAAGAGGGAAGAATTTGGTTCCTCTGAAATGTTTGTTAAGAATTAATCCTCAAGATGCAATACTCAGAAAAGAGATGCAATGTTCACTGGGAGACTATGCTTCAGATGAAAAGCTGACAACAGATCTGTCAGTCCACATCACTGACACATACAGGTAAGTAAAACAGTCAATACAGTGTACATATATGTTTCACTACATACATACAAATAAACATCAGGAGCACAAGTATGATCAACTTTATCACTGAGATATCACTGTACTTCCTCTCTAGAAGCCAACAGTCAGCACCCTCCAGGAATCTCCCTGAGCAGTGACAGAGAAACGAGATGCTACATATGTGACAGATGTAATCATAATTTCATATGAAGCTACAGCCCAATAACAACTATACATCTGTGAATACAGCATAAGAAAATTCTCTCTCTCTCTTTTTCTTTTTTTGAAATATTCTTGCTTCAGCTTAATTTCTTCCCCTCCTAATGGCAGTTTGGACCTTGGAAAATGGTTGCAAAGTACCATCACACAGTTAATATTTAATTTATGGCACAATCTTTCAGGAAAAGTTAAAGAAACTTCATCAATGGTCAGAAAATGTTCATTGTAACTTCTTCATATTTCTTTGAGTCTGTAAAGTGGAGTGACTAGAGGTGTAAAGCAGCACCTCTCTTCACCTGCTTAAGTCAAGCAATATATCATTTTCTTCTCTGGCAAGGGTACAGACAAAGCTGGCTTCATTTAAAGAGATCCAGTATTATCTGTCATGTTTGCATGAGATCAGTATAACCAACTAGCATATAATATATATATTATACATACACACATACACACACACACACACACACACACTATATAGTATATAGTATATACTATATATACTAGTACATCTAGTATATATTATGTATACTAGTAGTACTATATATATAACTAGTATATCATACTAGTATGTAACTAGTATGCAAACTGTTATATTATGAAGTAATGAATTAGTATCCCATGTGTTTTGCTCCTCATATTACTAAAATATTGTCCCTCATATTCCTAAAATACAGACTAAATAATACTGTGAAACACAAAAGCAGCATTGTCCCCTCCCTGCCTGCTGAAACCAGCAAAGACCAGTGACAACTCGAGAGCTGTGGGATGATTCCCACAGAGGAATGAAGTGAATACAGGGGCTGCCTGGCTTCCGAGCTGAGTTCTGGCCCTCTGAGACATCGGATGAGGCATTCAGAAGTGGTCTGAAATCAGGTGGAGGAGATGCTGAGATCTGCACCCCATTGCCTTTCCCCAAGAAATCTCTGTGGCGAGGTGGCAGGCGGGGAGTACCCCTGGGTCCAGGCCACTTTATTCTTTCAAGCAATGCATAACTGTGGCTGCCGTTGCTCAAGAGCAAGCACCTTGCCTCATCAAGACTTAGCAGCTCCAGCACAGCCTTTGACTAACGAGTTTAGCAGCCAGGTCTGCAGTGTGCCCTGGTAGATGGTAGAGGGGACACAGCTAGCCTGCACCTCAGCCCAGAGACGCCCAGAGTCCCTTAGGCAAAGGATTCTCCTCCTCTCTCCCCACATTTGCCAGGGAACAAAACTGACGTGGCGTCATGAGAGTTCCTGTTTTTGCCTGTTTTTGTTTGCTTTCTTGTCTCATCACCTTTCCTGAGCCCTGCAGAAAGGCTGTAGTCCTTTACGGTAATGGAAAGGAGCTGACACCCGTGAGGAGCTGGCTGGCAGTTTTTAAATATTAACGCTTCTATAGGGAAACATACAGTGTGCACATAAATGCTGATATACTTCTCCATATCCTTGCCCGATATCTTGCTTATTTCTCAGATCACAAACTGTTTAGTATGGTTATGCATCTTCCTCTATGTTTATGCCTTTAGTAGTGATGAGATGGTATCTATAGAGTGTCAAACCTGCACACTGGACTTCATAAAAAAAAAAAAGGAGGGGGGAATTAAGTTTATTATTTGAAGATCCTGCTTTCATGAACACTTGAGCACATAATTAAACATCATGGTTTGTATATTGCTTTGTGTTTTACTGGAATTGGAAGCGTCCTTAAAGTTATGCAGGTAGATAATCGTTAGTGGAATCATGTTCTACAGTGAACAGCTTGAGAGGACAAGTCTAAATTGAAATGGAGGTCCAGAATGTAGTAGTTTTAGGGATATAAGCATAACACGGAAATGCAAGCTTTCGTTACTCAAAAATAGATTGGTACCTTCTAAATAAAAGTAATTTGTCATGCCATAAATTTCTTATTACTTAAGTCATTTAATAAAGTCAACTGGTGCTGACACTCTAAACATAAGATCTACTCTCTTCTGTGTTCATAACCAAGCTGCTGATTTAATGCATACTGAAACTGAAGGGTGATATTCACACTTATCTAAATGCTAAAGTCTCAATATATAAACTCAGAAAGACAGCTGCTGAATTATTTAAGTAAAAAGCTTAAAAACATAACAAGTGTATGCATGGAGGACAAGTTTTTGTATATGTGATGTTTAAAAACTTACTTTTTGCATCTTTAGTTCTGGTATTCTCTATAGTCCTCAGAGAATGAATACACTTGACATCACAAATTTCAAGAGAGTGAAAGTGCAAATAAGGCAGAAGAGGAGCAACAACCTCAGTAAAACCATAAATGGTCTGACATTGAAACTGGACTGAAGTGAACTAATTGAGATTTTAGGCTAACATGAAGTATATGGGAATAATAATATATCTGTGACTATGTAATCCATTTGCAGATGAAACAGTGAAATTTCTAGGCTCATGTCTTCCCAAAATATTTGGGAATATTCAACCACTGCATTTTGGCACTGGTGGAGCAATAACCAGATGAGAAAGATCAGATGACCTATAGGTTTCTTTTATTTCTGGCTGTAGAAGATCAAAGTAAGCAGTCCTCAGCAACTGAAACTGTTGTGTGTCATATCTCTGTGTAATAACCAAATATAATATGATAGAATTTACAGATAAGAAAATTATTACTTTATTTTCCTAAAGATTATTCCAAAGAAAAAAATATATACCCAACTGTAAATTGCTCTGATCTTCCTAATAAATAAAATTTCAAAATTCTTTTACTAATGATCATATCAGTTCTTGCATAAGTTAGCATATAGATATGACTGAGTTTTTCCTTGCTACAGAAAAGTTGTACATATTGCTAATAATAATTCATGATTATTCATGATTTATTCAGAGTTATGCCATGTAGCTTAGCAATCATCATTTAATTCAGAATTCTGTGTACTCTGTAAAATGGTATTAAGTTTGAGCCACAAAATGAGATTCAAATGAGAAATTAGAACAATATTTACATGTCATTTTAAGGTTTTGAGTATCATTCCTGATGAAAATGGGTATTATATTAAATCTATCTATCTATCTATCTGTCTAATTTCACTATCATGCTTTTTAATTTATTAGGTACATCAGTCATGCAAAAAAAAATCATTCACAGATTTGGCTTTAAGTAAAGTAAAAGGCAAAGACATAAAAATTAAGCAGGTATTTGGCAATAGTGAGTAACTGACAAAATGAAAAAGAAGGTTAAAAACAATGTTGCAGTGGTAAGACTTTCCCTGATGATGTGATGCAATATAGTAAACAGATTTTGTGAGATGCTAGAAAAATAGAGATGAAAATAATGCCATAGCTCAGAGAGAATATACTGCACAGGTAAAGAATAGTTATGCCAATTTAAAAAGGTTCTGGACTGCATAATGCTTTGGGATTTTTTTTTTTTTTTTTTTTTTTTTATAAAGGCCCATGAATGAAGACTCAGCTTGATGCTGAAGAATCAGGACAGTCCAATTCATTTCAAGTACAGTTCTCCAGCTTCAATTGCCATTGGAATTTCCCCTATCATAGGACCATTTGCAAAATCATGAAGGAATATCTAACTGGTAGACTGAAGTGAGAAGGAAGAGAACAAACTGTGTAAACATATGCTAAAGGAAATCAAGAAAAGCCTAAATTAAACTGAACAGGTCAAAATATGGCATTTCCTCATAGGAAAAGATCAACGCTATATTCTGGGGCTTTCTAGAACAACTTTTCTTCTTCTTTTTTTTTCCCTTCAAATTATTTATCCATTTTTCTTCCTCTTTTCTCTCCTTAAAAAAAGGAAATGTGAAAAAGAGGAGCAAACAGTGAAAGGGAAATCAAATGTGCTTGTTATTTTTCCTGAAGATAATAGATTAGTGGGTCTGCTGGCATTGTAGTAGCAGCCCATTTTCTTATTATGTACTGTGAGAAGAGAAACGGACCCTGATTAATGTGTCTGGTGGTCAAATGACTAGAATGGTTTAGTAAAGAAGACCACGGCTAATATTCATCTGAATTCTATCTGACACTGAGAGACAGGGAAAACATTTCTTTGGGTGCGAAGTTTACTTGGGTGTCTGTGAGGTTCACTTCAGGAAACACAAAAGATCTATGGTGCAGTTGTCTGCCTTTGAGCTAGTCATCCTAAATTCTCATTATAATCACAGGAGAGAAATAGATACTTTGAGAACAATTGTGCACTAAAAGTACCTATTCTTTCCTATTGACCAGAAAAAAGAACTTAAAGTGATTAGCTAAAGTATAGATGTCCACACCCGATCAGATGAATTGCACTCTTCCCACATACAGTGGTAGATTGAAGCATCAAATGGGTGTGCATCCTTCACAGTGCAAATGGAGAGAAGAATACTGAATGCTGGAAACACGAAAGGGAAAAGGAGAGTGAGAGGCAAATGTGCTTGACTTAATATAGCTCTTCAAAGGAGATAGTATATTATACTATATATATAGTATATCATATATGTCTATCATATATATAATATGTTATATTTGGTTCTGGAAAATGAGTGTACTTATTCTATAAAGGAGCTTCTGTGAGGAATCCTGGATAATATAGTTTTAATAATATGCTTATGAAGTTGTTAAATCAGATAAACTATCATTGATGTGTTGTGACACTGTTTATATATATATATGTGTGTGTGTGTGTGTGTGTGCGTGTGTGTATGTATGTATGTATGTATATATAAATCTAAAGACAGTGCAAATCAAGTCTGAAGAGAAAACACTAAGAAAAGAGTAGCAGTAAATTTGCCTGGTTTTTCAACAGCTTTGTGGGGAAGAGCCTTGCTGGAATTACCAATGAAATTAAACCAGAGCTATGCTGAAAAAGGAGTAATAAACTTAAGACAACAGCCATGCATTTGAACATGGGTTGACCACTCTAAAAAATTTTGTCTGAGATCTAGTCTCCTTACCTGGGAAATCTTGCTTTGACTACACCTTAGATGCCAAATGAAGCAGTTCTAAAACAACAGATCTCAACTCCTATATAATCAATGCAGAGAGATAGGCGCCTCTAGAAATAGGTCCTATCTGTCCAAGTTTTGGCATGTAGGGTAGAACCCATGTCATGCGTTTATAGCAATTTAAGGTTAAGAGTCTAATCTAAACTAATAATCTGGGCTGTGTTATAGACAAGAGAGAAAAATAGTTTCTTTCGGAGGGTAATTTATTTTAAATGGAGATGAGTGCTATTTAACCTAGGTGGGACAATTTGCCCATCTGTCTCCACTGACTGCAGAGGAAAACTAACTAGTTATTATTGGCAAGTCTCCTAACTGTTGAATAACTAAAGCTAGGTGAGGGGGTCCCATCCCTGATGTAGGCAGTCACGTCCCACTGAAGAGCTTCAAATTTGATTGCCTCTCTTCATTGGCTGTATTGTGACTTCAAGCACTTATTTTAAAGAATTGTCTCATGAACTGCCTAAGATTTAGGCAGAAACATATCCATGAATGTTATGCAGAATAGATTCCCCTTATCTTTTTTTTCTAATTCAGCTGCTTTAATTAGCATTTGTTTTATGAGCCAACATCAGTAATATTTATATTCAACAAGAAATACAGATGAGTTCTCAAAACAAGATCTGGCTCTCACAGATGTACTCATGGCAAAAGTCAGATATAATGACTGATACCAGCTGGCTTTTCACTCTGTCATACCTTTTGATGTTCATACTGTTCTTTTTTTAGGCTTCAGGCTTTAGGGCCACTGTTGAAACAAGGTGATTCAACAGTGCATGGCTAGAATTGCACATGTACATATTTTTGTAGCAGTTGAATGATACATTTTTTAGAGTGAAAGTTCACCATGAGGCTATAATTCAATTGATATATTTCCACTTGTAAAACAGGTTTTATAATATAGTAAAGATTTAATAAATTAAAAAAGTTATATTTTATATTTTTAAAAAAATTTCTTCTCTACTGGCAGCAATTAATGAAGTAAATACTACTATATTTTGTATTATAATTTGGAAAAAAAAAGTTTTTTCCTCCTAATAAATAGCTCTGTGCTGTCAAGGCTCAGCTTCAGCTATCTTCTTTTCATCTAGGCCTAAATACCTGAGACACATCAGTAAAAACTACAAGGTATAGTATTAGAGATAAACATGAAATTCAGACAGCTGCCCTTTGGTATCAAAAACAGAATCTTTGATTCCTAGTTCTTCAGTGACTAAACAGAGACACTAAATACGGGGAGAGAGAGATTAGAGCCAATGGCACACAGAAGAAGAGCAGCAGTTTTGTATCATTACTGCCTGGAAATGATATGACAGAGCATTCTTGAAAATGATTGTTAGATCACTGGCAACATTCATGGTAAAAATAAATCCATGATGGAAACTATGAGGGGACTTAATCCATACAGACGTATTTGTCCTTTGCCTATGTGTTTGGCCTTGATATTTAGCCTAGTCTATATTTTCTCTAATAATCATGATAGCATTTTTGTACATTTCTCCACTCAGATTTTGTTACAGAAGGTAGACTTTTGGGCTGGCAGAAATACAGAATATTTAAATGACATAAGCAGTGGATCACATTGAATTCTAATCTTGTGGGTCAACATATTAAAGTAAACTCATGTTGACAGAACTCACCTTCCTGAATCAAAAATCACAATCAGATGTCTGTAAATGTCATTCAGTGCATAATACAATAAATGCTGTATACTTTACATATTCACATTCAAAATCATTCATAAACATTGGAGTTAGCAGTGGAGTGGAGTTAGCTGAGTAATGAGTAAAATCCACTCCAGTTTCACTCCAAGAAGCAATGCAATTTACATTTATGGGATATTATTTGTATGCATTATTTATAGAGATTTTCAAATGCTATTGGTTATCTTATTACATTCAGAAGATATTTTTCTTCATATAAAGAGGATTATTGCAGTAGAGCTGTTCACAGCTGGTTGGGTTGCCTTTGCAAACAGTCAATGTTTTCTTTCGGCCCTGGCCAAATCAGCCAATAGGCAAAACTCATGCCTGGGAACTTAGAGCAGCCTCCTTCAGGACTGGCATGCTGTGTATGGTGGCGCCAGCCAAGCAGAGAGAGCCTTTGTCTGCTGAAGTTAAATGCATGCTGACTGACCACCTGATGGCCTGGAGGGGTGTGAGCTCTACTTGGCTGAGTGTCCAAATTAGTTTAAATTGCTTAGTAAATAGGGCAGTTGTATGATATTAATGCATTTTTTTGGATTGATCCTCTCAGTTTTGGGGCTGGTCACTAGTAGAGGGAGGGAGATGACATGAGGGTGGATGTATTTTGCATTGCACTAAAGAGGAAAGCAGCATTCGTGACCATAGGGAACTACAGTAAAAGTGGTGGAAGTTATAGCCTGCTATTCCTGTGCTGGAGTATTTAGTGGTCCACTCAATCTTATGAATTGGGCACTCTGTTCTGCCTGCTCTTGCCCTGCTCTTGAGTTTTCTTCTTCTCTTTCTTTTACCTGTCTTGTTTTTGTTATAGGGAAGATTTTGGCTGCGGGATGAGGAGAACTAGGATCCGACTCTCTAGATCCACCTCATTGCACAGTGGGCACAACAGTCAGCTGGATCTGCCCTGCTTTGGCCACTCCTCAGCAGAGGTCTAAACACAGTTCCTACGTCTCACTATCTGCAGCACTGATGTACTTAACGGGGGATGAAGCTCCTTCCAGCTGTTCCCTAAATACATTCTTACACACTTTTCTGTTTTGCTTCCTTTTCCTTTCAAAGGGAGCTCAGCTTGAGCTCCCCTGCAGACTTTCACCTTTCAGAGGATGGTTGAATGTAGTTGCAGTATGTATACATAGGCAAAAGCAATACAGGTACAGCTTTCTTATAATACAAAAAAACCTCCCGAAATCTTTACATAAATTTTAGTCAAATGAACTGAAACTTCAGAAAATTTATGACTATTGAAGAGTTTGCAATGTGAACATCCTGGAGTTAAACTGTTGCTAGCATTTCAAGCGTACTAAAAGCTGACCATACCGTGTCTGTTAGAATTCATCAATAAACAATAAGACATTATGAAAGAGGATAGTTAATGCAGAAACTAAAATAGGAGTTCTACAGCTGGATAACATTGCTAAGTTAAAACTGTGGGAGAAAGTGTGACTTTGGAACTTTCCGGCATTATTGATTTTGATTTCTGTTATTGCTGTTACTGACTGATATTGGTTCATTAACTGTAGATCTTTTGCATATAATTTCCCCAGGCTGTGTGTTTAAAAGAGAAAAGCAATAATCCAGAACTATATGGCTTGCCCAGGTTCTGTAAATTCCTTCCTCTGGAGCTAATTGACTTGTAAATTCCTTTGTTTGCAGTTACGCTAACCTAGAAGACCCACTATACCTCAGTTTGAAGCTGGTGCATGGTCTGAACTTGCAATTCAACTAATGAAGCAAGATCTGAGCATAAGTCATCTAATAAAACAGCTGTGCTCTTCATTACCTGTGCCTCCACAAGCACCTCTAGGAGCACAACACATAACTTTATTAAATTGTTCCTATTGCACATGCTCAGGCCAAAACCTCTTCATATTTACAGTAAATGCTGCTCATGAGTCATTTCTGTTTTCAGAATTCAGCCTTACTCAGTAACTTCCTACATACATTCACAAAAGAAATGTAGATTATATGCAATGTTAAAATTAGTTTGGGGCTTTGCTAACAAGTGAGGGTTGGAATGGTGCATTATGCATATACTTAGGCTTCTATAGGCATTACACTAATTTATAAATCAAAATTCAGCTGAAAATTTTTGATCGGCTTCTGTCCATCTTATGCTCCAAATGTCAATGCCAATGCATTTTTAGTTCTTTTTTGCCTGTTACAGATGAAGTTGGTGTTCTTCCTGAATGTCTGATTTCTTCCACATACCTTCAATGTGTATTTCCATACTTTCCTATGGAGCTTCCTTTTTCACATACGTGACACAGTTTATTTGCTCAGCATCTATCTGGCCTGAGTGTTCTCTTATCACTGGTTTCTGCCTTTCTCTCCTTTTCTGCAGATATGCAACAGGACTGTTCATGTGAGTTACTGTTCTACGTTTGTGAGGCTTTGCTGCCTTCTGTGCCATGTTTCCTTCGAAGCAGATTTTAACTGAACTTGTACCATCTCTCAGGCAATAACAAGTTCTGCCATTAAATCAAGTTTAGCTCACAGGTTTATTGGTTCTTCTTTAGCTTGGGGGAGAATGTGTCCCAGATAATATCATGTTCTCAATCACTTTGTGAGGAAGGTTACTGCCAATGAAAAACATTAGCAGATGTGTGTAAATAACTTGAATATCTAGTCCAAGTTGAAGTTCAACTTGAACATGTAGTACTTTGCTGGCTGAGAAAAACAGAGTCAAAACTGAGCAATACGACTCCATAAGCGAGTTAAAATCCACACCTCATCAGTTTCTTATTAATCTTCTGATTCCTAATTAAGTTACTTTTGAGAATGGTATTAGGTAACTTGTAAAATTTAAAATATGTTACTTACTAACACAAACCATTTACCTAAATGGCAGAGTTAAGGTTAGATATACACTCTTATCCTTGGTGATACTTTGTGTTTGACTCTGTAATTGTATGTTAAATACTGTTGTTTTATGTGAGACACAGTTGTGGTAAATTAAATAATTTTCAGTAAAAATCTGCTTTTATATACCTTACTGTTTATTTATAAAAATATTTGTTAATATATTTACAGTTAAAAAAATATATAATTACAACTTCAGTTTCATCATGAAGGTACTTCTAACAGTTCCCTGGGAAAGTTAAAATGAATGTGTTTTCTCCTTAAAAATCTGCACATCACTTTTCACACAGAATCTTAAAGTCAGCAATTACTTTGGGAGCACTTCCCAAACTGAATGAAGATGTCATTTTCCTAGAATGATTTGGGGTTGATATATAGTCTGCTTGAAATTCACAATCTATGACCTTGGCACATGAACTAGAATTGCAAACTATATCCTACTACATATTAGAAGAACTTTTAATGGAGTTTGCTGAGCATCTTTGAAAGTTTGTTTGTTTTTTTCTTTTTTTTCCAGTTAAATGAACAGCTAATCTGTAGCTTGTATGTGTTTAGAAGACCACCAATCTTAAGATCAATGGATAATAAAAGCAAAGATTTCCTTGCTTACCTCTCCTAAGACAATGTAGGGTCTCTTTCTTAATGACTCAGTTGACATTTACTGTTCCCAATTCATGCATTTGTAATAATCTCCATAAAATGTCAGCATGTTCTCTAATGGGCACTTCTGGAGAGCAACTTTGGCCTGCACTGCCTGTGGGCCCTGTGTCATTTCTCAGTACTAGGCCATTGCACTTGATAAAACGGCTAATCTCATTCCTCTGCATAAGTATAGATAAAGTTGGCTAGGTAGGGCAGACTGCACATGCTGTTAGAGCAGTTCTGCTACAGTCTCTTGCCTTTACTTACCTCTCCCAGCCTCTTATCTTGATACAAATCCATGAAAAGAAGAATGCAGCATTTCTTCAGAGTTACAAAGTGCAAGGGACAAAATGCAATATTTGTGAGGAAAATGTAGGTAAATCAGCTGGAGGTGGGTGATTTTGATTGTGGTTAACAGAAAAGTTTGTGGAAATGATCAAGCTCTATTTCCTTGCTCCTTGATTATACATGCTAGTGGCTAAGCTCTAAATTAAGATAAATAGAGAAGGTGGCTTCCTCTATCTGGGGAAAAAAAAAAGCTTTGTATCTTTGTACTGTTAGATGTCAGGAACAGGACTCACAAAAACAGTTGAGTAATTGATTTTAGGACTAAAATTCAGCATTGTGATGCTACTGCATTCACTCCATATTGAATATATCCTTGGCAGTTTTTTGACTGACAATTGTGCGTTTAGAGTAAGCAACATGATGTTTGTCCAACAGTGTTGACAGGCATTAGCACGTGCACACTATTTCACCTCTATTTCAGAACTGCTACCCTCCCTTCAGCCATTGGTAATTATTCATATTCTCTTATTAACATTCCTTGCCTGTCGCCTACATTAAACTACATAGTAAAAGCATGATTTACCCTCAGATGAGATGGATCTGTTTATGCGATACAGATTCATGCCTTGCAAATGTTCTTACTATTTGCAAAAGAGGCAGGTATTAAATATTTCTTTCACATTTCAGGGAGTCTAAGGCCAAAATTCTGACGACCCGCCTCCAAGTATAAAAATTGCTGTGACTTCATTTGCCACAATTTTTGTAGTTGCTGAAGATAGCAAACCTTCTCTCTGTAAAAGCCACTAGAAATCAACATTGCACACCCATTTATACACATAGACAATACTGCAGATAACTACAGACTTTTTGGCTAATAACATTTCCTGCCTTTCTGCATTTTGACTTTGTTCCATCTTTACCACACTCTCCTACATAATCTAATCTGATGAAAACCTGTAACTTGCTTGCCATGCCCATGAATAATAAACAGCTATATTAACAATGCTTCTTTCTACAGAATTCTAATGTTTTGGCTGTATTTTATAATAAATACCATGTACTTTTATTCTGAATTTAGCAACCTCTAATCATACTGTGTGTGTGTATATATATATATATATATATACACATATATATATGTATATATATATAAGTCTGGCAGGTATAAGTTTTAGCAACATATAGGGCAAGTAGTTGACTGCTTTTCCTCTCCACAGGTTCATTGCTATGTGGCAAAGATATTCAACTGTGTAACTTTAACTTGATTTGAGCAGCAGACATAAACACACAGTTTCCCACCCTCTTGGACTATGGCTGGGAAGCATAAACTTTAAATATGTGAGTTGGCTCACTAAACTGTTTACTGATCAATGCTGCTCTCATTGCTGAAAATTTCACTTAAATCTAACAGTCAAAACTTTCTGTAACTACATTTTTGGAAGTGGTTTGTGTTTTTAGTGTGTAGAAAGCTACAAAGTCCACAAAGGTACTTTGAGCAGAAGGTGACTTTAGTGGAGATGGCATTTAAATGGACATTAGTGCTTATGTTCCTTGTAGGTCTGGGTTTTATGGCTGAATTTCTGTTAGGGGTTTGTGCCCATAACTCAGATTCAATATAACTATTGTAATAACTCCAGTTTAACTCCAGTTTAACTTGATCAGGAAGGGAAAAATCTCTCTTATCTTTGTGCTGTGCCAGTGCAGTGTGGTGTGACACGCTTCCCTCACTCTAGGCATCTGAAAGTTCAAGTCTAGTCTAGCTCCTCTGGAGGCTGAAACATCCTTTCTAAATTAATTAAGATGGATCTCATCTTCAGCTTAGCACAAACAGTAGGTCAGATGGATTGTATTGTGGAGACACTTTACTCTCTGTTGACTATAGAAGGAATCTATCACTGAAGCACAAATTCAGTGAAACGAATCTCACTGAGGGCCCCTCATGCTGATCTGGGAAAAGGAAGAAGAGGAGGAAAAATGAATTCCCATCCTGCCCTAACTGCCATGAAAAGTAGTACTTACCTTTAACACATAAAATGCAGTTAACAGTAAGAAAAATAAAATAAAATGTGAGAGTCCATGATGATGGTAAGTTACTTTTCAAGCTGACTTGCTTAGCTAAGTGTCTTTAATTTTGTATTATGGTGGTCTATACATGTGTTTGGATGGGAGCCTGTGGATATGCTGACCTACAGAACAAAATTTCAGGGCATCCTTAAAGGATTCCATCTCCTGCCATTTACATATTTAATTTAATTTAATGCAAATTGCAGGTAGTTAGGTGAATGTACATCTAAAACCAAAGTCTAGCAGCAAATCTTTTGAGTATGAGGTCTGATCTACTAGGCTAAACACTGATTTAAACTAATGGCATTTAAAGGCGATTTCCAAAATTAAGAAAGAAAAAAAACCCGCTAATTCAAGTCATCTGAAGTTGAAATTCTAAGGTTAGCACAGTGTGAAACAGAATATAAGATAACTAATTCTACAATTTAAGGATTAAAAAAATACCTCTCCCCCACCAAAAAATAAATCTAAATTAAACTGACTTTAAAGGCAAACCATCATAGTATCTCTCCACATAGCCAAATGTTTCTCTGTGTACAAAATAAATGCTATGTCTTTGCAGGTATCCTCAGGGAATACTTGAGCTGCAACTACTGTACAAAATGAGTAAAACTGCATTGACTGTTTCACCAGAATTTCAGATGAAGGTTCGGTTTAAGCTGACCTGTGTCCAGTATGCTGAGGACAATGTCTCTCGCTTTGTCTTTCCCCAGTTCGGGCCACATGTTCCCAGACGGCCACCTGAGGAGATGGGAGTGTGCAGCTGGAGATATGGGGGGAGGCAGGGACGCTTCTTTTGGCAGCAAAGTGTATTTTGATGAATGCAAGTTTCACAGGAAATACACCACACTTTGACAGTGAAGAAACACATTCAAGGGGTATGGTCTGATATTGCAAAGTAATTAATCTTACAACTAGCTGCCATCAGTAGAAAACTGTTCCCTCTTTAGTAGGATTGTTTTTGGCTGGGTGTAGGTTTTTGAACTGTAGGTTTTTATTTTGAGCACAGATGAACGACAGACCTACCACAGTAGAAGCAGCAATACAGTTGCTCTTTTGGCAACAGGTAGACATTAGTTTTGATTAAATGAATGTAATATTAAGCTTCATCCTGCTTCACTGGTACCGCTAAGGTCTGAGGAAATATGCATCTTTATCCCTTTGGAACATTTGTTTATGTGGAATATTTAGCTTCAAGAGGAGACTAATTTATAGGAGAAAAAACTACGATACAGCATAGGAAGCCTCAGTAAGATATGGATGCGATGATCTGGTATGGTAAGAATTGAATGGTATGAATGTTCTTGGATATCTGCATTGTATTTTGCAGATGCCTGCTTTACTGTGTTCTCTTTAAGGAAACCAGTTTCATCTGACTCATAAGCACTGATGAATATTTTGCTGGGATACTTTTAACCACAAAAAAAAGAAAAAAAATCTGTGTAAAAGAATTTGAAGAATGGCAACAGCTTAAGTAGGATTCAACCAGATGTTACATAGATGAGAATTTTCATGTTCTGCTCTCTTAATACAAATGTTTCTGAATACTGATGTTTTTGAATAAAGATTAAATAAATAAATAAATAAAGATAATAGTTGAAATTCATTCCTGGAGTTATTAGGTATAATTCCACTGGAGTCAGTGTTGTGCCTCCAATGAATTTTGCTTGCAGTGCAATTATTTTCATTCAGAGCAGGTTTTCTTTTTCTTTCTCTCTTTTTTTCCCCCACCTCTTTAGCCATTACTGATTTTCTTTTTAAATAAGCTCCTCTCTTCATCAGGACATCTGCTTGTTCTGGTTGGCAGAGTGTTCCAATAATGAGGATTTTACTCTATCAGTTTGGAGTTCTGGAGTGGAATATTAATACTAATGAATTACAGCAGTGCATAGAAGGCATACAAGGATAATAATGCAGAGGAATGGCGTGAGGAAAAGCAGCACATCGTAATAGTCCCCAACCATAAAAAATATGTGCTATTGCTGTAATAAAAGATTGTATGTATAGCTGATTCAAGATATGACCAATTAGTAAGTCTTCATAATAGCAGAGTTCCAAAAAAGGGGAAATCTGGCAAGACTCTTGGGCCTACTTGCAAAGAAAAAGTTCATTCTGCAGAGAATAGAGTACAATATTGTACTTCTTACATAGCTCATAAAATATCATTAATTTCCAGCCAGTGAAGGAGTATATGCATGCAAAAATATGTGTATGTGTATATATATATGTGTGTGTGTGTGTGTGTGTGAGTGTCTCTTTCTATATATATACACACTATACACACTGTAGTGATGATAATAAAGTTGCTAGTATTAATTATAACCATTCACCTAACATGCCAACAACCAAATAGTATTTTGACACCTTCAGCTACCAAAATAGATCAGTGCAGAAATGTATCATTTCACTTAAATAAGATGATAATGAAGTTTCTTTTCATGCATAAGAAATGAGCAGTGAGCTACTTCAGAGAACAGCCATGCCTGCTCCTTCTATGGGTAATGGGATATGTGAGTTTTATATGATATAACAGTAGAACACTTCAGAGGCTGCATAAAGGTTGTGGTTGTGTTAATGATTAGACAATTTCAAATTATTAGCTCTTCTAAATCAGACATGAAAATTACTGTAAAGAAGCTATACAAAAAATTACAAGGGAAACTTTTAACTTACCATGCTTTATTTTCTGTTTACAGGAAAATGCCATGGTTTGCAAAAGCAAAATTAAAACTGTGAGTAGCATGACCTTAACTTGTTTGGTTTGTTCATATGTTTAAACAAAACAAAGAGCCATCTCCCACCATGACTTTTTTGTTTTTTTGCTTTGCCACCTGTCTTTGCACATGCAAATAGTGAGGACAGTTTGAAAGAGAGGAAGAGTTATAAGCAAACCTAATTGCATGCAAAATATCTGGTTGCTGGGGAAAATCTGTATTTGTTAACACTTATCACAGAGCATATGCCACACATTATTTCTACTCTGGCATTTGGAATAAATGATATGTTTATTAACTGGAATAACATTTGGGGCTATGGATGAATTCTTGTCTGTCATTGTCCAAAGCATCAGGATCCAAAAAGGCTTTAATCCATTTTGTATGTGACAAGAAGTTGTGGGTCTGTTTCAGAATCCAGTCCTATGTTACTGGTATTATGAACAGTTGAGATATTATCACTAATTATTCTACCTCTAGATAAGTTTCTGTTCTATTTAGAAACTTCAGTTGCAGCCTTCTGGTTTTAAGTTATAATCTGGTGCTGGCCACAAAATCAGCTGATGTAGGTCTTTCTATTTTATCACTAGGAAGGAATGACTGCCCAATGAGAAAAACTAGAAGTGATCTTGTTTTTGCACGTATTTAGAGAATACAGAAAGAAGAGATCTAACCAAAATAAAAAAATATAGTTGGGTTCTTCCACATTTTCAAGTGTAGGACTCCCACCAAAGTCAGCTGGAGTTTGACATCTCTATACTAATTGATGAATCAGAGGGTTGAAGCACAACACTTTTTGCAGCTTTCATAGCTTATTGAACAGACATTTCCTCTCCTATACAGGCTTCTAGTTTGTTTCAGGGAGCACGTCAAATGGTTGGTTATAATTTTAAATTCTCAGTGTGATTTCATCTGTGGTGCTGCCACAGAAAACCTTTCTGTGTGGTATGCAGCAGTAGAGATCAGCTGAAGGTGTTCTGTAAATTTGAAGGTCTGCTGGAATCGTGTTCTCAGGATGGACCATCACAGCCTGGAATCTCCCTTCACCTTGCATTCTTCATCACTTGCTTGTATGTGTAGTGAAGGCCTACTTATAGATCAGAGCCTTCTTATAAGGGCAGGAACGCATGCATGTGACAAGGCAGGTTGAAGGAGCAAAATTGCCTTGAAATTTGTTGGTATGCAGGTTGCGTAAGCAATATTGTGCTATATTGACATTCTGCTGTCATTCCCTGTCTGTTCCTTTAATCTGGAATAACAATCACTTTATTGAGGAATATTTTCGTATTCTTAGTGAATTTTATAGAAAATGCTTTTGATTTCAGAATGGCATGTCTACATATGCTGAAATTAAATATCAAAGAGACCATTTCTGACAATTTTTTCCTCTGAAAGACCAGTCTATATTTGTGTGATTTAGGATGACTTTAATGGCAGATACAGACCCATTTACTATCTATTTTGTACTCATTTGTAAAGCAAATAGAAAGTAGGATGTAAAACCTAAATGTATCAATGATAACTTGTGATTTTAAAATATCCAGGTTATTCTCAAAGGATATAAGATGAATGTCAGATATTATTGATAAAATACCCCAATATTAGATAGTCTTGTCCCTTAAAGGAGTATAGCAAACTGTCAGTATTTGTTTAAATGATAACTGGTGCCACGTAGAACACAATAGTGTTGACAAGATTTGGAGCTATCTCAGCTGTAGTTCCAGGCCACTCTTCTGAGACAGCACACTAATAATTGACAGTTTTAGTTTCTTGGGGGTTTTTTTGCTTTTGTTTTCTTTCTGCTGTGGCATTCTCTCCTTCAAGGGCTTTTATTTGATTTATTTTGTTTTCCTTGTCACTTTTTTATGCAATTTTGTGTTGTTTGTTAGGCTTTCTTGACTATTTTTTTAAAGTTGTGGGGAAATTTTAATCACTTCTGACAAAATATGAAGTGGTCTCAAAAATGTTGCTCTATGCTGAGGGCTGATGAGAGGTTGCTGAATGAGCTCACCAGGTTACTGGACATCAGAGTCCTTATGACAGAGAGTCACAGGAGATGAGGCTTCTCAAGTTTTCTATATCCTGTAGAAATCCCCTACTACCCTTTTTTTAATCAGATCAAAGGTATATACCTGCCTGTCCTACAAATCCCTCTCCTTAAACCACAGAATAACCGAGTTTTAAGGAGGTTTTCTTTTTCCAATTTAAAAATGCAATCAAAAATAGCATTGTGCTAAAATTGCTATCTTAATGATAGTTGAGGTTAAATAAAGTTTCTGAAAATGCTAACTATATTTTTGAGTGTCTGCAGAAACTGAGAGCAGCAACCTTCTCCCTTGATAAGGAATTAAGTAACTTGTGACAAGTGTGTGCATGTCAGATCTCTAGAGTCAGATCTACACTAGATGGCAGTTTTGGCTCCATTTTTTCAGAACATGACAAATTGCAGTAGCTGTAGCTTTGGTTCTTAGCATTTTTTGTGTCTGCTTGACATGAGCCATTAGTAAGTCTAAAATGAGTTTTAACAGTTCTCATGGAAGTAGTAACATACAAGGGATAAATATTTCATGTTGTAACACATACTAAAAACATTTTGTCATCCTGTGTGTGCCTCTGGAATAGATGTGTGTCATCCTTATGAAGGTCCTTTGGTATAGGTTAGAAAAACTGTTGCTTTAACAGCATTCAGAATTGCCCTCAGGCAATTTTCACAGACTTTCCAGTTTGTTCTCTTTTCACCTCTTGTTTGCTGAAGGTGATTTAAACAAATGGACTTGGAGTATGTACACACAGTTCATCTGAGGCACTGATAATGTCTATCAATCAGAGTGAAAGCTCAGTTTGCACAAACGTGATCTTGGAAGTACACCTTTAATCAAGCAAGGCTGCTTTGCTGCCCTTTAAAAGTACCTGAATTTGAAATCCCCTTTCTTTCTCTCTCTCTCTTTCTCTCTCTTTTTTTTTTTTTTTTTTTGGTTAGGGAAGCACTGGTGCTTTCATATTATTATTTATCGCTGTATCTTCTGTTGTGGTACTGCCCAAAGATTATACTGAAGTGAAGAGACAGGGTGTTTCCTCCATCTTTTCTCCTCAGTATTGACCATTTTGTTGTATGGAAATGCTGGAGCAGAGGATACACACACACACACACACACACACACACACACACACACACACACACTGCTCTTTAAAATACTAATGAGCTTAACCAGAGATATAGTAAAAGATAATACTGTATATATGATTGCTGAGACTTTGGTGGCAAAATGTGATGAATGGCAAATCAAAAAGCAGTGTTTTTTGTTTAAGAAAGGTGAAGAACAACGTACTGAAGATAATTAGCACACGGATCAGTCTTGGTGTCCTGTCCCAGGGGAGGCAGTGGTGGAGCAAATCCTCTCTTTCTATTCTTCCTTTGCTCCTCTTTTTGTAGGGGTTGTGACTGTCTTTTTTTACAGCTGCTCGTTATCTCTTCCTTGTTTTTGCCATATATGTGATGCTTTATATATGTTGGCTACGTGTTCGTTGTAACATCCTATAATAGGTTTTATGCAGCTCTCAAGCTTGTACTCCTTCAGCGACCACTAATTGAAATTCTGTGATTTGTGTCTATACCCCTGGGTTTCTGGTGTCATCCTGTGCCTGTACCCTGAAGCCCTCCGTTGCTATCCTCCACTTATACTCTCGGGGACACCTGCCACAAAGGCTTATTGCTTGCACATTTGCAAACAGAACTGCCCCCCTGCTTTCCTTCATCATAAACCCTCTGTGGTCTCCTTGCACTTTAGTTATCCACATGTTTAATGGCAGAACAAATTCATTTTCTACAGAACTGGCACTTAGAAGTGCTGAGCACAATCCCTTAGGAAGTTAATGACAGTGTTAAGCACTTAGCCATTCCAAAATATCACATCCCACATATGATGAGCAGTTGTGCAAAGGCAGTTATGCTTATTTAGAGGAATAAGCACCCTTCAAGGTGAAGAACTGCACTTTGTGGATGACTCTTAAAACACGATCTCTAATAGTGAGTTAGATCAAGCCTTCCATGGAGCATTAAATCTCCTTTATTAATAAAGAAATCAATTATCACACTCCAGCAATTTACTATTAACATTCGTTCTGCATCACTTAAACTGTTGAACAGTC
Organism: Apteryx mantelli; assembly: GCF_036417845.1. Classification (NCBI taxonomy): domain Eukaryota; kingdom Metazoa; phylum Chordata; class Aves; order Apterygiformes; family Apterygidae; genus Apteryx; species Apteryx mantelli. The sequence continues at coordinate 124,679,691 of NC_089980.1, forward strand.
ATAAGAGTAAGCAAAGAACAGAAACAAAGAAAAGCTGTCCCCTAACTCCCCAAATAGTGTTTTAATTAAATTTCCCACAAAAGGATAGCATTCACATTACAAAAAAGTAATATAAATCTCAGGGTCCTTAGCTGTCACCTTAGCTATTAGCATTTTTACCAGTTATTGTTGACATAGCTTCAATTTGTCAGGCACATGTTTTTAAAATGCACCTTTTAGCCTGGTCTAGACAAGCATTTAGTCAGAATAATAGTCTCCCAAGACGTGTCTTGTAGCCTCTGCTAGGGTAAATGTAATCTGTGCGCTGTGCTTTAATCTATACAACACACTTCATCTGGTTAGTATTCCTGAAGATGAGCATATGAATATAGAGTTCTTCAGAAGCAATGTATATCTCACCGAGGTATCACAGCATGCTTTGGAATTGGGAAAGGGGTCAGGAGTCTTACATGGCAGTGAGAAAATAGGGCAATACATTTTCTACATTGGAGTCACAGATATAAATAAATGAATGCTTAAAAATGAATATTAGAGAGCTTTTAGATAAGAACTCTTTAAGGTATGCATTATAAAATACAATGAAGGATGTGAAAGTGATATTTGCATGCATGTTAATTGATAGTAGAGAACTATAAGATCCCTTTAGATTTTTATACCAGACTAAACAAGCTCAAGGTTTTGCCAGTAAGAAAACATTGCTAATGTTGAGGCTAAGTCTCCATTGCTGGTTGCACCCCATTACTCTTTTACTCTTTTTAATACTGCCTTGTACCTGCTTGACAATTCTTTATCCTTCTTTGTATTCACGTCTTCTTTTTGTTAAACACTTATGAAAGCTTATGCAATCTGGCCAGAGATGTCAAGGACAGCAAGAAGGGCTTCTTCAAATACATCAGCAGCAAGAGGAAGACTAGGGAAAATGTGGGCCCTTTGCTGAATGGGGTGGGTGCCCTGGTGACGAAGGATGCAGAGAAGGCAGAGTTACTGAATGCCGCCTTTGCTTCAGTCTTTACTGCTCAGGCCAGCCCTCAGGAACCCCAGATCCTGGAGGCAAGAGAGAAAGTCTCGAGGAAGGAAGACTTTCCCTTGGTGGAGGAGGAGTGGGTTAGAGATCATTCAAGCAAACTTGACACCCACAAATCCATGGGCCCTGATGGGATGCACCCACGGGTGCTGAGGGAGCTGGCGGACGTTATTGCTAAGCCACTCTCCATCATCTTTGAAAGGTCATGGAGAACAGGAGAGGTGCCCAAGGACTGGAAGAAAGCCAATGTCACCCCAGTCTTCAAAAAGGGCAAGAAGGAGGACCCAGGGAACTCCAGGCCAGTCAGCCTCACCTCCATCCCTGGAAAGGTGATGGAGCAGCTCATCCTGGAGGCCATCTCCAAGCATGTGGAGGAAAATAAGGTGATCAGGAGTAGTCAGCATGGCTTCACCAAGGGGAAATCATGCCTAACCAACCTGACAGCCTTCTCTGATGGAACGACTGGCTGGGTAGATGAGGGGAGAGCAGTGGATGTTGTCTCCCTTGACTTCAGCAAGGCTTTTGACACTGTCTCCCATAACATCCTCATAGACAAGCTCAGGAAGTGTGGGTTAGATGAGTGGACAGTGAGGTGGATTGAGAAGTGCCTGAATGGCAGAGCTCAGAGGGTTGTGATCAGTGGCACAGAGTCTAGTTGGAGGCCTGTAGCTAGCGGTGTCCCCCAGGGGTCAGTCCTGGGTCCAGTCTTGTTCAATTTCTTCATCAATGACCTGGATGAAGGGACAGAGTGCACCTTCAGCCTCCAAGTTTGCTGACGATACAAAACTGGGAGGAGTGGCTGATACGCCAGAGGGCTGTGCTGCCATTCAGAGAGACCTGGACAGGCTGGAGAGGTGGGCAGAGAGGAACCTCATGAAGTTCAACAAAGGCAAGTGCAGGGTCCTGCACCTGGGGAGGAATAACCCCATGCACCAGGACAGGTTGGGGGTTGACCTGCTGGAAAACAGCTCTGCGGAGAAGGACCTGGGAGTGCTGGTGGACACCAAGTTAAGCATGAGGCAGCAATGTGCCCTTGTGGCCAAGAAGGCCAATGGTATCCTGGGCTGCATCAGGAAGAGTGTTGCCAGCAGGTGGAGGGAGGTGATTCTCCCACTCTACTCAGCCCTGGGGAGGCCACATCTGGAGTACTGCGTCCAGTTCTGGGCTCCCCAGTACAAGAGGGATGTGGCACTACTGAAGCAAGTCCAGTGAAGGGCCACAAAGATGATTAGGGGACTGGAGCATCTCTCTTATGAGGAAAGGCTGAGAGAGCTGGGCCTGTTTAGCCTGGAGAAGAGAAGGCTGAGAGGAGATCTTATCAACGTGTAC